>NC_142617.1:5003750-5670000 GCF_059453375.1 Lepisosteus platostomus | reverse complement strand
AGGGAGAGCCTTTAACAGCCCTGTAGAGTCTCTTGGATGTTTTTGTTGTTGTTAGCGATCTCTGAGCCGATAACACTTCTATCCTGAAATGACAGGACACGTGAAAGGGTAGTCAATAGATCTCGTGACTGTTGTCTGTCTTAGATTTGGGAGATTCTCATTTCACTCAATGCAGGGGCTTGAGTGTTTGGTGTCAAGTAGTGGTAGTATATATGTATAGGACAGGGAGTTAGGAATTAGTAATATCCCAGTCATCACAATTCTGGGGAGGGGTATGTGTATGTGTTTGTTAACAGCTCTGTATATTTATTCATATAGATGTGTGTTTTCATGGCCATGTTCTTATTTGTCATTAGCTTTAATTTAACATGATATGTGAGGAAACCCATTCAAACAGTGATAATCCTACAGAATATGTTCATGCAAGATGTTGCCTGACAATGATTCTGGCTGAAATGGTAACATGCCTGCTCAATGTGTTGTCGAATACTAGCTAGCTGGAGACTGCAGTGTTAACGTGCAGCAAAAGCAATGCCAGCAGACTTTGGTTATGGGGTTTGAAAACAGCCTGGGTCTCTTTTATGGCTCATTATATGAGGCTCTACAAGAGAGTCTGAATGTTTATCTATATGATGACGAGGAAGAATATATTCGCATTTGCAAAATACTGTAAATACCTTCAGAAATCAATCATTTGAGCATGATTTTGTCAGAGAAATTCAACTTTGTGTTGCTGTTGTTGCCCTTGCATCTGCTGTTATTGTTGCAGTGGCTGTTTCTGTTGCTGTTGTTGCTATTTCTCCTACTGTCAATTTGACTCAGCTGGTAATATGATCATGAGGGTAACAGAGGAGAGTAAAGCAAAGTGTACCTGGAAGTAGAAGAGGTAAAAATATATTATAAAAAAGCTGTGAAGAAACTGCTTGACTTTACTGATACACCAGTCTATCCACAAGCAAAGCTGTTTCTTGAAAGATCCAATTTTCAGTGGGACTCATTGCATTCCAAACACAAACTGCAGCAGGAAGATAAACCCACTTCAGACATACAGTAACAGACTTGCTATGAGCATGAATTAAATGGAGACACTCGCTTTTTCCTGACTAGGATTTATAGACTCTCTTCCTATCCTAAATATTTCCATTTGTCTTCGGCTTTGGTAAAAGAGTTTTCCCAGGTTTTCCCAGCTTGAATGAAGCACAGCAAACCAGGGATAAGGCAGAGCCTGTACTATTGACTCTTTTACCTTTCTAAGGAGCGGAGCTTAATAATGGCTCCCAGTTAATGGTGCTTTGCTAAAGGAAACTGCAAACACAGATTAGGTGTTTCCACTGACTGTATGCAAAGTGGTCAGTTCTGACACTGTGGTCGCCAGACCCTATAATTCTCACCTGCCCAGAAAGGAACTAAAACCCACAGAGCACTTGAGCCTTTAC
This sequence comes from Lepisosteus platostomus, assembly GCF_059453375.1. Taxonomy (NCBI): domain Eukaryota; kingdom Metazoa; phylum Chordata; class Actinopteri; order Semionotiformes; family Lepisosteidae; genus Lepisosteus; species Lepisosteus platostomus. The sequence continues at coordinate 5,668,564 of NC_142617.1, read as the reverse complement.
CCTCACCAAAATAAACAGAAACTTCTCTTTTCAGGTCATTTTTTAACAATTTAAATAATTTAGTCCAATCAGGGGAAATATTTGCTGATCACAGGACTGCTTCTATAGAAATACCCACGTACATATCCATATAAAGAAAATCAGCTGTTTTAAGAATCCTCTAAATCACAGTTCGTAGCTGCATGATTTGACTCTGAGCTTTGTACTGTATTTCTCCCTGAGTGACGGTGCTCATTCACTGTCTCTGTTCCATGTTCATCTCTCCCACTGTCCTCTCTTACCTGATGGATTGTGTATGTTTAGCTGTGTATGTTTAAAAAGGAATGTCACTGTTTTAGTGCATCGGAAATGTGGATTCCATTGTGTTGCTTTCCTATGCACAGTTCTGAAACTTTCTCGAAATTACTAATTAAAAACGTTCACATGCATGTCTGTACACGTAGTAAACAATTTATGTTGACATCTATTATTAAATGTATTAAAGCATTAATAAATTACTATTATCCAGTGCATTCTTAATATGGTCTTATTGTAAAATATTAGGAAAGTGTATGTTTTAAGATTTAGTTATTTATTGATTTTAAAATTCATAATGCACCATTTTTTTAAAGGCAGATTGCCTGATAATTATTTACCTTATTTGTTTGCAATCCAAATATTTACTTCCAGAAAACATCTCCTACCTTAAGAACGAGTGGAAATGTCTTAAATTCTTTAACCCTTTGCTCATCGGTCGTGGCTAGCACTTGCCGGAAAAGACGAACGAGTCGCGGGTTTCTAAGAAATATTTTATTTTATTATTAACATCAGCATTATTTCTTTCAATAAATAAATAAATATTTTCCATTACATTGACGATACAATTACACAACTATTTCGAAAAAGAAACATCAGGAGAAAAAGCAAGGCAACAGTGTACATCGTTCTGAACGCATTTCACAGTTCAGTAAAAATACCGTCATCTCCCATCTCCGTCAAAGGAGACGCTCGAAAACATTTCAGTAAAGCTAAACAGTTTTCACCATTGATACAAAATACTCGACTATTCGTTTCCAAAAATATAGAACGCTAACAAATGTGTCTGTTTTTTTTATGTACAGGATATCATATCTGGAATTACAGACCGTTATTAGGCGATCTTCTTGAAATCATTTGGATAGGCAACTCTCGGTAAAGATGAATCGCGTTTCAAAAGACTACCAACTTACGATAGGTACACAGATATAAAGCAATATAAGAATATCACACATTTAACAAGCTACAGTCTGGTCTTACGAAAGAGGAATCCTTCGTATAGCAGGTATAAACCAGTTGTTGTTGTTTTTTTTTTTACATATACAAGTTACGGTTTAGAAAGTCTGTACAGGTGAGTTTTGGCTGCGTAGTGAAAGAGTTCGGAATTTAAAATTCCACAGGTAGGGTCGCCGGCCAGCTTTCCTGGGACAGGCGTGTGCTCAAGGGGTCACGGAAAGGTCTCTGTCGTCCTTCCCCGAAGATGAAGGGGACATGGGGAGGTCTTCCTCTTCCTCCGAGCACCGCGCCGAGGGCAGCGAGGCGCACTTGCAGGCGTTGACGCCTACCCGGTGCGAGCTGCTCTTGCCCTCCTTCTTGTGCTTGACCCTGCGGTTCTGGAACCAGATCTTGACCTGCTTCTCGGACAGGTTCAGGTAGGTGGCGATTTCGATGCGCCGCAGTCTGGACAGGTACATGTTGGAGGAGAACTCCCTCTCCAGCTCCAGGAGCTGCGTGCTGGTGAACGCCGTGCGCATCCTCTTGCTGCTCTGGAGCTGGCTGCTGTTGCTCTCTGCACAAAACACCAAGGGGGGAAATGTTAGCCTGCGCTTGGCAATGCAGCAAACAGAACACCTGTTGTCGCACCACGGTAAAACTTTAACTACCCGGTTCAAGAATACAATTACTCCCACCCTTAGCCCTGACATGCATGCGTCCACTGCACACACCAAATGACCTGTTTCAAACACCTTCGCCTTCCGTGCACGCAAACAGAACAGCAGATCACGCAAACGAATGACTCGCCAGTAAAGGTCTAGGTACATACCGATGGAGATGCAATGAAACTGCCGGGGATCTGGCACAGGGTACGCCGCCTGGTAGATGCCCGCGCCGTGGTTGATGCTGACCCCCGCGGACGCCGTGTGCTGCCTCCCGAGCGCCGAGTGACAGTACTGGGAGCTGAAGGCCGGGAAAGAGGCCTTGAGCAGCGGTATGGCCGGGGGAGACGGGTGAAGCTGGGAGGCCGTGACGCACAAGGGACAGACGCACAGCAGTCCAGGTTTGCGCGAGTGGCAGGAGCCGGCGGACAGCCCGTGAAGAGGGTGCGGAGGATGCACGGCGTAGGGAAACAGCGGCGGGCTGTTCTCAGTCCCCTTTTCGTTAGCCTCCCTCAGAATCAAGGAATCCACAAGGAACGATCTGGGCATCTTTGCAAACTTCGTCTTCTATCTCTCTCACTTTTTCTCTCTCTCTTTCCCTCTCCGCGTTGTTGTCAACGTGGCTGGACAGCAGAATGGTGCTGAAAGCGAAAAGTGGTCTTGTTTAAATAGTCAGAGCATAGTTTACCCATGTGATGGTTACGCCATGAGCGGCTGAGAGCCCTCAATAGGCTTTTTGTGGCTTTTCTCTTGGCATTCACACTGCACGCTTCCCTATTATTTCACTTGTTAACTAAATGAACTGCATAATGTACTCTATTCTTGTCAGCCCCACCCACGCCGTAAGAGGCGCCCCACCCCCCTCCCCGGCAGTCTTTCCTCCCTTTTTTATTTTCGTATTTCAAAACGATTAAATATTTTTTCTCCCCTTTCTTTCCCATCCAGGGCTTGTTTTCCTAGGCTTTACGCCTCTGGGTTCTTAATTGGTAGAGCTCCCATTTAGGTGTTATCCTGTCTCCATCTGGGGCTCGTTAGGACCCCACCTTTCTCAGCGCTGTCTCCCCACTCAGTGTCTCAGAAAGTATTCTTCCTGCACACCTACAGTACCTGATGGCTTGCGTTCTTCTGAGCACAACAGGGGTGGGTGCAAGTCCGGAACACTGCGATTCCTTATGTGGCAGAAGCTTTGCATCGATTGAAATATTTCCCCTGTTTTGTCACCGGAGGGCAATGGGGACGGAGAGGTGTTCTGTCTTGAAACTCCGTTAACACATGATTTGAAATGCTCTGTACTCATCTGACGGCAGCTTGCGCGTGTTCTGAGACGAAAAGAATTGAAAAACGACGTGTTTGTTTTCATCGTCTTATTTTAGCAACTGCGTCCGATGGACGTTTCTCTGGCTACGACGAAGAAAAATCCGTCCGTTTTGCATTCCACTGATTTTTATGATTATTTCAAAGATTCAGGGATATCCCGTTGTTAGAATGATTCAGGCTAGTCTTAATTTTTTAATGCGTCTAATAAAATGGATTATCATACGCTGTCTTATTTTCATCAGTGAACTTCACCTTAGTAACAGAGCAAAATGTTTTTCAATATTATACAGATTAAAAATATGTTTTATGCACAGCCGAAATAAGGTTAATTATTTTTGGATTAAAACTCCAGTAAGAGCGAGGTTCAGCTACTTCCTTATAACGATCATTTTCATTTATGAAGTTATTATCATTGCATTATAGCGATTGCAGGAATATAGTTTGCTTTAGCTGTCTGACATGTAAAATGTGTGCTGCTAAAATTCTTTGCTGTCTCAAATATAGATCAGATATTATAAGAAAGAAATTGTGTGTGTACTAAATACAATTTATATTTCTCGACTGTATTTTTAAACGCCCATATGTGTTCGAAGTACTGTTCAGTGTAATAACAAAATAAACCTTTGTACTATTCTATGGGTTATTTAATGGTTATTTTGAGGGACCTGTAGCCTTTACACTTTTTACTGTGATTGTCGAAAAGAACAGCAATCACCGAGAACCAGGCAGTGTGGTTAAAAAACGGAATAATTCCCTAGAGCAGACCCCCGGGGTACGTGGAAGAATATATAAAAATAACCAGGTTTTCAGTGCCTGGACCTTATTGAATGTCATTGTAGAACGTTCTGAATGGCGGATAAAGGGAGTCGAATTAAAGTGTGCGACAGGGAAGGCTCAGGACACACAAAGAGAACTCTGTCACACTCAGGCCAAATCCGTGGGCTTTTTAGCAAGCCTCCTCGCTATGATTGAATTAAGTAATAGGAAAACATTTTCTTTCACTTTAGAGCCACTAAACAGGGACTTCAAAGGAATGGCACTTTTTAATGTTCGAGTAAACAATGGAATGTGTTTTTGTACTGAGAGTTTTTGCTCCTCCGCCCAAATAGTTCAGACCACTCTCCTGCTTTCAGCCGTAAGGCGTTTTATATACTTCACCGCGTCAAAAGGGATACATTTGAAATACATACGAAAAAGAAAAAGAAATAGTAATACAATTCGCTGTTTCAGTCTTGGTTACCAAACACACCCGGTGCTGGCGTGACAGAAACATATTTTCGGGTTTTTTTTTAAATAAGAACCGTGTTCCTGGGGAATACAGAAGGTTTAAATTTCGTTGCTCTGGTGTTATGCTGTGTTGCGTTGCGTGTTATTTGAAAATCGTTTTGTGTCGTAGCCAGTCTATGCGAGACATCAAACGCTCGAATGAGAAAATGAACATCCACATGAAATCGACTGATACATCTACCACCGCCTACACCAAGTTGACCAATTTTTTTCCTTCTATATGATCTATATCTTTGCATTTTTAAAACGTTACTTTCCTCACACGTTTACACGCGTACATCGCAGTGGCAGTGGAAATAAGCTTATATACAGTTTCCGTCAGCTCGGTATTCATGGGGTTTCTTTCTTCTTAAAAAAAATATCCCCCAAAGCCGATTATTTTGTCGAACCAAAGCAGTTAAAAAGAGATCGATACGTCAAACTAGTCAGCTCTGCGTAGAAGGACCTTGTGCTGCCTTTCAGGTGAGCACAGCTTTCACAAAGTGGAAAACCCTTTGTCGCAGCACTTTTACTACTCACTTAAACTCACCACCAGCCACGGGAAGAAATTGTCTTGGACTCCTTCCAATGCCTGTTGGTGTCAGACACAAACATTTCAGGTGGTCGAGACAGAGCCCTGTGCTGCTCGGTGTAACAGTTCTACTATGATATTAATATTCCGGTAGCGGTTGTATTGCTGTGGTTTTGACGCATCAACGAGGCTAGAAACTCAGAACGCTTTCTATTGGCGATTGCATGCAGAGGTATGGGAGTATTCTGTCAATTCTTCACCCACGAGAAGAAACAATTATTTGGTGCTCATGACTGTATGAGACAGAAGACAACCTGATGCAATGTTTTAAGCTGTGGACATATTAAGAATGGTTGGAGTAGAAAACATATTTTGTTCGTGACTGCAAAGATAGCACGAATTGCATACTCTGTAACATAATCTATATTATAGGTCTGCTTTAACACAGAATGATTTTTGATGGAGAATATACAAAATATTTTAAATAACGTTTGCAATAATAGTATATACGATGAGGTGAAATTGTTTCAGTCGTAAATGTAAAAACCCATTAGTTCAAAAGCGGTGCGTTTTTCTTACACTTTCTAGGTACAGTAAATACAGTTTATCGCTCACATGTATCACTGAGCTAGTAAGGAGACTGCCGCCAGTTATTCGTTTCTTTGGTTTAAGACAAAAAAAAAATCAACCAAACATTTAAAAAATCGAATCGAATCGATTATTATTATTATTATTATTATTATTATTATTATTATTATTATTATTATTATTATTATTATAATTTGATAGCTCGATTACCTTTATACTAATTCAAAGAGTTTCTTTATCATTTGTTCTTGGATCTAACCTGAAATAGACACCAGACCGCAGACCCCCTACAAAAATAACTTCCGATATTTTGTTGGGTTGGTTGTGACAGTTCAAATCATCTCTCCCGGGTGATGAGTCTCTCAGCCCCCCCCCCCCATACTATCAGAGACAAGGGCCACCGGCGGCTTGGCACCATCCTTAAGCAGTATCAGATAATTACCTCCGCACGCGTACTCACTGCCGACGCGCTTTTCCAATCAGCACCTCCCCGGCCCGGCGCGCTGAATGAGTCCCCTGTCATAATGACCCGTATTTGTGTAGCTCATCCAGGCTCTGATGGAGGGTGCGCCGCACGAGACAGGCAATACCACTTAACGGCAATGAAAGGTATAATTTGGTCACCACGTCCTCTTTACCGCCGCCACCACCACGACAACAACAACAACAAAACAAAACCCCGGCCAATTAAGTCCTTTAACAAGCAGCAGGTCCATAAACACGATCGTAAGAGCCTGTTATTTTCTTAATGTTTCTGTAAGTAACATTATCCACTTGCGAACAGGTTATTTAATTCAGTGCGAGTGTTTGTGCCGTGCGCTTGTCCTGTTTACCGGCTGATGCTGTTCCGTTCCTACCCATTTCCTGGACACCTTGCGTTCAACTAGAAGCGCAGAATTAACCTCAATATGGAATGTTTTAATTAGAGCACCGTATTTCAATTACACGTTTTCTTTCACAAAAGCGTCAGTAATAATAGGTGGCGTTATACACTGTATTTAAATTGTAATACAACATCAGTTCAAATTCTACAAATCAAAGATTTGTGTCGGGTAAATGTATGGTCTCGAAAGTATTTCCTTCGATTCAAAGGTCAATTTGTCTCCGTTTGCATACCTAGAAAGCGAACCTATGTTATTATTACTAAATACATCATACTGACTAAAGTAGTTCAGGTGGGTAGCTGCGTCAGCATGCGTAGGCTGCAAAGGAACAAGTAATAGGTTTATTCCATGCTGAAAAAAAGAAGAAAGAGAACACAACGTTTCGGCCGTGGAGCCTTCTTCAGGTGTGAGAGAGACAGGGCAGTAGGCAAAGGTAAAGTAGCGGGAGAACAAAGGTTGGGAGGGAGGAGGAGTGAGAGGCGGGAGCAGGGGACAGAAAGAGAGGCCAATCAAGAGGTGTGAAGTCAGAATGGGTGCAGAGAGGTGTGAAATGAAACTTCCAATGAATGGAGAAAATATCAGGCTGAAGTGTGCAATTCGTCCGTTATTAAAACGTGCCTTTAAGAAATATTCCGGGGGAAATTATAACGACTAATTTAAAGAACATTTTGGGATAAAATGGAAAACAAATATTACTGAAAATGCACACTCTAATTGTAAAAGTGGGGTTCGTTCTGGTAACAATTGTCTATCCCCCTTCGAGATGAAAATTGTTTTCAGGTAATGATTCCAAAAAACAAAATCCAGCCGACAGATGGCCTAATTTTTTTTTTTAAAGATCACTGTATATCCTTTTCATTTTCTGAGTAGTAGATGTTTGCAATTAATTTTAACAGGAATCAAAAGATCATTCCCTGCTCTTACATGAGCAGGGACATTGAGCGCAATTGTTTTATACGGACCGAATAGGTGGAGCATTTTACAGCGCTCATCTGTTACTGACTTGGGTGTGTGTGTGTGCGCACAATACAGAGGGGACAGCGAACGACTGAAGGAAGTATGGAAATAATCCTTATTTGTAATCCCAACTGGGAATCGACGAATAGTTTTGACCCCACTGAACCCAGTTGATCTGAGGCCCTCTAGGGGCGAGAGTAGGAACTGCACGCAGAAAGCTACTGTAGGGTACTGTGGGCATTCTCTCGCAGGACTGTACTCCTGAACCCGGCACCTACGTTTACATTTCTGTCCGTCAAATTTCGAATTATATGAAACCAGACAAACAATGTTATATTTTCTTTTTTCAAACTGAGTGTTCCTCGGACTTAGATTAGCAATGTGAGGTAGCAGGTTTAAGTTGGGGGCTCAGAATGTATTAACGGAAAAGCTGTGGGTTCAAATTCTAGACAGCTCACTGTACCCTTGAACAAGGTACTTAGGCTTCGCTCATACTGCTCCACCGTTGTGGCATGCTATAGAAATAGGTTCACCCCTAAAATGATTTGGATAAAGTCAGTCATTACATTTAATAACGATAATATAGACCATCTCACATATCTAAGCGTCGTAACGCGTAATTTAAAAATTTTGCGGAGAGTATCCACGAGAAATACATCCGATTCTAGCCTCTCAACATTACAGTGCTTGTGTTTCGAATAAAATAGTGTCTTCATACATCAAAAGCCACCCAGCGTGGACATATATATATATATTTTGTATGGATATTTAACACAAGGGAAAGGATTGTATTTCAAATTCTTTATCATTTTAAGAAACGTGAACAATGATACTAAAATACAATCTCGATTATGATTTTCTTGTTTAGGTTGCTGCTGTTGCATCGTTTACTGCTATCATTTATATTTAATGGTTTCTATCTGGCTGTGGATGCCAGCATATCAATATGGTAGACCTAAAATAAATAATAAAGCGTTGAATTAATTCGCTGGGATTTTGTGCCACTTTTCCCTCAAGTAGACTAAATACACTTCATCCACTTTTAAATTAATAATGTTAAACGAGGTCAATTGCAACAGTTTTACTGTTTTATAAAAAAGGCAGCGATACACATCTTTTAACAAACAAATTTTTGCTGTAGTGAAATTCAAGTCTACATTGGTATAGTCGATTCTGTATGAGGGACACGAGTTCGGAAAGTTCAGTCGTGCTGCAATTCGATATAATCATCTACCACAGTGTTCATTGTTTTATTATATTATTAGTAGCAGTACGGTCATTATTACCACGTGGATGTTTGCTCCTGTCTCCTGGTAGTTTGTTTCGTTCGTTTTGCTCAGAAAACTGCTTCACAACCAGATGGGTCGTTTTACAGCAGTGAGTTGAGGCACGAAGCAGAAAACCCAACTATGAAGATGAATATTGAATTCTTGAAAATTTTCCACAATCTGTCAAAGGATGCTGCACATTGGTGGTGGTGGAGGGGAGACCCCATTACCTGTAAAGCGCTTTGAGTGGAGTGTCCAGAAAAGCGCTATATAAGTGTAAGCAATTATTATTATTATTATTATTATTATTATTATTATTATTATAATCAGATCAGAATGAATGAATGAGTGAATCAGTCAATCAATCAATTCAATCAATCACATAGAAATGTATTCCCTATGTTGCGAAACTATTGCTTTTTTGTTACACTGACCTAATTCAATTGCTGAATCCAATCAATCTACTGTCTATGACTGGTACATATCTAGTACTACTACCTATCACAGCTGAGCTCTGCACAAGGCGACAGCCCCCCGGCTCTCACTGTCCCCTCCTGTCGTCTCCCAGAGTGCGCTGGCGGCACTCAGCTTCCGTGTGGACACCACCAGGCTGCGTTGCTCTGGAAGCCTGTGACTGGAAGGTTGCCGGTTCAAATCCCGCGGCCGGCAGAGGAATCCTACTCCGTTGGGCCCCTGAGCAAGGCCCTTCACCCCAACTGCTCCAGGGGCGCCGTACAATGGCAGACCCTGCGCTCTGACCCCAAGCTTCTCTCCCTGTCTGTGTGTCTGTGTCTCCTTGGAGAAAAGCTGGGGTATGCGAAAAGACGAATTCCTAATGCAAGAAATTGTATAGGGCTAATAAAGGAACATTATTAACATTATAAGGTGTGCCACAGGAAGACTCTTCGGGGCAAGACCGTGTCCCCCACTGGCCGCCAGAGGAACAAGCAGGGGCCGTTCGCAACCGTCCTCATATCCCCAAGCAGGCCAAGAGGAGCAGAGAGGCTCACTTCCTCCTCAACACTTACTACAAAGAAACCTGCCTGCAGGAGGTCTAGTAATCCAGGTCGCTGTGCACTGATCCTAAACAGCCCCTGATGGATGTGAAGGCTTTGGGGAGATCAATGAGGTGGGCATGCTGAGCAGCCAAGACCCCGAGCGGGGACCCGCAGCCTCCGAGAGCCTAGCGTCCTGCAGTAATAATCCTGACCTTGGAGCTGGCCGGGCCCAGGCCCTGGTAGGAGCTGACAGCAGGGCTGGAGCTGGCTGGCAGGTCTCAGACCCCACTGGCCGCGTTTCACAGCTTCTGCCACCCCCAGCACCACCGCAGCCCACAGGAGACACCACTTCACTGTATTGCGCTCTTTTTATCACCCGGCGTCAGCAGCAGGAATTCATCAGGTTATCACAGTGGGACAAACGTGAGTTCTGGCACGTTTTCCTGTTTGATTGCACTGAAGTGTCAGCGAAGTTCATACTGGGCGCACAGACTCAGAGGAGAATGACCACAGTTTAAAAAGTTCACTTCAAGCAATTGAGAAGAGTTTGCGAAGGTGAGTTTGACTCTGAACAGCTGTCTGGATGGCTCTAAGGGGAAGAGACGATAGGCCGGCGATGAGTGTATCAGGGGTGGTAGACTGGAGCTCCTAGAAGCGTCAGTGTTTAGGAGCCTTTTTCTAGGTGTTCGTTTTTTGACATAAGTAGAAGCAGTGATGTGTAGGAAAATAACATGGCATTGTAATCCAAAAACAGCAGTGAAATCAAATCCCCCAAGCAATATTTAACATCTAAAACAATTGATTGTCCCCGTAGACTTTGGAGACGAATCCCGGTATCTAAGCTTGAGGTTTTTAACATGATAGATTCCCTTCTTGCTTTAAAAAATAGTGTTATTTAAATGTCATTATTGGTATTTTTATTTTGTTATACTTAATAAAAATGGCTGTTTCTTGTGTGCCTTCCTTGGGGCCTCTGTCTCAGGCCGTACCTGATCTTTCTCATTCGTGACAGGACAGCAGACTACTAATCTCTCACTTACCCAAACAGTCCTGACAATGGGACAGGATGCCCCCTTGCCAGCCCCTCCTGTTTACTCCAGACCGGCAGGCAGGTTCTCCCTTTCCCAGTGTCCCTTGTGTTACTCATGTACTAAAACCATATCTTCCCTGGGAACTCTTCCTCTGAGATAACAGGCCAGGCCTTTGAAACAGCAGCTGCTTTCAGGGCAGCACCAGGGAGGTCAGTGAGTTCTCTGCCCAGCCCTCTGGGAGAAGCTAAAGGTCATGAGTGAGTATTGATCTGCTCCTCAAGCTAAAAGCAGTGATACCTGGTAACACCATCAGACACTGATGAGGCCAGAAGAGCCACAGAAAGCCCTGGAAAAGGGAGACTCCTGTGATGTTGCTATGAGTTTCTGGTCTCCTTGATGTTTTGTGGTTGCATAGTACTGTATATAAAAGAGCTCCGATGTGTTCTACTTTTATGAAACTGGCTTTGGGTTTTCAGCAGCATAAAACCCCAAATGAAGACTGAATCTTGAAACTCACAGATAGCTTTCTCACTTTTGGCATTGATACTGTGTCAGTTGTCACAAGGCAACACCAGTGTGCAGATCCCTGCACGTTGTGTAGTTCCAGTGACAGAGAGTCATTGTAAGACTGCCCCAGGGAGTGTTCAGCACAAGAAACCAGCTTTACCTGGTACAGAGATTCTACAAAAAGCACAAACATATTTAGAAATCACTGCAGTGATCTTACTCCCTAAGCGTTCATGTACTTAAAAATGCAGTTAAAATGTGAAACTGTACTGTCACCTCAGCCAGATCAGCTCTGTTTTTGAGTGCACAAAATACAGAATCACTCATGAAGAACAACTCTTAAGTACCAGTACGTTCATTAATATTGTTTAAAATGTGTGCAATTAAAAGAGATTGCTGTATAAGCATCTAAGGATAGTCAGTCATTGGTCTTTTGCTTGTGTGTGTATGAATGCTGATGAATGCTGTGTAAAGAGTACAGAGGCATGTGAAGTTCTCAAAGCAGCCCTGGAGAGAGTGATGAAGAGTCCCTGTGTGCACCAGCATGACATGTAACCAATATATGCTTTCATCTGTACAGTGCTCACGTCTGTAGTTATGTGATTGCTAACACAGCCTCCAATGGAGTAAAATATGTAGGAAGAGTATTTTTTTAAATCGTGCTACTGTATGTGTATGAAGAAATATGCCATTCTTTATCAATGTTCATGAGCTTATGCATAATCTAATATTCTTGGTTTAGTCTTAACATCAAAGGTTTCTGTTTTATCAACTTAATTCTTCAGCGTGTTGAACCTTCTTTTTAAAAAAAATACTGAGTGGCATTAAAAAACAATAAGTTGGCTATTGATTGACTTCTGTGCTCAATTGTTGTATTTTAAATGCATCACAGTATGGTTTTAGCAATAAGTGGTAGGAGCACTAAAGGACTATATGAAATCATTAGGTAGGTCTCTTGGATCAAATAGCTGTTAAAAGTCCTGTGAGCTAGATGGACCGAATGACCTTCTCTCATTTGCAAACTTGATCATTTTCTTCCATCCATGCATTTTCTAACCACTATCCAATACAGGGCCATGGGCAAGCTGGGGCCTATCCCAGCAAGATACAGGCACAAGGCAGAATACACGCATGGACACCAGTCCATTGCAGCACAGACACACACAAACACAGACCAGTTCACACCACCTCACGCCAGGGCCAGTCTTCCCAGAAGCCAGTTAACCTGCCAGCAAGTCTTTGGACTGTGGGAGGAAAACCCATGCAGACAACATACAAAGTCCACCCCAGGTCTAGAATCGAACCCGAAACCCCTGCACAACCATGCTATAACCAGGGTTTGTTTACGTGGACTTCAGTGCTGCTGCTCGATCACACACACACAGATCCCAACTACAATGATTTTTTTTTTTATTCCTGAATGGAATCAAACCCCAGCGAATCCCTCCCACCCCACCCCGGAACAAACAACCTCCCTCAGACGGCCATGTTAGAGCTTCCCTCGGGGCTGTGCTCCGGGGCTCACACACAAACCTCCGGAGGCAGTATTAGGGAAGGGAAAACCAACAATGACTAAAAGTGGGGCTTTTTTTCTTCTTCCAAGCAGCAGCAGGACATGTGAACAGAAGACAATGGGTTTGCATTCACCCTGCTACAGTAGCAGGCTAGGTTTCCAAGTAAGAACTCTGAATGTGAATTTAGCTAGTTTTGGATAAAGACGCCTTTCAGCGTCAATAAACAGCATGAATGTGTGCGGCAGAGTTACAACTTAATGAGATTGAGTGGAAGTGTACGGGTCAGTGCTGGGCTTCTGGCCTGTGTCATGCTAATGAGCCCGGCAGACTGCAGCTGAAAAACTGCTGGAATTTCTCTCCTCGTCTCATTGAGCTCGGAGGCAGGGTGACCCAGGTGATGGGCCGCCACTCCAATGGCAGACGGCAAGCTTCCTGGCGCGGGACGCCGGCCGGAGGGGGCGGAGCGTTTGCCCGTCCTCTCTTTGAAGCCGCGGGGATAATGGATCAACCGCGGCGGAAGGAAATTGATTTCATGATTTTTCTATCATTTCAAACCCCCCCCACCCCACTCCATCTGATTTCAGAAAGGGATTGGGGAGAAAAAAAGGCTAATTTAATCAGCCTGGCCCTCAATACTAATTAAAGGAGAAGAAAGGGGGCAGTAATGAAAGAGGTGGTGAGGAGCTCTGATGTTGCTGGTGGGAACCTCTTCTTAATTAGGTGAAGTCTTAAAGTAAATAATGTTACTGGAGACAAGCATGAAAGCTTTATTGCGTCGTCACTGTATGGCCAGTCAAATTCCCATGATTGATTACAGAGGTGTTCCTGGCTGGGACGTGTGGAGCACGCCCTGTCATGCGCGGGACGGCGCTCTCCGGGGTCCTGGGTCTCCCTCGGCGTGGCTCCCGCGTGGCGCAGCCTGTGTGTGTCGCTTTGAGCCTCCACAGGGGAGATCCCCTGCCCCTGCCCCTGCCCGCTCGCTCAATCGCTCCGCGCACACAGCCCCACAGCTCCAGGGTGCGTCGTCTGCGGGGCGCCGCCTGGCACTGCAAGGCCACCACAGCGCCCAAGCAGACAAGTGGAAAGTGCATTGACACCAGGGAGCGGGAGACTCTTCTTTACTCAAAGAGTTGTAGGAGTGTGGAACACCTGACCTAGCCATGTTGCTGAAAAGAGTACCCTGGTTCTTTGAAGAAAAACAGCTAGGAGAGATTCCAGGATCAATAAGCTACCGACAATAAGCTACAAACAGGATAGATGGGCCGTATGGCCTCCTCTCTTTTAGAACCGGTCTCATGTTCAACGATGCTCTAGTGGAAAGGACAGTTTTCATTCTTGCCGCTATAAATGCGGACTGGCAGAAAACTTTAAAAAATGTTCTCTGTGTTCAAACACTCAAATCAAACACCTGCGTTAGTTCACTTTTCGTGATATGGTGGAAGTTATGTGTAAGTGCTGTAAGAAAAGATTAACCTGCTTGGCCACAGATACGCATGTCTGTCAGTGCACTGATCTGTAACTTTTAAAACAGCTGTAGTTTTGTGCTGTTGTCCTCTTTCACCAAACCAACTAAATTATGGAAACTGCCATTGGCTCCACGGACAATTCCTGCGATTTTCCAATAAAATTTCTTGTTTAATTATCGTGAGCCGGTTTTAACTTCAGACACAAGTTGTTTCTGCCTCAATTACAATGAACAATGGAAGCACACCCGGTGAAGCATGGGTGCATCCTGCTCACTCTATTTAGCTCAGTGTTGACTAATGATACTTCACCTCCAGAGAGAGCCATTGAGAGGCGGGTGAGGAGAGGAAGAGATCAGCCCCTTCACTCCCCACAACAGACAGGACAGGCCCTTCTGCCTTCTCCGCTGGGTGTCTTGGCCAGCACCTCTCTCTCTGAACGCTGAGAGATCTTGCGCTGTTAGTGTGTCACTCGCTGCCCTCCATCACCAAGGCTGGAAAATAAAATAACACTTTGTCTCTGCGGCGGAAGATCCCATTCTGCTGCGCAGTTGCATTGTGCACTTGCCCGTCTTGGAAGTTTAAATCCTTAGTCTTGCTAATTTGGAACTGAAGTAGTTTAATGCCGGGCATTAATCATCACATTTGGCAGGCAATGAAGTGCCAAGCCATGGAGGCCTGTGGGCTTCCTCAGGATTCGTGCGTTAGTTTAGACTTCAGAAATCATCTGTGAGTGTTGTAAAATTTCCCTGGTTTTGCTTTCGGTTTTGAAACCAGAATCAAGAGCCCTCTGAGTCCTGTTGTTCAGTGAAGGTGCAGCGTGATAGAGCTGTTGCTGCAGTTATTGCAGATCGGAGGGTTCTGGCAGTGGCGCAGGGGTGGGAGGCAGTCCGACATGGGCACAGCGATCGCTGCAGGAACAGTTACAGTGCAGGGTGGCCAACACAGGTCTTTGTATTGCGTAACAGAGCAGCTGTTTCTCTGAGCCCCCCGAGGCTGCAGGAGCTGTGGGCGTGAGGCTCAGAGGCATGAGAAAATAAGCACAGGCATGCGTGTGAGCCTGAGAGAGTGAGATCTGCGCTTCTCGCTGTAAACAGGGAATGGACACAAGTCTGATCATCTCATCACGGAGTCAGGCTAGGCACCGCGGGGACAGGGCACAGGTTCCAGTTACACCAGGGGAAATATTACCTGCAGGAGGGAAGGAAAAAGCAGGGTGTTCTCCTGAATGTAAAAAAGGATGAAAACAAGGTCTGCTCTGCTTTATGCTTCCGGGTTAAAAGGCCTCCTGTCATTCAGGCACTTACTACAGTAGAATGTGATGAAACACACAGGTTATGGACCAAGTTAGGTTTGGGAAAATAGTTTACATCAGGGCTGGCCAGGCCTCAGTGCCAGTTTCACAATTCCCCACTGTTGATAGTGATAGCTATTACTCTATATCAGGTTACAGCAGGGACCCTGTAACTAGGGGTGTATTTGGGTGAGTTTCTCTCTTTATGGGGGTAGGAAAGACAAACTGCTGAGAGGAAATCTTTCTCGTTTTATTGACTTGAATCCTGGCGCTCGAATAAAGGTACCGTAAAGGGATTTGTGGGTCCCCGGAGCTGCCCGGCAGAGTCCTGCTGTGTCAGGGGTGCCCCGCGGGGGCGGGACGGGTCAGGTGAAGGAGCGGATTAGTGGGCGTGCGGCGCGCGGGCAGCAGGCCGTAGCAGATGGGCCAGGCCGCACGGCGCACTGCGGCCGCTGGGGCGCCACTCCGAGCCATCCTGACAGAGCTCGCCACACCCCTCTGGCCCAAAGCCACTGGCATTAAAGCGGATTAAGCAGGGTTAAGGGCCTCCACTGGCCTCCACATTGATGAATCCACTAGCCTAATGCACCTTAGACCATTGCATGAAAGCCAGGTAATGGGCTTATCCACATTCATACCTCCAGGCTGGCTCCTGCTCACAGTGCCCTGCTTGGTTGAGGAGTTACTACTAAGTACCCAGGGAGATTTCAGGATGAATGCATGGTTAGAGCTGTATTTTTGACTAGGTTAGGGCTTATGATTAGGGATATGGTTAGATTTCTTATTTACTCTCAGATTCGCCTACCCTACATCCTAGAGGGAGAAAGGAGAGGGAACTCAATTGAGCTGGCAGTACCCAGTACCTGATCTCCTGTCTCAGCCTGAGGAACAGACAGCGAGCCTGTCTCTCAGTAATAATAATACAGTGTGTGATCTCCTTTCCCAGCCTGAGGAACAGCGAAGCTGTCTCTCAATAATGTTCTACGTGTTGTATGTTGTATGTAAATGTCCTGTGATGTATTTGTATTGTGAATGTATGAGGATGTTGTCTTGAATGTATATGCTTTGGCAACACTGTAATTTCTTGGTCATGCCAATGAAGCTGTTTGAATTTGAATTTACACCTGTGTGCCTAGCATGCGTTTCTGTGGCAACATAAAAACCCTTCGGACCGGCTGTTTCTTACCGTCAATTTTGGGGTCCGACCCAGGTGTCCGACAAGTCATGCTGCTCTATTCTTGCACTGGACAGGGGCGGACCGGACTGGACTCACGGGACCTGTTAAACCTGGTCAGCGCGGGGCCTTGCTGTGTATCAATGGGCCCATTTGAATGATGTTCTTCTATCAAAGTGGGCGTTTTTTTTTTCTTCAGTCTTCTTTCATTTCTAACACCAGCTTCTTCCTCACTACCCCCTTGCAGATCCTCATCCTCTTATTTTGCCGGCTCCCTCTCAGAGCCACAGAGCCAGACGTCACATGTGGAGTGTGCTATGGGTGACAATGGGGCTAGGGTACATTAGCTGTTACCCCCAGCACAGCCAGCGCAGGGGCAGTGTCACCGGCACACCTGACGAGCCTGATGAGCAGGGGGAAACAGCCTCTCTGTGGTCACCCACCCCCTCCCGGGCCCCAGGCCCTGTGTCCACCAGACATGAGCCAGTGACCATCCTCTAACCTCCCCCCTGGTAAAGCCCCTGATCGGCCCGCAGGCCCCTTCAAAGGGAGGAGGAACAAGGAGTGTGGAGAAGAGGGGGAGGAGGCTGTGACATTATAGCTTATCTATCTCCCACATATCTTTGTCCAGCCCTCCTCCGGCCCATCTCCTCTCTGATAAAGAAGAAAAAGCCGACAGGCCCGAGGCTCTGAGGGAGGACTTTCTGAATTCGCACGAGCCCTCAGGTTAACTGCTCCGTGACCTCTCCGTGTCGCTCTCTTCTCTCCGCCTGAGCCTCTGGACAGCTCACAGCTGCTTCCTCGCGGTCGCCTGCCGCCCCGACATTGTTCCCCGGCAGCAGCGAGTGGGCGCCTGGTTTCGCAGTTAAACAACCCGCCCCACGCGGGCCAAAGGGGGACGTCCCCGCGCGCTGGAAGAGGGGCTCGCCTGCCTTCCTGCTCTAGGCCCGCGCGTGGACTTCCTTCCACGGCTAAACTCGAAAACCGAGTCTCAGAGGTTCGTATGGACCCACACAGGTTCAACTCTCTGGCGCCGGACGTCCTGCAATCTTATAGAAATGCGCCTTTATGCCGCTCGAGAATCCCTGAATGGCTTTTAAAAAGTGTTTCACACGGAGACAGCTCCTGGGGGCTGCCGCCTGCAGAAGCAGAGCAGGGAGCTGCAGGCTGGGTTCTGAATGAGAATCAAGCCCCACAACAATGCAATGGATTTCTTTTCCCCACAAGTTCCTCTTTTGGCTGCCTTTTAATAGGTATCACACAGTGTGGGGGATTTCATTCATTCTGACTTTGCAATGTATCTTTTCCACTAGATTTGCTAACATTAGGCTCATTAGAAATTAAACCATTTGATCTGGGAAGAATTAGCCCACGGGAATGGACCACCCAATCTCTTCAAACCATTTCTCCTAATGTGGTCCAAATATTGGTTTTCCCTTAGTGTGTACATCCATACAGCAGCCATAAAGTATTCATTGTGCAACAGTAAATGTGTCAGCAGTGGGCAGTGTCAGAGTTCATGATAATCCCAAGATTGAGCTCCTCTGATTTGCATACATACATTTTTAATGGACTCTATAGAAAGAGATTCTTTTGCTTGCAATATTACCGATTGTTGTGTTGCTCATGGCAATGGGCCGCTTGAGAAGGATATTTTACCTTTTAAAAAAAGGTGGAAGATATTCCTTCGATTCTTTTTAGTTTTAGTCTGGTCATTTATCGTCCATTTTCCTACACCGATTTGCCTTTTTGATTAGATTAATCAGAAGATTTAGTTCAGGGGAATCTGAAAGGGTAAGTCACAAATAATAGAAGTCAGGAGGTAGATATTGTGGAAAGGAGCAAGGAAAGAAAGAGAGTAACTCAACTGATATGATTTCCCCTCACTTTTTATTACTTGCCCTCAAAAATAGAAAATCACTTTTTAACGTTGTCCCTTCTTTGTTTATTTAAATCCCACTGGCCTGGTCAGCTAGTTCAGTCTCATTGTGTAGACTTGACAGCTTTTACTGTCTCTAAATATATATACTCTCTTGCTGAGCTGTCACAGAATTCAACAGGGCCTATATGATTGTAAATCGATATTAACACCCACATTAAGGTTTGCTTGTGACGTTTAAATGAGTATTCTTACAGAACAGAGGAATATTTATTTTTTAATATTTCTATCTAGATTCATACGCAGGCTTGCATGCATTCAGGTTTTTAGTACCAAACGATGTATTGTCAAAACTGCAATGTGAATACATTTGCTATGGTTCAGAAAAAGAGATCTTCCGAATCTTGCAGCTTTTTTTTCTCTTTTTGCTCAAACAAAGGCTCAGACGTCAAGGAACTCAAAAGAGTCCTTCTCCGCAATGCTTCATGGGTTAAGAAGGCCTAAAACACTTTGTATGAGATTTTGTATGGGTGACACCATTTTTCCATTTCATCGGACTTTTGGTCTTTAAAATCACAGGTCAAATCAATGAATTTAATGAAGGCCCTGCCGCACAATGGCTGTGTCGTGCATTTTGAACCCAAATAAAAGACTCAGCCCAGGTCACAAAGCTTTTTGCAGAACTTTTAAGTGGTTTGTACACAAATGTGACAGAATGCTTAGAATTTGGCAGCTCTGCGGTCCCCATTGACAAGATGTTCAAAGTATTTGGAAGAGAGAGTGTGAATGACCTTAGATAAGGTACTACTTTTGTTCCCTTTTGTGTCTGTTTTTTATTCACACCCAAACACTCTCAAACAGAACAAGTCAAAGAATGTGTGCTGTATTGTCTTTGCGCCTTTATTTTTCTGTCTTTAAAAAGGCAGAATCGCTCTTTAAACCTGCAAACTTTGACTCTGTGGTCATGCCACTTAAAATTGTGGCATTTTATGCTTTTTTCGTTGCATTTAAAAAGCACTCCTCTTTTATCCATTTTCAGGGAGTTACAGAAGAACTCAAGCATACCTTAATGACACTTTGATCTTTGACATCATTTTAGCCTCTGCTACCAGGGAGAAGAATTATATTTTTTATGTTAATGGGAGACTCTTTTCGTCCCTGCTTTTGTCCAAGAGCAAGTGGTTGGCAATACTTTCAGATTTTAAAGGTTGATTCTTCAGATGTGTGTGCAGGGTTTATTCCCTTTTCTTAATTGTTCCCCTAGCACAGTCTCAGA
This sequence comes from Lepisosteus platostomus, assembly GCF_059453375.1. Classification (NCBI taxonomy): domain Eukaryota; kingdom Metazoa; phylum Chordata; class Actinopteri; order Semionotiformes; family Lepisosteidae; genus Lepisosteus; species Lepisosteus platostomus. Next base: position 5,648,724 of record NC_142617.1, on the reverse strand, counting down.
AAATACTGTAGATACTAGCATTCCATGGAGAGATGTACAGAATGCAGCGATTGTATTCCTTTTTGTTGGAGTTAAAGAAAAAACAAATGATTGTGCAGATTCGGTCCTGTAACTTGAAGTTCCAATTATTTGCCACTTTTAATACCCTTTGTCTCTCATTATTGCCCTCAGCTGGGGATGGCTAATTAATCAAAATGGATTCAATTGCTCGCTGAGAGTGGCAGTGGCAGTTTTGGGGACCCTAGTGCAGAATGATGGATGTAGCTCTGGGACCCTTGTCTTTTCCTCCCTCTGGCTCCTCCTGTGGCACTTCATTCCTGACAGTCCTGCACATTTTCACATCATACAGGCATCACAATGCTGGACACCCAGGAAAGGAAAGCCCTGGAGCTCAGAGCTTTGAACGGAGCTGTGGTTTTCCCAAAGTTCAAAACGTGCCGGCTGCACAATCGTGAGAAATCATGGGCCCCCAGTGTAGAGGACAGAGCTCCTGGTAAGACAACGCTATCAAACACCTTCTGGTTCTGCAGGAGAGGCTGTCATGCAGGGCATCACAAACTTGTATCTTCTGTGTTATTCAGGACTGTGGGGTTCCACTACTGATTCGAAATTAAGTCACGAAATCTGAAGACAGTTATCGATAAAGGTGCTTTTAAATGTTCACAGATCTCACTTTAAAGAAAGCAGTAATATTTCCAGTAAAAAGTAAATTACATTGTTCTAGAAGATAGCTGCATTACATTGCAATTATTACTCTGCTATTGAAGACCATAATGCTACAATTGCGTGTTGTACACTGCCCGTCTCCAGAACTTTCAGGTTTCCTATGAAAACCCAGTTCAATATAAATGCAGAGTCCTTTGTATTGGTCTCTGTGTGGTGTTTTCCCTTCATATCATATTGATGGAAGTTTAAACACCGAGTGATAAATGAGGGCACTTGAGGCATTTGCATATGCATCAAAGGTTTTTAAAGATTTTCATAACCGAATATCTTCTTTTCTTCCCAAATCTCTATGGATTGCATTGTTTATTTGGGGGACTTTTGTCCCCCTGTTTTGTTTGAATTTTTTTCTGCTGTTCATTCAGCAGCAACTTTCTGACACATCTCTGACTTTTCTCCTTACATCTGCATTAAAGCTGTCACTTCTGTTTTTTCCCCTCAATATTTGACAGCAATGGGCTCTATCAGGCTTTTATCCTTTTTTGTTCGCATTATGACGTAACCTGTGCAAAATGGCCCTGCTCCCTGGTTCTTGAGTGTAAAATTTGCTACATTTTTTTGAAACGGGTCACTGATCATTTTTGGGTCCCTTTCTTTATCTGAGTAGCGTGTTAAAACTTTTTGCAGATGCAGGCTATTCAGGAGGAGCCTGTGGCTACATGCAGAGATGAGCGAAGAAGAAAAGGCCTTCCTATTTTGCGATTGCCATAGTAACTCAAACATTGCCATTTCGCTTGTCAGTTTTGTAGGCCCAGACCAGAGAAACAGGTTCCTGTGTAATCAAGCCCTCTACTGGAGCCCAAGCCTCCTGTGACACCGGGTTACAGGGAGGACAGTGTGCTTGTTAGGCCTGAAATTAAGCATTTCATTTTAAAATAATGCCCATTTGTATCCATTTTGTTCAACATAACAACAGCTGCTGTCTGCACCATGACAGACTTGCCTTTTCAGCATGCTATCATATGACATGTATTAATGAGTGTGCCCATTCCCCCCTCAGTTTCTATACGGCAAGTTGGATGAAATCATAAGGTTTTTAGTCGGGGTTTTTTCACATCACCAAAACCATGAGCATTACGCAATGACTTACCGAATAATGTCCCAATAATTCTACAGTATGTGCTTCAAACCAATGCTCCACTGGATTTCAAGCGTTTGTCATCCTCTGTGACAACAGAAGTTAATTTAAATGCGTGGCTCCCACATCAAGTTAATTTTCCCCACCTAACAGAATAAAAGCAAAGCCACTCTCACTAGCAAAATCTTCCCATTTTATTTCAGAGACGAGCTGATATACAAGCAGTCCGCCGGGCACCGGCAAACTCTGATCTCCTCGACTGGGCTTCTGGGACTGCTGTGCCACAGTCTGCGGGGAGTGGGGGGTCCCGACGCATAAGTCCTGCAGTTTGGGGAGTGGGAGCAGTTTGTCCGGGCTTCTCCCCACGCAGGAGCAGGAACAGAGAACCTCTCCTTTGTCAATTATATTGACTCAAGTTCATGATCACCATTTTTGTTTGCTCTTCAAATATTGTTTTTTTTTTTTAATTGAAAGAGCACCCCCTGGTCCTGCCTGAGCATTGCCGATGGGATGCTGAGATAACGTCCCATTGCTTCTGGTTCTCACTTGTTGCCATAGACGCGAGGGGCATGGGCTTATACTCTGGTCTGTGTGTGCTCCGCAGCGGGCTCGCGTGCACTGGCTGATTTTGTCCATCTTTTTGTGTTTTTTTTCCCCCCCTCTTCCACTACTGTATTAGCTCCCTCCAGTTAAAGTGTTAAAAGACCAGCATTATTTCCCTGTCTTGAAGATTTACATGCCTAATGGCTTATTTATGTAATCCCGTAAACAGAGCCGCAAGGACTGCACTGTGCAGGGCTCGCGGCTGCAGACTGCGCAGGGGGCAGGTCACGGGGGTCTCAGCTGCAGCCCCGATGGGTAGCAGGCCCGTCTCCGCCGGCGCCGTGGCCTGAGGACCACCCAGCCTGTCCCCGAGCCGCGGCATCGCCAGGCGGGAGCAGGGCGGGGTTATAGTTCACCCTTCTGTGCAGAACAATCGCCAGGCTCCAGGACGGAAACCGTTTCATCCTCGAGATGGACTTCCTTCCCTCTCGGGGCAGATGCTTTCCCCTCGGCTTTTTCCCTTCTCTGTACTTTCTCTTCAGCTTCTTTTGTACGGCTCTCTCTCCTCTGCGCCAGTGGCGGGCGCAGGGCTGTGGTCTGGGGGGGGGGGGGGGGGTTGTCTAGGTGCTGTTTGCAGCTGACATTCTTCCATTTCATCAGACCCCTGCGAATCCTCCTCCTCCTCTTCTTCACACTGGCTCAGAGCTCTGAAAGAGGAGGACTCCACTGTGGCGATCACCTGCTCCTGGGGCTTTATCCAAGAGCGACGCACATTGAAGTGCTAAAGCCGATTCAGAGCGGACACTCCCAGTGGCTTTGAAGGCGGCAGCCTGTTTTGTGTTGAAGGAAGCGCCTTTCTCATGGATGTTACTTTCAAGGCCTAAATGCCATGCCTATCCCCACGCAATGGCAGTAGCGTGTCATGAAACTAAAACCCAGTCATTTATTTGGTGGCTTGTTTATGGCAGCCGTTGCACAAAAGAGCAGTGGTCTTCTGTTGTCTTGTTCCAGGACAGTGTCCCTCCCTTCAGGGCAGGCCGCCGCCGATCTCTTGAGAATACAGAAAGAATGAAAATTCAATACTGAATAAAGCCTGTCCCCGAGTTAATTTTCAGATGTTCTTTGAAGTGCTCTTTTTCTCTGTTCTTCCTCTCACGGTGTGTCAGAGTGGAGGACTGGGTGCAGTTACTGGGCCCTTTTACAGGGTACAGTGTCCAGAGTGCCAGTCTGATTTGTGGGTGTTGACTGTCAGAAGTGTTGGTAGTGTCACTAGCTGTTCAATTCAGTCTCTTGGACTGAGCAGATTCCTAGTCCAGATGCCTAGTGTTAATGCTGTCCAAGTTGGGTTGATGCATACTGGTATAATGCAGTATTCCCAGTTCATTTGCTGAGTTTTTCTTGTGGGATCAGGAATCCCAGACCAGCTGGTGTGCATTGATACTATTGTTCCCAGTCCAACTTCTGATGTTGATTTTCTGGATGGTGGTGCAGCTCTGTACTGCAGTCTTGTCCACTCACAATGGAGTTCCACTGCACGATGGTAAAATAGAAGCCCAAGGCCACTCTTTTACACACAAGCAATTCAGCTACAGTCTCAATAGGATCGGATAGGATGGTTTTGTAAATGAGGCTGTTTGTTTTCCATGACGTTCATGCAGGCTGAACATTTTCCATTGTTCTCTAACATACATGCATATTTATTATTACATCACAGGGCAATGGTTTCAGAGTTCCCCCTCAAAGCAGCAATCACATAAAAGCAGAATGACATATTCAACTGAGATTTTGAGAGAATACAATTTTTGTACTGTATTTTGTACTCATCATTTAATCAAATTAATTTCCTTTACTCCTGAAGAGAATTCAGACTGACATTTCTTCTTGCATCTGTGCTAATAAATCACATTTCTGGAGAGAAACTTTACAACCCTTTTGAGCACATGACCAGATATCCCATTCATTAAACCCTGTTTAAGGTAATAATGTGTGCTGCTGCTGTCTAGAATAGGGATAAAGTTACATCATTAAGAGGCATTTTAAAAAGGATGAACAGCAATTCCTCCTCTAAAGCAGGGCTGCTGGACAAATAGAGAGAAAAAGCTTTGTCTTCAGGAAAAGCTCCCCTCTGGCAGCTTTATCCTACTGATCTGAAAAACCTACAAACCCCTCTTTGTTAACACGTTTTCGGGAGAGATTTCATGTGCATTGTGCAACTTTGTAGCAACTGCACACAACAAAATGCGCGATAATAAAGCCAGGAATTTTATTCATGGGGAGCGAGAGCACCTCCTCTCTCCCTGCTCTAACGAGAGACTGTGCTCATACAGCAAGCCTGTCACAAGACACATGGGCACACAAGAGAGCATGGAGGCCCACTGTGGTATTACAGAAAATATTAACAAACCATTCTCTTCTACAGCTGTTGTCTCACAATCCGCTGTGTGTGTGTGTTGTACTTCATTTAAAGCTTTTGCACTATTTCAGTACTTCAGAATCGCTACCCCTACAAATCGATACAAGTTCTTGGGCATCTGAGGAAATGTTCAGATCACTTTTTGAAGGTTCAATATAATTATTTTCCAAAGGTATTCCCACACAATTCACCTAAATAATTCTGCATTAAAAAAAAGTCTGTAAATAAAAGTTCCCAGGCATGGGTTTAATCCTCAGGAAACTGAACTGCGGAAATCTCACTCACACCACTCTTGATTATCTTATTGCTTAAATGAAAATGTGTGCACTTATTTAAAATTTTGGCGTGTCTTCCATTCAGTTTTGTACTAAGCATCTGTTTTATTTAATTACCCACTGGAATACTCTGCTTGTGTATTCAGAGTCCCATATGATTCTGTAACAAGCCAGAGCCAAGGATGCCCCTTATCTTGAAAGTCATAGCAGACCCTTTCTTGAAATTATACAGGCTAGGTCACATCTTAAAAAACTGTGAAAGAATTGCTGAGTGAGCCAATATCTTCACCCACGTAGGCTGTAGCACAGATCAAGAATAACACAAGATCCACCACAGAAACCTCGAAGGCAAATGTTCATTGTAAATCCTTAACCCTGCTGTCAACTCTTACTTTATGTACATGTATAAAAGAACATTTAAGCCTTTGTAAATTACTTTAAAAAAAGCGCTTCTGTTCAGAGAACCTAATAGAAATTCTCGCTTTTAATGATCAAAAGCATTGTCAATTAACCAAATTAACATCACATCATGGCTTTTTAACGCATAACAACCACTGAGCTGGGGACATGTAAATTTAAGCTTGCTTTTGAAGGTTCCCCTAAATTATTAAAACTAATTAAACAGTACTTGACACATTTCATTGGGTGGATTCTAATGGTGCACTTCTTAATTTCATACTTAACTAAATGCTTGTTTCTGCAAATGGAAGTGATTACATTTTAATAGGAATGACATCCAGCTCAAAAGACACAAGACAGTGTGAATAGCACATTCAAGGCAATCCCAGAAACTAGACAGGAGTTTTCACTGTATGTTGCAATTTAAATACCAGTTTGGTCCTTTAGACATTAGCATTACTACAGTAAATGGCTAGAATGCAAAGGGCAGCCGATAAGATTATTTAAAGTTCTGATTTTACAACTTTGCCAGTGTGCAAGATATTTTCAGAGCTAATTGGGAAGGCCAGTGCCCTCTTGTATTTTTGTTTTGAAAGATTGGCTGGAATTCACTCAGTGTTTTACACAAAGTAGAGCAAATTCTGCTTCAAATTTGGCACACAAAAAAAGATTTTCTTCTCGATAAGTGCAAACCTGGGATTAACACAACCCCACTAAAGAAACTACTGGGGTTTCACAACATGGTTGAGAAAACAAGCTTCATGCTGTTGATGACCCCAAAATTCATTCATTTTCCAACAGCATTCAAACCACATGCAAGTCTCACGATCAGTACCTAAATTAAAAAAAAAACACCTTTAGCACCCTCTGAACACCCCCCCCCCCCCCATCTTAAACAGGCACCCCAATAAGGCCGACATAGATACAGAACAGGGCTCCAGTGTGGTTTAAAGAAAAGTCTTCAATCCCAACAATCAGTTTAAGTACAGGATTCCAATGGACATGCATAAAGAAAATAATACACCTTAATATATTCCTTTTCTATTTGTTTTATTAAAGAAGTCAGCGAAATGTTACAACAAGCTTTTTTAAAAAGCTCTTATTACAGAGTAGTTATGTAATCCACAGACAAGTGGATTCAGCTATTTTTAACAGTCGTTTTAAGAGGGAACAAGTGCAATAGTTTAAGTTACCCAATACTATGGATCACTTAATGAAATAAAACAAAGTAAAGAAAATGAATAAAACATTGCTTATTTAATTCACATTTTCAGCAGTGTTAAATTCATACAGATACTGCACTACCACATCAAAGCATCCGAGGATAGATGCAGCTTCTTTTGATATTCAGACAGTAAAATCATTCTCCGATTGGAAATGCATCTCACTACTATCAGAAAAGAAACATTCAAAACATCCCTGAACGATGTTTGAGCAATAAAGTGGAAGTATAAAATGAATTCCCAGAAAAGTCCAATTCCTTGGGCATTCCCAACAAGAAGGTAAAGGTGAGGTTTAACCGGCTTGGAGCTCTCAAAGTGAGACCTCCTGCGTGACTCAAACTTGGCATCTGTATGAAGCAGTAAGTTGTCTGAAAACCTTTGAACGGAATCCATTCATCCAGCATGAGAAACCTGCTTATTTGTGGCAACATTCATGGAGTCTCTCCTGGAAGCAGAGGGTACAAAGCAGAATGACACCCTGGACAAGCTGCCAGTCCAGTGCAAGCAGGCACAGACACACGGATAAACGCATCCAGGCTGTATTTCTAAGCCAGAGCAGCCAGTAAAAACCTATGGCTCAATGCCCTGCTAAGTGACTATATAATTGCCGTTTCCATTTCTTTTGCCTATTAACTTCATTTTCAATGCATTTTTCAGCTTCACTGCTTGTCTCTCGCAACAGCAGTTTTTAAAAAACCCAGAAAGTTTCACTAAGAGGACTCCAACTACATGCCCCTGGCACGGTGGCTCAGAAAACAAGGTTGGTGACCAAACCTAAAACGGAGAAAAGGACCTTTAGTCCTGTACTTGTCACCTTCTTCCACAGTCACCCTGGGCCAGGACAGCACAATCACCACGTCACGTGGAGCACTGACCACTGGACACTGCAGACTGACCACTGCGGAAGAGACTGCACACTGAACATCCCCACGGCCGTTTGACGGCTGTCCTGTTGACGTCACCAGGAAGTCAACAGGAGATCTCTCCCAAGATGCCCGGAGAAGTCATCTGTCACATCCGTCATGTCCCTGCATCTCATTCACCAGACTCACCACAACCACACGCTCATCTCATTTTCTTAAAATAACTAAAACGCACAACTATGCACGGAACATTGCACACAGCAACACACAAACTGGAATAATTTGGCTATGAAGTCACCGACGTCACCTGTTAAACAAGGGACACCTTGGCACAGCTGTAGCAGTCCATGTCCTACAGTCAATCTGGGCATCACTAGCAACCAGGTGGCCTGTCTGTTTGGAAGGAGCTCCCTATCTGCAGCTGCTCAGCCCACAAAGCTGCCCTGAAGGGGGGTCTTCTAGAAGGCCGCGGTGCTGGAGGGTGGAGAAGGACAGGAGGAAGGGGGGCTGGTGGCAGATCTGGGGCTCTGCGGGCGGCCGGGTGGGCTATGCCTGACGGGGGAGCGAGACCTGTCTCTGTGGTAGCGCTGGGTGTGCCTGCCTGAACGAGAGTGGCGTCTTCTTGGCGTTTCTTCTTCTTCCTTCTGGTTCCTGGCCGACTGGTGGCCTGTACTGCCCCCTGCTGGTCGCCGCTCGGACAGCCCGCGAAGGGGGACCGTGTTCCGGAGGGTGTTGAGGAGGAACCTCTTATTGGGGCCTCTTAAGGGACACTTCATCCTGGGAAACAGTGAACAAACACAAAACCAATGCATGAAAAGCACTCCGGGGACCACAGATAATTGCACAACGGGCACCCCCAGCACCCCACTTTCTTTTCCTTGTTTCCTTGTGTCGCTACCCAGGGCCAAGACACCTGGCAGAAGCAGCTGCATCAGGTATGTACAAATTGGATAAAGAGATTGTAAAAAGCAGACATTCCCATTTTAAGGAACTATGTATGTTGCAGCTCTTTACTTACAGTGCAGTAACACCATTCTTAAGCATCTAAAAGGCTCATGGAACTACAGAGGCTGTTCGCTGTTCATGGTGAAGTGAATCTCCGGGAGTGTTCGAATTATTACACACCAGCGACAGTGGAAGACATCAAAGCAGGCAGAGGAAATGCGCCTTCTTTGCTGGCCATTCTACACAGGAGGTTTTAGTAATGTAGATGAAATGGCAAAAAAGAACATGATATGTGAAGAGACCCTGTGGGAGAATCGCTGCCCAAGGACTGCTGGTTTTGACAGGCTCTCCCCGTGCTCAGGTTACGTGAGCCGGCAAGTCGATGAGCTGTGCTCTTAGCACGAGAGCACACATGAATATTGCATCTCCGTGAGGCGGCAAGAAACCCAGCTCAAAGGAAAAGAACTCAGAAACAATGCGATGTGGAGTCTTCAGTGTCTGTCTTGTTCAATGGGCAGGGACACAACAGGTCTACAGCACTCTGTTAATTTAGCTCCCTCATTTCACTCTTACTAATGAAAGAGTCGAAACATGAAATCAGAGGATACCTAAACATCACTCTCCTGAGACGTCCCCGCTATCTGCCAAGAGACTGCATCATCAAATCAAGACGATCGATTGCTTTCTGCCATTCAGTTTACCAACATCTCAATGTGAATCTGTCACTATTAGTGCAACCAGCATATCAGCTCTTTAAAATGGATTTCAGCTAATGTGGGGAAAGAAGAACTGGAATCATCGAATGACCTTGGCTGGAACAGTAACATGGAAAGATATTAATAACTAGTAATCATGCATGAAACCTAACTCTGCTTGCACCTGCAAAATGGACTAAAGTATTATAACAAGTGTGCTGAAATAAAACACGAGCCAGAATACTTGAGATGACCCGTAAGTATCTTTTAGAGACAAGCATGCTACCCTGACATAATCCCTGCTGTCACTGGAAGAGCTATATTATCTTTTTTGCTCATGTGTGCAAAATGTCACCACCTCACTAAGGTGACAACTTTCTAATGGGAAAACATTATCTGACCATTTCTAGGTTTATAATAAACTGTTCAGGGTTTATGCTGTATATAAGCATTCCTATGTAATACAGGCTGTTAAAAATACAATATATCTATCTAGCCCACATCTGGCTTGCTAGGTTGCTCAGGGTGCTGGGTAGCTAATTCATCCAAGAGTCTCATCCAGTTTCTTGCACAACTGGCTTGAAGAAATTCAGGGCTCTACTGGTTACTAACAATGCAAAGAATGTAATACAGTAAACACTCAGTTTAATGGACATAATCTGCTGAAGGGCAATTTTGTTTGTAAAATCAGAAATACCTGACTATCCCTGCAATAACAGAGAAATGCACAAACAATAAGACACATTAAAAATAAATACTAATTAGGTTTAAACTTCAGGAATTTCAACTGTGCCCTAAAGGGGTAGGTCAGCTGCTTAGGATGGGTGTTGCTCGTGTTTCATACTGTATGATTTAGTGAATGTTAGTATATTAATGACACATAAAAGAGTTTGCATACTGATGATAAAGACAAAGAAACACTTTTAATTGGTTATGTTAAAATTGTATGAAAATGTTAAAAACAAATTCAGAAAGTCAAAAGATCCAGAAAGCATTTATATTTGTATATATAGTATATACAGTATATATATATACACACACATCATAAAATAGTGTTTTTGGGCTGAGAAACGTCACTCACAATTTAAAGGACATTGAGCAATAACACACACCTTCCCCCTTATTAGTCCCTTAAACAGGGACATTATGAAAATGGCCATCTGTTTAAACACTTCTTTCTTTGACAAAACTGAGTATTTGATCAAAATTGGTCAAAATGGTGTGGCAGGTTATTCCTGCCAACTGTGGCAGGGAAGTCCCAGAGCACAGCACACTGGCACATGTCTGTGTGTCTTACCAGCCAGCAGGGCCCATAGTCTCTGCCCGGATCCTCCCTCGCTTTGCCTCGTTGAGAAGCTCATCCACAGCTCTCCTATTCAGGAAGAAATCATAAAAAAGGCTTTTATACTGCAAGGCTGTACTGAGTGCTCAACCTTGCTATAGACAGCAGCTCTAAAGACACTGTAGGCAAAGTGTTACAGGGATCTCCAAATCAACATGTGTTACAGAATTTTAGCAATACCAGTTATAACAACTATAAATTTGCACAGCCAGCGTTAAACATTTATGTTATAACTAAAGACGTGCTTTACAGAGTTTAAGATGGATAATTTAAGTTTAATTTAGCTGTTGGGGGTGCAATATCAACCTCTTTTTCTAATATTAAAGCTTGAGATGCAGGTTATAAAACTGTCAAATGATTCTGAAACTGAATGAGGCTGTGCTTTTGTCTCACGCAAATATATTTTTTGGGTTTTGCTAAAGCTATGAATAAAAGGTACGCCAATCTGAATTCAAGACAGACCTCTTGTTCTCTCCAATGCTGCAATCTGACACCACGCTGAACTGAATACAGGACCCTGGTTTTGAGCCAGCTGTTTCACACCATCTGTTATGACACCCATCAGTGACAGGGCATACCAACTGCTGGGCAGCTGTCATCCTCTACCCCAGCACAATGTGCCCCAAGTGTGGATCTGCCCAGCCTGCCTCCTCAGTACAGCCCTCACTGGCAGCGGGGGTGAGTTTATGGCTGAACAGTGCTAGGTGAGCTGCCACCCTTAAGCATTGCGATTGCACTCCAGCACAGCCACAAAACATTTTATATTTCACCGCAAAGTATTCTGAAATGTGCAGAATTAGTACAAATGCTAAATAGATAGATAGATAATACTTTATTAATCCCATATGGAAATTGATGTGTTACAGCAGTCCAGCCCAAGACAAGCAAAACAGACATCAGAATAGTTATAAAACAAAAGACAAACAAGATAAATAAAAATAAATTCATAGGTGTGTGCAAAATGTGCTGATCATAGTCACTGTAAAAACAATAAAATATGTGCAAAATGTGCATAGGTTTATACAGACTGATTGTCCAAAACGTACAATGGAGCAAACATGCTGTACATAGAGGAGCAAATGAAGGGCTAACAGTCCTAGCCTAAGGCAGCGTTATACACCCTGACAGCTGGAAAGACAGGAAAGACATGCGGAAACGTTCCCTTGAACACCGTAGCTGGAGCAGTCTATTGCTAAATGTGCTCCGCTGCCCAGTAACAGTCCCATGAAGAGGACGAGAGGTGTTGTTCATGATGGCTGTGAGCTTGGTCAGCATTCTCCTCTCAGCCATCACCTCCATGGGGTCAAGGCTCATCCCCAGCACAGTGCCAGCCTTCTTGATGAGTTTATTGAGCCTATTTGCATCTTTTGTCATGATGCTGCTGCCCCAGCACACCACAGCGTAGAAGATGGCCGCCGCCACCACTGATTCATAAAAAATGTGTAGCAGTGTTCCACACACACCAAAGGACCTGAGTCTCCTAAGAAAATAGAGTTGGCTCTGACCTTTCTTGTACAGGGCGTCAGTGTTACCAGACCACTCCAGCTTATCATGCAGGTGTAAATGGCCGCCTCTCAGAATAAATCTAAACTTCGACCAATAAAAATGGCGCACTAGGTGCTGGATGGCAGGTTTTCATTGAGTAGAAGCAGGAAATGTGTCAAACAAACGGCCACTGTCAAATATCAGGAATGGTGCTCCTGACTGGCCAGCGGGTCAAAGCATTGAATAAATTCACACCTAACACTAATTTAAACTGGTTTAATAGCAAATCACAATTCCGTATTTACTGCGATACTGCAATCAATGTGTAACAATTAATTTGACAAGTAGAAATGTTTTATGAATTGAAATTTTGCTTCACAAAGCTAGAGGGCTGTAATTCCAAGACTGACCTATGAAGTGCTTGCTGTGGCAAAAACAGCCGAAAAGCAGAACACAAAGCTTCCTTCTGGGAGTCCCAAGACATTCTCTCTCACCCCTACTTATGAATCAGGTTTAAGGAAAACATGTCATTTAATCTAGTGTGGCAACATTTAACAACTACAGTACTTAAATCATTCTGGCCTGGCAAGCAGTCAACTACTTTATACTGAGCTGTATAAACACCAAAAAGTCAGGAATATGCGATAATTATAATTATAATTATTTCTAAACCACAACAAGGACTATATTTACAATGAAAAGTTCATAATGAGCTTTTGCCCTGACATCTTTGCCCTTTGAAATGCAGAATCTGTGCTCTGACAGCTACATCTGCTCTTGTCAGCAGTTCTTTTCTAAGTTTGTTTTGGTGGATTGCCATATGGAATAATAATATAATTTACTCATTCCTTCTTAAAAAAAAAAGAGAAATCTATTCCCAGCTGCATGCCAAATTGAAACTAGCATGTACAGCAAACATGATATGAAGCACCATTGATCTAAAGTGAAAAAACTTCATCAGCAGCGGGTTTTCAGGAACATATACACTACGTTCTCTACAGCTTTATATTAATTCATTCTTCTCTTATCAAATGCACTAAAACTGCTGAAAAAATAATTCGAAAAAAATCTGTTACATATCATTAATGATCTTCCAAATTCCACTTCTTAAGACTGTAACGAACTTCTGTTCTTAGTTTCATTCCATGGAAACTGTCTAATTAGTTTTGACTGTTAATGTTGTACAAAACTGTGGTTTTACCCATAATAGGTGACAACGTAAAAAAATGTCTGATCTTCGCCAGCTTCCGAGCGGTGATCATAGTAGTGTGCGATACATATCAGACATGTATAGTTACTAACAGCTTACCTCAACCTTTTAGTATGTTCTCCTATTACACGTGTAATAGAAAATTCATTGAATTATTGAGCAATGCACAGGACGTTTTTTTTAACGTGAGTATTTAATAAATTCAGACGATCGGTATGGTTAGTCCTGTAGTAAAATATTTTATTAGAGTATTATAATAAAATGAGCAAGGATCAACAACACAGTAACAGATCAGCCAGTTCATTCAACGTGTTAAGAAGTGAAGAACGCAACATTAACAAGCTCTCGGGTGGTATTACTAGTAATTTATTCCATTGTAAACAAACTGATATATGGTAAAGCGCTAACTGCAAGTACAATAGTTCACTAAGTGTTTCGTTAATGATTTTGATTATTTCGAATTACTCGTATTCATATTAAAGTCATTGGAAGCATTAATTACAGCACATTAAGGAAGCGGTACTGATGCCGTGATCAGCACAGTACGCAGTGATACCTGCTTCAGCCGACAACCAGCGGCCGCGGCTCCAACTCTTTCGAAACCAGCACGCTGTTTCAACATTTAATGTTCAAATCTGTCGACATTTTCCACCGCTGTACTCACTTCTCCAGCTCTCGATCCTCCTCCATTTCAAATACCACACGCCGAGACGAGACGAGACGAAACGACAGCACTCAACGCCGTCTACTCCAACTTCCTAAACAAGAGCTTCCAGGACCAGTAGGACCCCTCCGCGATTGGTGCCCTCGCAGATGCCGTACTGCGTCGCCAGCGCTAAAATCGCACTGAGTGATCGCAGAAAAGCATTCTTTGGCCTACGTGGCGCTCAGATCATTTTTTAAAGCGACTTCTTGGTGCGGCAGCCATGAATAGGCGGTGCTCCGGGGAGCGATCGCTTAGCAAAGCACCGAGGCGGCTGTGTTTTGAATCAGGCGCTGTGAGGGGGTGCAGGGAGCTTCCTGCTACCATGACATCACGCCGGCCCCGCCCCTCTCCGGTGAGCTCTGGGCAGGAGGGCGGGTGGGGCGGTTCTCCTCCCCCGGTAGGCGGCGAGGGCGTCAGTCCGCCGTGCGGTCGTGCCCTGTGTGGCTCAAGTGAGTTTTGATTGAGCCGCAGAATTGTCCCAGGTCCGAGCTGGAGTTCACAGAAGGGCGGCGGCGAAGAGGGGGTGGTGGGCACGCTGTAATAGGTAATGTACTGCGGTATTCATTTGTTCGTCCGGCATGCGTTTAAAATTTTAAAATAAGAATGTCGCCGCCTCCGCCACGATTCGAAATAGTTACTTTGTTCAGGAGGACAGAAAAAAAAAACGTGAATTTTTTCAAAGTGTCTCATCGTACTCTTCTTGGGGAGTGTAGTGTAAATTGTACTGCTTGTCAATAGGCGGATATTATTTGATAATACATGATCTGCATGTGTTACTTACACCCCCCTTTCTTTAAGTGAACGTGATGGATGCTTCGCTTAGGTGACAAGCCGTAGAAAACAGCTGTACAGTCTGCTATGAACAGTGAGCACTTTCAAAGATGTGTCCATGATTTGAGGTACAGTTCTTTGTTGCCGTACAGTATATAGTTTAAACGAGCAGCGAACATAGTAGGTAACAAAGACATTTAGACGAAATATCGATTTCAGTGCTCAATGTTAAACGCCATCTGTATCAAATTCCCCGGTTCCTCACTGGCATTCCTGCTGACAGATCTGAGACGGCGGACTCAGTGCACGCTTTCCTCTGCGTTGGTTGCTTGTCATCCAGCCACGGTGGGGGCACCCCTTGAGTTTCAAGGAGAATGACAACGACTTTGTGTGAACAAAGCAACACCTAGAGAACAATAACTGTTGGTGGACTTCGCTTTCCCTACTTCGACGGCATTGTCTAGTCGCAGCCTGGTGCCGCGAATGAATTGCTCGGAGGATCAGCGTTCTTTGAAATTCATGATGCATGAAAAGCACACGCTGGGCACACCTTATAGCAGTCATAATTTGTCTGTGTTTTACAATGTGCGGTAATTGTGTCATTTATCTGAGGTGTAAAATGCAAGCCTGCATGCTACACACGGTGTGGCCTAGATTTTCTGAAATATAGTGTGCTCCCAGTGTATAGTGTGCACGCTCTTGCACAGAGACTATAAAAGATGAATTGAACTCCAAGGCTTTTCAGGTCAGTGCACCAGATGCAATATATATATATATGTTCTGGCTTATATAATGGTATTTTTCATTTCAAGCTCTGTACAGTTGCACTGATGTGGTGTTAAAAGATTTAGCGACCTAGTCCTGGCAGTTTGCGGTCTCTCGCAGTCCTACAGGGTGGTGAGGAGCGTGGACAGAGGTCAGACATCTTGTGTCGGATTGGAGCCTCGGGGTGCAGAGGGCAGATTGGTGTCCGCAGGGCAGTGGTCTCTATGGGCACAGGCAGCTGTGGGCATGTGAGGAGGCTGTTCGTGTGGACAGACGCCCCATGTGTCCACTAACACTAGACGAAAACCCAGTGACCATTTCCGCCGGATTCCTCCAACATGCAGCGTGGATTTAGAGTAAAAGTAACAGATTCCCTGGGAGAACGAGAGACTCGCTGGAGTTATCTGGCATCGAGCTACAGCTGCAAAGTAATTTGTAGGTTGTGTGACAGTTGTAAAACAGATCTTACACAAACTGGTGTTTAAATTCAAACTGCATGCCTGTTTCTCTGAAGAGCCTGGCATGAAGCTTGGGCCGGGTGGTTTGTCTTGAGTCTTGCTTTACTCCGCTCAGAGTTGAACCTTGCACAATAATGTAGGGGAAGAACAAGCCAGGAAAACCAGGCTGTTGATGTACAAGGCTGGTTTCATTTCAGAATCTTTGCCCTTGCTGCTGTCACAGCCGAGCTTTGACGGCGTGGTACGCTGTTTTATCACAAAGAAGCACCCTGCGAAAGAACCTCCGCTGCTACCCATAAGCATAACATTCCACAATAGGTTGTTGTTCTGGAGGAACAAATGCTTTTTTTTTTCTCCAGTTTGTGCGAGTCAAAACGCATTTTTGCAGCGTGACCTTGTGCCAAGCAGTGGAACACTTGTCAGGCTCTTTGGCTCTAGGAGCTCAGCACTTCTCTTTTGCCAACATGTGTCTTTTCGACTGACCTTTCCACCTGAAGCCTCCTGTAGCGATCAAGGCAGAGCAGTTTTTTGAGGGCAGGCCGTCTGAACAGCCGGGCTGGGTAGCTCCCTGCATCGGCTTTATCTGGTCAAAGAGATCTCAGGTGACATTGGAGCTGCTAGGGGGTGGCAAGGAGAGAGGGCTGGAGGTCTGGAACGTATACAAGAGTGTTCTGGGCTCAGAATGCTAATGAGGACATGAGTCTTGTAATCCTGCTTCCTGCACAGACCCACTGTACGCAGTGGTACATCAAAGGGGTCCGAAGTGCAATAAATCATCTCTAATAGCAATGAAAGTGGTATCACGCGTTCCAGTCAGTTCTAAGTCACTCTTTGTCAGGTGCTCTTCATCATTAAACACCTTTGTCAGGTGCTCTATTCACATCCCTTATGTTGAGAAAACTTCTTTTTATGCTACAGTTCATTGATCTCCCAGGATGAACTATTAGCTATTCAAAAATTGGGTTCAGTTTCCATTGAAAATCGTCGTAGGAGTGTGTTTCTGCAAAAGATGGAAAAGCACTTGAGTGAAAGGAGAAGAACAATGCAAAATGTCTAGGAGAGTATGTAAAGCCAGGATCCTGTTGTGATTCTTCTGCAGAGCACATTATTGAGCACAGCTTTTCCTCTGTTGTCTCAATATGTTGTTGGGGATAAAGGTATCTGGAAGATCAATGTCCATCGTTACTATTAAAGACAGTTTATTGCATCAGTTATTGATGCTGTGGGATTGATTGACTCCTTGTCTCCGGATTGCCCTAATGGTAGCTGTCTCTCGCAAACCACATAGCTGGAATCTGGAAGCCAGATTTATGTTTACTGTGCTACTCTTCCCCCATCAGACTGCAGTCAGGATTCAGCTATTCATTTTCATTAAACCTATTAAATTAATTTCTTAGAGGCTGCCTTCTGAAAGCGAAAGCAATCAAATTACTAAGTGAAAAATGGCTAGACTTAATGATTATTGATTACGAAGTACACTGAGTGTCTTTGCTCCTCTTTATTGTCCTAATCAAGAGGTTGGGTAGCAGCTGTCACCGAGCGCAAGTTGAAACGCATAATATTACAGAAACGGACCAATGAATCGGCATAAAAAATGAAACCATATCATAACAAAAAGTGTTTAAAATACCTTCCTTTCTCTACAGTTGACTATGAATGGTGAAAAGGATTTTTGACAAAGTGCAAAATGTAGACTGGAACTAAAAGAATTCCCTTGAGTAAAATAAACTTATCATTGAAAATTAAGTAAGTAGGCTAATGTCCAATATTGCTTTCCAGTCAGCCGGGGGCGTGATATGTTAAATCACAGCAAGATGCTAAATTTGGAAAAGGAAATGTTTGTTGTTCGCCTGGATGCACAGGAAGGTTTATCCTGTCACCACAGACCTCTGGGAGTCATGCTACTGCGACACTGGGGATAAAACATTGGCAAACATTGGTATTGTCAGTATCAGAAACAAGGTTTCATTTGTATCAGGTATCCCATTATTTTAGTAAGTGCACTAATGTAATAAAATAGGGGGTGTGGATATTTAAATAAAGATGGGTAAAATTATAATCATAGAATTATAATATAAAAGTTGTGTCCTGACCCCAGCTTGCCTTGTAAGCAAATTATTTAAGTGTCAACGCTTAAAGGCAGCTGCTTTTCTTGTCTTCTTGGACACACTTTTCTATGCTACCGGTTAGGTAACTGTAAAAAAAAAACAGACAACAAGCTTTAGCAGAACTTAGCCCCCCAGCTGAGCTGCTGTAAAAGAGAAAGGGGAATCTGCTTCTTATAAAATGAAAGCCCCTACATTGGACTGAATCCCTTCCTAAAAGGGAGCTAAGCAAATGTTACATATTAGTAAAATTCCTTTCTCCATTCTCCAAATAGCACAACTGCATGCCACAAATATATGAGAAAAGTATTTTTACAACTATACGACAGAAGTTTCTAAAACCGGGAGTTTTAGAAACAGTCTGGGTGCCTACAATGCCGTTATAGGAGAAAGAAGTCATCCGAGAGTCGGTCTGTTCAGTGCTCAGACTACCTTACAGCAAAGATATCTGTCATCTGCTCTGCAAAGGAGGAGCCCTCACACAGCCTTGTTCTTCTCCCTTCCAGTTTCTCTGGTTCTGTGCCTCAGTGTGTTGCTCTCTTTAACCTGCCTCGTGCCCCAGTTTCTGTCTGTACAACCCCTAAGCAGACGGGCGTAATGACCTTGCCACAGATGATCCGGTCATTGTTAAATATGAGTAAAACTGGTTTGCTACCTGGGTTTTTGGCCCTTGGGACTGCCTGGAGTAACAAGATAATGGTCAGCTGAGCAATTGCTGAAAAAATGGGGTGCGCTGAGCTAATTTTGATACCTTCGGCCCATATGACATGATTATTTGTGAAACTGTAGGTTGCTTGTTATTATATACCCTCCTTATTTGATATGGCTGATTGTATTGTATCTTTTACACCTAGGCTCTCCCCACACAGGGAGAATGCAGATGGGCAGGGTGACACCCCGGGCCTGCTTGTCTTTTGGAACGTCGCAGGCTCTGCAGTGACGCACGGCAGGGTGAGCGCCGATTGGGGGAGAGGCATGTCCCCCGGTGACGTCACTGCAAGCCTGTAGGTGTCTGGGATGTGGTTCACAGGGTTGCTCCTTCACTGACAGCCAAGAGCTCCAGCCCTGATGGACCCAACTGACACTTGTGCACGACCATAGAGCTCCACATACCTCCCTTAGCTGGAAGACCTAGCTGCAGGCAGATTATTTAAACGTTCTGAACATTTAGCCCTTCTGCAGCTTGTTAGCAAGTTGTAGTTCGGACACTCGAGTGAGTGAACCTAGTTAAAATAGGTGTCTCGATGCTTAGACCTGCAACGGTATGCACAGCTCATTGACCAGACTGTACCTGTAATGGCAGCCAGTGAATTAGTTGCTCATTCATTCCGGTGCCGAGAGTCAGGAATCTCGGTGCGAAGCGGGTTCTATTTAAACTGGTGAGCCCAGCCCTTAGGTCATGCTCTGGTGGAAAAACAGCCCCTTATCTGAATTGACAGGGCAATTAGCAGCTTCATTTGAAAACATCGCCAGTCAATTTTTCAGTGATCGGGCTCTCTGTCTCACTTTAGGAAGTCAGAGTTCTGGCAGTCCTTTTGCTACCCGCCCTCTCCTCTCCAAAAAAAAAGATGCAATTTGCCGTCCCGTGACAGCCTGCAATAAATCAGACGGCCGGGGAGTTTGTCAGTCCGCGTGAGGCCTGTGGAGGAGACAGAGTGCGCGCGTGCCTGTCAGCCTGCCATTGCTTCAGGGGCGTTCGGTACAAAACCACTCTCTTACACTGTTGCACGTTCCTCTGTTCCGTATTTCAGACTCTTCAGCCCTGCTTTTGATTTCTGGCTCTCGTCCGGATTCATTCCAAAGCAGTGTTTTTTTTCCTAATTATCTCCGGGAGATATCCTGGAGGAATGTTTGTGAGCATGTTGGCTTTAAATTGCACCAGGGAGACAGAGGACATTCATGAAGAGATCACTAATGGGACAGCTAGCAGGTCTTTAAGCAAATCAAGACCTCCTTCCCCTCTGTTTCCCTTAATTCATTCTGGCGCACGCCTTTAGTTTTGATTCATAAATATAATTACAGCTCTCCGCTGTCAAAGCACAGAACAGCAGAAAATTGCAGAATGCATCTCTGCTCTTTCTGCTCAAGTCTTTAAAATGAATATGCGGTTTGAAGTGTGAGCTGATCTCTGCACTGGCACACCGTGCAGTCTGATGACACTCCTTGCCATCCCACAGCTGCAGATGAGCCCCGCAGAGGGCCGAAGGCAGTTTTACGTTGTGCTATTTGCGTGACCCCCATGGGATTTATATGCTCAGTTCTTAATTTGTGGCAAATGTATTAACAGCCTGGAGGAAAGGCTAATCTTGTCTAACAATGCCAGGAATTATCTGGGACAAGGTTGATACTGGAAGTTTGGAGTGCCTTTCTGCTGCACATTTCTTGGGATTATTTCTTTCTCTTATAACAGCATTGTAGGCACCCAGACTGTAAGACTGTATTCGGGATTCTTGAATTCTGTTGTTTTTGTAAAAACCCTTGTTCTGGGGCATGTATCCTTTCACTCTGACCCTCACGACACCAGGCCGTTTTCTCACTGTTTTTTGGCAGTACAGACAAAATCAAAACCATCCTTAATCCCTTTCTCTTTGGGGACAAGCAGTGCTTGGAAGCGCCCAGGAACCTCTGCCTTGTTTAATCCACAAGAATGGAAACCACTCTGTTGTCCTTTTAGTGCTAGTCTCGGTTTCTGTGGAATATACAGTATGACATAATCTTCAATAACCTTGAGTCACTTTATAAAGTCCCAGAGATACAGAGAGCAGCTATGAATTTAATATTGCAAACCTGGTTGACTGTGTGAACATATGTAATCTGGTTTAGAACATTTGAAATTAAAATTTGATAGATTAGGAGCATGAAAATTATGGTACAATTGGTTTGATTGCAATCTGCATAAATATTAATACCTTGTGGAAGCCCTTGCGAGAATTCTCTGATTATTTTAGATGGAGTAGAAATACTATTACAGATAGTCTGCTTGTCTTAGGAAGATGCCTGTGGCAGATGTTATGTCTCTGCAGTTATGCAAAAAAACATCAGATATGAAGATTAAAGGGTGTATTCCTTTAAGTACAGCCATGCCCTCTCTCCCACCCTACTGTCGTGACAGTCGTACAGCACATCTGTCCACAGATGTGCGACAAGTGCACTCAGCTTATGTAAGCAGTGGAGGAATCACCTTTGTTGTAGAAAACAGATTCCCTGTAAAGAGAAAGAAGCAAACAATGTTACAACATTAATTATTGCAGAGATTATCCATTAAGGGGAAGGGATTCATTCTTTTGTATCTCTGCCCTTCTGCTTAGTGTGTGTCTTAGCTAGGCAGCTTTCAGAATGAGATAAGCATGATTTAATACAGAAATTGTCAAGGAGACAACCAGCAGAGCCTCAGTAAGTCTGAGCCGTGCCATGCAGAAGAAGAAGCTGAACTCCGGGCACCTGTCTGTGATTTAAAACAAAGTAGCCATTTTTTCATCCTCATTTTGATTTTGCAGTGTTAAGCTGCAGTGCTTTCATCTTGGGACATGACCTCTGTGAAACTGAACAGCACTTAATGAATTGCAGTAGCCCAGAGCTGTTTAAACAGATTTCTAATGTAATTGTTTTTGTAAATTAGTCCCATGCGCTGTAATTCCCACATTTTTGTGACTAATAAAAGTCTTTACGAGTTTACTGCATTTAGAGGAACTGTGTTTCCTTTCAGACAGTATCATTGATAGCCATCTCTAGTTCTTCCTCCTGTTGTTTGGAGGGATATTTTTGTCCTCTGGATGTTTTCCCTGCCCGTTATTCTCCCAGATTACCAAGTGGTCAGAACCCTCCCGATCAAAAATCCAGATTTCCCGGTCATTGTGCAGTGTGGTGTCTGGCGCCGAGCGGATTTCTGAATGCGGGAGACTGGCAGTCACTAAGCTGTTTGCCAGCATCTTACTGCTGCCATTAAACCGCAAGGGGGGACCCAACTTATCCTGGAATATTTTGGGCTAAGCTTAGAAATTGGTAGGTAATTTTAAACAAATACTGAAAACAGTGGCTGGGTAGTGTCGGGCAGGCATGAATAAATGGCCTTGTCCCCTTTAGAGTCCTCAGGAGTATTCACTCAGGCTGGTGGGCTTGTCTCTGTTTGTGTGTGCCCACATCAGCAAGAGTCTATACTCTATGTGTATGTGTTTATAGCAGAATAAATATTTTGGTCTGTGCCGTGTGTGACAGAAGTGTTGCGGTGAATGTCTCCTCATTTCAACGGCACGTGCGGATTTGATCCAGAGCCAGGTCTGACGCAGTCTGTGGTTTTTGATCGCCGCAGGGCCGGGCCTCGGTATGCTCTGAACGGGACTCAGCTGCCGGAGCGACGGGCCGGGCCGAGCAGAAGGGGAACAGAAGAGGGGGTCACTTCCCAGCGTGGTGAGTGGAGTGGGCTGCACTACACGCACTGTCTGCCTGCTGACAGACCTCTGTCATGCTTTCACATCACATTGCTGCTGATTTCCTCTACCCTTCACGTTTGTGACAGTTGGAACGAGTTTTGGCTCTGATTGGAAAAATAATATCCTGG
This sequence comes from Lepisosteus platostomus, assembly GCF_059453375.1. NCBI lineage: Eukaryota > Metazoa > Chordata > Actinopteri > Semionotiformes > Lepisosteidae > Lepisosteus > Lepisosteus platostomus. The sequence goes on along the minus strand of NC_142617.1, from coordinate 5,626,167 downwards.
AACTATGGTAAATCTTGAGTGTGATATTGCACCAGGTTGCGGGAGTTGTGAATGGCTGGACCTCTGGGTGGCATTTCTATTTTCTCTATCCATTCACGAATATGTAGAGAAAAAACCAAATTAAAGACACAAACCTTGTGACTGAAGCACCAATTAATGAACAATAAAACTGACATGCTGTAACATCCCTTATTACATTTTGTGACCTAGAAATGTTACCTTCACCGCTTTTAATTTAATTTGAGCCCCAAATGAAAGCAAACATTTTAAGGTGTCAAATGAAAAGAGTTTTTATTTTATTTATTGCATTATGTTTTTGTTTAAGTACAAGATAATGGCATTATCTCTCTGCACAGAAAAGCATAGCCTTTACACAAACACATTCACAGATCCTCGTTGCTTTTGGTGGCTTGCTTGAAGCAGTCCTGTGTGTCTGAGGTGGGAGTGGTGTACAGTATGTGGTGTTTGTTTCAGGGACATCCTGTGTGGGATGAAGGGTTAGTTCTGGGGCAGTACTGGTATCAGATTAACTCTGACTGTGGCAGCTGGGTACGAAAGGTACTGTTCAGCACTTTGCAATGGAATGCGAAGCCTCTGCAGAGCTTCAGGTCAACACTTGTGTCTGTTGCTGCTATATATTTGCAATCAGTGAAAGCAACTTGGAGACAGCACACAGTCTCATGATTTACTCTGCACACAAGTGCTCTTTTCCATTCGTTTATTTTTTTTTTCAGATGCACGAATATTATTCTTTTTTCCAACAGAGCTTGGGCCTTGACTGATGTGATTTGCACTCACTAAGGCATTGAGGATCCTGCTTATGCTGGAGGACTTCTGTTCTGTGAAGTAAAACAGGGGCTGAGAGAGAGAGTGGGCCAGTGGCGTTTATCTCCTTTGATCAAAGGAGTTATGTAATGTAGATTATTGCCAGACGTCCCACAGCTCTGTCTTATCCAACCCGGCATCATTCCTGCAGTGCAAGAGAGCTGGGAGTTGGGGGTGGGAGCGGGGTGTTTGGTGCAGGACAGCCCAGTCTACAAGGGTCCAAAACAAAACATGCAGGCACTTCCTGAGCTCCCTGATGCGTGTGAGGTGAGAGGACAGATCATTTCCACAAAAGGAGCCTTTTCGCACTGAGAAAATGCCATGGCTGAACGATGCCAGTGTGGCCATTGAATTAAACCTTTTATAGACTTAACGAGCCCCAGAGCCTTGTTGCAGCAACTCTGTTTGTCACACTGCTGTTTCAGTCCAGTGGGGGCAGGCAGGGGACTGAAGGAATCCTCCAGCAGAGCAAGCAGTTCCCTGCCCTTGTAGACCCCAGAGCTAAGCCTGTTCTCTCCTTCTCTCCGCCTGTGGGCTGTTAATTTAACAGTATGCCAGCTTTCGGTGTAATTGCAGTTTGTGCCGTATAACACTGGGAGGAACTGGGGTTCAGGCCTCCGCAGGATGTTCTTGTGTTTTTATCACCTCTGCGCTCTTTGCTGCCAGATTGACCTAATTAGGTGCTTCAATGGGCCAATTTTAACAAAGTAATGCCGTAAGTAAGGCTGAAAAGAAAGGAAGCCCTTTCGGCCTGTTTCGCTCTTTGTGGTTACTCAGTAGCTAATCGATCCCAGGGATTCATTAAGCCTTTTCTTTAAAGACAGATTGAGAGAAAGTTGTCCACTTCAACAATGTGATTGGGTGGTGGATAGTTCACTACAGGTGCCCTTGTTGGATAGCAGCATTACCAGCTTGTAGACTGGGCTTCTCAGGTCTCAGAAGCTCAGGAAGGCTGGGCCTGGGCAGTACTAGGATGCAAGACCTGGAGTGAAAGCTCGCTCTTGGGTGTAAGTGATTGTTTGGTGCTGTAAGAAGTGGTTTTCCTACATTATTATATTACATAATTATAAAATTATATTAAATAATAAAATTACTGTGACTCTCATCATAATATTGCTCATAATATTTATCTTAATATTCCTCAGAATCCTTCTAGAATTGCTTTGTGGAAAAAGCACATTTCAATATCCTAAAGCTTGGCAAGGAACATGATAAGAAACTATAAAGCCCAGGGAGGTATCATAAAACATGGTACACAATGTGATAAACCACTTCAAAGCAAAATAAATTCATTGAACATGGGAAATTAACCAGAATTTCAGCATTGTGCAGGTATATTGTGGCAACTTGTCATTAGAATTGAGCTGTTGATGAACTCTTGTAGCCTATTGAAGGCCATGGAGCTGTTTAGGCACAGCTCTCCAAACTTGTCATGTTCTGACTTCTGCCCTCTGACCTCAGCTTCCTGAGAGAGGGCAGCATCCACTGTTGAGTTCCATTAATACCTGGCTGTTGTCCTATGGACTTGTTCACTGATAGCAGAAGCATCTGCTGATCTGTTAGGGAAATGTGTTTAGGTGTTCCGCACGGCACTGTGCTGGGTCTTTGTGGCTTCTAAATTGTTTGTTTTTCAGGGCTTTCCTAATATTACTCCAACCCGGAGTGTTAGAAAGAAACATGCCACTCTTTAATTTTTTGAACCAAACAGTGTTAGTTTCTTTGCTGGAAATGAAGTCAGTTCTATTCCACTTGAAAATTAGAATGTGTCTAATTGAGATTAAATCCTTACCTTTCAAACCCCTTTCTGAAAACCCTTTCAGAACCCCTGTTACTCTTGAGTTCGTTGTTCACCATTAGGTAACTGATTCTGTAAACAGAAGGCTACACAGGGTTTTGCAGCCTTCTATGAAGAATTGCCTTGGCCAGTGCCAATCCCAATTCCAATCCCACTGACACCAGTGGCGCAGAGCACTGGGATTGTACTATAACAGCTGTGACAGATGTGTCAGATGTTTGCCTTTCCCTGGTGTAGGAATTCAGTGCTACAGGGTGTGTGTAACTCCTGCAGTCCCAGGCTGGCTGTCCTGTGGTTCTGTTCTGTGGCCTTACACTGCAGGCATTGGAAAGACCATTTCATGGTGGTGAAATGGGCATGATTTAATGGAAGGAATTAAGAGTGATTATGCTGCTGTTGGCAGATGGGTTTCGGAGTGCGGGGGCTGTCAGACTGGATTATTAGAATTGCCTGGCTCGTTTCCCTAACCCTGGGCCCTGTTTTAATGAGCTAGACAACTGCCTGCTCGAGTCCTGCCAGCTGAGATCTTTGTTGAAAGAGTGCTCTTCCGCTACCTTGCTGGATTAGCTGGATCAGTCAAAACCGTGTTTGTAAATCGCCCGGGATTCATTTCTCTCGCTTATCTGGGTCAGGCATCGAGCGATTCAAGGTATTTATCATTTAATTAGTTGCGTTAAGGAGACATTGAAAAGGGACAGGTCCGCAGGCTGGCAGACAACGGAATGGGATAGGGGGCTGGCGGTCAGCCCCATTACATGGTGAATTCCAAACTACTGACATGTGACCCATCCCTTCTAAAATATGAAGACCCCCCCCCCCCCCCCCAGCCAGACTAACACTGAGTTCCTGAAATCAGAAGGAAAAACGAGGTGCTAGTGTGCCCTGCCACTTGACCTGAACATCACCGAAGTGTAAAGAAGCTTGACAGGAGACAGAAGCTGAGAGATGGACCAAATAGAAAAATAATTAGCTCTAGTAGACTATCAGAATGTGGAAAGAGGTGTGGCAGGTATGCTTGCTAACAAGGGGCATATTTTGAGGTGAGAATGTTTGTCATGAATGTCAGCACAAATATCCTCTGGTGGTTTTTTTTTTCTTTTTAGAAGGCTAGTATGTTTTCACATGGACCACTGCAGTGGGTCAGACGCAAACTGCTTTTACTCCTTACATTTATTTCTGTGGTGTTGCCCAGATGTCTCCATCAGCCCTGGGCCCCCGGTGAGCGCATGACCGTGCTGGGTAAAATTCCCATACAGCACATCTTAGTTTATGGGACAGTGTTTATCAGGGAGCGCAGCGGAATGAGAGTATGGCGATCAATGTCTTCCTCATTTATTGATATGTTTGCTCTGTGTGTGCTGACAGTTTAAAAATTATTATCTTTGAGGGCTGTGAACCCCTTTTAGGTACTCCACCGACTTTGTTTTTTTACCATGGTAAATCGCTCAGACCTTTCATGTTTGGCCAGCTGCGTTTAGGAACATGCAGGGTTAAATGGTGCTGTTGGAATCTGCAGGGTTAAAGGATGTGGTTTGTTGTGGATCGCTATAAATAGATCTGCAAAGTGTTTGTTTGTGCACCTGTTCCCTGGCTCGGAGATCACTGGAAGCTCAGGACAGCTGCAGTGCTGCATGATGGGTACTGAAAGTAAAACATAGGTTGATAGTAATTGTTCACCTGAAACTGTGATTTTTGTAACTGAAAATAAGCTCAGCGCAATGTTGTTAAATTTAATATGAAGTATCTGTGATACTTTGCATACTTTGAGTTTCTTTACTTCTTACCAAAAGCACAAATTCAAAAAACAGACAATGCAGGTTCATTATTTGAGTGTGTTGATTCATACTCCTCCATGTCATTTTGGTTCTGTATCTTTTCTTTTTTCATTGGGATTGCAGCAGTTCCACAGGAGAATATGCCAACCTTAAAACACAACAGCGATGAAGGCTGTGTGTCAAATGGGGCTCCAACACTGCTGCAGACGTGAGATCCTTTCTTCAGACCCAGAAGCCTCCCCTTTGTCATTGGAGGTGTCATGGTGAAACTAACATTTTTTTACAGCTGCATCTTGTTAGTGATGAGCAGTGTTGTGACTTGAATTCTGGATAGCTCCAAATAGCTGGATTGTGTCTGAATTTAAGAACGCTTTGCACTCTGTGAACCCCAGGAGTTTGTGTTGCATTTGCACAGAGAGTAGTATACCTTGTGCTCTCCCAGCAATGTGGCTGCAGTCTGGCCCACATTGTCACCTGTGTGCAAGGCAGTGTCAGCAGCCAGCCAGCAAGAAGGTCTTCCTGCAGAGCTGGGCACTAGAATTGATCACTGGAGCATGACCCTCTGTGGGACCACAGAGCTCTTAAGCTACGCAGGAATTCTGTTTGCTAGGAGAGGCAGTAATCCCTATGTGGCTTGAAAGTGTAAGATTTCTGCTCTTGTGCACCAGTGGCAGAAATAAATCCATGCAGATCACGGGTTATGAAAACAGTGTCCACTGCGCAGCCTCCTCCAGCACTCATGACGACTGAGTTACAGTGCACAGGGGTTTTTTCAGAAATATGTAGATAAGAAATGAAGGGAGTTGAGGAGAGGAGAACAAGCCGTTCAGCCCATAATAGCTAGTGGGTGTCAGGCTGACTGTATACAGTTCTGCATGGGATGACAAGCTCTGCATTCTTTAAGAATTCCTACCATAAATAAAACTTTTCTTTTCCAGCCTTTGCAAAATATGCTCCACTCCTGACCAGTCTCTGCTGGTGTCCCTGCAGTCTGCTGTACTGAGCATACTGACGGAGTGCGATTACACATTCTACAGCAGGCTTGGGCTCAGGTGAAGACCTTCAGTTCCCTGTGCATGTAGTCCTTCCCCCTCCGGCCTGTTTCTTCCCACCCTGAGGAGGACCAGAGAATGCAGGCTAAAGGATGGGTTGCCAGTCCTAGGCCTGGAGGCTGGTTTTCAGCCCAGCTGGGCTCCCCGGTGCACACGAGCACTAATTGTCCTAGTAATAGGATTACACTTTGTTTTCAGCTCTTAAACATGTTGCACGCTGCCTCTCACTATTGCATTTCATAAGGAAAATAAAATTCCAAACTGTTGAGTAGAAGAAGAAAATTGTAAATATTTCAATCGAGCAACATGTTAGTTCAGTTGAGGCTTGAGGTAGCTAATTACGCTCGGCCAGGACCAGGACTGGAAACCCCTGAGTTACAGAGCGTTTGGCAACAAAGGTGTTCATCTGAAAATTTTCGGAGCGGAAAGTTTTGATGAATGCATCATTTCCAGCCCAGTCCCAACTTTTCACAGAGGCCAAAACGTGCAGAAGCTTTGGGAGTTTCATTTGTAATAACAATTAAAAATCTCTGGAATTGGCTGGCTTTCCAGTGTTGGAGAAAGAGCTGCCGACACAGCCTTGGGGGGAAGGAAGGAGCGCTGCGGCGGGGTTTTTAATCTGGGCGCTCTGCTGGGTCTGAGAGGGGGTTATGCGCTTCACAGACGGCCCCGGGAGCGGGGGTCAGGGTTCTGCGGTTTCGCTCAGGCGGCTCATCCAATTTGTGCCCCGCGCGAGAGTGTCCCTTGTGGGACATTCCCGGTGGAGTGCGCCCTCTCTGTTCCCCTCCCCTGCTGCGCGGCAGCGCTCGGAGCATTTGGATAGAGCCGTGCAGGCTTGCTGGGAAGCAGGATGGAATGAAAAATGTATTATGTAATTACCTCGCCGCTACCTAGCATTCATTTTAATGGGGTAGGCGCAAAAGTATATTACAGCTGAAGTACGTGTGGGTTTGGAGTTCAGAATTTAATAGCATGGGGAGCATATGTATTATTTACTATTCCAGCAAGCACTGAGCCCGAGCATTTTAGCAAGTTTTTTTTTTTTCTGCATTGTTCTGGTGCTACATAGAGTGCACATTCACAAGAATCTGTAACATCAGTCCTGATGGGCTGGATGTCTGGAGCTCCTCTGTAACTTCTAAATATTGGAGGGCAGTGACCACCTCACAGCCTGTCGCCCTCCAGGCTGAACATGAATACTGGAATAGGTGACTTCGAAAGAAAAGCAGGTTGCTGCTGTAGATGACTTTGGTGGACCAGTAGGTGGTGCTCTTCCCTCTGGGCCACAGTTTACAGACCTGTACTCCAGCATAGTGACCTTGGACACCATGCTGTTTACAGCACCCTTCTCTGGGTGAGAGCTTAAACTGAGGTTGTTGAAGACCCCATGGTAATTTCTGTGACAACAGGGGTGCTAACCTCAGTCTCCTAGCTAAATTCCTCACGGAGCTTGTGCAAACTAGGCTTCATAAAGTTTCCCGTCAGCGCGAAAGGTGAGGTAGTTTGTCACTACCCCAGCTGATCTGCTGTGAAGTGGGGCTACTGGTGCAGAGTGACCCCACCCAGGTGGGTGCTGCACGCCTGAGGTGGATGACGTTTGTTCTTCAAACAGTTGGCATTGAAACAGAAGACCAGTTTGTTCTTCTGTTTGAATGCCAGATCTCAGGATGCGGTCTTTCATGATGATGCACAGACCAGCTCACAGTTGCTGCCAATTCGGCATTCTGATGATTTGTGTTAATGGACAAGTGTTTTTTTTTTTTGTTTTCTTTGAGTTTCAAGTTCAACACTGCAGGCTTGGCTGCTGTATATACCATGTCAACGGCACTGGGACTAGCAATGAGAAAGAAGGAATCATTCTCTGAATTGTGTGACATTAAGAGACTAAACTTGAAGTGCCTGGAAGCAGCGTGTGTGAGTCTCAGGAGTACACTGGGGTGTGGTGATTCTCTGCAATTGCAATCTTGCAGTCTTTGGAGTTCACATATGTCAGTCACTGACCTGGACAGCTCAGAGCTTCCTAACCAGAGTTGCTCTTCCCAAGGCTCATTTAATGCCCTTTTGTTCTTTTATTGCGGTGGATTATTTTAGGCCCATAATCCTACAGCTTTAGCAGTATCCTGCCTGTGGTTTTTTATTAAAGAACATCACAGTTTATTATGGACGTCACAGTCTGAGTCAGGCCCCGAGACATGCGCTGTCCCATCATGGCTGTGGCCTGGGGAGAGCGCTCCACAAGAGTGAGGACGGGGCTTTCCGGCCCCCATGCCACAGGGAGATCCCAAAACGAGATTATTCGCTTCCCTAATAGTTTGAAAAGTTAAGAAGGATTCTCGGACAGAAGGCCAAAGCATGGGAAAACCACGCAGAGGACAGTGAAGCATGGAGATGAGCAGTGCACCTGCAGTCATCGCAGACTTGGACATTTTGTCTTCCTCACCTTTAAAACGTGAAACGTGGAAACACAGTCGAGCAGCTTTGTGAAGATGAAACATTTTCTTAGCTTCCTCTGGTGCTTTGCTGTGTCAGCTAGGTGTAGTATGAACCAGAGCTCTTGTGTGTTGTGTGTTGGGTTGTGTAAGAGTCCGTGTGCGAGAACATGAGTGTTGGAGTGCATACACGCTTACACCTGCCTGTCCCAGCTTCGTTTTCACTCCCCCTCTCCTTTCGGTGACCTACTGGGACTGAGGGCTGACCTCTTGTTTGATCACCTGCTGTCTTGTCTTCTCAGTCAGCAAGGTCCAGCTGAACACATGTTCAGCTCTATACTTTCTGTTGCCCTCACTGACCTCCAGGTGCTTTCCTCATGCCTTTTCCCTTTCTGCTCCTTTGAGGCGGGCCTAGACATCAGCATTTCCTGTAAGTCAGCCTGACCTGCATGTTAAATGGGCCGCGCACATTGACGTGGCTCAAGCATTTCAGAGTAAGCTTCAGAACAGATTTTCACACACCCCCTTCCTTTTTTCCTGGGGCTGTTTTATTAGATACTTTTAGTCTGCAGGAGAGTCTAGGCTTGCAGAACAGCTTGTCTGGGTTCACCTGGTTGGGAAACACTTCCAGATGTTACAGCTGTCAGACCAACCTGTTTCCTGGGTTCAGAGCTTTTTATACGTGGGCATGTGGAGACTCAAAGTTCTGTTTGTCTCTTCAAGCTAACTGGAAAAACCCTTGTGTCAGTAGAGTCCTGTCTTATTATGTCTCTTTGGGGTTGTAATTAATTGTTTTTGAGTATGTTTCAGTGTTCTAGTGCATTGCATTTCTGCCTCTTTTGTTTTTAAAAAATAATTCAGAATTGCTCATGTTCCTTTGTTTCAGTTCACCAGTTGTGTGTTTTATGACTCTCAGCTACCAGCTATGACCCCGTACGCAGGGGAGAATGAGTCAGAAGGAGCAGCAGACTCCTTAGACTTCCTACCCCTAGAAACATTCAGCTTTTAACCTGTCACAGGCATCACATAGCTATGAACTATGAAGTAACTCATGGGATGGTGAGAGCAGCCTCTCTAGAGAATTATTCTGGCTACCCCCATCTCTTTTAAACCTGCTAAATGAGCTGCTGTTGAAACAAAAAATAGAGAATACATAACTGGCATCTTTGTCAGCTATGTTAATTTGGAATGTTTAGAAATATTGACTGAGAAGGTCACAGAAAACGTATTTTTTAAGGGCATGAGGAGTTTCTTCTTGCACAGCCTATGTAACAGAAAAGAGAAAAGTAGTTTCTTCTTGCACAGCCTATGTAACAGAAAAGAGAAAAGTAATCAGGGAAATTCAGCTGATGATATAAGTTACCTTATCTCTCTCATTTATAACTCTTCTTATAGACTATCTTGCTGCATAGTCTGATGTACAGTACTGTATCACTGAACAATTTCTAGCACACTTTCAGGTGTCTGTCCTGCACAGTCTGAGATGCACATAAAACCAGTGCACACTGGCAGCATCCCCCCAGATAGAGGGGAAACATCCATCAGAAGCTCAGGACTGCAGGTAATAATTATGCTAGGGTAATATGCCAGTTCTGTTTCCTTTTTTCTCACATGAAGAATCAATCAACCTACACACTGCTGAACAACTGTTTTCTGAGGCAGATACAGAGAGACTCAAGACTGCACAACAATTAGGGAGCAGATGGGCTGTCTTACTGAGCAGGGAGTGAATCTGAAGTGCCTTAGATTTATAGACTTAATAATTGCAGTTTCTGTACCCAGAGTTTTATTTGTTTTTGTTGTGTTTTGTATTTTAATCTGTGCCACACAGCTGTGTAGTTTTTCCATTCTGTAGGACAGATGCAGATGGCGTTACACAACTCGCTCTTCCTGGGTTCAGCAAACAACTTTTTCTCAGCATGGTTTTTACGGCTTCCTCTGTTATGTTTTTCCCACAGACATTCCTGCTTCTGCCTTCTTATAATCTGAACTCCTGTCATGTGCTGGACCTTTTTCATATTTGTCTATATGAAACTGAAAAGCATCCCAAAATGTAATGTTCAAAAGTCTGGTGTTGTATGCATTTAAAAAAACCCTGTTTGCCTTCTTTATCACAATCCTTTACATTTTGATCTTCTCACAATGCCACTGATGTGTGTATGTGACTAATTAATGGCTTTCACTGCACAGTGGAGATGGTTGTGCTGAGCCCTCCCTACTATGATAAGACTATAGACAAGTCACCTTCCTGCCACACCCAACCCATGTAGAAATAGGGGGTCTCTGATCACTGTCAAAGCCCCCATCTGTGTCAAACATTTTGATTCTTTGTTGTTTTTATGGTCATAACTATACTTTTCCAGTTGACTGATCCTGGCAGTGTGGAGTGTAGTCAGTTTAGTGGGTTTGTACAGGAGCTCCTTTCTCTGTCAGTTCCTTTCCTGGCCTGGAACATATTGTACTAGGAGTGGGATACAGCACCACCTGGTGGAGAAAAAGGTGGAGATGTCCAATTTTGTCCTCTAAAAATGCCGACTTTGGAGTGGAAGCCTGATCCCACCGCTGACACCATATGGGACAGATCCTCTTTTGGTAGCATAGTTCCTTAGATCTAGGCACATCAGACTGTCAAAACCAGCTTAGATGTTGATGTCCAGGAAGCTTCGTGGTCTGGTACAAACCAAAAAACCACTATAACATCTCTTTGCCTCTAAGTGACATATCTTTATATAATAATAATTATAATAATTGCTTACACTTACATAGCGCTTTTCTGGACACTCTACTCAAAGCGCTTTACAGGTAATGGGGATCCCCTCCACCACCACCAATGTGCAGCATCCACCTGGATATAAGCTCAAACACCAATTAAAACCCAGGCGAAAACATTGCTTAATTATTTAGTAGTCAAATTATTAGAGTCTTTTACTGTACCTAGGCTGGCCTGTCACACCAGCACCCAGTGTGTCAGTTCACACTACTGCTGATGGATGTGTTTTCAACAGAGAAAAGCAAAGTGAAGAAGGCAGGAACGGTCCTCAAAACTGCTGCTATTACCCCAGTGCCAAAGAAGCCTAACATGGCTCTCGACAATCTTAACAACTTTCGCCCCATCTCCAACTTACCCTTTCTCTCTAAAATTCTAGAACGTGCTGTCACACTTCAGTTACATAACCACCTCATGACAAACAACCTTTTCGAACCCCTCCAATCTGGCTTCCGTCAACTTCACAGCACAGAAACCGCCCTAGTCAAAGTCACCAACGATCTCCTAATAGCTTCTGATTCTGGTTCTCTTTCCATACTCATCCTTCTTGATCTCAGTGCTGCCTTTGACACTGTTGACCATAACATCTTGCTTTCTCGTCTCGAGACTGTGTTTGGAGTCTCTGACACTGCCCTCAAATGGTTTAAGTCTTACCTCACTGATCGCTGTCACTTTGTCTCTCTCAATGGGTACAGGTCTGAAATTGGTCTTGTCAAGTCTGGTGTCCCTCAGGGCTCAATACTGGGCCCCTTGCTCTTCAGCATTTACATGTTCCCACTTGGTCAGCTTTTAAGATCACATGGCCTCAGCTTTCATTTTTACGCTGACGATACTCAAATATACATCCATACCAAACCCGACACTGATGTGGCTGTCTCTATTCTATCTAATTGCATCTCTGACATAAAAATTTGGATGACTCAAAACTTCCTTCATCTTAACTGTGACAAGATTGAAGTCATGCTTATTGGTACCCCCCATCAACTTCGTAAAGCCAGTCCTGTAACCCTGTCTGTAGATGGCTCTGTACTTGAGCTCCAATCAAAATTGAAAAACTTTGGGGTTATATTCGATTCTGGCTTAACATTCGACCCACATGTACAGCATACTGTCAAAACATCTTTTTTTCACCTTAGAAATATCGCAAGACTACGCCCTATGCTATCATTAACTGTGGCTGAAAAGCTGATCAATATATTTGTATTCTCTCGAATTGACTACTGCAATGCTCTGCTCCCTGGGGTATCTAAATCTACTCTGAACAAGCTGCAGTATGTCCAAAATTCAGCAGCCAGAATCCTGACCAGGTCTAGTGCAAGTGTTCACATTACTCCTATCCTGGAGTCCTTGCACTGGCTTCCGGTCAAATTCCGCGTAGACTTTAAAATCCTCATGCTCACCTACAAGGCTTTACATGGCTTGGCACCTCAATACCTGTCTGAACTTTTATCGCCCTACTCCCCACCTCGCAACCTCCGCTCTTCAAATTCTGCCCTCCTTACTGTCCCCCAAGCCCGTCTACATTGGATGGGCGACAGGGCCTTCTCCTGCTATGCCCCCAAGCTCTGGAACTCCTTGCCCAAGAATATTAGAGAGTCACCTTCTCCCCCCCAGCCCCAGGAGAGGTGGGAGGAGGCTCATGTTCCAGCTGTGGACCTGCTCTGAGATGGAGGTGTTTGCAGAGAACAAGGGCTGGTTGAGGGTTGCTGTTGTGCAGAGATCAACATTCTGGCCCATTTGCTTGTTTGCATTTCGCCAGAAAGATGTATAAAAAGGTCTTTATTTTTTTAAAGCTTTAATGTTTTCTGTTCCATTATATAAAGGTTACATAAATGCCATTAGCTCAAAATGTCATTTTCATTATGGGGCAACTAATAAGACAGAACAACCACACCAGTGGGAGACATATGATTACCATAATTGCAGGTTAACCCTGGTGCCTGGAAATGAATCTGTGAGTTACATTCTTCTGCGGGATCCTTTTATTCTGACCTCCCTTTTGCATGGCTCATTTAGAGAAACAGTTCCAAAAGTAAGCCCCCTGTCCTCAGGAGTCTGGGATTTCTATTTTTACTCCCTTCAGCATGAATTTTGCCTCAGTCCAAGGAGAGACTGATATAGGCTACTGTGGCAACCTTCCTTAATAATGGAGCCCATTGTTGAGAACACATTAACTGTAACTGTACATATTTGGACCAGTCCTGTTACTCTGTTTGCAGGCTCAGAACTGTCTCATGTGTGCAGCCAGATCAATTCTCATTCACTGCCTCGGGTATTATATACTGTACACATCTTTTCATAAATGCATCTCCAGCAGAGACATAATTTAATAACCTTGGTCTGTTATTGTTCATCTCTAGACCTTTATGCTTGGCTCTGCAGCAGTCCAGCTCATTTTAATGCTACTCTTGACTGCACGCTCGTCCCTTGGTGCCTGCTGGATCTGCAGGCAGTCTGGGAGCCTGTGTGACAAGAGCTCTTTTCCCACTGTGGCCCAGCAGCCCGGAGAGAGCTCCCGCTGAAGGAGGAAATCGCAGGCCGTTGTTCCTCGGGGGCTGAAACCTTCTCTCAGCCAGTCTAGGAAGGGATCGTTAAACACCCCCCAGACCTCATCTCCAAAACCGCCTGACAGCAGCAAAGAGCTGCAGTCGCGGATGACCTCAGTAGTTTCTCCCTCCCACACGCACGGCCGTGCCTTGGCTGTGTTTTTTCTACAGAAGGCAGTCTCTCTGCCCACCCTCCACGACGGAGGGAAATGTTCATTATCGATTCCGGATCGTGAAACAGATTCTGTTGCCCCTCTTGCGATGAGCTGAGTGTGATTAACAGTCCCAGAGAGAGTGTTATGAGTTACCGAACACTGCAGAGAGTCAGCGTTCCTCAGTCCAGACTACAGCACACAGCCCCAGGAGACAGAATCCCTTTACAATCCAGTTATCTCTCCCATCATACAAATCATATGCACTTATTGACAGACTTTCCAGATTTAATCCTGAATGGAATGTATTTCATGCACCTGTATGAGACAGTAGTAAGCCATCAGGGAGTCCCACTTAACCTTCATCTTACAGCATTTTATGATTCCTCCAGAAACGGGGGACATGCAGGATGGTGGCTAAAGCATATTCAGAAGAGATCCTCTTTTCTAGTCATGAGAAGGGTAAATGCAGGAATAGACTTCCTTTGCACAAGAGGTTAAACCATTCCAGCTTTCAACAGATGTGTATAACCCAACAAAACAAGCGACCCTATTCTGAGTAGGTTTGTAGAGACCTCTCAAATGGCTCTCAAATGAAGATCGGACTTCCTTGCTTGTTAATAGGAGAAGTCCTTGCAAGCATGTCCAGTCTTAGTTCAGTTAATGGGGAGCAGAGTGGGAGAGAGTGTATGGTACTGCGTGGTGGAGACAACTCTCTGCTGCTCTGTGCTGGCCTGTGTTAATGCTGGGGTCTCAGAGCATAGGTACCAATTTTCCAACATAGTTCTGGGTTGCTGATCTTAAAGTGTACTGACATTTGCAAAGCATTTCTCTGTCCCACATTGGACCTCAACCCAACAAACAATAACTTTCTTATTATCAACAAAGGCTTTGTTATCAGTAAGAACGTGTCAAGGAGAACAGACAGTGTGTTGGCAGTCCTGCTAATGAAACTATTTATAAAACTATTTATCTTCAGTGTCCAGTATAACAGAATCTTTGTAAATATGGTGCACAGAAGAAATGCATTGCCCTTTTCTTTGCAGACCTTAGTTAATCATTATCCACATGTTTTCTGTGTTGTTTTACTATAGAAGCTCCAGGCTGACAGCCAGATTGTTCATGCTTTCGAAACCTTCCGATTGCCATCTGTCAAACCCATTCTCAACAACTCTGCCTTTTTCTAAAACTTGATTAAGTCTCTACCTTTTTCATCTTCATTTTTGCAAAAAGCCTTCCCCTTCTCATCATTAAGCAAGAACCACTTTGTCACTCTCGTCGTTAATGCTGATGTTCACTGTGCTGCACAGTTTTGCTCCAGTCTGCCACTGGCTTCCTCACCACCATTAAGCTTGTTGGCAGAGCGCTCTGTTACTGTCAGAAGTCAAGTTGAGTGCAGATGCTGGGGTTTGTGGTTTTTTTGGAGGGCTGGTTTCCCAAATATTTCTGAAATGTACAGCTCTTTTACATTCGCTCATTGACAGCAGCTGTCCTGCCTGGACACCTATTCTGATCCAACGTCTGTTGCTCATGATTGACTGAGAAATAGTTGAATGATAAATCAACGGAATCATAATTAACTAGTCTTAACATAATTAAGACTGCAGAGTCCGCAGCAAGACATGATAGTTATTGAGCATTGTATCAGCTCTATCCTATGGTCAATTCCCAAACATGAACAAAATAGAACTGCATTTACTCCTGCTTTAGCAATATGATTAAAATATATCAAAATAATATTATCAGAAATATGGGGGGTGCCACATATCTGTGCTCAGACTCTGGGAACTCACAGTGCCTATGTCACAGAGAAGGTCCTCTTTCTGTTTTGCTACACTGCCTTTCAGTAGGTCAAATGATTATAAATTAGATTATAAACATTGTGATTATGATCATAATTAGCACAGAAGGTAGGGCTAATGTATCTACAACTTTTTTTTCCTGTTTTTTGTACGGTGTCTGCAGTTGAAATAGTCAGTCTGGATATTCATTTTAGGAATAGAATGCGTTCTATTTAAAGAATGGCCCAACAGCAGGTCTGTGAATTTACCTCAGTCTTTCTGACTCAGTCTCGGGATTGAGCCGAATGATTTTCGGTGGGTGATTAACGACCAGCATCCCAACAAACATATTGGAGTGAGTGGCCTCTTCTTATCTGCAGTCTCTATCATGTACCTACAGTCTGTCTGAAGGCATACCTGTGCGGCAACTAACTTCAGGCATGCGTATGTAGCTCGGCTGTGGATTTCCTGATTCCGGGCTAGACAAGGTGAGGGTTCCAGCCCGGTTCTGGGTCAAACCCCCGGACCACATGGGATTGTGAGCTTCTGATGGGTTTTGTTGTCCCCAATAGAGGGGCTGGCTGGATGAGCACACTCAGGCCTGCTGTCTAATGAGACCGTCTCTCTCCCAGACTGCCACGCCAGAGGAGGTGTGCTCCTGTCGTTAACCACGCTGAGTCGCTCGGTAATTGAATGGCGTCGTTAGCAAGCCGCGGGAATGTGAGCTGAATCTTAAACACGGAAGAGCAAGATAAGGCAGACACAAAAGACAGACAGGAATGGTGATGTGAAGAACAAACCGAAGAAAACTCTTAATTCTGCTCCCCCCGCCAGTCGCCCTAATAACTAAAATGTACAGGTAATAAGAAGAGCACCATATCATCGGCAGTGAAAATGATCAATTAAAGTGAATCATGAAGTATATGCTTCTGCTGTTCTGCTGTATTTGAAAATGAATGCTGTGTTTGGAAGGATTGAAGGGGTAACTGCCGGTTATTTTGTGGTCTGTATGTTTGCTGCCAAGGGTCTGTTGCTGCTGTGCAAGTCTGCCTGCAGTCTGCAGCCTTCAGCTCTGTGCAGCCTCCTCTCTGTGCCCCTGTCTGCAGCCGCGCAGGAGGTCTCTGGCGTCCTTGTGGGGTCTTCACCTGCGCTTGATCCTCTGTCACAGCTGGGCTGTAGAGGATGCAAGTTCTCGTAACGGGTTAAGGAGGAATGGTTAGGCAGTGTCCTTTAGTTTGTGCTGATTCAATGACGTGGCTGGATGTTATCCTCTGTCTGTAAGTACTTTCCAGTGTAATGAATGAATTGCCTTCTATGACTGTATTGTGCTGGGAGAGAGCCCTGTATGTTTGTACTGTGGCTGACC
This sequence comes from Lepisosteus platostomus, assembly GCF_059453375.1. Lineage (NCBI taxonomy): Eukaryota > Metazoa > Chordata > Actinopteri > Semionotiformes > Lepisosteidae > Lepisosteus > Lepisosteus platostomus. The sequence goes on along the minus strand of NC_142617.1, from coordinate 5,609,679 downwards.
TTGGCGTCTTGGAGTGATAGCACACACACAGCTCTGGGATTGTGTGTGTGTCGGGGTCTAGGTCACTAGAGCGTCTCGTCTGGTGTTGATCACTTCCTTTTTAAATATTTGTTGGCCTATAGAGTAATAAGCGTTGACCTGGGCCTAACGGCGTCTGACCTGCCGTCGTTCCTCATCTCCGGCTTGATCAGCATTGCAGCGCTGGCCTTCAGAGCTGGGCAGAGGCTGAGGGATAATGGTCACGGAGACCGGCGGAGATTCAGAGCTCGGCTCAGCAGGGCAGGTGTGGGGCTCCTGCCTGGGTGACCTCACAAGAGGGCAGTGATGCCCGTTCTGGTCCTCTGCCCCTATGGGGAGGTTAGGCAAGGAGTGCTCGGTACACACTCTGCTGCAGAATGGTTACATTTATCACAGAAACTGCATTATTTAAATGCATTTATTTAAAGCAAACTGTTAAATTATTGAAATCATGGACAGAAATGACTGTGTTAATCACGGTCTCTCTCTGACCGGGCTCTTTTCCATCTAATCCTGCAGGTGTTTTCTCCCGGCAGTCATTTTATTGTTCTTTTTTTTTTTCCTTCAAAGGAAATGGCTGAAAAGAGCTTCTGATGTACACTGACTTGCTCTCTGTGTTCGGTCTGACTGACTAACGTGTGGTAACTCACGTCCAGGATGGCCAGGGCTCTTGTACCTTTTCTCTGGGACCCCAAGAAGCAACATACTCTCGGTTGCAGCCCTGAGCCCGCAATCCTGGATTACAAATTACAGCCTAATCCACTTTGTTGCGTCATACACCATTGTAATCCTTGTAAAATGTGCAGAAAGTCTGGTGTTTGGCAGTGTGAGCTTGTGGCTAGGGAGATGCACACAGACCGTGGGCTGGGGTACTCACAGACAGCCTGGGCCACAGCTTTATCAGGGTGGGAGGGAGAGCTGTCTGTGGGGTTGCACTATCCCAGCCCCGATAGACCAGGATGATTTCATGGAACCATCGAGAGGCTGCCAGCACTATTTTGGGTGTTTTTTTTCACAGAACTTTCAAGCACCGTAGCTGGGAGACACTGGTCCTGATTTCTGTTGGAGCTATACACTCTGTGGTCACTTGCCACCAGAGCCTTCATTAAGGTTTAATCATTGTTGACTGACACTAGCAAATGGGAAACTATTCCGAATGTGAAGCCCAGCAGTAATCTTCCAGGAGCCATTCCTACATGCCCAACGTACACAACATGATGAACTCTAACCCCCAGTTCTTCTCATGCAGTATCTGCGCCTTTTTAATGAGTAATACATGCCGATGGTATATGTTACAAGTATCGGTGTCTTGATCAATATACAGTATATTGTTGTCATCTTTTTGTTCTGTCTTGTTTCATGCGTGCCATGTGAATCACATTGAGTTACGGTAGTTTTCTGCAGAAGACGCGTGAAGAAAAACGAAACTGCTGCTGGCTCAGGCTGATGGTTGTGTACGATGAAGACCTTGTGAGAAATCCTTGGCTGTGTATATAAACCAAACCCTTGTGAGGCACTATGGGCGTCAGGGCATCTGGCTTATGCTGCAGTTACACGAGAAAGGGTGTTCTTATTTGCCAGTCGTGACAAAGCCCTTGCCTGATGTTTGAAAAGGTGAGGAAGAGATCAGGTAACTATATCATGCTCTGGCCACAGTCCAAAATCTCTCCGGCTTCCAGGCACTAGCAGAGTGATCCACTGATCCATAGATGCCCAGAGGTTTCCTCACACTGCAATGTTTTTTTTCTCCACGGTGCAGTACCACACAATTCGAGAACTGTTCTCGAGCGAATCTTAGCAGAATGTCGGAATGATCCCGGAATGGCAGTAATTCCTGGAGGAGGTGGGCCGTGGCCAGCAACCCTGGTGTCCTGCAGTTTAACAGTGCTGGCCGCCCCTGTCCCAGACCTGCTTTGACAGCAAACGCAGAGAGCGCAAGCTCTTCCGCATGCAAGCTTCTGCTGAGAAGAGCTTTGAACAATTAAGAACGTTGAGCCCGAACTTAATTTATTTATGAAGTTCTTTTGCTTTCTGGTTGTCAGATTGTAAGTGGCTGTGGAAGTGCACATGTGCTGCTGACAGCTCGCCCGCTTCTCCGTGCAGGAAGTGAAGGGCGCTCTAGAGAGGGAAGCTGACTCTGTTTTATTCTCTGCGCGGGCAGGAACATGAAGCAGTGTGCACCGGCGGGGGCGCAGCGCCGCCCGGCGAGAGAAGCATCCTGAGCGAGGCATGGAGAGGCGCTAAGGAGGGGCCGCGAGGCAGGTGACAGCCTGCATGGGCACGGCCAGCATGGACACGAGCGTGGCTGTGGAGACGAACCCTGCCCTGAACCCGCTGTGCCAGGACTGCGGGCAGCAGCACTGGAGCCGAGAGAACCACCTGTACAACTACCGGCACGAAGTGGACGATGACCTGGTGTGCCACATCTGCCTGCAGCCGCTCGTGCAGCCCCTGGACACGCCCTGCGGGCACACCTTCTGCTTCAAGTGCCTGCGCAACTTCCTGCAGGAGAAGGACTTCTGCCCGTTGGACCGCAAGAAGCTGCACTTCAAGGTCTGCAAAAAGTCCAGCATCCTGGTGCACAAGCTGCTGGACAAGCTGCCGGTGTCCTGCCCGTTCTCCGCCGCCTGCCCCGACTCCATGCCCCGCTGCGACCTGGAGGCGCACCTCAAACACAGGTGAGGGAGCACGCGGCACGCCCATCGCGGCACAGCCCGGCTGCTCGCGCACTGCAGCACCTGCAGAAATCAACGAGCAGGTGCAGGTGGAGGGCTGTGGGCTGGGGAGGTCAGGGAAAATCTTTTGCTGCCAGATAAACAAGGAATGAGTTTGGAAGTTGTAGTTCAGAACAGTAACTTGTCAGGAGACATTCTGATTGATCATGCAGCACAGTTACACTCTAGTCAAGCTGAAGAGTGCCTGTAAGCTTGGGATCAAGCTCTTCGTGGTTCGTGACATCTTGTCACACACTGTGGGTGAAGCACATTTCCTCCCCAGCAGTCTTTGTTAGCCTGTGATCTTCTAAAGCAACTCCACTGACTGACTGTTCTTTCAGTCATGTCGTTTGGACCTGTCATATTTTTTTAAGCTGCACTGGAGAGCTTGTTACTAATCACTACATTCTACATCATGCACCAGATAATGACAAAAGAAAAACAAGCCTCTTTGGAAGAGCATGGGTAGGATTTAGCTGTACAAAAAGAATGTTTTTTTTGGAGAGGGTTTAATGCATCACTAGAATTAGAATTTATTTTTTTTGTAGACATATGTAGAATCTAAATCAAGGGGTGTTAAGCTAAAATGGTATCATGTGGTAGTAAGGCTTCATTACTGTTGCACCTGAATGATCACTACATTATAGAAAAGACATTGCTGCTCTGACAGTCCAGAGAAGGGCAGAGGGATATATTCGGGGGATTAAGGGAATATTCTACACAGGAACAGAGAGCAGAAGACAAGTTTATTCACAATGTGTTATGGGATCATGTAACAATCTACCCAGCCATATTCTTGAAGTCGAACCCTTAGCTTATTTCAGAAAGTCTGGTTATGCTCCTTTTTAACCCCTCGCTACTCACTCCTAAAAGGGTTAGATGGGCCAGGCAGCCCCCTCTGCTTGGCATTCTAGTTTTAGACATGTCAAAGCCTTTTCTGATGACGTTTTGTTTCGAAACTCGATTTTTTTAGACCTTTACCTTTCAGTGATGTTCACACTCCCCGCTAGACTACTGTGAACAGCAGCGAAATGGGACACCTCTGTGCTGGGCCTGCCCTCCCAAGGGACTGCCGAAGTAACAGGGAGACTCGTTGCTGTGTGAAGAGGGGTAAAGCAGGGTTCTGTGGAGCGTGAGGGAGAGAGGAGGAGGTCCTCACTGCTCCGGCCTGGTCACATGCGCTCACACCGCTGGGATTAGGCCCCACCAGGGGTGTCTGTTTCTATCATGTGAGGGGGGGTGCCCGCAGATTCCCACAGATTCCCACTCTCTGCTTGTACCATGCCGGGAAACTTCGACTCCAGGAACCTCTTCAATTATTTCTTTTGTGAAACTGCGAAAGGGAACCCCACTCTGTGGTGAGTCGCTGCTCGGCCTCTCTGTCTCTCGGAATCTGCCGGGAAGCTCCAGCTGATTTTATCTGGAACTTCGGTAGGTCCTCTGCCGCCTCTGCTCTTTCATCTGCTGGCTTCAGGGATCAGTGAACAATTCCCCATCTTGACAGCGGTGGTCACTGGGGCTTCTAGTCTGTGTGTAGTGCGGTGTAGGAGAGCCTGCCTGTGGCCAGTTTAGCGGGCGCTCAGTTGCAAAGCTTTGTCAGGACACAGCATCCTTCGCTGTCCTGCCCACAAGCTCCCTGCGCTCCCAGCGCCAGAGCACTGCTGTCCCTGTGATGGGGGCAGCGGGCAGAAACGCAGTGCTGCCGCTGGCTGCTCTCCTTCCACTCCGCTTCCTGTGCATCTGGTCTATTCCCCATGTGCTTTTCTTTCAGCCATAACAGGACGCTTGTCAAGGCCCCTCTGTTTCGGATGGCAAATGCACTCGCTACTAGTTTCCCAAGCCACGCATCTAAGATCGAGCAGAAGAATGGATTCGTTTTCTGCTCCGCTAGATTTTCACCTGAACGCTTAAGAACGTGAAAAGAGAGGTTGCCGATGGGAGGCGTTGTTCAGTCTGTTGTGCTCGTCTTCTGGTTGCACATGGATTGGGGGTCTGAGGGTTTCACCAGGATTCTTCTTTGGGAGATCCAGTTAAATCTCCTTTTATCGTCATCATGATCATCGCAATAACAGTTATTAGTTCCTTGGATTTGTATTGAGCCTTACACATAGGACGGGACCAATGTCATCCAGCACCGAAGGGTAACACACAGTGGCTGTTCTGTGCCAGCTCCCCAGCTGCACAGCCAGACCATTGGAGAAGTTAGAATCGGCTTCAAGCTTTCAAACTTTCAATAAAGGGGAAGTTTTACAGAGGCCACATTGTAGAGTACAAGTGAAGTCAAATTTAGCCAGGACACAAGGGTAAACCCCATTCTTCTGAACAGTGTTATAGGATCTTTAGTGTCCAAATAGTCAGGATCTCAGGATGACATCTCATCCTAAGGGCATGAACTCCTACAGCACCGTGTCCCCCCCTCACCCTACTGAGGCTTCTCAGGAGGAACGACTGATCCAGGAGGAAAAGTCCAGCAGCCACACATTTCCCTAGACACCTCCCAGTAGCGACCAGGCCCATTATTGCTAAGCTGCTGAGATCTGATGTGATCAGGCTACAGTATTGTAACGCTCTTGTCCGGGACATGTCATGGTCATGTAAGTTCACAGCGGCGTTCAAAAAAATGGGCGACAGATTTTGCTCTGGAGCAAAAAGTTCTGGAAATTCCCTTTCGTGTCTGCGTGTATTTACTTCAGCAAGAAGGTTATCGCACTGTGCTGTCAGATGCCCTGGATCTGCAGGGACCGCTGTCCTCTGGTCTGGTCTCAGGCCGCCTCGTGTCATCTGAGGTGATGAGCAACAGCATCAGTCTGCTTCAGAACACGATCTGCACTGTGGGATCTGGGAGTGCTTACAGGTCACCTGCTGTTAAAAACTGCCGCTAGTGAGGAATTTTGATTTTTGTGAGAATAATGTTTAGTCTCTGGTGATCTAACACCTGGCACAAGTGTAGCTTTCGTAGCATACTGGTGGAAGGTGATTGACTCCCTGTTGGTTTGCATAGTCTTATCAAAGCACCGTGGGGTTAAACTGGATTTGCTGGAAGGATTGTGGGAATGCGTTATGCACTGCAGTCCTCATTCCTACCCTGTGGGGCAGTGCAGTAAAGTCAGCAAGTGTGTCCCATGTCCCAGGTGTCCAGGAGCTCTCAATCACCGGGCAGGCCTGGAGAGGAGGCGCTCGGAGAGGCTGCCGGCCCCCGACGGCGGCGGGGAGGGCAGAGCCATGGGGATGGAGCCTCCGGACAGCGCACAGTCGCCCGAGCCGGGGAGCGCCGGGGATTCCCCACCAGGGGGCAGCACTGCCTGTGCCGCGGTGCCCATGTGGACGGACGAACACGGCCTGGACAACCCCGCTTTCGAAGAGAGCACGGAGGAAGACAGTGAGTACGGGGGCCCGCCTGTCAGCCTGCGTCTTCCCCTAGAAGTTGGCAGAATTTCGGAAGCCGTGATACGCTTCTCCTGAGCATCTTGTATAGTTCTGTGTGCACCACGGCTCATGGCTGCAGAAAAGGCACCATCCTGTCTGTGTTTCTCTCATTCTCTACCTCTGCTGTCTGTCCCAAGGCTGAGCTGAAGTCTGAAGGAACATCCATCCATTAGTTCTCCCCTTGCTTGATGTTCCGCTCAGTCTTGCCAGCAGGTGTAAGCGAATGAGACCGCTTGCCATGCAGATGGCAGACCAAGAGAGAGATTCGGGAAATGTGAGGGCAAGAGAGGAGAAGGCCTTACTCACACCTTTCCAGACAGTTCCTGAACTCTCGTGTTGAAATGACCGGGACACACAGGGTCCTAGTACCTCTATCAACACACTTTCATATATCTGATGCCTTTTTAAGCACAGTTGAAGTCTGGAATCCATGTGTGGAATCCCAACTGCATCGGTTGGGGCTCTGGACTCAAAACTGGAAGGTTGTGGGTTCAAACCCCAGGTGAGTCACAGCCTGACTAGAGTACAGTAGAACTATGCACATGTAGATATAGATCCCTGGATAAAAGTGTCAGCCAACTAAAATAATTATCATAAGAAAATGAAAAGGTATACACACACAGTGCGGTCTTAATAACTTGTGTGCGTTTAAACTGTAGGGAAGTAGTGTCGTACTCTAACCTACCCACATGTTGATAAACCAGTTCTAGCACCTGTATGTCTTTAGAAGGAGGGCTGATTATTTTTATAACATCATACTTCAAATTGTATGACACCTTTTTCGTTGGCATAATTCTTCACGGAAGAAACTAGATTCATAGATCACGGTCCTTTGTTGGTATATAGCATGTGTTCTCCTCTTCCATTTTCCCCCAAAGCTTTAAGTTTCCCATTGTGCTGTTAACCCTCTGTGCTCAGCTCTTTGTTGTGATTCTAATCCTGGTGAACAGAGATTAATCTCCTGGTGTCTTCATCACCAGAGGGAGTAGCTAGCTGGGAGTTAGGTGATGTGTGTGGGTGAGTTCTCTTAACTGTGTCAATGCAGTTCCTCAGTAAGGTCTCGGAGTGCCCTTCTCTCTGTGCCTGGACACATTATTAGAAGCCATTATTTAACTGTTCCCCTGTCCAGTGTTCCAGTATCTCTCCTTACAGTCCCTCCATTCACATGACAGTACAGTAGGCATGCAGCTTTAATAATGATTTAATGATGACAAGCTTTTGCACATAATACACTGTTCTCCGATAACTGTATTGTTGCTTATACTTCAGCAGCCTATAAACAAGACACACATTGTAATTTCCCATAGTTCCCATAAGTCTCCAATTTGAACAGTTTTTTGAATGGCTTTTATTCTCCTTTGCTCAATACAGCTGGTGCAGTATAGTCCGGTTTGTGCTGACTGTGTTCTTCATTCATGCCCCCTTGTGTGCTGGCCTGTGTGGGAGCCAGTTGTATTGTTATTATGTAAAATGCATTAATTCATAATCTTGTACAGTTAAAGTGGACACATTTATTAGATATTTTAATTTTTTGTGCTCACTGTTATATAATATGCACCTCTGCCTTCGCTTTTGTTTCTTGTTATTAAACGTTAGCAAAGTGTCTTCTACAGTACGTCAGCGCTTCCCCTCTGTAGATCACCACAGTGTGAAATATTGTTCGTGCTGTATGTTAATGTCTGTAGCCACCAACTTCATTGCGACCACCACAACGCTCATACTCATTTCCAACATATTGCGGAGGTTTGGTCATCGGAAATCAAAGAAAAGCTACATATGTATTCATCACAACGCATGACATCAACGCAAAGCATTTAACCTGTCTGAAGGTTTGGATTCTGCCTGCATCTCCTGTACACTAAATGTAGGACCTTGATAGGTTTGTGATCATTATAAATACTAATACGTCTCTTATGTCTTCTGGAGAAATCTTTATAAAGGATCATTTACATTACTTTAGCACCATATGTAGCTTTTATGAAAGTGTGAAGTCATCAAATTAAAAAGCATTCATCGTCTATGTTATTTCCTGTTTCTCCACAGGATTAGTTTACAATGTATATTGTTTTGAGACTTAGAAGCATTGTGTCCCTAAAACATTTCTGTTTGGTCTGGGTGTATTTTTGGTTCAATATGTTTGTTTTGTTTTCTATTGTTTCGAACGTTTGTTTTCGGCTGTTGTTAAAATAACCAATTAAGCCCATGAACAATAACAGATGACTAAGAAACGATTGAACACAGCAACTGTTACACCTGTCCTTTTGTTTCTGTGAATCTCTCCACTAAATGAAAAGAACAAACCTGAGTCACAGGCCTGAGAAGTTTTTGAGAAGATCGACTGGGAGATCTGGGAGCTCTCGGTGTAGCGGCCCTGTCTGTTCCCCGGGTGACATGTCAGAATGGCATCTGTGTGTGCTCCGCAGGTGTGCACAGCTTGGACTGCAATCCAGCCCGTGCCAAGAGACCCCTGAGTAACCCCTGTATCCACCTGCACAGAACCAGCAGCACCAATTCCTCCGGCTGGGATATTCCCGAGGATGGACCACCACCCCCTGCCGAGGAAGGTAGCGCTCCCTTTTCCTCTGCCTCTTCCTCTTCCTCTTCCTCTTCCTGTCCTGCCAGCTCCAGCTGCATGGGCCTGTCGGAGGCTGTCCTTCCTCCTCCCATGCTGTGTGAGTTAGTCAGCCCGTGGAGTGTGTGTGTGTGTGCTTGTCGAGATATGGACAGCTCCCTTTAGCTGGTTCAGTGCAGGGCATGCCTTTGGAATGCATTCAAACAAAGCCAAGCTTTGGACACAGAGGCCGAAGCTCAGGCCAGGCCACTGGAGCGACGGGTGACTTAAAAACCAGAAGGGTATTTTCAGACTGAGTGTCCGTGGTCGAGCCGCGGTTTAGCACTGTCTGTCTTGAAGCAGTGCGTCCGTGAGCTGCGGTCCGCACCCCACCTGCTGCGCTGGTCCCTGTAGCCCCAGTGTGAACATGTTGGCCTTCCTGAACCCCTCCCAGGCTGCCCGAAGGTCCCTGGCCTGCCAGAGGGGGAGATTACCACCATTGACATCCAGCGCTCCAACCCCTACATGGAGCTGGGCATCAGCGTCGTCGGCGGCAACGAGACGCCGCTCATCAACCTCGTGATCCAGGAGGTGTACCGCGACGGCATCATTGCCAGGGACGGCCGTCTGCTGGCGGGAGACCAGATCCTCCAGGTGATCCCCCCACCCCTTTCGGTACCCCGGGATCGAGCTCGTGTTCTGGGGCTGGGCTGGGGTCGTCTGAGGAGGCTCAGCCCAGCCTCATTTGTTTGGCTGTTAATTTTCTATATGGCTGCGTTTACTGATGGCGGTCGTTTCATAAACTCAGCTATATAAAACAGGCAACACAAATTTGGCCAATAATGTTAAGGCCTAATTGCCAGCTGATTGTGCACCAATGTAAAAAGGCACAAAGATGTCTGGATTCCTACAGTATCAGAGAAAGTCCTTTGTTTGACTCCGGCCTGGTCCAGCGACAGTCAGGAGAGAAGGAACAGGACCTGCCTCTTTGTAATGAACCGTCTGCGAAATCCACAGCCCTGCAGTTTTTCACCCCTCTTGGCCCGCCAGCGAAGGGCCCGGCCCGGACTGGTTTTACACGAAGGGTTCTGAGGAGGGCCCGCACACCCGTCCCGCCCTGGGCTGACAGGCCGCGGTCGGTTCTGCTCCCCAGGTGAACGGCGTGGACATCAGCAACGTGCCCCACAACTTCGCCCGCGCCACCCTGTCCCAGCCCTGCCCCGCGCTGCAGCTGACCGTGCTGCGGGAGCGGCGCTTCTCCGGCCGGCCGGCCGCGCCCGGCCCCGAGGGGGGCGGCGGCGCCTCCTCTCCGCGCGACGACGGCGGCGGCCTGCGCGTCACCCTGCACAAGCGCGACTCCGGCGAGCAGCTGGGCATCAAGCTGGTGCGGCGCACCGACGAGCCCGGCGTCTTCGTGCTGGACCTGCTGGAGGGGGGGCTGGCCGCGCAGGATGGGCGCCTCTGCAGCAACGACCGCGTGCTGGGCATCAACGGGCACGACCTGCGGCACGGCACCCCCGAGCTCGCCGCTCAGATCATCCAGGTACCGCAGCCCTACACTTATTGGAGCGCCCCTTCCTTCCTCCTCTTGAAAGACAGCCAGGACTCCGCCTCAGAAGCTGAAAGACGTTTTTCTTTTCATGCACAGGGAAGCGATGCACGCGGGGGTGCTCGGTGTATTTTTCTCAAAGTGATTGAATTAGATCAGTCCTTAAATATTTTTCTGATCTCTCTCAGCTTTCCTGGGCTGAAATCACGCACATCTTCCTCTTCCCTGTTTGCCAAAGATAACTTCTTTTAACGCGATTGGTAGCTTAGTTTCGTGGCCCGCGTTCCTATAGAACACAGTATAGATTTACATAGTAAATTTACATTTTTTTACATAGTAAATTTACAAGATTTACATTGTGTCTCCAGCATTCTTCCAATCCAGTTCAAACCAATTCTGTAGGACCGTTTTATAAAATACTGCAGCTTCTACCGAAAACGTATGTACAAAGTTCACAGAGACCCTCTAAACAGTACTGTGGAGACCGAGGAACTGGTATACTTGGTGTAGTTTACACTTGTATGCAAGACAGTGTAAAAATCCACATCTGGAATATACAAAGACTAGGCATATCAACAAGGATAAGGTAAAGCAAAGGTTAAAACAGCACAGAGAACACACCTAAGCAGTAACAAAGTGGTACACTGAGTTAATGAGTCCTGCAGGAACAAATTAATGTAGAAGGCTATTATTTTTGCAACGCTTGCAGAAAATGTTTGAGAAAACTCGGAGAATCCTGTAGGAGAGAATGCTCATTTTATTTTCCTGGGCTCTGGCTATGGGTATGTTCTGAAGTTGTGTGATTACAGTAAGATATCTAATGGATCTGAAAGGGTAGCAGCTGTCAGTGTTCAGTAGTAGATTTTGCCTGTGCTGGATTGATTGAAGATGAATTGTAGAGATTAGCTGAACAAAACAGACTGTGTACACAGTGGATGGTGGTAGCTGTAATTGCTGTACAGTGAAAGAGTCATGGACTGAAATGACCTTTTGTCTCCACCCTTCCTCTCGCCCTGCCTCCCTGTGTTGGACTGACAGGCCAGCGGGGAGCGAGTCCACCTGGTGATCTGCCGACCCAGCAAGCCGCTGCCCCCCCTGCCCAGCGCCAACGCCAACGCCGTCCGTGATGCAGGGTGCCACACCATCGCCCTTCCGCACCCCCTCCACCCCCCGGTCTCCACCGCCATGCAGCACCTCGGGCGGCCCAGCACGCACGCCACGCACCGGGTGAGCCCCCCGCCCAGGCACCCTGGAGACCGTTCAGAGAGCCCTCTCCACCACAGTGAGAGCGTCCTGCTTCTCACGCACGGATCCCACATCCCCACTTCGGCTGCGGACCCCCAAAGGGCAGTGAGATTAGACTGGAGTGGGGATGTAATTGAGAACATCAGATCTGTCTTGCAGAATTACTTCCTGTCATTTTTCTGCATGTTGGAGGGGACCTACTTCACACCCCGCGTGCACGCCACCCTCACCCGGACGACACGCAGCCCCCCCTACAAAACAGGGGTAGCACCCCAACTCTCATGAACAGTGTCAGGGGATCCCTTATAACAAAAGCTGTCAGGACCCCGGTTTACTGTCCAATCTGAGGGATGGCACCTCGTACAGCATGGTGTCCCAGGTCACCATTCTAGTCAAGAAGGAAGGAAGAAAGGAATGTCGCCACCTACTGGTCCAACACCAACACCACCATCTTGCCTCTCCTTAGAGGTCATCCGTCCTAGTACTGACTTAACTTCAGAAATCTAAGGCCAGGCTACAGATTGATTAGGCAGCTGTAAAGTGAAATGCTGAAGAGGAAAGAAGCCCTTTTCTTCTGGGAGGGTACTTGTGAGGTCGGCAGCACCTGCCTCTACAGTATCTAGCCTTGCTCTACGGCTGCATCCTCATCTCTGGCCAGCTGCTTTGGTGGTTTATCATAGGAGCCACCTGTCTTTACTCTCTGAGCCCAGGCTGCATGATGCCCTTTCTGCCATAGGTGCCTTATGTCTACTGTGATGGCCAGAAAAGACCGTGAAATACGTCTGATTTACTCATCTGTGCCGAGTACAGTCAAGTAGGGGTTGCAGTCCATCCTGATGCTAATGAAATGAAGGCGATACTGGTCTTCAGTCTGAACTCTCAGCGTGCCAGCTGAAATCTCTCAACCTGAGTGCTTGCCAGGCTACCTTCTCCTTTCGATTGTGTAATGCTCTGAGCTGTTCATCAATATTTAATCAGTCACTCTGATACAGAGCAGTGCTGGCAACCACAGTGGTTTCCAGGAATGTAAAATTAGCCCTCCGTTTTGTTGGGAGGAGGCCTGGGATTTGTGAAAAGATAAACAAACAAATCCAACAGTGAAGTGAGCCTGAAGCAGGATTGAGTTTCGCTGATACTTTTTTTGCGATTGATTTGGATTTGTGAAGTGTCCGTGGGCTGCATGTCTTTTTCTGGGCCCGAGCAGAAACACAGTATGTCTTTATCTCCCAGACAAAGGTGACATGCAGTGGGAGTAATCCATATCCATATCAAAAGAGCTGTTCATTCTTCCATTTATTTTGGGTGAAGATATGTCGGGTTGGAAACAAGGCAAGTTCAATTGTCTTTGGAAGAAAAAGTAGATTTGTGTATTTTGCAACGTAACCATGCACATGCGTACACGCATGTAAATCATATATATATACAAGGCTGGGGCTCAACGCGTTTTTAATGTGCATTTATTTCCGGGTGTTTTCTTTAAAAAGCATGATGCATTCTGGTGGTGTCTCCCCGCAGGACCTGTCTCAGTGTGTGACCTGCCAGGAGAAGCAGATCAGTGTGAAGAAGGAGCCCCATGAGTCTCTGGGGATGACTGTAGCTGGCGGCCGGGGGAGCAAGAGTGGGGAGCTGCCTATCTTCGTCACCAGTGTGCAGCCACATGGCTGCCTGGCCAGAGATGGCAGGATCAAGCGAGGTAAGAGCCTGAGCTGCCTCAAGCCCCCGGGGGAGCATGTCGCCTGTCAGTGCGTTGCAGCAGTAGTGCCGCACGGCTCTCTTCAACGGCAGTGTTTTTAACCCCTTCCCTGCTGCTCACCTGACATACACACCACACCTCTGCCCGCTGTGCACACTGGCACCCTGGTTCTGTCTGTTATACACACTGGCACACAGTCCTGCCTGTTGGACACACTAGAACTACAGTTCTACTCACTGTGGACACTGGCACCCTGGTTCTGTCTGTTATACACACTGGCACACAGTCCTGCCTGTTGGACACACTAGAACTACAGTTCTACTCACTGTGGACACTGGCACCAGGGTTCTGCCTGTTATACACACTGGCACACAGTCCTGCCTGTTGGACACACTAGAACTACAGTTCTACTCACTGTGGACACTGGCACCAGGGTTCTGCCTGTTTTATACACTGGCACCAGGGTTCTCCCGCTGTGGACATTGGCACCAGGGGTCTGTTCATGGTGGACACTGGCACACAGCTCTGCCTGCTGTATGTACTGTTAGAGCTGAGCTTCCTGCTTACGCTGGAAAGTTGTCCTTGAAATTTAAAATTCACCAAGAGTCACTTTGACTGTCAGGCATAAAGCAACCTCGATTGGTTGAGCAGATATACAGTACTGCTTCTCTACTGAGGGCGGGAGTTGACAAGCTGTCACTGTGCTTTCCTTGGTGGATTTAAATTGCTGATATATTGTCTTTTGACTCGGAGTTTGCCAGCTCGACAGATGATTTCAATTTAAATGTTAAAATTCGAGGGCTTGCATAAAGCTTGCTAAACGTATATAGAGAAATCTTTGGAGATGTTCTGTTTACCTGATGTTAATTCTCCAGGAAATGTAAATTCAGAAAGGCCACAGAGGAGAGGGGGTCATTTCACCCATCGGGCTCAGCTGATTATAGTTCCCAGTACTGGGACAACCACCTTCTGAGTATGAAGTCCCTTTGAGACTCCCCAAGAAAGGGGCAGTTTATTGTAGCTAATAAACCTTAACCTGCATGTAAAATATAGCAGCCAGCAGCAACCCACACTAACACATTAGAGATCAAGCAGGCCTCACACAGACGGACACAGTTTGCAAACAAACCCAGGACCATGGATTGGAAATATAAGGTAGGAACTTGTCTAATCTTGGCTAGAGAGACAGGATGAAGAGCAGAGTGAGTTCCTGTCCATTTTCACCTCTCGGTTTGCAGCAGAGGAGAGTGGTTTTGTGAGCACAGTGCCACGCTGCAGTGATCCCTCTACCCCTCCTGCTGTGTGTGTCGGTGTGGGAGTTTAGCGTTCGCGGTCGGCGGCGGTGTGGCTCATAGTGTCGCTGTCACACAGCGTTTGTGTCAGGCGGTCACTTCTCCTTCCCTCGCTGCCTGCGCCTGCTGACTGGCAGTTTGGTGTCAGAGGGGATCGCGGTAACTGTCAGCGGGCACGCCGTGCCCAGCCAGGGGTCTGCTCAAGCAGATGCTGCTCTCTTGAGGCTGGTGTGACTGCAGTACACAGGCCAGCGCCCTAGATCACTCATGGCAGATGACTGGCAGCCAAGCTGTGGTTGAACTCGATAACACTGCGCCTTTAAAGTACTTTCCAATACTTCACTGATATCCTTTGTATAATATATCTTTACTTCTGTGTTCTTTTTTGCTTTTGTTTTAAATTTAAGGCAAAATACAGCCCTTAAGGCAAAATACATTTCTTTGTATTTGTTTTAAGTAAGCCTGTGCTTTGCGGTTAAGCTTTTCTTTTTTCTTGGTTAAAGCGCTGTGAATGGATTCTATGCTGTGTGCCCGACGGCGCTCTGTGTTTTCAGGGGACGTGCTGCTGAGCATCAACGGCATGGACCTGACCAGTCTGAGTCACAGTGAGGCCGTGGCCACGCTGAAGGCCAGCGCTGCCTCCTCCTCGGTCCTGCTGAGGGCGCTGGAGGTGCAGACCATCGAGGAGCAGGGCCAGGCCGCCGAGGAGACGCTGCCTGCCGCCCATGACAACGACTACGATGCCAGCTGGTCCCCGTCCTGGGTCATGTGGCTCGGCCTGCCCAGGTGCGTCCCCAGGGCTCTTTAGCGTTGTTGGCACCGACGGGGATGCATATGTACCACATAACACAAACCCCAAAGTGGATTAGACACAGGCACAGCAGTGTACCTGTATGGTCCTTGTATGTCAGCAGGGCCTGATGCAGATGCTCTTGGGAAAAGACGATGTGAGCACTCTGGGTGGAATTATTCATCTTGTCTCCAGTTGATGGGATGTGCCATACGGATTGGTATGACCCGTAAAGGATTTAAACAAACACGGCACATTCTGTAGGTCCATGTTGCATACATGCTGGCCTGCAGCAATGATTGATAATTATCGACCAATATTTTAGGCATCACAGATATAATGGCAACACAATGGCAACCAGGCACAGAATGGAGCAGGCAGACGAGCCGTGTCTGGAATATCCTGGTTTCCTGCATTGTGCATGACATGACACAACCACACGTGCGAAAGGCTTGAATTCCCACTCCACTGTGGCACTGGGGGCCTGGACAGCAGAGAATGTGCCCCCTGTTAATGGTGGATGTTTCTCCGGCTCTGCATCGCAGTTACCTGCACAGCTGCCATGAGATCGTGTTGAGGAGGAGCAGCCTGGGCAGCTGGGGCTTCAGCATTGTGGGAGGGTACGAGGAGAACCACACCAACCAGCCTTTCTTCATCAAAACCATCGTGCTGGGCACACCCGCTTATTATGACGGCCGCCTCAAGTAAGCCTCTTCCCTTCCAGAACGATTGCACTGCTGTGTCTGCATGGGCGGCTCTCACTCTTTATGACCACGATTTCGCTGTGCATTTGCTGCAGATCTGCTAGGCTTTTCACAGTGCTTTCTGCTGTTAGCTCGGTCGTGGATTCACCGTGAATAGTTAAGTGTCCCCATCTTCTTTGAAAACATCTTTTATTTTTTCAAACACGCGTTTATAAGGGATGGTTCAAACATGCAGACCTTATCTTTTGTTGGGGCGGGCACTTGTGTGTGAACCGACTGTGGCGTCTTGGCCTGGCACCCCGGTGTAGCCACAACTCTCGAGCACTGGTCTTTCCGAACAGCCAGACGCGCAATCAGGCGTTCCTCTTTCCTTAGCTTGTGGAAGTGCAGTTGTTTGGTTTGCTTCTGATCCAGCCTTCGGACGGTTTGTCTTTCCACGTGTTTAAAAGCGTACAAGCAGTATACCCATAAACCAGGAGAGCTACATCTCTGGTTTCTAACAAGGCCATGCCAGGGAAGCTCAAGTGATAGAAACTGCAAGATATGAAACATTGCCAGCGTCTTTACTGGTGGCGCCAATCTTGCACATGTCTAAGACTGACAACCCTTTCTTTCTCTGTTCTCTGTGCACGTGTGTTTTATTTAACGTGATGGCGGGCAGGTGTGGAGACATGATCGTCGCTGTGAACGGGCTGTCCACAGCAGGGATGAGCCACTCCGCGCTGGTGCCCATGCTGAAGGAGCAGAGGAACAAGGTGGCACTGACCGTGGTGTCCTGGCCCGGCAGCCTGGTGTAGCTGCAGCCCTCGGGGCAGCAGGGGTGAGGCAGGAGTCCGGCGTGTCTCTGGGCTGGCTGGGGCCTGGCGCACGCGGACTGCACAGAGCCCGCAGGCAGGCTTCAGGGTGCACGAGCGTCCGCGTTCTCGGAACATTTTAAAGTGTCACAGAACGCAGACGAGCTGAGCAATGAAACGGAAAGATATTCTGCAATTTTTTTGCCCACCAAATATTTTTTAGGGTTCTCCCAGTGCTTCGAGAATGGTGTGAAAGTAGAAGTAGACCCAGACATCCTTACTCCATGCCATTTACAAAGGCCTTATCCAACACACTGGCTTTAGGGCAGAGACCCGCCTTACAGTGTCCCAGACTGGGCATGGGGCAGGTTTGGGGCTGTTGTTCACTGGCAGAGAAGAACAGTTTCTATGTTTGTTATCGGTCACTTAAATTATTAAATCCGTCAGGGATTGATCTCATTGAGTCTGTCTCTCTGAGTGTTATTTTGCTGTCTCGTTTTCCATTGCCCTTGGTGTTTGACAGCCACAGACAGCTGAGGAGACTTCCTCTGCACAGCAACCTGCACTGCTGTGTCTTACCTTCGGTGTCAGCTGGAGAGATAATTCTCTCTACTTCAGTGGTTCTGAAAAAACAACAATATTGAATGCCCTGTGTACCTTTTTAGCTATCTTTTGTCCAAGGATGTTAGAAGTGCATCTGTTGACGATCTAACGGCGCTCGCTCGGACATCCAGGTCCCCCAGGTAATAAACTGAATTGTTTTCAGAAATAAAACGTAAATATAAAAATCAGTGCAGTGGAGACTGACACAATCTGTCAGTCCTGTCCACGAGTATTAGAACAGTACAGCAGCATATTGGAAGCTATTTAACTGCAGCAATATTTTTTTTAAATTACTCCTAATTTGAATTCACTGTCTTGCAAGGCATGGGCCGCAGGCTTCTGCTGACCCTGTTCTGAATCGAACGTCTGCCCCCAGGTTGATGTTGTGCCGAACAGTGTTTGCAGGGAGCCACTGCCTGTTGGAATCATGATACAGGGAGTTCTCCAAGTCTTCTGGCTTCTGGGACCAGAACACGAGTGATTCTTTACTTTCTTAAAAGTACCACAGGTAGAAAGAGCTGTTCTGTTTCTTCATGAAAGGGGGGAAAAAATAAATGCAAGACAGGTCCGATATTAGGTTGTCTTTAGTGCCTAAACAGTGCCATGTTTCATAACATTCCAGTACACCCCAGCCAGTAGCAACAGTATTCGTACTGGGATCCTGAAAGGCCATACTGGCAGTGATGGGGAAACTGCACAGTGTGCTGTTGATCCAGTGATGGAGTCCTCCTAACGTGGGGCTAGAGAGATTACCTGCAGGTGTATTTACAATACCCACTGAGGACAAGAGGCACGTCTTCACACACAGGGCGGCGAGAGTCAGGAACAAGCTACCCAACGATGTTGTTGGAGCCATGAGGAGACCCTGGGAAAAATTAGCTACAAATTTCCAAATAGTCTTTGTGGGCCAGAAGGCCTTCTCTCGTTTGTAGCCTTCCTTGTGTTCTTATTAGACCCATTTGTGGCTGTACAAGGAGAGACTTCAGCGATATCAGCTCAGTGTCTCAAAATCCCCCTTGCCTTTCTGTGTTCTTGTACAATCCTGGTTTAAAAATACATTCTTTTTCCCTGTTGAAGGAAACTAGTTTCAGCAAACTGGGATTCTATTTCCATCAGTGCCAAGAGAGTTTTGTGTTCTCCAAACTTTAATATTAAGTGTTTAAGCTGTGAATGTGATCAAATTTAAAAAAAAACAGTCCACTTTGAAATTTTCTTTGTTCAATCTTTTTTTTTTGGAAGCAGTTTACAGAAGTTGATCATTCTTTTCATCTGCAGTATACTACTTCTGCTCATTTTTTATCTTTGTCTTGCTGATAAATCCTATGTAACTTCATAACCTGAGTTTTCAGTTCTCTTGTTAAACTTTATAGTATTTTTTTTCCCAAACAAAATCTTAAAATGTCATGTTAAAGGGAGCCTGAAATGTTCACAAAAACTATACTGTCTCATTAGCATGCATTAGCATGCATATTGTTATTCAATATTAAAGTAAAGAAAGTTTACACAAGAATAAACTAAGATTTATTTCTGAGTACCAGTCTCTGGTGGTTGCTATATCATTGTTCTAAATTTGTGACGCCATTGGTCTGCTGTTGTGACATCACTGGTATGGGGTCACTGGTTAAGTGTTCTGGCGTGAGAGAGCAACAGCAGAACTAGGTCCAGTTAATCTAGTCTTTGACTAGATTAGATATCAACAATAGATTCCATCTCACGTTTTAAATATCCGATATACTGTGAGGCAATCGAACTACGAGGAATAAAATGTCATGTGAACCGCGAACCAATCGTTACAAATGACTGTCATGGGTTCTGTGCAACCCAAAATAAGCAATAATATCAGTATCGGCCCATTACAGTACCTAAGGTTTCTCAAAGCAGTTAATATCAATTAAATAGTCATTAAAGATCAGACATTCGTCGATCTGAATACAAACAACTCTCCAGCCCGGTAGTTAAAAACACTGTAAAAAAAGAATCAATGAGAAGAATCAATGGGAAGACTCGGGTAAACTTGGACTTGCGCTCCATGAGCTGCCTCTCTTATTTTAACAGCCAATATTGGGGAAAAATATGGATTCACGTCGGTTTTAACGCGTTCCAACACTTTCATGAGTATGAAGACCAGCTACGGGCTGTGTTATGTCAGGTTATATCATTATATTTTCGTGTTTCTTCCACTCTTGTACCAACACGCAGGCACAAAGCACTGCTTTATGAAAATCAGGAGCTTGAGAAAAGGGAAGACAGGAGGAGAAACTTTATAATACAAAATATTTAGTGAAAACGAAACACCAGTCAAGCATGTACAGATCGTAGAAAATCAAATGCTTCTGATCAAGTGTGGGGCATTACGTTTGGAAATAACGATTTTGCTTCTCCACACAAAGTCCTGCCTGGAATGGCTATAGACATCTCGATCTCAAGCTACACTGTTATTACTCTGTGTACTGCAGCTTCTGCTCAGCGCTGAATACCAGTTTGACAGATTTAATATCAATCGATCGGTCTTGTGTTTGCTGTAGCGCAGAAGATAAAAACTCACTCACGGAGGGAGAGAATAAAGGTCCCAGAGGGATTTCCTCCAATATTCCTGTCCGAGTTTTTTTTCGCGGTCTGCCGAGATGTCAGTCACAATCCGGACTGCTCCCGGTAGTAAGTCTAACGTTTTCTATCATGCCTTGCCAGCTGTTTCTCACCCACATTGTTTTCTCAGGAAAATGTCAACCAGACAGAAATGACTTATTATTATTATTATTATTATTATTATTATTATTATTATTAACATTGAATAACAATACTTTCACTATAGTCTGTATAATTGAGTCTCTCCATCATTTCAGTTTCCCTTTAACGTGTACAGTCTGGTCAGCAGTGATGGTGGACACCTTTTGTCAGGGTTGTCATTTGTCAAATAAATAATTTGTTATATTGTTCAATTTTGATTTCTATTTAAAATGCTACAATTGTGAATGATTGTTACTGCTTTTTCTGTTCCCTTTAAAAATTGCTGATCCGCTCTTTCTGACGTATCTGCAGGTTTCGGCCAGGTATTTTGTAAATCACAGATTCCCTGTACACTTCTGAACCACCCTGGTCTGAATCACGAGAGTGTGTTTTGGACAGAATAACTGAAATTTAAGTGCGTGAAAAGCGGACTGTGGGCCTTGATACTTCAGCGGTGACGGTGGCTGTAATACAATTATTTTATTTTAGACGCTGAGAAGAATTGTAATCTTCAGGTTAGTAAGGAAACAGCTGTTGAAAGTCATTAATATTAATTCCAGCTAAAGCTGAAAGACTACCGTGAAAAGCAAGCAGTTTTTTATTTTATCTTAGCTGATGTGTGTCTGATATCCGGACGCACAGCCTGGGTCCTGTGCGGGATGTTAAGGGTATCACCTTTGTGGTATCTTCGAGAAAGAGGAACCCGAGTCCCTTCTGTGATGCTCACCTGCAGTGCCAACAGTGCGGCCGCCTCGCAGGAAGGAAGAAACCGCTTGGATATTTCGACCCCAGCAGCAAGACTTCATTACAGTTCTTCAGCCAAAATACGTTTTTTTTTTCTCAATACCAAACTTTCGAAATGTAAGCAATTAATTGTATTATGTACTTGTTTTGGGTTTCGTTTGAGTTTAATTGATGGTGTTGTATAGCGTGCTCTGACGTGCGCAGCGATACACAAAAACAGCAGTGCTGGTTAAGCTGTTCAAATGCGAGGCGGTCTGGTTTGCAGTTGTGTGTGTTAACACTCCCTGTTTCCTGAAAGGACAGCTCTTACTAGTGCACGACATGCACTTTGTCAAGGAATCACACAGGAAAGTCAGTATGTTCTACGTAGTGGGTTATCAGCCAGAACGACCCTGTAATCACGTCACACAACAGCACGTACTGTACTGCCGCGGTTGTATGGAGGAGTCGGGGGTTCTTGAACCTTGAAAGCAACGGTGATCTTTTCTGTTTGCCTGTGTGATAGCGTGGAGAAGACGCTGCGCGGTCCTGTTGTGTGATTTATGTCCTTGTTCTCTCCTCCTCATCTTCCTTGTGTCTGAGAGGAGCAGATCCCTATGTGCATTATATTGCAGTTTTGAAATGATCACATTTTCTACATAAAGATTCTGATGTTCAAAGGACGTTTGTGTGGATTGAATGAAAATGTCCCTTTTTATTTTTACTCTTTATTGCTGTATGCGTTTTTTTAGTGAAAGGTTGGGGGATCATTGATGATTAATCAGTAATCACTCACTTTGCGATTATGTGTTGCCTTAGTGGTTGAAGTGTTAACACATGAACAGCTAGGTGCTGCTGAGTTACTGGTGCTTAAAAGTTCTTTAGTCTGGTGAAAAAATCCTCACCACCTGTTGTTAAATGAGTTTCACAGTGTAACACAAGTAAAGTTTTAATAGCAATTGAGCTCTAACACAGATTATGAACTTAAGTATTTAAATTCTTTTTTAAAAAATCTACACACCTGCACCACCTTGTGCAATGGAGTTACCCTAAAATGATTAGGCAAAATGATGACAGGTTAACGTCTTTTATATCATGCTTGTTGTAAACAAGAGTTTCACATCTTGGGATGGTCTTTGGAAGAGCTGTTGGTAAACGAAACTCTCTCTGCTGCATGAAGAAGATCACCTTGTTCAATGCATTCCACAGCTGAAGATTTGTGACCCTTTATATATTGATACTCGGCCTTCAAAGAAGCTTCTAACAAGACTAGAAAAAGTAAAGGCTGTATTTATCATAGAAATATTTGGGCAATGAATGTCCCAGATACAAACATGTAAAGTTATCTTTGTGTTCTGAAATGTAGGATGTAGAAAAATACCTTCCACCTTGAACACACTTTTTGTATTTTGGTCATGATCTTTTAAAGGTAAAAATGAAACCAGACTGTACAAAATGATAAATATCAGAAGACAAACGGCATGAAAAGCCGGCACTGGGTTCAGGTCTATTAAAAGTCGCATGCTTGCTTTGTCGCACGCTGGAGTTCATAGTTGTCAGACAAATTCTAGGTCCAGTACCACAGAGAGTATGGCCACCTTCCTCTTACTAGGAATGTCAGTGTTGTCACAAGCTGAGGGCAGGGTTTGGCTTTTGGAATAACATTTTCATCCTGTGTTCATATACAGTCCACCCCTTCAGAAGTCTTATACAAAGACACTTAGGCAGGCTCCAGTTTGTTTGCTGTGCGAACTGGTTTCAAAGTAAAAATTTGATAACCTGTCAAATTTCTGTTAAAATAGTCCTTTTTCGGGAAAAAAAAACCTGAATAGTAATGGCTCTTTCTACCAGCCTGGGAGAAAAAAATTATATTAAATAAAGCTCCTAATGAAATAGGTATTAAAAGGTCCATAATTGCTAATGATTTGGGCTCCAGGCTGACCTTTCCCTCTACACATTCTGATAATATAATCTCTTCAGGGAGTAGGATGCATTGGACAATGTAGTCATGAGTATGCATTATTCATACTTCAGAATGATGTTTGTGGATGTGGAGGAGTGAGTCATTAAACACCAGGCAACCGTTACTGAACACAGAATCTCTCTGTCAAACTGGCTCTCCAGGTCTGACTCAACGTTTCACACTCTTTTCTCACTTTAACACAAAGACTAGCACAGCGTCTGGTCAAATTTCCCCAAATTGTCAGTCACGTCCTCTCTGCTTGACATTGTAAGGGTCTGCAGCTGTAGGATAAGAACTAAGAAAAGTAGTGTGGTTTGTGGCACGGATAAACACTGCGATAAGATTGCTGCTGAGGTTTCACTGAACTGGAATTGTGTCCAGCTTTTCCTTTCACAAGATGAGATAGCAAAAAGATCATAACAGCCTTGTCCTCTGTCCAGTAGAGAAACTTGTTGTGGGTCTCTGCCGTGCTTTGTTTTGCTGTATTTTTGTTTGTTCTTTTAAAAAACATGTTTCTGCAATGGGTGGCACAGTGGTTAGCATTGTTGCCTCGCAGTGCTGGTGTCCTGGGTTCAATTCTGGACTTGGGGTGCTATCTGTGGAGCTTGTGTGTTCTCATACAAACTCCCTGGTTTCACTCCAACAGTCCAAAGACATGCTGATACAGGAGGTTAATTGGCTTCTGGAAGCACTGACCCAGGATTGAGTGTGTGTGTGTGTGCCCTGTGATGGACTGGCATCCTGTCCAGGGTGTATCCTGCCTTGCACCTGCTGCTTGCTGGGATAGGCACTGGCTCTCCTGGGACGCTTAATTGGACGCAGCAGTTAGAAAATGGATGTTTTTGGATTTGGAGAGTAGCCCAAAAGGGAGAACTGAGTACAAATGGATTACTAGAAAACACTTTCTGATTTTTTTTTTAACATTTTCAACAAAATTGCTGTCCATAGTGCAGTAAGGTGTGACCTCTGGTCAGAATTGGTATATGTGTGGAGACACCAAATGTTGGTTAATTGGGATTTTACTGCCACTGAAAGTCCACCTCTGGTGCAGGGTATTTCGTATGTATCCTGGATAAATCAAAAGTTAGCAGCTAGACTTATTGTAGTTTATGTTTGCACAGCTGTTCCAGCAATAAGCAGCTTCCTTTTGTAATACGACAGCCCTGAACAGCACGTCCTGGCCAAGGTCACAATATAAAAACTGAAAGACCACAATTATATTGTGCTTCCTAATGCCCGCGAAGTCTTAGTTACCCACATTACTTAGGTTTTCAGAACCCAGTGTATAAAAACATCAGAAAATACCTCTCTGTTTGTTTAATACCTGCAATACTGTTACAAATTAAACGAATACCATCTTAAAACTTTTCTTTGTGAGCAGGCAATTGCAGTTATTATGCCAGAAAAAAGGTAGTCAAGTTAATGCAATAACCATGACGTGCACTTGCCCATTACTCAGTTGTAATCATCTCAGAGTCACAAAGACTCTTGACAATAATGGAACATCAAAGATCAGCTCTTAGATGTTATTTTGATCATTCTTCTCTGAAATGGCGGAGATTAAGAGCTTGTGCCGAGGTACAGCAATAACAGAAAATGAACTGCGTTCAGGGACGCAGAGAAAGAACCGGGCCAAGTTGCAAAGCCCTTGGAGAGTCACATGGAACAGCTCTGTACTCTGTAAACATTTTACCACTGCTGGTCTCATGCAAGTCCTCACAACTGCCTGCACTTTAACAAGCATTTGCTGCCAGAAATGAGATGAGCTAGGCCTTGCCGTGTGGGTCCTTAGCAGGCTCTTTCCATTCCGCACCAGGGCTAGGAGTATCTACTTGCGTTCCTGAGTGGACGAAGATCACAAAACGCATAGGCTTGCTTGTTGTTCAAACAGAGTCCTCCTTCCTGCCATTTGTGTTAAATATCTTTCTTTGCCCCTCACTTCCTCTCTGTAAACTCAGGAAGGTGGAACTGCTGGTATGGGGATAGTACATGCTGGCTGGGCACACATTGCTAAGATGTTAGTAGACCGTGACTGCAGCACTGTGGTAGAAAGAGACAGGAGCTCATGTTTCATTTTCACTGGTGCCATGACAGAAGACACTGAAACAATTCCTCCGGACCCGTCTTGGTGAAGTTCCTCATAGTTTGACTGCCCAGTTAGGCCTTGGTTAACCCCAGGAAATTAAAAGGACATTGTGGGAATAAAAACAAATGTATGACTGCCCCCCATGATCAGAGCAAGCTGCTCCAGGCATTTGAAAAGGGAGCACTAACAGGGATCACTTAGCGCAGGACTGAAAAACGAAAGAGCCGGCAACCAGTTGTTAGAAGGTAGCGTATCTCTGCCTAATGGACGGTAATTACTGCTACAGCCTGGTGGGCCACTGACTGCCTGCAGCTCGCTTACGTTTCCAGCTTCAAAAACATCTGCAGAAGGGTGCAGGCAGACTGAGTCACATTGGACACGGAGAGAGAAACAAAAACATCCTGCCAATATCGGTAAGTGGGTCTCCTCTGTCCAGCTCTGTCCAAACTGCCTGCACCACTCTTACCCGGTCTCCGGCCCCCCCCCCCCTCCCCCTCCACCTCCCCCCCCCGCTATCAGAATGTTAATAGACGGCTCTGTGAGTGTGTGTGTGTGTGTGCGTGCACCCAGGCTTTGTATTTCCACTTGAAACAGAGAAAAACGGCAGAGGCATTAAAAAAGATAAAAGGGAAAAGGGCAGTAATGAATTTAGAGGAAAATGAACATTAATGGTACTAGCATTACTCATGTTCCATATAACAAATTATTGGAAATTTGACAAGCACACCAAATTATCTACTCATCTGCTGTTGGGAGGCCCTCTGGAGCCATCCAAAGCCAGCAGAAGCAAGACAATTTAAGCTAATTTTACTATTTATAACAATAGAGCAGACCATTAAGACAAATTAATGTCATTATCAAGTCTCTATGAAAATGACAACTACCACCATTTCAAGCAGCTTTAGAGGCTATTGACTATAATGAAATCTGCTGTACAGGTACTGAAAAGAAACACTCCAAGTAATTATTTTCTAGTAGCTTGTTTGTCTCCTGCCCGTTCATTTGCTTTCAGCACAATTAGTTCTGCACACAATATGTGGAAACTAACAGTCAACACTGTGTGGCATTAAGCCTAATTGGCCAATTACGATGCAGTTTTCAGCCTTTTAGCTCCTGAAGAGAGCCAGGAGTAAACATTCTAGAGGCAGCAGTAAGTGCACTAGACGAGCTGCTATTGTTTTAGTTTAGAGGAACACAATATGGGGAAATAAGTGACGTCTATTTCAAAGGCAATACAGAATACATCAGAATGTAATATGTTTTGCTTATTTCTGCAAGTCGATGACAACAGCCAGGGGTTGACATGAAGCCAAGACGACTACATGGGTGTTGTGCTTCCTCAGGCGGGAAGCAGGTCCCGTGTTTCGGCTGCCGGGGTGACAGCTGGGATCCCCATGAGGCAGGGAACAGCGGTCTTCCAGCCTGGGATTTAGATAAGGGCGTCAGGGAAGCTCCAGAGCAAAGAGTCGGAATCCAGTAAAGTATTTATCGTGAAAATGAAGCCAGGGGTTGTGTTGTGAGACCATAAAAGGAAAAACTGTAATGAATGATTATGATCACCCAATATTTGTTTTTCTTTGGGCATGCATCCGCCTACTGATCAGTCAGCATCAGTTTCCAGTATCAAGGATGTGGCTCTAGAAAATAGAACGAATACCATGTATAGAGCTCTTTATTTTACGCACAGATATACAGAGGATATATAAAAGAATCTGTGATTTGTATAAGAATATAAGTGAATTCAAATGTTAGAAACTTGTCATTTGTAAATTGGACAAATATTTTAAAACACAGAAAGACAAAACAATTTGTCTAACTGTGTCAGGTCTAGTTAATATTTGTTTCCTATATTGTTTTTCCCCCAGCTGACGATGTTTCTGAGACTCTGAGCACAGGCGAAAGGAGCTCACCACGGTGTGTGGAAATTCTGGTACAATAGAAGAGCACCACCTACTGGTCCACCAGCACCACTTACAGCAGAGGCTTGGTTTTAATCCAAGGTTTCCCAGTACTAGTTAGGCCCAGTCTTGTTTAGCTTCGTTTATCTGACAAAAACCGTCCGGAAGGAGACAAAGCTGCTGGGGACCAGGAGTGTGCAAACCCTGATCTCCAGAGATTGAAACATTAACTACACGACAGTCTGAAAACTAACAAGGACATGTAGCAGTGAGAGGTAAGGATGCTGACAGTTTTGGGGAAGGGTGTACCCGTAAGGCTTCTAAAGATATTTCTCATGTATGCACTTCATTTAGTTTGGGTGTGGTTAAAATCCTGGAAGGCACCGATGAAGTCAGCTCAGGGGACTTTTCAAGACCAGCAGGGACACAAGACAAAAGGAAGTGTAGAAACAGGAGGCACTTTGTCACACACTGCTGGGATTAAGGGTTCTGGAACCAGCTCCCAGTCCTGTGTTTGGAGCCAGGTCTGCGGCACACTTCAAGAACGGACGAGCTCAATTCTTCAATCGTTAAGTAACAGGAACATGAACAAGCGAAATGACTGAGTGGTTCGCTGAGTGATCCTTAATTATGTTTGGATTGGGTTTTTTTTGTTTGTTTTGACGGGGGACAAGAACAAGATCAAGCAGAACTAGAAAATACATTCGGTCATGAACCAAATTGTACTGGAGTTGTTACGTTAGACAAAGCTGAACTTTAGTTTTTGTTTTATTATTGACATTATTTTTAGAATTTTTACAGATTGTTTTCAGTTATTGGTATTCTTACGCTGCTTGGGAGGAACACATTACAGGACAAAAAAAAAAAACATAGTTCTTTGAAGAAGGTGCCTGGACCACCTGGCCAAAGAAGTTCTCTGCTGCAGTGATTTTCATGAGTGTCTCATGAATAAAAGTCGATATTTGTGTGTCTGTTGGTGTCTGTGCACAGGCTGTCATGTAAATCTGTGTCTGAAGGCTCTGATAGTCTGTCCAGGGCATTGCTGCTGGGTAACAGCTCTTCAGGGCTGGCAGGATAATAGGCCATTCAGTCTCCCACAAAGTACTTTATTTATTGTGGAGTAAACACTGACATTATCCATTCTCTTCAAATGAGGATCATGGAGCGTCAGCTAATTAAACACTCTTTCAGATCATTTACTCTCTCAAGTGCCTCCAAGCATGGCTCCCATTAGGAGAAAGCCATGCTATCTGCATTTAGAAATTTAGCTATACATTTATTAAAGTGAAATTCATCCATTAATTACCTCTGTCACCGGCCTCTCATAGCACCCTCATTACAGAAGTGGGCTACCTGCTGAAAGCCGACTGAAACAATTTTACCAACATTCTGTGAAGTAATTAGACCTTCTAACACCCCCTGCCATTGAGTACAGTGTAATTATTTTAATACAAAATGAAATCCCAAACCAGGAGGATCATTATGTAAAAATACACGGTAATAAACCATTAGCGATGATTTTATTTTTATTAAAAACGGTTACAACACCTGTTCAAGTCAGAAATTAATTTATCAAGTAGTCTGACCAAATGAGCTATCCAGAGAAAAGTTTTGGGCTGCTGTTACATAATTTCCTATATATTACAGGCTAGCCCTTCCCCCACCAAGCAGCAGACTGTGTGGACAGGAGCAATATAATGAGAAAGCAAAGGAATTTTGTGTTGTAGTTTAAGTTTTCAGCTGAATAAGAGATGTATCTATTGTGAATTAAACAAATCAAATAAGGGTTAAGTATAAACAAATGAATTGTTTGAGGTTTAGTGGGGTAATTATGTTTTTTTTTAAAAAACACTAAACCGCTTCCTTTGCCTTAATCATATCACAATTAGAAGCAACTAATTAGACAGCAATATAATAAGAATAATCTGAGTAAAAACCTAGTAGAAATGATTAAACAGCAAATCAAAGCTCAATTCAAAAAAGGAGTTTCTGAGGATTTAATATGTAGATCCTGCCACCAGTCGAGGAAGAATTAGACTGCTGTTGATGTTCTTCAGCAAGCGATTTTCCTTGTCATTCTCTGAAAGTGCAAGCCTTGTTTGATTAACATCTCTTGGGACATTTTGTTTTTCAATCCAGAACAACACAGAACGCTGTGTTGACAACCGAGGGTGTCACAATACAGAAAATCTGTGACCTCTTGGACAATGAAGACAAAGGGAAAGGGAACCAATTAAAAAATTAGACAGCTTTTGAAGACGAAAGAAAGCGTCTGGCCATGGAATCACAGGATTGTTCAGCGGCTTGTAAATGAACATTTAAATTTCGTAAGGAAAATAAATGCAAGTGGATGCAATAAGGTATGATCCGAGGGCATGCCAGCCTCCACCCAAACCTGAGTAGGACAGACTAAGAGGCTGAAAATGCATCATGATAGCTGGTATTTTCCTTGGCTCCTGATGCACAAAATCTTGAAAGGTGATGGAGACCTGGGGGATAGAACTGACCTCACCCACAGCTTTCACAGAACTCGCAGGTCTCACCTGGCCTGTGTTTAACCAGGGGTATTGGTCACAAGGCCCAGGACAAGCCCGGATGCTGGTGAATATAGCTGTTAAAATCACAGTGCCTTGTGCATTATGCTTCTCATCATTGTTCGGCTGTAAGCAGCTGACCGAAGGCCGGCTGTCACACTGATTTCCTTTATTAGTAGCAGAAACAAGAGAGGTTGGGTCATCTGCAGCTTTTTTGTGATGTTGTTTTTCCTTTTCGGCGATTTCTCACTCGAAGACCCTAGGATAAGGGAGCAACTTTGCGTGTTATCTGTAAATGAGTAACACTGTGGGGATCCCACAGAGCAGTCTATGGGAGGTTCTGATCCAAGTATTCAAAATTCTCAACATCTCTGACAAAGTCAACCCAGTGCGTTTCTTCATAATGAACCGTGAACATGTGCCAGAGGACAGAAGAGGAAACTACGTAAAAGTGAATTTAAAAGCCAGAGCAGTACACCCTTCTTAACCCAAAGGGTTGTGTTGTGGGTGTCTGGAGCAAGGTACTCATCTATGTTGTTGAAGTCAGTACCACAGTTTCCTTCAAGAAACTGCAGCATGAGGTTCTGGATCGATTGACTACGAATTACTAAATGGGCTGTGTGGGTTGAATAGCTTCTCTCATTTGTAGCATTTTTATGTCCTTGTGTTTCAATGAAACAACATGATAAATGAACAATACAGATTTAAACAATAAGACAGCAAAATACAATTATTTTTCCACTTATTTTTAACAGAAGGCATTATTAAAAAAAGAAACAACAGTAATTTGGCATGGGAATTTTAACTGAATACACATAGATGCTATCCTTAGATTGTACCCCAGAATTTTATGAGCCCGTTTTGGAGACAGGTCAAGAGAGGTGAACACTGTGGATGGAATCTATATACTTTAGCTCCATATAGTTGGAAATTGACATGTAGCTGAATGATAACATATCTTCGTGAAGGAAAACTGCACACCCACTCATATCTCACAGAGACAGGAAGACTGGACATGATTACCAAAATGAAGATCTGGAGATGCTACTGTGTGACACACACACAAGTTCATCCAGATACACACATACACACACACACACAGCTCATCCAGATACACAGACACACATGGCTCATGCAGATAAACAGATACACACACTACTCATCTGGATACACAGACACACACAGCTCATCTGGATACACAGATACACACTACTCATCCAGATAGACACACAAACAACTCATCCGGATACACAGACATACACACTGCTTATCCAGAAACACAGACACACACACAGCTCATCTGGATACACAGATACACACACAGCTCATCCAGATAGATAGACACACACACACTCAGCTCATCCAAATACACACACACACACACACACACACACACACACACACACACACACACACACACACACACACACACACACACACACACACACGGCTCATCCAGATACACAGACACACACACAGCTCACACAGGCAAACAGGCGAGGGACAGAGAAATACAGAGCAGTCCCATCGCCCCCGAAGCAGAAGCCATTGGCACGAGGAAGGGGGAGAGTCGGGGCAAGCCTGAGCAGCCCAGGAGCCGTGCCTCATTGTTCAGCACATAAAGGCCGGAGTCAGTGCTCCCCACTCCCGGCGCAGGCCACAGAGCAGCTGGGTGCAGCAAACCCCTCTCAGCCAATTAGAGGGCCTAGCTGCATCAGAGCCCTCACCCAGTGCACCTGCAGCTGAATAGCGATTGATTAACATTTTCGAAGGCCCATAATAGACTTCTCAGAGGGAGGGTTAGAAGGTCTGACATCAAATGAACTATTTATGCTGTTTATTCTCTGTATATATGTGTCTGTTTCCCTCTCCGTTTGGATTCTCCTCCACCTGCCACAGCCGACCATCGGGCCCTTTTCTTCTGACTCAGAGGGGCTGAGTTGCCCCCTTTTTGTTTTTCAAGGCAAGTCTTCTGTCCAGCGCTGTGTAACCTAAGACTTGTCCTGGGGCAGCACTGACATGCCACTTTTGGGGGTCTCCTCGAGAAGGCCCAAATTCATGTCGCACAGCTACGCCGGAGAGCGCTGAACAGGCCTCTCTGCAAGGAGCTGGGGAGGGGTGAGAGGGTGGGTTCTGAGTCCCTCACGCAGGAGGGCTGGAATAGCCGTTTGTCAGCCTGTCCGGCTGGGCAGTGGACACATTCAACTGAGGGGGTTACATCCTGTACTGTGGCAAAATATGGAGTCCTTATTTTCTCGTCTTTCGCTCAGTGAAGTGCCCCCTGAAGGAGTTCTAGAGTCTTTTTTTCTGGATTCATTTCCGAGTTATTCTTGCATGACCGATAGCTAAAGGAATAAGCTAAAGGAATCTCAGCATTACCATGAATAAGGAGAAAAACGTACTTCCTAGATCATTAGATAAGATAACATCACTTTATTAGCCCTATACAATTTCTTGCATTTGGGATTTGTCTTTTCGCAAACCCCAGCTTACTCTCCATGAGACACACAGACAGGGAGAGAAGCTGGGGGTCAGAGCGCAGGGTCAGCCATTTATGCAGCGCCCCTGGGGCAGTTGGGGTGAAGGGCCTTGCTCAGGGGTCTCAACGGAGTAGGATTCCTCTGCCGGCTGCGGGATACGAACCGGCAACCTTCCAGCCACAGGGGCAGATCCTGAGCCACGGAATGTGTTGCCCGTCTGTTACAGGTGCTGCATAAAAATGGTATCTAATGTTCAATGATGTCTCTCTTTGACCTCTTTTAAAATAGACTCTTTGTAAATCTGGTGACAGGTTTACACCATAATTTACTATGATATGAATCTGCCTTAGTCCCTGGTAGAGGGACTTGCCTTGTTAAAAGTGTACTTCATAAATGCCAGGGGACTTCAGCTCAGCCAAGCAGCACACAGTCATGGCAGCGTTTCTTTCCACTCAGCTGTTCTGCACTGCGAGAGGCCGGGTGTCACCCTTGCAAAGTGCAATCCATGCATCTCATTTAGAAACCAGCCCCCCTAGGGCACAGCACCCTGCCTTTCCCCGGGACAAGGCTAATGTTTCGGGTTAATGCCAGTTCCGTGACCCAAACTGTCCTGCAACAGTGCAGCCTATTTCCAGTGGTGTGGAACACCCAGAGAACAGCAGGCCACATCAGGCCAGTTTGTTCCTCACATCACAAGAAAACAAAATCATTTCTTTTCGAGCCCAGAGGGAAGCCCTCTCATGGGTTAAGCTGGGGTTTTTGTTGGGGGCAGTGTGGTTGTGCAGGACACAAGCCTCCATGCGCAGCACTAATTGGGAGCGAGGCAGCTCTGGCCTCCAGTGTGAATGCTCATTCTGAGAACCTGTCTGTCTTCTAGCTCAGTCAAGCATGCACACGGACCCACCTGCTGGTAACAAACGAAGGACGTTTTCTTTCCTTTCTCTTCTCCTCTAATGGGAGTTACTAACTGCTCTGCTACAGGCTGCGGCTGCCACTGGAGACCACTCGCTCACTGAACAGAAATGGTTGATTTGCAAAAACAAAAGGGAATTCTGAGGGGCTCCGGACCCCCAGACATCCCTGAAAAACATCATCAGAGGAAGCTGGCTCTCAGAAAAGAAAAGCCAGGCTTTCTCCCTATCAAATCTGATTTGGCCTGCATCAGCAGAAACATCCCAACCCTTTGAGTGCAACCAGATATTTCAACCCAAAAGACTCATACTGCTGCACTGTGTTTTTTTACAAGAAAAATGTAAAAATTGTTCTATTGGCTCTTACTTTTTTTAGAGGATTATAATAGAGATGAATAATTAGACATTATTAAAAGCATTTGAAATTGCTTGTGTTGAATAGAAACATAAGTAATACACTTAATGTGAGTAAACAGTTTGATATGAGCAGTGTGGGAGCCATAGGTATTTAAATAGAAAGTGCAATCAATAAGAAATTATATGCGTTATCTGCAGGTGTACCTCAGTGAGTAGGGTGATGCGACACATGAAAATCCAGCTGTTTTTTTTTTACTTTATTTTTAATGTCCTCAGAGAGACTACTTCTTCTCATCGAGCCAAAATAATTCATGACGGAATTATTTTGACTGCACCTCGGAAATCACTGCTTGATTTTCGTTGTTTTGCTAGCGGCAGGACACCGTGGACCATGCGGAGCTCTTCTGCCAAGCGACAACGTCCTCTAGTGTTGCTGTGTTGTGTCAGAAGAGCAGGTCCTGCACTCCTCAGCAACAGCGCATTGCTGGCAGACAGTGAAGCGATCTGCAGGGCTTGTGCTATTG
The DNA here is from genome assembly GCF_059453375.1 of Lepisosteus platostomus. Classification (NCBI taxonomy): domain Eukaryota; kingdom Metazoa; phylum Chordata; class Actinopteri; order Semionotiformes; family Lepisosteidae; genus Lepisosteus; species Lepisosteus platostomus. The sequence goes on along the minus strand of NC_142617.1, from coordinate 5,576,097 downwards.
CTGTACTGCACATAGGAGGAAGAGATGATATCGAAAATTTATTTACCAGACAGATGAGCTCAGAGGCCGACTTAAGTCACCCTACTGTCTATCTGAGCGGGTGACTACAGGACGTCCACTGGCTGAAAGCCCAGCGCCCACTACTACTCTTTTGTGAACAGTAGAACCGTCCACAGCCTGTTCCCCGAATTGTGGAACATCCTTAAGATTGTCAGGACACATCAGGGCTCGTCTCTCACACCACAAGAAGACGAACCACACAAACACTTTCGGGGCTCGTTCTTTTGAGCACACACACAGCATGTTTACAGCCGAGGCGGCTGCTCTCAGCCCGACTCCTAGTCACAGCCTGTGTTCTGACACAGCTCCTATTCACAAGCAGTATGGAAGGCACGCCACTCATTCTTCTGCACCCTTTCAGTTGCTGTGCGCTCTTTAACTTCGCAAAGGCACAGTGAAGGGACGGAGTTTAACTGCCAGCCTGCGCTATTCAGTTTCTTAGAAATAAAGTCCCTTATTGCCAGTCTTTTCATTTTCCTTCGTTTCTTCCCTCTATTTTTCCACCCCTTCTCATAGCCGACGATTTAAGCTAAACTCTGACCCACCGTGACCCCGCGCAGTGACCCCTCTTCTTGCCGTGTTTGAACTTCCTGTAGTTGCAATATTGAAAGGGGTCGCTGACGAGAAAGGGCTTCTCGGTGGCACATAATGGCTGGCGGGTGCTGCACAATCCCATCAGACCTCGGGCACGCAGGAGGTCAGCACCTGTGCTGGGCAGGTGACGGCGTGGCGCGCTGCGATAGGCTGCGCTGCCGCGATCCCACACCGGGGTTGACCGCCATTCACGAAAGTGAAGATTAGATTGCTTTTGTGCGGAGGGACGTTAAACAAATTAATCTATTGCTGTTCATCTGACTGTAAAATCTCTAGATTTACTGTTTCTAAAGGGATCTTTCACTCTGCCCGGCTGGGGCCATGCTGCGCCCTTAGTCCTGTCTTAAAAAAAAAAGACGCGTTTTCATGTCTTTGTGGGGAGCAAAACAATCAACAAATATGAAAAGAAAAAAAAAACCCATACAATAACAGCCATATAAAACATCTATGTACTCTTTAATCAACATTAATTTGATTTTAATTCGCTAATGCCCCCCAAAATATCCCCGCCTCTTCGTTTAATCTCCCCTCCCCTGAGTGGTCCTTGAATACTTTAGAAAACAGCCCTTTGTGTGTCAATAATTGCCTTTTTCGTTTTTGTAAGACCCTGCAAATTATCCTAAAGATAAAAGACGGCCTTTGAATAGGAAAAAAAGATTATTTCAGTTCTAAAAACGGTTCACTCATCGTAGTACAGAATCTGAATTATTTATACACGCAGCAAAGCAGATAATTAACAGTGGGGATGAAAAACACGTTTTTTTTTCTTTAAAATATCTGTCCTTTAAGGGAAATAATAGCAGTCTATTCTTCACAGCCACATAAAGAGCCACAGGGTTCCTTAAGGAATATTTATTAACTCTTCCGTATTGCCCGAAATAAAAGCAGCCTATCAGAAGTATTGTGCTGCTCCAAAGTGTGTCAGCCTTCATTATTTTCAGATGAGCACTGATGTTCCTAGCTTCGCTTGACCACAGGCAAATAACTTTCGCAAATGTTCGCAAGAGTTTGCTGTTGTCGGAAAATGTAATTTAATAGTTTAGAGCACGCAAGTTGCTATTTCATTTTCCAGTATTGGCTTATTTAATGTCCTGTTTTCTGATTTTGGGTATTTCTGCATTTTTATGTTTGATCTTTATTTGAATACCATTAGATGAACATATCCCTGTGCTTTAACTGCTACATTTCATGGTTCCTCCCCTTCCTACGCAGAATCTTAACCTCTACGCGTGTTGTTAAGAAAAAAAAGTTATATTTTTAAGATTCTTCAGATGAAATCTGAGCCTTTGCTATCTGAACCAGCCGGGATTTCAGACATTTTCTCTTTTTAAAGTTTTAGAGTTTGGAGTAAGGATTAAGATAATGGTTGGTAATAGTTTAGTAATAATATTGTAATTTAACAAAGAGATACAACAGTTATCATAAAATTATGCAGCGTGGATAATAACCGGGGTGCTCATAAAATGTATTTACACTATAAATCGCAAATAGTAGAAAAATGGAAAATGTGGAGCAATGTTGTGAGCTTACAATTATCCTTCCATTACATGGTAATATAGTATAAGAAAACTGCAAACAAATAAACACAATACATATGTACTTCAGCATAAATCTCTCGCGTTAAACGGTTTTGTGCTGAGGCGACGGTCTGTAGTTAAACATGCCTAAGGAGAACTACAGGACTACACCCAGACGCGACGCCTACGTCATCATTGTGCGACACATCGGCGCTGCACAAAGGTAGGACCTTCTCCGCTTCCAAACATTCTCTGCAAAGGTCTGGGGGCTCAGCTTGAGCAGACGACGCTTGTTATTTGTTTGATTCCCCCTGTCCCAGGTATCATCGCTAATTAAAAGCGTCTCTTTTCAGCACACTACTCCCCTGTATTCCTCCCTTTGGATCGAAGCGGGTGCATTTAAGGTAAATCACTTTTTTGCATCGGGCTAAGGACGTACAGTACGATTTCATCCCCGTTGACGTTTGTTTTACAGTAATCAATGTCAGTGCCTCAGAGATACAGACTCAGTCCTTTGGCACCTCTGCAACTTTAAGGCCATTTGCAAGTATTTATCTAAGATTAAACCATTGCAAATTAAACATATATGCCGTGCTGTAGCTTTCGTATTGCCTAACATACACAACCGAAGAACGTCCATTAGCGAGACGTTTTGTGTTTTCAGTCTTTCTGCTTTTGAGCGTGGGATTAAGTTCGTGTTTCTTGGCAGCACCCCACTCCAGCCATTCCATGCCCCTGACTTGAGATGCAGTACTCTTAGCTACTGTAAGGATTTTGGATTGTTAATTGCGGATGTGCTGCAATTACTGTGGGAGCAGGCTCGCTGAAACTGTTGTAAGAAGAACCTGGTGGAGGTTTGGGGATCAAGAGCCTGTTAAACACTCAGATAAGCAAGGTCGTTTTGTAACCTTTCTGGTTCTTCTTGTCAGAATGGCGGCGGCGTGTTTGAGGAGAGTGGTGCTTCAGGCTGGGAGGCAGGGCTCCTGTTGCCTGGGATTCTCCAGCCCCGCGTGGCAGCAGTCCCCTGTGGGCTCTCTCTGGAGGCTGGCCGCCCAGCCCAGGGGCGTCCTTCCTGGCCCCGCGTGGAGCCGGGCGGCCCGGCCGCTGACCACAGCCAGCAGCGAGGAGGAGGAGGAGGGCAGGACGGCGAAGAAGAAGCAGGACCCCCGCGCGCGGAAAACGGTAGGCAGCGTGGGCAGGAAGATCCACCACCGCGTGGTGCGGGTGATCAGCGAGCTCGGGGAGGACCTGGGCCCCCTGCACCGTGCCGACGTCATTCGCATTATGGACCAGCGCGAACTGAAACTGGTGCCCCTGCGGGAGAACGAGGACCCCCCTGTTTACAGGCTTATGACTGGGAAGCAGATCCACGAGGAGCAGCTCAAGCTCCGCGAGAGGCAGAAAGCCCAGCCCGGTAGGTGTGTGCGGAGGTCTTGCGTAGCTTCAGGTTCTGCAGAGCACAGCCCCTGGATCAGTGCACCTGCACAGTGGTTTTACTCTTCAACAGTGAGTTGGCCTTGTGCACTGACCTGCTCCTTAGTATCGGCAAGCTTATGCAAAAAGGGGGCTGGATCTGTTGTTGGGAATTGAGGATTAAGCAAGTTTTAAGCGTTCAGTGTCCCATCCTGCAGCCCCCACGCAGGTGAAGGAGCTGACTCTGTCCTCAGACATCGCCCGGCACGACCTGGACACCAAGGTGAAGCAGATCCAGAGCTGGGTGGAGAAGAAGCTCCATGTGAAGGTGACGGTCAGAAAAGGTTCGCCAGCAGCAGAGATCGCCGAGCTGGTGAGTGTCGAGCGCGCTACGTGCTGCTGGGGTGAGCGGTCCCCGTTTAACAACACCCTCTGCATCTCAAGCCAGCCGCAGTGAGATGGGAGTTATTAAATGAGGCTGGGGAGGGCTAACAAGAAGTTTCACGCAGCTGTACAATATGAAACTTGCTGTAAATAATGAACTGAAACACCTTCCTTCACATTTGTCTCGAGCACCCCCCTCTCTACCCCATCTCCACCTTGCTTCAGTCCTCCCTGAATGGGGGGGGGGGGGTCAGGCCTCCATCTGCTACCCATTAACTAAGCCGGTTAACCCACATTAGACACCAACCCTGCACGAAGGTCCACCTTCTCTTCCTTCAAAGGATGATGTACTTAGAATATTAACTAAACTGAAAGGATGACATTTCTCCCAACTGGTTTTAGTTACACAAGATCAGTCAAGCTCAGTCTGCTGCAAGTGAGTAGAGACCACTGGCCAGGCTAGAGCCTAGCAGACAAGAAGGGGAGAAGTGGAGACATAAGGGTCTAGCAATCTGAAAAGGATCACTAATAGGGAGCAGCATTAAAATATAACAAGTCTATTGTATTTGCCACTCCTTGTAGGAAGGATATTTACATGATGGTTGCTTTCACCCAGTTCGAACATCTGCCTTGAGTGGTCAATGGGCGAAGTTAAATGTGCGATTCTTCCTTCTCTCCTGCTGCACTCTGGAAACAGGAAGGCGTGCTGGAGCAGGTCGCCCAGCATCTGGCGGGCGTTGCCATCTTCATCTCCAAACCCAAAGCCATCAAGGACGGGAAGGCAGCCATGGGCATCTTAAGGGCTCTGTCCCGGGCCGAGCTCAGCAAGCTCAAGGCGCAGGAGAAACAGCAGCTGCTGCTCAAGGAGCAGGATCAAGCGCCAGAGACCCTCACAAACGACCCACAAGACAAGGTTCTGCAATCGTGATGTTTACTTTAAAAAAAAATTAAAGTGATATATATATATACATAAATTTAAATTGTGTGCAATAATGCAACTAAAAAAAAAGCTTAAGGTTGGGGAAAACAGAATTAACACTGGTGATTTGGTAACATGGAGATCCAAGACTTCACTCCATATGGCAAGATGTCTCCCGACAGGAGGGGCCGTTAAGTACTCTGCTCCTCCGACTCCAGGGAGGCAGCTTGGAGGAGCTGGGCGAGCTTCTTCTCATCCTTGCAGGGCTGGAACCCGCTGAGTCTCGAGGCCATGCTTCGCTTCGGCCGCGGGATCTTGTGACAGAAGAAGATACACAGCGGCATCAAGGATTGTGGAAATGCAAAACTGTAGTAACGTCAACCTGGAGTCTCTTTGGTGTCCATGTTTCCTTCTCAGTCAATACAAGATTTTATCAGCAGCATTTATTCAAATTTCCTGCCGACGTAAAAGACGTACAGACAGGTGACCTCCATACAGGTTTCTGGAAATCGGAAGGTTTTGTAAAAAAATAAAAAATTAATAATAATAATAATAATAATAATACCTTTAGCTTCTTCTTTTCCGGATCGTGCACAACACCATGTCGCTGCAGACTTTGCTGGGGGAGGAGGGAGAAGAAAAAGAGCACACTCGAATGATTCCGATCATTACAACAACCTGTGCAATTGGTATTTGGAAGTCACACGAGACAGGCGATTGAACTGGGCTGACCCAGGGTGTAGAGATCCAGTAACGGCAGCGACTGGCCTTTTGTGTTTGAACCACAATGGAAACCGACTGCCTGTGGGGGGGGGGCAGAGGATCAGACGTGCCGCTGGGGGCAGGGAGCTGGTGCTGGCCTTACCCGCATGGCGAAGGCCTTGCCACAGCCCGGGTGAGGGCAGGCGAAGGGCCGCTGCTCCTCGTGGAAGGACAGGATGTGGCTCTGCAGGTTGAAGGGGGTCGTGTAGGTGCGCTGGCAGCCCTCCCGGGGGCAGTGCAGGATGGGCCGGCCCTCCTGGTGGATCCTCTGGTGCTCCTGCAGGAGTCTGTTTCTCTTGAAGGTCCGGCTGCACTGGTCACACTGCAGCAACTCTGAGAGACCAGCAGAGGCAGTCAGCCGGCTCCCGCCACCTGTGCCCTGCCAGCACTGCCCCGGGGGTTCTGGGAAGTGGAGCCAGGTGCAGCAACTGCCTGGGACGAGGCTTAGACACCTCTATGCTTGGTGCAGACCATGGACTTTTTGTCACAGTCAAGCAACAAGCATATTGTACGGTGGTCAGCTGCTGGCTGCAGTTGTATGATCACCCTGCAACTCACAGAAGCCTAGCAGGTGTGAGCCTGGTCTGTACCTGGATGGGAGACCTCCTAGGAAAGCTAAGGTTGCTGCTAAAAGAGGCTTAGTGAACCATTAGGGGGTGCTCACCCTGCAGGCTAGGTGGGCCCTAATACCCCAGTACAGTGACAGAGACACTGTACTGTAAAAAGGCATGGAGGAGACATGAAACCGAGGTGGTGCAGGGGACTCCCCATTGTCTGTAAAGAGGTTTTACCAGAGTGTCCAGAAAAGCACTTTGTAACTGTAAGCTTTTTATAATTATGGAACAAGTAATAGGTTTATTTCATAATGAAAAGAGAAGAAACAAAACAACATTTCGGCCATGGAGCCTTCTCCAGGTGTGAGCTGAAACGTTTTCCCTTTCTTCTCTTTTCAGCAGGGAATAAACCTACTTCTTGTTCCTTTGCAGCCTATGCATGCTGACGCAGCTCCCCACCTGAACTGCTCATTATAATTATTATACAACAGGTTATGGGCCAGGCTATTCGGTCCAATCTAAGGTTTCACCTTCCACTTTTACCTTGATGCAAGGCGTTCTTGTGCTTCAAGTACTCCGTCCAGTTCTTGCCCACAAATGAGCAGTCGTCTTCTTTGCAAGGGTAACCTGCTCCAAAGAAAAAAAAAAGATCATTCAGTAAGAATTAGTATCCAGGAGCACCAGTACTGCCCTGGCTGACCCCTGCCAATTACCATCCGACACCCCAGTCGGAGCCGAGCTCACCTCGATGGACTTTCTCGTGTCGCTTCAGCTTGCTGGGGATGAGAAAGCGTTTGTCGCAGCCCTCGAAGCTACACCTACATACAGGAAGAGCACAGGTCACCCAGCTGCAACGTCCTCGTCACACACAGTGCTTCACTTCCGAGCAGGGGAACTCGGTCCATCATGGTGGAGAAACTGGGCCAGCTCAGACTGGACTTCCCATACCAGGGTCTAAAACCAAGCTGTCAGTGGAACAGCAGAACGGCGAGATTCTTGCACTGAAGCGCATTGACTGGGAAGTCAATCTGAATTGGACATGTTTCTGCACTGTACAGCAGGGGAGGTAAAGGGGCTTCCACTTGCTCTTCCAAGGTGAAGAAGCCAGTTCTCTTAAATACCTCATGCCATGCTTCACTGCAAATATTCAATAGCTTTGCAGCTCCCTGCGAGTAGCCTTGTAACCTGCCTAGAGTTTTAGAGCCAGATCATTAGAACTACGTAACAGCTTGAGTGGGAGAACTAGAAGACACCAGGCCCTGAGCCCAAATCACTCCAGGGGTTCAAAAAAAAAAAAAAAAGACATCAGTTGTGCCAGATTGGAAAAGCTGCTAGTTATGATATAGCAGAGCTGTGGGTGGCTTTTCAAGAAGTTGATCACAGTAAGTATTTTCACATATATGCAAGGCTTTTGTTGACTACTACATTGTGTATCCTAGGTGTGGAAATCCAACTTAAAATCAGCAGGACTACAGCCTGTTGAAATGATCTGCTCATCTCTGGGGAAAGGCTCCAACACCAGAGTCCAGTTTGATCTTTTTAATACAGTCTGTATCCATTTGTTTAACTCCCTTTTGGTCTTACTTACTTAAAAGGCAAAATATTGGTGTGTTCATACTCGTGGGACTTCAGCTGGTTGTTTTTCTTGAATGATTTCCCACAACCCTCGTACTTGCACTGCAAAGAGACCAGTTCAGGTGTCAGACTGGGTGTACATCAATGACTACAATACAATAAAGGGAGGGTCTGTGTGTAGGCTTCAGAAGTATAACAGTAACTCTAACCAAGTTCAGTTCATTTGTCAGACACAGAACATGAGAATCTAACTCAGAACTAGTTAATATGTAAATACCATCCAAACATTTACAAAAAAAAATGCCACAGGTACCTCACTGGAGAGCTGACAATGCAAATACAAAAAGACAAAAAAAAAAGAGGTTATTGACAACTCAAAGCACAGTAAACAGCATCACTCACAATATATGGCTTGCCCTGGTGTTCGTGTATGCGAGCCACGTGCCTCTTCAAGCTACAGTTTATGGGGAAGACTTCATCACACCCCTCAACTGGACACCTGCGAGAGATGAGAGGGGCAGTATCGGTAAGGCCAGTGTCCCTTCTCTCGATTTCAACAGTTCCACGTTAAGTGCTACACAGCCACAATAAGTCAGAACACCAGCATTCACTGGAGAAGATGAGGAATGCCATAACATCCATTAGGATTTGCTTCGTCCACAAAAATGACAATTTCACCGCTATCTCGTGTGATGAGTTCGCGGAGCGGCTCCGCCCACCCGACTCACCGGAAAGGCTTCTCCCCGCTGTGGGTTATCTGGTGCCTGGTCAGGTGAAAACTGCGGGTGAACGTCTTACCACAGCCCTCATAATCGCACACGAACGGCCTCTGTAGAGAGGAGATTTGAGAGCCGTCTGACAGAGACAGACTTGATCACACGCTGCGTAAGAGCCCAGCTGTGCGGAGTGCAGAAAGAAACAGCAGGCGTATCAAAGCCAAGTGGAGTGAATATCCGCGGCTATAAAAACCCTGAAATGCATCAGAAACGCGTCCATCTCATTTTGGCTAAAAAAAAAAAAAATGAAAGCCTGACCTGAAGACGGAACCGTAATACGGAATGAAACACGACAGTGGACCGACTTACCTCCCCGGTGTGCTTATACTGGTGCACCTCCAGCTTCCAGGCTTTATTAAAGGAGGCGCTACAGTCAGGAAATGAACAAATAAACCTTTTAACGGGATCTCCCATTGTCTCACCCATGGCAAAAACGGAGAGTGGAATTATAACACTACTTGTTACACTAGAACTGCTAAACTGCACACTATCACCCTCCATCTTGCCGCACACGTGCTCCCCGTATATCCTGGCCGAGCATACTACCCTGAAGCCACGGCAGGGGTGGGATCGGACCATGTTTGTGCTGTGCAAAACGGAAAACGGAAAGCGAAGGGCATGAAGACCAGAGAAAACGATTTATTAGTAACTGTTATAATCCACGACAATAAAAAATAGGCCATCCTGTTATATTTTATTTTGTCTGCAATTACCTAACACTCACGTCCTCCCCCTAACGAATAGAACATCCTTCTACTCCCCGCCCAGTATTGTCAGTCTATAATATAGGGATCCTTGAAGCGTATTTTTTCCAATTTACACACATTATATATGTCAACAAAACGCCGTGTATATGTTTTTCCTTTATTGTCAAAATAATTATTTTAATCAAAATTTACATTTTTCTAAAAATTATCTTACTTTTTAGCTGAACATGCTGGCTGCCTTAGAAACTCCCTTCCGTATAACAAGTGACCTTAGCCAACCGGACAGCAAGCTTCACCAGTGCTCGCTGTAATACAGTGTCTGCAGCTGTAATACAGTAACTGCAATAAAACTGTTACTTTTATTGGGTCTTCTTCTAAGAATCGCTACATTTAACATTCTGCGACGCTGGGGGCTTTCGTGCCTGAGTTACATATTGCATTTCTATGATGTGTTATGAGATAAGATCACTTTGTTAGCCATATACAATTTCTTGTATTAGGAATTAGTCTTTTCACATACCCCAGCTTGCTCTCCATGAGACACACACAGAGTGAGAGAAGCTGGGGGTCAGAGAGCAGGGCCAGCCATTTATACAGCACCCCTGGAGCAGCTGGGGTTAAGGGCCTTGCTCAGGGGCACAATGTAAAAGTAGGATTCCTCTGCCAGTCATGGGATTTGAACCAGCAACCTTCCAGCCACAGGCGCAGACACAGATCCTGAGCCACAGTGCGACTGCTCCACCCCTTATTATTGATAGTCTTCCCCAGGGAAGGAAAACAGTGGCTTTCATAGGGAAAGGGGCATTTTCGGGATGAACAGTCACGCAGCTGTGCCTGTCTAGGCTCTGAAATTCCAGCGCAATTTTAGACACGTAGATCAAATCTCCTATCTCCTTTGCTCACTGCTAAAGAGATTTATCCCCATAAACCTGTTCGTATATGACAATCTCTCGAGAGCAGAGGCCCCTCTGTAGGCTGTCTTTGAACTTCTCCGAAAGCCAGAGTATCTGGTCTGCCTACTGCGCAGGAAAGGTCAAGCACAACGTCCCCCGGTGCAGGTTTTCCACAGGCACGCTTGCACTGTGCCCTCGTGTTCTACTTGTGTTTGTTTCCCCCACACGGCCTCCATAAAGAAACAGAAGAAGCGACACTCACACCCCGATTCCTTTCCTCTGAATCACCCCTGCGATCTGTACAGTGTCCGTTCTCCAGTCAGTGTGGGTGACTTCCCCCGTGGCAGTGTTGAAGTGATGTCGTGCTTCCTTGGCGCCCTCAGGTGCACCGTGACAGCAGGAGCACTGGAAATACTGCACTGTTCTCGTCGTCGCTGCTCTCTCCCATATTCACTGCTTTGAATAACCGTGCTGTAGCCTTCGTGAAGGAGTTAAGGGCTCTGTTGAACCAACGTGTGATAGCCGCTTCTGCTCGTATCTGCCCCAGTCAGTGATTCCAAGTCCATTTTCAACTCCCTTGTCACTATTCGGACCTTAACAGTGGTGCGGTAGTTAACATTCGTATCTGACAGGGCTGGACCCGGGGTTCAGTTCTGGGCCTGGGGTGCAATCTGCAGGGGGTTTGTATGTTCTTCCTGTGCCAGTATGGGTTTTATTCCAGGTGCTCTGTTTTCCTTCCACAGTCCAAACACCTACTGGTGGGTTCATTGACTTGTGGGAAAACTGGCCTTGGTGTGTGTGTGTCTATGTCTGTAAGTCTAAGTTGGTTCAGTGTTCACTGTGTTAACTCACTGACTGTATATTTTTACTGATGGCCTTAGTTTTAAAAATATTTGTTTCTGCTTTCTAAGACATAAACCAACGCCAGATAAGAACCATAGGCTGCGCTAATCCTGAGTTTAAATACATTAAACTAAATGCAATATGTGCAAAATGACATATTACATTCTCCGACCAACTAGAAGCAATGCAACGTCACTTCCGTGCACCCGAGAGGATTAATAACTATTCAGTCACGTGGCGACACACCTGAGATGCGGCAGTACCCACTCAGCCCACGTGCGCTTCTCCACGAGAACGCGTCACATCGCACCTCGGCCCTGTGTGACTCGTAGTGAAATCAGCAATGACAGGGTTAAGTTGCACTCCGCGGTTGATCCAATTCCCTTATCTCATCCTGGCAGAATCCATTAGAATCACGGCCGTAGACCAGTGCTTTAAATCGCACTGTAAATTAAAAGTGATAGGGGTGCCAGGAGAAGTGTAAGTACAGTGTTTGCATGTTTACCACAGTGGGTATCCTGGGAGCCAGCGCGGTGCCCTGGATCGGTACCAGCTGGCAGCAGACTCCTGTTTTGTCATGCAGATGGGCTAAAACAATGCCGTGATTAAAACTGCGCGCATTGCTCCTCTGCAGGCCCTGCTTGCACCGCGCAGAAACGGGGTCCCTCTCCTTTTACCTCAGAACTGTTTTCCAGCTCAATTCTACAGCAAGGTGGTCGTGTATCCAAACTGTTTGGCTAAATGAAGGCACATATATCATGCTTAACACAGCTAGACCGGGGAGAAAGATTAAGGAGTATTTACCAGTGTAGTCCTGAATATGTATAGAAAACAAAACCCCTTCGTGTAATCACTTTTTTTTTGGCTAGAAACAGAACTGAACACATATTGTATTGGTTCCTTTCTTTAATTTTCATTTGTAGTGTATTGCACAGCATGCATTTTAACGTCCCGTGATCTATGTCGTGTTTGCTTTCCAGACCCCCCCAAATAATATCCTAAGAACTGTTTTACAATGTAATCACCTTTACAGCAGAGTGGAAGACACCAGTACCAGCGTTATTTGCTTCTCTGTTGACTAACCGCTCGGCGGGACAGCACCTGTTCCCCTTGTCTTCATTTGTTAGATGCATTCAGGAGGAGACCTGAAGCTGCTGACGGCTTCATAACCAATTCAGGCCTTCCCGGGTTGACAGATGACTCAACAGCGCCACCAAGTGGATGAACTCTGAACGTGACAGTTTTAAAATATCCATTCATTTTCCTGGATAAACTGCCCAAGGAATCTTGCACGTATTTTGAAAAACGAGTCACCCCAATCAAAGTAATTTTTAATTTGTATGCAAAAAAACTATTTAGAGAAATTATATAATTTACAGAAATGAAATGATATGATATAGAAATTATATGACTTTCTGATATAGTCCCATCAGGCAACAATTGAACCAACTAAACGACCATTAAGTTGAAAGATACATTCTAACTTTGCTGTTGTCTCTGAATGCCTTCAGGTTTCTCAGCAGCTGCAGTTTTACTGTCTCAGTCTGCCTCTCTGTGCTACTGGAATACTGTACAACAGGAGTCTCTAATCCTGGTCTTGGAGAGCCCTAACAAAGTAATTAAATATAAAGAACATGATAGATCACCTGCAGCTAACGACTACAAATACCTCCAACATTATTTGTTCAGCTCAGGAAGCTCTTGTCCGTAAGAGCTAAATGCTATTCAGATTGTTAAATCACCTTATTCCAGAAATGACCGGCTTTGATCATCAAAGTGTTCCAAGCCCTTACAGTTATAAAACCAGATCTATCATACCTGCAGGACTGGGATATACTGTGGGATGGAGCCCCTTCCTGTACAGTGATACTGAAACACTTCATTTTCCACAAGAGAATACGCCATTCAATGTTATTTTCCTCACAGTGCTGCTGCCAGAGGTGATTTATTGCATTTTCAGTGATCCCTGTGTAACAGCTCCTTGACACACTCATTAACCCCAGCCAGAGGCTCCCGTGAGACGTGACTCTTGGCTGTGGTGGGTTCGGCAGCATTGAACCCAAAGGCACCAGAGAAACTCTAGGAGGTGTTTATAGCCCCTATTGGGTTTTATTAGCATGTTTCCTGGAGGTAGGGTATTTCACAAGAAGATAAAGTGTGATTTATGGCTAATGTGTCATTGCAACTTTCACTTTTATTCCCACTGTTCAAATATTTCTCAGGAAATTGTTGGTTTACCAGACGACCTGGGTTGTAGCTGCAGTGTTGTCTGTGGAATAAGTACCCCAAGTCCTGTCTGATTATTATTTTAGTGACGGTATATACTCCCTTTTCATCTACAGACGTATCTAACCGATAAGCGTCTTTTCAGAGGAGACGTCGTGTGTTTTCTTTATGTGTCACATAGTATGAAGCTGAACGGCTTGTTAGTTCATGCTGTTCTTTAGGTCAGCAGCTGCTACGCTGGCGTGTTGGTCAGTATCATTCTGTTGGGATACGGCAGGTTTCCTCTGTCCTCTGGCCTGGTCATCTTCCCTGGTAGAGGGGCGCTAGTTTTCCGCTCCTCTGCTCAGCCTTGCTCCTGGGAAACAAGACAGGCCGTGTGGGACTGATGGCACTAGCTGTCAGCAGGGGCTGCTTTTTCAATAATTAACATCGCAAACAGTTACAAAACACCAAAGCAAACACCCGCCTGCATTTACTGAGGCAATCTACGAGGTGTGTGGACACTTTCACAACACAGTCTTTTTTTCGTAGCGTGCAAAGAAAAACCCTGACCTTTTACCTACAGACCCGGGGAAGTGTGGCTCACTTTCTCTTCCCCTCCTGCTTCTTCCCCTTCCCCCTTGCCTCTGTATCCCCCCCTTTCAATATGCTACGATCATAACGGTTTGATGTCTGATTTCTCTGTAATTTATCTTCCATTCAAGCAGCTATGTTTTACACACACAGGTCTGTGCAGGACATACAAACAAGTCGGTGGATGGTGCTCATTGGTGGTGGTGGAGGGGATCCCCATTTCCTGTAAAGCGCTTTGAGTGGAGTGTCCAGAAAAGCGCTATAGAAGTGTAAGCAACTATTATAATTATTATTGTTAAGTAACATTACATTCCAAATAACTATAACATCACACAACAGATGCCTACCCTACGTATTAATTTCCCGTCACTCTGACAGGCATCCCCCAAGGGTTTTGCCATTCATTGCAATTACGGGGCGCGTTGAAGACGATAACCTGGAGTCTTCTAAGAAAGGGCAGGATGAGATCCTTGGATCAACATCTAACTAACAAACGGACAAGATGGGCTGAACGTCTTCCTCTTGTTTGCAACCCTTCTTTTGTTCTTATGTTCTCGTGCTATGGGGTGCACAAGCTCTTATGTTCCTACATTATTGTGTTCTTTTGCCCTTATGTTCATATACCCGCATTTTCTTGGGATTTTATATTCTCATCCTCTTGTGGTCTAATGTCCCTTTGCCCCCCAGTTCTCATGTCCAAGTTTGCCTCGTCTTATGTTCTTACACTTTGTGTTTCTATGCTTTCTGTTGTTATATTGTAATGTTCTTATCTTCTTACATTCATGCATTCTTGTGTTTAGATAGCCTTAGGTTCTAACATTCTCGTGTTTTAGGTTTTTAGGTTTTCTGTTCTGCATAGACACAGAGACCTAAAAGAACAACCACAGCCTTCTAAACATCCCCAGTTGTCGTGCTTAAATTTTGCATGACACCAACCCCCCAGTGGGGCTCTTTGTAGTCATTTTGCAGTCAGTTTCTGAATTTCTGCGAGCCGTAGACAGTTTTTGATTTTCTAACAATTATACCCGAGGGTCATAATCCACATACCTTTTAACAGGTGTGAGATTCAGCCTTGCACCTGGGACACAGCGGTCCTTGTGCTCATACCACTGCCAGCGGAGGCCCGCGTGGTCAATGGGGTGTGTCTGCGTCTTTTCCTCCCCTGCTGGTGGAGCTCCCACTCTGGAGGGGATGAATGGTGCTTTTAGAGAGGTGGTTTCGCAAACGTAATGGTAGTGTCTAAGGAGAAAAAACATCCACCCTGTTATTCCATTACTGGAGGTCTGGCTGCCCCCAGCTTCACCAGGACTAAGCACCTTTCTGAATGGATAATGAATGGAAGGAGGATTGGTTGAGGATTGGAGGATTTTCCCACAGGGAGTGGAAGCTGTCTGTGTGTCAGTCTGATGTTCAGAGTGGAACAGCTGTGTCTTTCCTCCGCGCAGAGATTCAGCCGCTCAGTCAGAGGTCACAGGAATCCCACTGACTGTGTCCAATCACATCCCCCTGCAGTGAGAAGCCGATGTCATCAATCAAAAGAGATTCACAGCCACGTGTGTGGAATGCAGCTTGTTAATAACCACTGGCAGACAGCGGCATTCTGTGGCGATTAATTATCGCTAGTGGTCATGTCTGTTCTCATCAGACTGTGACATGAAAGCCCCTCAGCACTGTCCACCTTCCGAGCTCACAGACCCTGGAGTATGGGATTACAGTAGTGTGATCGAAGCTGAATCCTCACTCTCTCACGTGACGAGACCTGCAGAGCACACTGTTATAAGCTCTGAGCCTCTCATTAGTCCATATTTAATACAATAAGTGTCACATTCAATTTTATGGGTATAAGCATGGCCATCTCTCCCTGAAAACTGAAACGTGAACCCAGGGGGCACAAGGGAAAACTTTTTGAAAGTGTATTTAAACCTTTTACTATAAACTGAGAACAGGAGGCACTTTGTAACTCAAAGGGTGGTGGAACTGTGGAATAAGCTACCCAGCCATGTTGTTGAAGCAGATACTCTGGATTCTTCCAGGAAACAGCTGGAGGAGATCCTTGGATCAATTAACTACTAACGACCAAACCTGCTAGAAGGCTGAATGGCCTCTTCTCATTTGTAACCTGTCTTCTGCTCGGCTGTTCTCTGCTCTTATTGAGATCTTCAGAAGACAGTCCTATGCTCTATGAACACCTTAACCATAATCAAAATGATTATTACCGAAGGATCCAAGGTGTTTGTTGGCTGGTGATGGGGCAAGAGGCGGCGCTGATGTATTTGAAAAGCCCTGTTCCAGGTTGGGAAGGCAGCAGGCACCATGTTGTTTCCCAAGACCCATCTCCAGTGTTTCTAAAGTGACAGCACACACAGTTTGCAAGGGAACAAAAATAGTCATTTCAGCACCCTGTCACTTTCATGCCACGCCTCACTCCAGTGAATGTGGAGGTGTTTCCGGTGCGCCCTCTTCCTATGAGGATGCCTTATCTTGAAAAAGGAAAAGTCTTCATTCTCAGTGATGCAGTCCCACATACAGGAAAAATATTTGCTCCCTCTTGCCACAGGACAGTTATCTTGATGAGGTTGGACTCGGGTTTGCTCAGCATCTGGTGGTAAAGTTCAGCAGTAGTTGTTCACTGATTAGTACATTATTAATCATACGTCAGTGACAGTGTTACTAGTTTGAAACAGTCTACATGAATAATGGAAACAATACTGACCGTTTTCAACATTTTTTCACTAGGAACTCTTTTTGCAGCACTGCAAAACAACTCTGCCTGGGTGAGACACTCATGAGCTGCGAGTATTTCTCAAAGTGTAGGGCCATCCTCCTGTGACCCATAGTGTGTTACGAGTACCACAGCGCAGTCAAGGCAATCCAGGAACCTCCTCTGGGGCCTCAGAGTGGATCCCCACAAGATTAAACAGAGTAGATTCCTTGTAGGAGATCCATACCCGATTACTCGAATCAGGCACCGCCCTCGCGTCAGCTCTCCGAATGAATGAATGGTCTCTGAAAACGCCGGGTATCACTTTGATCCTTTTCACAAACGTCCCATCTGCTTGCGAGACCTTCAAGTCCTCTTGAGATCCCAGCTCAGCTCCCGGGCTTGAGAGTCTGTAATTGTGAGAGCGCTACAGTCTTGGTCTCAGGAACAATCACAAAGCATATCGGCCCACCTCCCTCTTCACCCAGAATACAGTAGACAGTCTCTCTCTGCGTGTCCGGTATACCCATACGGCTCAGAAAACGGCGGTGTTGACACGGGTTGAAAGAACCAGAGCCCTTGAAAACAGTTTTGTCATTGTTCTCCAAAATCACAGCTGGCGAGGGGGGTCAGTGTGCTCCGCTGAGGCAGGATGTGTGCCAGAGGCTTCCCAGCCTGCGTGTGACATAGACTTGGCAAACATCTCAGCGCTGCAAGTAAAAGCAATCCATGTATGACTGCTGGCTGATAAGGCTCTCCAACTTGTAATGAGGTTTTTATGTTGCTCCTCTCTGCTACTGTCATGTTAATTAAGAGCATCAGCATTAGCCTGGGGGAGTCTGTTTTTCTCAGAGACTTCCCACACCTCCTTAAGGACATCACTAGGTAGATGCAGTCAATTCATCATCAGAGTTCCCTATCGCTTCACTTGAGCTTAATGTGGACAGCTTGTATTATTATTTTAGAATCAATCTTGTCATCCAGAGGTTATCAGTCATCTCTAAAGCACCCTGGTTATGTTCCTACAGTCAGTTCCACTACGCTGCTTTTGCAAAGAGGGTTGCACACAAGCCAGGGCTCAGATTAATTCAGTGCTTTGAACCAGCACATTAATTCCGTACTCCATTATTTTTTCCTGTGAGAGTTAAAGGTCGCTTCCCTTAAACCCAACGGAAATCAGGTTTACAAGCTGGTTCTGCGTTCGGTGCTGATGATTGGTAGGTGGGTGTAGGGTTGGATCCGGGCGGGACCCAGGTCGGACAAGCTGTGGAACTCTGCGCAGGGGTCTGCCGAGCGCGATTTGTGCAGTTTCGGTGAGTTCATCTCACCCCTCTCCGCCTTTTCCAAAACTGACCCGACTTTGTCCTCAGACTGAGGGTGCCAGTCGCCCACAGTCCTGAGAAATGGGCCCTGCCGCACTCCAGCGACGGTGCAAGAGGAGCCCGCGGTGAATTCCAGGCGAGAAAACAACCTTCTCTTCTTCTCTTCGCCACCGTTTGCGGAGCGTTTGGAATTGTCCCGGTTTGCCCCCCGTCTTTTTCTCCGTAGATTTTTTTGTTTTGTCTTTTTTCCCTTCTCTCTGGAAGAGGAGGGTGATGCTACTCAGGAAGCCTGCTGACATCCCCCACCGCCACCCCCACTCACCCCTCCCCGTTCCACAAAGGCCTCAGTGAGTGTGAACACAAGACCCAGGGATGAGGAAAGAGGTGCAGTGGAGTAGGCACAGATCTTTGTGACGGCCTCTCCTCCAAGGGACCACAGGCACAGGACTAATCACATTAGCATGAAAGTAAAGAAATGGGAAGTAGACAGTACCATAAAGGCAGGGAGCAAGGCAAGACTAATCTTATTAAGTCAGAGTAAAGGGGGACGCTACTCCTACATAGTAGCTGAGAAATTCTTGATTTTCCCAGGAATGAGTTCACCTGTATGTTAACACAGAAAGTTGCCCTTTTGATGGTTATTAATGTAGACAATCGCTCTTGGCACGTACCAATGGGTTTTTGGGGCGCAGCTCATTGTCGGTATTTAAAACGGCTGCAGACAGTGCATTCCTTAAGATCCCTTTTATGCAACAGCGAAAGGGGCTTTTAAATCCTCCTGTACAAGCCATTTAAACAGAGAGAGGGGGCAATTTAGAGGAGGGGTGTGGGGTTGGAGAAAGGGGGAACTGTAAAACGGATAAAGCTTATTTTATCTCTGATTGTAAGCGCACCCGAGTTCACCCTTAATGCAAACCTTAGCAGCCGGTATAAAAATGGGATGCTCTCTAAAATTAGATCGCACAGAGTAATCTCGGGCAGATGGCTCAGACGGGCGTTTCAGCGTCTTTAGCCAATGTGGAAACCCTAACGAGAGTTTGACAGCAAGGTTTGTTGTTGCTGTGAAGACGGGGCTCCTGGAGGTGTACAGCAGCCTGGGATTCCTGCTGTTCCCTAGCAACCGGGAGGACAATGAGCAGTCAGTTTTGATTCGTCAGGTTGCCACTTAATTAAGCAGCACTTTCTCTCAGGAGGAGAATTAAGCAAGTGGTTAAAAAGGGGGTTTTAACGACATGAATGGCTGTGCGGATCTGTGCAAGGTGTCCTGCAACGGCCCTGTTCAAGAAGGTTCATGAAGGCTCACGAAGGCTCGTGAAGGTTTGTCAAGGTACATGAGGGACTGAGTTAGAGGCGGCTTTGCTTGCACAGGTTGGCCGTTTTGCAAAGGCTCATGGGATCAAACGAAAGAGAGTTGGCTGGATTTGTAGCTTCACAAAAACACCCCAGTTCATGGTGATGGTTTGGTGGATCATTGTGATAGCTTTTCGGTATTTAAATTACGACACATTCAGTTATTTTGGTGGAATAGGCACAACGAAGGAAGAAGGCTAGATCTAGGTCATTCGTAGAGATCTTCTCTTGTTGACACCCCTCCCAGAGTGTGATTCTCATTTGAAAGCTCGCGTTTTATTCAGATGATTCTGGAATTCTGTCATTTCTTTAGCGCTTTTAGATTCTTTTTGTTTTAACTGTGTGTTTGAATTGTATGTTCCATCCATCCATTTTCAAACTAAGGGTCGCATCCAATCCAGGGTTGCAGAGAGGAGCCTATCCCAACAAGCGACGGGCACGAGGCAGGGTACGCCTCGGGCAGGATGCCAGTCCATCTCAGGGCAGACACACAGATGCACGCCAGCGCCCATTTTCCCAGATGCCCATTAAGCCAAACCTCCATGCACCTCATGTCTGGAATATAACCCAGGGCTTCAGCACTATGAGGCAGCAGCGCTAACCACGGCACTGCCATGCTGCCCTGAATTGTACATTGTACAGGTATTTGAAATGTTACAGTAAACCTGCAATGATTGACGGCGAGATGACAATTATACTCACAAGAGAGGAGCTCATTCTTCCTTTGAAAACACACTCCATCAGCAGACCACCAGCGTTTATTTTGCACGTTTTAAAAAGCTTTCAGGTCCTTGGTGTAAATGTCAACAAATCTCATAATACTTTTAGCTTATGAGGGAGCTTACAGAGATCATGCATACGTTTAGTAATTCTCAAAAGGCATGTTCACAACGAGCCTGTGTGTATACTGTAGGTTAATTTAATGTTGTGGACACTAGAGGCCCTCAATTCACTGTCCAAATAAATAACTCTCTTATCTCCCAAAGCCTTGCTGTACTGTACTCTTTGCTGATGATGCCTGTCTGTTTCTGTTGTATTGTTGTATTGGACTCTGCCATAAAACACATTTCCCCCAGGGCACAATAAAGCTTGAATTGATTCAACTATCCCAATCCTCTCAGCCACAATGGGGGTGTCTGACACCCCGCTGTCCCCTGACTCGCCTGGGCCTGCCAGACTCAAACAGAGAGCCCTCTCATCTGACCTTCGAGACACCCAGGGGTGAAGCTATTGAGAGAACCAAGTTAGAATGAGGCTTAGAGGCTGGAGACAGGAGCAGTGAGCAAAATAAGAGTTGGTTGTGGTTTTCTTGGAGACGTGAAGCTGATGAGGAGCAGAGGGGACGGGCTGGGAAGAAGAGAGGTATGGAAGGGTTGTCATGGTGATGGAACGTGGGATGCACTCTTGCATCCTGACATGAGTTCAGGCAGGTTAGTTGTTTCAGCAACAGTCTGATCATGGTCCAGAATGTAGGAGGGGGACAAAAGACTTTCCTGAATTCTATGGGGACTTGCGAGGCCTCCTGACAGCTGAGTGGAGTCTGTTAAGAATCTGCGAAAAGAGAAAAGCTACAAAATGAGCTGAGGGTGCAGAGCCTTCTGGTGTGATCAGATATCAGTGGACTGTTGATACCAGACGTTCACCAATTGAAGAAGGGTCCCGGGACATCACCTTCAATGACACGGCTCAGTAATCTAGCTTGACCCTAAACGTGATTTTCAGACTTCATTGATGAATGAAGACTGCTGCAGCACGCTGCCTGCCACACAATGTAGCCATTTCTAGTGCTTAGGAGCTGCATCTGTGCGGGTGGAAAACTAAACGTACTGTATATCGTTCCTTTCAGTGTACTGAATGAGAGCAAGAAGAGCTATGATTATCTGAGGAAGGTGTTAGTAAGGAACCACAGAGGAGGTTTTGTCCCCAGAAAGCTTAGTGACACAGCTTCAACACCTTCCTGACAAACAGCACCCTTGTGCTTCTGCGCCCCCGAGGTCACAGAATGAACTGGTGGTGTAATTGGGCACAAATCATCGTCCTCTCTGGTGGCTATTGCCTTCTAATCAGCCCTGTCTGACACTAGGCCAGCAGGGGTTACACACAGGGACAGGCCATCGATATCAACCGAGTTAAAGATTAAACCCCTGTCTCTCCCCCCTTTTTTAAACAAAGGAGAAGAGTCAATATTGAGCTTGTCTTAAAATTCCAGTGAAAACATGGGAACAGGACACAGGATTGTATGGGGGGCTTTTTTATGAAGCGGAGGGAAGGAATCAGTCACTCAGCAGACAACAAAGGGCTTGATTGTCAGGAGGAGGGCAGCCTGTCCGGACCTGCCTGCTCTGGACAGGCTGGGAACCCCACAGTGTGGCTATCACTGTCAGTTCAAGGCCAGGTCTGCCGGGGCCTGCTGATAAAGCCCTGTTCTGGAAATGGTTCCAGTGTTACAATGTTTAAAATGCACAGTGTGTCTCGCTCTGCGCACAAACATTTCTATTGTATCTGCAGATATTTGGTTAGGTGCGTTGTATCCCACTCATTGTACTGTGCCTACCTTGAACACTTCAATCACTTACCCACAGTCTTCTGTCTCCTCTGTACCCATTACACTCAACACAGCCCATCCCTGTAGCCCACCGAGCCCCCTATATACAAAGTACCCAACTATAGCCAACCTACTGTGCCCTACTGTAAGTAGCTCGCTCAGGGTCTGAGAGCTCAGTCCCTGGGACGAGGTAGTATCCAAGAGTGGCAGCTTGGCATTAGAGCAACACGAGCATGGAGGCAGCCTGCCTCACTGCCTCAAGGGCTGTGTGACTTAATTGATCAGGCCCTCTGAGGCTCTTTGTCCTGCCTTCTCCCCTGCTCTGTAACACATTCATCTGGACATCAAACTCAGAATTCTGCCCATTCTCATGATAATGGCATCCATTGTGGAATTCCATCATTAAAGGTTGTAATCCCGGGTATTGTGTAAACAGGAGGTTTGTGTCTGGGTTTTGACCCTCCGGAATTTCATATTGAATATCCCCCCCCCCCCGACACATTCGCTGCCTCTAACATCACATGGCCTCTTGTCCTGAATTATAGTTGACCCTGTCTTGGGGAGCTCAGTCTGACATGGATTCAAGATCTGTCTGCAAGCACAAGCATTTTATGGGGGATCTTAACCTCAGCAGCTGCTCTGAGACTTTACCAGCCAGATTACTGCACCAGCACTTCATCAAGTAGGCTTAAAGTCTTTTGTAGAGAGTCTGGTGGGTTTGACAGCGATTAATACAGCATCTGAAAACTTTTACATGAGATACATACACAGGCTGTCTGAAGTCATGTCAGTGAATTGGGTTTTAAAAAAAATGAGAGAATAATGGTTTTGACCCCAGATGCAGTGAGCCCTGCCATACAGACTGAGACACTGTGACACAGCAGACAGATGGGTCAAAATCCCAAACTATTGCCATTGTGAAATACTGCCAGGGCAGCTTCTGATGGGGTCTCAGCCCTGCCTTTGTAGAAGCACAAACTGGACTGGTAAAATCAGACGCTCAGGAGAGGGATTGGACTAACTCATTCCTCCAACTTGTGCTTGGGACATCTCTGTGCAGGTAAGTATAGCCGGGGATTGCCTTTCATTTATGTTGCAGGAAAACAGATGGAGTTCAAAAGCCACGGTGACGATTCCTTTCCGGTGCAGTGAAAGGCCGTCCAACATATAGGATTGAGCAACGTCATTAAACAAGTCAAACGCTTGTATCGTTTCAAACGGCACTTCACAGCCCTTAAAGTCCCACTGCCCCGAGGAAACGGCATCGTTTCGGACAGTTGTCTCGGGGCGATCGACTGCATGTGCCCAGCTGGAAGAGCAGACGACCAGGGGAAGCTGTGCAATACTCGCTGCTTCCCTCGGGGGGCGATAGGGAGCTGGGGGGAGGGGGGAGCTAGTTACCGCCTGTTTGCGATCCTGACGAGGAGAAATCAATGTGTTCCGACTTGATTAATTGGCACGGCCGGGGCGCCTGGCGCCTCGCAGGGTGCCCATCTGTAGCGTGGAGTCTGGGAGAGAGGCCGTGCCTGTCAGGCTGAGGTGTTGCCGCATTAGCAGAGCTCCAGAGAGGAGTGTCGAGGAGAGCAAACATTCACTCGCCACCCCCCTCCACCACCTCCAGCATTTCCACAGCTGCCTGTATCTTTATCCTGAGCAGAGCCTCTGCAAGCACAGTTTGCACAGCAAACTGAGCTTAATTTGGGCAAACATTGTGTAAAGTACCCTATGGGTTTAAGACAAAGATAACATGTTTGTCTGATATTAACTTGGCTATTCAGCCTTTATGTATAAACAGGCCAAAGGCATACATCAAGATAAGCAGTGAGCATGCAGGCGGAGGGTCTCCTATCAGCAGCAGTGATAGGGCTATGTTAGGGCTCAGAGATACACCTGAACACTTTAACCTGAATGATGCAGTTAAGATAACAGCTGTTACTGGTGCTCATGGGGTAACAGGCAGCACCCTGAGTCAGCAGGACTAGGCTGACAATGATGTGTGAATGGTCACACTGATAAAAGGAATTGCAGCCAGTAGTCACTTTGCACTGTGCTGGAATTCTGTGTCTATAAAGTACAATGTGGCTATTAGTGTGCTCAGTAGTCTTAATCAGTGTTTAATTGTTTTTATCCCTGCTGAATGGTGTCTAACAACCCTTTTTATTGGTGTTTTTAAGCAATCGTGCATTGTGCTGAAATGTGTGTTTAATTGAGCTCTAAATGGTGTGAGGCAGTGGGGCTCAATACCATGTTTGTACCACCCCCCCCCCAGAGCCCAGGACGAGCCACTGCCCAGCTTCCCTGACACACACAGCCCAGCAGCAGCAGAACAACACTGTTCCTCCATCACTCCCGGGAAGGTCTGGTGTCAGGTGCCCGTGTGTTTAAATCAGATTCAGTTCACTCACAGCTGGTACTCAAAAGGTCAATACAATCAGACAGCTCTGCGCGTAACTGCACACACACAAGCAGGCAGGGTCTCTGGGGGTTAGGCTGGATCAGATGACTCCTGCTGTTTAACAAGGAAACTGAAAAAGCTGGTTCACTACGCTGTACACAGCACACTTTGGAACCCGTCTGTATATTTCTGTAGGCCTCCATATTCCAGCCAGTGTAAAATCCATTCAGAATACCCTTCCACGGCCAAGTTCCTTCCTGATGAAACCCCACTGAGCCACGAGTCTTGGCTAAGTGCTTTCGCACAATTGGGAAAAGATTAGAAATAAAACACCCCAACAGTAGTGGCATATGAAGCGAAGCTGATTTAAAAAAAAAACAGTGGTGATTTTAAACAGTATCTGCAAAATCTTTAGAAAAGAATCAGTTCACGCCTTGAGCAATAATCGTTTGATATGATTCAGACAATGAATAAATGTAAAGGCAGATTCACATGGGCTGGCGACTTCCTTGATCCTGGGCTGTAAATCGATGCCCAGGAGGATCTGCTGGATCTGCTGGATCCATCCAGTCCCCGGCAAACTCAACACCTTCTCCCTGGGGACACTTTGTTCTAATCATTAGTCATTCAAGGTGCTTTATTGGCATGGCCAATGAGTAAAATCAGTGTTGCCAAAGCAAAACAAATACAATTAAAATAAAAAAACTACAGAAATTTACAATTAAGACACATCATAAGATATTTACCTAGAAACATATGGAGCATTCCTGGGAGACAGGCTCACTGCTCCTCAGGCTGCGACAGGAGATCACACATTGGGCCGCCAGTTCAGGTGAGTTCCCTCCTCCCTCTCCCAGTAGGATTGGGACCTGTTGAGGTTCTGTGGGAATTCTGGGATTGGGTTTGTAAATTTAGGGAAGAATGTTTCTCTAATCCCAGAATCTTCGTCACAGTGCAGCTCTGTCTCTGTTTCTGTTCCTCAGTCTCCTGAGAGAAAAACAAATAATACATCAGGAGAAACAGGTGGGAATGTTGACACACAAGGACAATCTCAACCCCAGTGATGGGAGGCTGGCGTGTGTCAGTGTGAGAGGGTGTCAGGGGTCCGGTTCAGTTCGGTTTGTGTTGGGTCAGGTCGGGCCTTCTCTGTCCTCACCTCCCTGCACTCGTCTCCAGGGTCTCCAGCCACAATTCAGCACTTTTACATTTTACACCATTAAATCCTCAAATTCTAAAGACCTGGAATAATCTGACTGTTAACCGCTGAATAGGTGATTTGTTTAATCAAGGAATTCAGTGGCCCTTTGAAGCAAAAATCGAGAACAGCCCTCGGCCTTCAATAGCCTTCGTTTTCTTACTTGAGTAAATAGTTTTCAATTAATAAATCACTTCCAGGCGTTTCCAATATTTTGAAACAGGGGAGTGCAGATGACGTACAAAATATTCCGGGTCGCTCCTCTCCAGTATCAGAGCTGGAAACCGCTTGCATAACGTAATAACCCGTTAGAATAAATTCTTTCACACCCCAAAAGTAGAGATACAGCGAATAACCTTTCAGTTTAGTAAGAACGTGCTTACTCAGTCACATGACGAAACAAACCCTTCTTTAATCCTGTCTGCGGAGGCTGCTTCGTGTTGGCTTTGTGCATTGCGACCTCTAGCGTTTCTTATGCTGCAGTGCAGCTTCCAAAGAGCTGTTACCTGTCCGGCGGGATTTCCAGGGTTAATCTCAGGAAAGACCTAATAACTGTTGAGTTGCCTAAAGAAATGAGAATCAAAAAAATAACTTCTGGTTATAGATAAAAAAGCATGATAGAGGTAATCCCCAGTTTCTCTCAGCGAGCGATTAATACCTCAATTACTTCATTTCTCTTCATTGATTGACCCCTCTGCTCAGAATCACTCAACTAATTCAAGGCGTTGGACCAACAGCGGCAGTGGAATGGAGAAGACAGCATTAGGATCCCGTGGTCTCATACAAATAATTAAGCAGGCTGTTCAGTTATCTTCATTTTGCATACAATCATAGAAATTTTAAAACAGCATGGTGTATGATCTCTTTTCATAATAACGTTTATCATTTGCTTAAATACACTATAAAATGTATATATTTTAGAGCAGGTGTGAGCGCATAAATACGACGTCCTTCCCGTTCCAGGACTTAAAACAGTGAACGCAGCGCGCCAGCAGGGGGCACTGTTTGTCTCCCGCGTCTGCGTGCAGGCCCATGTTCTGCAGATGCAAGTTGAGCGGCTCTGCCTTTTCCTAGGCTAACGGCAATGCATCTGGGAGGGCTCTCCGGCAGTGCAAAAGACACACCGACACGGAACCTGAACCTACACTGTCCAGAGAACCTTTGGTGCGGAAAAAAATCTCGGACTCTCAAAGACCGTTCTTCCTCTATCGCTGCTCTATGGCTATGGGCCGCCCTTCCTCTGACTCTGGGGGAGACAAATTCTCTGGCTTCAAATCCAAACTCAAAACTCCTCTCTTTTCTAGGGCCTCTGTCGGATTGTCTTTCATACGATCTCTTTGTTCTTGTTAATTTTTCCATGCGCTGTTTTTTTTTTTTACTGTATTTTGTTTTGTCTTTTTCTTTAGCACTATATACAGTACAGCGCCCCTGGGTTTGGAAAGGCGCTGTCCCCGGTTGTAATTCCTGAAAAGCGCCACCTCTGGTGATCGCGCAGGGTGCTTGTCAAATATCTGTCAAGCCGCTGGTGATGACTTCAGCTTCCGACGGAAAATCGCTAGTCAGGACAGTATCGCTCTGTGTTGAATACAGAATGAGACTGCGAGAGACGCCTTTTCCAGTAGATAACGGTCAGAGATTTAGGACGGATGCTGTCCGGTTATTTAATTCAGATGTATCTCCAGCACACGCCTGCTTTGCTCGGGCTTGACTGCGAGAACGCAGGCTTCATCAGTGACGATCAGGCGACAGCACAGGGCTCCTGTATTCCCAACCCCTCGAATAGCTGTGTCAGCATGGGAAAGCTGCAAGGGAAGAGGTGTAAGGTACCTTCCATGCTGAAAGGAAAGAAAAGAAACGCAATGTTTCAGCTGCGGAGCCTTCTTCAGGTCCCGTATTTGCAGTCAGTTACAGCTGAATTATTCACTTCCGGACTGTCTGCCACCCTGGCCAATTGGATGTCCAAGATATTATGTAAGAACCCCAGCTCCCGGAGAAAGAGAGCACCCCGACACCCCGTCTCTCTTCTGAATCAGCCCGTCGCAGGCACGCCAGGGTCAGGACCCCAACAGTGCCACAGGGTACAGGCAGGGCAAATCAATCAATCAATCAATTTTTTTTATCGCCAGGCTTACCTCGAGTTCAGCAAAATCACAAGACCCAATCTGAGCCTTGGAGTAGATAACGTTGTTCCCTCTTTTTAAAAGTGATTCCAGAACCTCCATATTTTTCTTCCAGTATCTTTCCAATAAAAAAAATGAATGAAATATCCTTATTCTGCTTTCATCTTTTTTTTCTGATTCCATCTCTCTTTCATAAACCTTTTAATCTGGCTGAATCCTCGCAGAAGAACCCCTTCAGGAGATTTGCAGCAATCACTGAGGACCCTCATATGTGTCCCTCATGCCCTCTTGCACACAGCCCAGTCAGGACAAAGAAAAAGAACAAAGCATTCAGGGATACTTACAGGACTCTTGTCACTCCTGTATCTTATTGTCTGCGTGCATAAGAGACAGTTACTAGCTAGACACACTAAACCTCAGCGTAGCCTTAGACTCCAAAACTTATTGAATATGCCGACCAAAAACACCATCTGTATACTTAATGCTGAACTTACTCAAAGCAGTAAATGCAAATCAAGCCTGAACTCGGGCAGACAAGAGCTACAGGTGATGTCTTCTCCAGCAACAACGAAAGGCTCACACACGTTAAAACACTGAATCAGCTATGATGAGTTTTTCTAAAGCTATAACGGGGTATATTTTTAGCTTGGAGAGCAATTAATGGAGCTTTTAACCTTCCGATGATGTTGTATTTGTAGTTTTTTGCAGCTCATGGGAACAAAAGGTGCTTTTAATGCAGATCAGATGTCGGCTTGCATTGTGATCACAAAGGCAGCTGAGAGCCGTGAGATGAATTTGCTGGCTTTGTTTTTCATTCATGTCTGCGAAAGTGCCACACAGGTGGCACTGAGCTGTGTAGTCCCTGAGTTAAACCTGAGAGCTGAGCACATTTGTTCACATCTTCTCCTACGCTGTCCATATTGCCTTCCTGCTGGTCGCAAGTGCAGTGGACAATATTTCAACGGCTGGTCATCCAGAGTGTGTGTCCAAGGGCATCATGTTATTTAGGACAGCAAATGGGTCTTGCAACAGGAATCACCTGATGAGGATCTCTGTTAGAAGCTGCACTGAGTTTCTTCTTAAAATGAAAAAAAATGCTATTGTACACTATTACCAGAGCACAGCAGCGTGGGGGAACATTCCCACGAAAGCCCAGTATCTCCTGTACCATTATGTCTGCAGTATTGGAGTGGGTCTCTTTGTAGGTCTAGAGAACCAGGTAATGACCTGGAGTAAGGGCTTGTATTGAGTAATATTTCACATATTTCACTGGCTTCCTGACTGTTAGACAGGTAAAGTGCAGCCACTATATGGAAGTTACTAACTGAAATCCAGGAGGGACAACACAGCAGAGACGATCTCACACAGCTGCACCTCATCACCATCACCGCCAGACCAGCTACAGAAACTGAACTCAGACGCCTCCCTTTGCATTCGTCTCCAGTATCCCTCCCTGGCCCGTCTCCACCTTGCAGCTGCCCCTTGGTCCACTGAGTCTGACTGGGGTTCGTCCTGTGGCCTGGAGGCTCCTTATTAACCAGGAGGGTGAAACCAAAATTTTCTCACCAAGTATACCAAGCCTTCACAAGCATTCTATCCAAGCCCCTCATTTGTTGCCGCTAGTGAGCAGTGCTTTGCTCTCAGAGCCCCCTGTGAAGCTGAAATCATTCATAATTGATTGCATCCATATAACCCTTTCCTCCCAAATGTTCCTAAAGTATTTCACGCACGTAGGAGGGGTCCCATGCCATCCACCACTGAAGTGGCGCTCCACCTGGGTGGCACCTGGGAGCCTTTCTGCACCATCAGCCCCACTGCACTGCACTGCGGAGAAAGTGATTTACCAGTTGAATTCAGGGGACAATTTAGGAAGACTAGATTGTGCTGATCCGTAATAGGACTTTCCCAGGATAACAAGGCTATGGACCTGTACTCTTGCCAACAGCGGAAATAAAGTCCGATGTAATGTCCAAGCAGTCAGGACCTCAAATTAATATTTAATTTAGAAAGTGTCATATCCACCAGCACAGTATCAATATTGTGAGGCACTGGTTTGGAATTTCACTCCAGGGGTAAGAGTTATTTAACTATCCACTAACTCCACTTACAGCTGCAGCCTGGTGTTCATTGTACTGTCTTGCTCTTCCCATACGCTGTAGCTGGAGGGAATATAAAGAACTGAATTGTTTCTGTCCACAGCCTGCTGCAGGAAAGACAGGGAAATTACAGCTCACCAACACTCAGCTGCCTGTCACACCAGCGTCTGCATCACCAACAGTATGTGTGGTTGTGGATAGTCCACTGTACTTTATTGATCAGAGCACTATTAGACAGCGCTCAAGAAATGGCTCCAGGAGGACTGCTGATCAATAAGCTATTAGCTGCCAACTGAAATGACCTTCTGCTCTTCAATGCTTTTGTGTAACACACGAACCTAGATAGATGTAATTTTATGTGAAAACCAGTGTTGCATTTGTCACTGTGCAGATAGTGTGGAACAGTTTGTTATTTTGTTATACTGTGATGTAAAACCCTGGACAGCAGGAGCCCATGATATGAAACCTGGTGCCCTGATTACTCCTCTACCAGCTTCCTCTGGAAATATGTCATCTATCTTGCAGGATGACAAGAGTGTTCCTGCCTCTATTTCCCCTCTTGGTTTGTAATGCCGTGGTTTAGACCCTGTTTGGACTGGCCAGCAGTACATTTCACAGAGGTCTACAGAATCTGGACCTGGCCAGTCTCACCGTCGAATCTGATCTCAGACTCTTCGACAGAAGCCCAGCGTAGGCAGAACCGATTGAAGGCGTTGATGAAGTGCGCGTCTCAGACCAGGAGGAGAGCCGGGTGAGAGCCTGTTATTTTCAATCAGCCTCACATTCTGCGCGTTCATTATTCCAAGGGCAGCCCTCCAGTGACACCTTTATGAATCTGAATGCTGCACAGCCTGCCGGCTCTTCGCATTAGAATTTCAAACGCCTTCGAACCTTTGAACCTGCCAGTGCTTTTCATCAGCCCGGCCCTCCAGAGTCTCGGCAAGGACCGAGCAGTTCTTTCCAGAGCTGTGTCAGTGGCACCTCACCCAGAGCGGACACACAGCCAGCCTGGGGGGAACTGGAGCTGTGTGTGTACAGTGCTCCTTGTATGAACTGACTGCAGGAAACCATGATGTTACTGCAGCAGGCTGAAGCATGGTGGACCAATGGTGATATTTAGCCAATCACTGAGAAATAACAGTGGGCCATGAAGGCATGTTGAAATTGCCAAGCCAGGGTAAATAAATACAAGAAATCAAGACATACAATTACTCTGAAAACCTTGCTCCTCTAAGAGGAATCTTTTACTTAATATTTGGGTACAAAAAATCATAATTACAATAATTTTCACTTTGCTACAATGATGACTTGGGCAAGCCATTCCAGACGTCTCTTGAGTCATTATGATTCCTGTCAAATTATAATCGGCCTTGAAAAGTTCAATTAGTGGCAGTAATAAAGAAATGTTTGGCTATTCAGAAATATTCTGTATTCAAACCATTCGAGGCCAATTCAATCCCTTTTTACTGTATCAGCTTTCTGCAGAAGGTCTGAGGAATGAATTCTGATGAAGTCACACAAAGCTGTGGGCCCATGAACTCAGCACTCACACAATGCTCAGGCTGCTGAGTGGCAGATCTTCTCCTGAGTTTCAATGAGCCATTCAGTGGAAGAGAGACCTTCACACTATTCTTAGTGCAAGCACAGTGTGTTGCCTGCCCAGACTGGCAGAAGCAAGGTGCCAGGAGCCAGGGCTTGAAGCAGCTCAACATGATTAATTTCCTGTTTTTGTCGATCAGGTTCTGTCACAGGTGGAAGTGTGGAGGCAGTTCACATGTGCTGTAAACCCATGGTGAAGTAAAAGCTCTGTTTAGTGTATTCATCATGGAGAGCTGTGTGTAAACATCACTGTTCCCTTGACAATCCTGAGCCTTGCCTGTCCTGCATACCATGTTGTGTTATTTAAAAAAAATGATTTTGCATTACTTTTGTCAAATCAGAGCAAGTGATTCTGAAAAAAAAAAGAATATTTTTGGAGCCTGTGATCTTCTCCTGCCCTGTACCTATTTTTTTTTACTTTTGTTATTCTGTTCTTGTTGCTAATCTGATACTGGATACCATATTTGTGTCACAATTGCTTGATAGTATTGCTGCTACATAAACCTCCCTACTACCGCACGTATATTGTCCTTGTATGATTTTCAACTTTCACAATTGTTTTTTAATTGTGGTCCTCATAAGTCGCCCTGGACAAAGGCAGAAGCAGAATAAATTATTTAGAACAATAATAAGTAATAAAGTTTGACATTATACAATTTCCATGTGCCATGCATTATCCTGCACATGCTTTTGAAAGCAGCAACAACACAAAGATCATCAGAAGTGTCTACTGGAATTTCAGCAGTTTCAATCAGACCCTCGTTAACAGACTGTACGAATTTTGTGATGACATAACACCTACCCCTGGTGTTCTTGATTTCTGGTTTGTCTTCAGACCCCATCTGTGTCGCTTTTGTAATGACTGAAGCAATCAAAAACTCTCAAGGCAGAGCTGTCAGGTGGTGAGGGCTTGAAATTCTCTGATTGCTGAAGAGGAGGGTAGCACTTCCCTCATATCCTGCGGGGGTGTGAGGCTTAAACAAAAATGAGCTGAGATCCATTCATGACTTTAGAGCATTGTTAAACAGACAGGCAGCACTGCTCGTTGGGGAATACTAAACAGGCAGATATCAAAGAAAAAGGCAAGAAGGTCTTGATTGCCTCAGGAACAATTTATACAAGTGCACCCTATTCCCACTTCAAAAGCAGGTTGTGTGGTTAATTAAACTTGGAGGGCATCTCAGCTATGAAGGCTCTATGATTGATGATTCATTTTACTGAACAAAATACGTTTAACAGCATTAGGCATAATTTTAATGATTCATAGTGTGACGGGTTGGGCATTGTAGCAATAAATCTTTTTTATAGGCAGGTCCCAGGAGAACACTGGGAAATACACAAATGCAGCCATGATTTACAAAACAATTACTCCATAGTCCTACAAAGGGTTCTCTGCAGCTCTCTCTAACACTGTTCTTACTTCGTCTCCTGTCCTAAGTGCTAGGAAGTCTCAGCTTCCTGATTTTAAATCATCACCTAACCAATCTCCTTCCAGCTACTGGTCAGGTGACTGAGAGGGGCAGGTCAACCCCCCCCCCCCCAGCATTCTGGGTAATGTAGTTCACACCTGAGCTGTCATCTTGCATGCCCCTGTTGTGCTCACAACACTTCCAGCCATTAACACTTAAGTATCAGCAGTAGTTTCTGTGCTGTTGCAACAATGATAATGTAAGGCTTGGAAGAGAGCATGCACCATTGGTCCAACTCAATAAGTAACAAGTTCAGCGAACTAATGAGGACTTAGTTAAAACCAAGGACTCCTGTGTTCTAGAAACCATCAGCAATGCCAGACTTGGAGAAGACCAGAGCAGAGTTCACACAATAGAGATCAGTAAAACGGCATGCAATAATCTCCAGCTTCTGCGCAGAAGCTCCTGGGAGCTGGCAGAGAAACAGATAGCATCTCCCCACCCTGACAGCCAGCCTCCATACAGTGAGCAGTACTCCAGTCCGCTGCAGTGCCCTCGTGTGCCATGTTGGGTTGTACTCTAGTGGCTGGGGCACTGAAGGTCAGGGGTATTAATAGCTCGCTTACGCAGTGCTGTGAGAACGGGGCTTCTGTGTCCCAGTGGGAGCCTGTGAACTGCAGATCACATGAGCAGGGACAGCCTGCACTCCTTTAACCCTCCACGAACGTCGAGGTTCTTTGATTTGTCTTTTTTATGTATCTTTGATTGTTGCAAAAAAAAATCTCCTTTCGCGTCATCGCCTCTCGCCATAGCCCCCAGCTGTCCGGCTTGGGTTAAGTGTGTGTGGCTTAAAACATGATATTCAGCACTAACGTATCTTCATTACTTACAAGTACCAATCATCCGATATGTTACATC
The DNA here is from genome assembly GCF_059453375.1 of Lepisosteus platostomus. Classification (NCBI taxonomy): domain Eukaryota; kingdom Metazoa; phylum Chordata; class Actinopteri; order Semionotiformes; family Lepisosteidae; genus Lepisosteus; species Lepisosteus platostomus. The sequence continues at coordinate 5,542,651 of NC_142617.1, read as the reverse complement.
TCTGCTTACACATCACAAAGTACTTTCTGGTGTGTCTGAACATGTGTGGAGGTGAATGAAAGAGTTCCATTATTAAGATGATGTAACTGGGTCACGCTGTGAGCAACACTTATACATCCATTCATTTCCTGACCTCTTCTTCCAGTCCAGGGTTGCGGGAGAGGCGGAGCCAGTCCATTGCAGGGCACACGCATAGACACAAACGCCGATGTACACGCCTCCACCAGGACCAATTAACCTAATTAAGCCAATTAACCTACCAGTATGCTTTTGGTCTTTTGGAGGAAACCGGAGCAGCAGGAGGAAACCCACATGAATACAGGGAGAATATACAAACTCAGATAGCACCTCGGGAACTGACCTGGAATTAAACCTACAGCCTTGCAAAGGGGAACTGAATTCTTCTACTGTGTGGGATTCCTTCACCCTCTCTGCAGCCACAAAAAAACCTAACAGATTTCTGATCTGGCTGTGACTGGAATCCTGGAATTTTGTCAGTCTGTATTGAGGGCTGGGCTCTCAGTATTGCCCTGTTGTATTTATTCTTTTTCGCCAGAAAAGCACAGAAACCCACTTTAGCAGAGAGACTAACACCTGGTGACCTCACACCCTCGCAGTCTCTTTTGAATGCTTTTCCTACAGCGGGCTTGGTAACTACGGCAACGGGCCGCCAGCTTGTCAGCGATGGATCTGGTAAAATATCCCCATCCAGTAAGCTGGAGAAACACATATGACTCTGTCTGGACGTCAAGGAATGTTTGGAAACATGCTAAACGGCACCGAACAGCATTACCAATTTAAAAGAAAATGAATGCTGTCGTCAGAGGCTAAGATCAAACACAGCACAGGGAACCAAAGTGATTCTGACAGAGCGTCAGATTGCAGGGAGGGAGTGCTGAGTCCAGCTGTTCCAGATGGTCTGATGTACTCTTAGCCCGCTGTGTCTGAGCCCAGGTTAGAGTGATCTTGCTCCCTGCTGTCAGAAAAGACTCTAGCTAAGGGGTGCAGAGATCGTAGTCGGTTTGCTCAAATCCAAGCAGCTGTATTGGCACGACCCATGAATTTGTTGTCAAAGCAATAGCAATTAACAAGACATTTACTACGAAAAAGTCAGTTCCTTTCTTATAGAAATAAAATAGAAAGGCTTAATTGTGTGCTAAGATCTGGGAAACAGCTATACGATAAGAAAGCAGTCTCTTTCTCTAGACACCCACTTTCCCAGCGTCTGTCTGTTAATCTCCCAGAAAACCCAAGGCAGGGAACAAGGCTCTGGTGTCTTTGTGGCTCTGGCAGAACCACAGGCAGCCAGCAAGCAGAGAGGTTGGTCTACAGATTTCTCTATTCGTTTTTACTGACGTCTTACAGTGTGTCCTCAGTGTCGTAGCTCAGCTGTCCTCACCTGGGAAGTGTCAGGGAGGGCCATGCAGAAACGCACCTCATCATTCACACCTCATCTCAACCTGCTTTCTTTTTAAATGGCTCCAGAAAAGGGCAGCTGTTTAAATTGGAGAATTGTTCAAAAGAAATTCAATAAGTAAAACATTTCCTGCAGAGTATCATATTACACTTCCACAGTACGTTGCATCTCAAAGGAACTCAAAGCACTTCATACATACTGCAGGTAGAGACCCATTTCAACCTCCAGTGTTCTGCACCAGCAGTCCCACCTGGGAGAGACACAGCAGGCATTCTGCACCAGCAGCCCCACCACACAGCAAGGGAGAAATCATGTAATTACAGTACGACGGCTAATCAGATGTCACCAGCAGTGTGAAGGTTAGGATTCTGGACTCGTAACTGGAAGGCTGTGGGTTTCAAAGATGTTATCTGAATTGTCCCAGTAAAATATTCAGCTGAATAAATGAATGCAAATGTAAGCTGCGTGGCATAAGTGTCAACCAAATCAATCTTAAAGTAGTAAAACCTGCAATTTGTCATCTGCAGACTTCACGTTTCTACTGCAAGTTGTTCAGCTAATGTGACTCTTATTAGCTGTTGTACAGATTGCACATATAAAGAATGTGCTCAGCTAAAGATTGAGCAAACCTGTGGTGGGCTACACAGTGCATATTTTAAGGTTCTTCTTCAAATGAATTGCATTTCATTTTAAGAACATTCGTGGAAAGACAACTGATCAAATGGAGTCGCCCATAGCAAAGAAATATAAACGCTTTGTGCTTGTTTATAACCTTGCACGGTAGACAGGATGCGTGGCATTCAGATGCTAGACATCGTAAAACATTTTATTTGTATCATTCATCTTAAAAAGACGGTTTTGAAAAAAAGGGAAGAGCAATAAGAAATAGAATTGTACAAAAATAAATATCTTTACACGCTATATATACATATCTGTACATATTGATATTAGAAAAAAAATACAAGAAACTTGGGTTCCCCCGTTTGCGAAGGATGAGCAAACTGTTCACGCTGACGGTTTGACTACGGGGACGAAGTCTCCGAGCGACAGCCCCGTTTCCTTCCTTCCTCCCTTCATCACAAAGCGGGCTTGGCCTTGGAGGACAGCGCCTGCTTGAAGCGCCGCTTGAGGTCCTGCATGTTGGGGGACTTGGGCCGGGGGATGACGGAGCCCCGGCGCTTCTCGCCCAGGATGCACTGCGCCTGCTGCTTGCACGCCGCCTTGCACAGGTGCGCGAACACGTCGCTGACGTCCTCGTAGGTCTCGCTGGTGGAGAGCTCCAGGAAGACGGCGCCCAGCTCGCTGGCCAGCCGCAGCCCCTCGTGCGCGGGGACCCGCCGGGCGTGCAGCAGGTCGCCCTTGTTCGCCACCACGGCCACGGGCGCTTTGCACTCCGGGTGCGCCTGGCGGATGTGCTGGTGCAGGCACTGAATGGCCTCATAGCTGCAGTAGTCCGTGATGGAGTACACCAGGAGAAAGCAGTCGGCCCACTGGATACTTCGAGCGACCATGTCTGGAATCCGAGCTCCGTCTCCACTCATCTAGCGGGGGAGAACAACAGATCTTGAGTCTCACGCATGTCACCAGCACCCCTGCTCTTGAACTGGGGAGCTGTGAGCACCCTCCCGGGTCGTGGGGACCAAGACTCCACAGTTCAAGTTCACAGCGAGTGTCGTTTGTACTGTACCCGAGTGCAAGGAAAGGCTGACGTGCGTGTTTTCCCCACATGACGAATGACACGGAAGATGACATAACACTGACATAGAAACCGACACAACAAATGAAGTCACGGCTCTTGGAGGCAGGAACGGGGCAGCAGCTAGAAACGCAACCCTCAGTTAGAGAGCGGCTGTGCTCAAAAGTCGCCTGTTGCAGTATTTGCAGTTCAGTGCAAAATGCAAGTGGTGGCAGCGTTTTGGGTTGAGCGCAAAACTGAGGGGCGTATGCAGGGGGTAGAAGGGTGTTAGAGATCAGATCTTGGATATTATTAGATAAGGCAATAGGTATTGCAAGCAGGTAGCCGGGAATTGCATTTGAAACTACACCACATACAAGTCGCCCAGCTCCGCATAATTTCCTATAGATACACAACACGGGCGCCTGAGATCAGCAGGAGGCGGCACTAGCTTTTGAATGTGAAGAATGCTGTTGTTAACTGGCTGCCACTGCGCGAGTCTGGGGGCCTTTGAACGCTTAAGGGCTCTTTACTCTTACCTGGACGCACGGGGTGTCCTGGATCTGAACAGACAGCGGCGCCCCTTCCAGATGCACCAGTCTGGAATACAGGTTCCCTGGCCAAGGAAAAGCAAGAGACACACGTTTACTCGCCAATCAAGGTCGCTACTCCTGTGTCACGTTCCTCCGGCATCGAAATGAAATGCTTACCGGTGTTGGGCTCGTAATCGCCGATGAATCTCTTGGTGAGAAACCGCACCACCATGGCTGGGAAAACAGACAGCGAAACACAGCGTCACCGGGGTCCAGAAGCAAGGCACGGCATCAAAACACTCCCGCGTTCCTGGCCGGAGCAAGAAACTCCGTTCTGTCTGAACTACACCTCATTACACAGAGCTCCGCCCGTGATTAGAGTGGGTACAAGTCCCTAGCCCCTGGGGGACCGCTCCTTCAGACCAGATACCGCGTAACCGGTGTAATTAAAAAAAAATGAAACTGTCCTACCAAGAATACGTCAATGGAATTTCTCGTTTCCTTCTTTTTTTTTAACCGAATAAACAAAGAATGTGATTCAGTTGCACCTACAGGAAGTCTTTTGCCAACCGGCAACACCAACATAATAATTACCTGTTTTGCCCACTCCGCTGGTTCCCAGCACCGCAATCTTAATATCCCGGTGTAAAAAGTAATCCGTTGTCTCCGGAATCGGTGTGAGCAAAAAGTTGTTTGACATGGTCAGCTGGCGCATCGGCAACTCTCCAACGGCGATGGGTAATATTTATTCCAGACGTCTTATGCGTTTGTTCTATCGCTCGCAGAATCCTCCGCGTCGAGGACCTCAGTGGGTGTTTTCTTTCCCTGAGTATGAAAGGAAATAAAATAACCGATAACTTAACCGGCGGTCTAAGAAACTGGGCTTGTCGCCGGTGCCGATCTCTCCTGGGAAGTAGGGCTGTCTGCACCGGCTTGGACCCGGGCGACTTTTTATCTGCTGGCGCTGGCTGCGGCTGGGAAAACGTCCCTCCTATTTTGTATTCGAGGAGCCAATGAAGCCGTGCTGACATCCGAAGTGCGTAAAGGTTTTCTCTGCGCGGAGACGTTACGCATCGTCCTCCTCCTCCAGCGACGGAAAAGCTGACCGCATCAGCACCCGAGGGCGGGAGGAGGGGACCTCCCCCCCCCGCCGCCGTGGGCCGCAGGAGGCCCGCCGAGGCCGAGGCGAGCCCGGTTCGACTGCTGTCGCCAGCCTCCTGCTTCCGTTACCCGGCCAGAGTTTTAGCGGCGGGCCCAGCAGATGAAGAGTACCGCCACAGCAAGACATCGGCGCAGGAACGTGGGCGGTAAAAACGTGTGTCAAAAAACATTTCTCAGCGACTTTGGTTTTGTTGCCGAGTGTTAACGCCCCCATTAGAAAACACACGTTTAAAACGACTAAAACGTTTTGATGGTAGTTGGGAAATAGAATGTCCCTTCGATACTTAACGAAGTATCGGGCATCGTTTCAGTCTTTGATCTCCCTTTCTTTTATATTGAAACGTGACTCGCACTTAATGTGCCTGCCACGCTCCACCTTTCATTCGCGTGAAATTGTGGCCACGTGTCGTGGCCTGACGCGGAGATTAATACCCCTGCTCCTAGTGACCTCCATCACCCCCGGCGTTTCCCTCTAAACAGACTGTTCCTTTATTCTGTCAGCAAATTTGGTTTAATAGCGCATGTACTACTTCTTATAGTACATGTGCTGTTAAACCAAAATGCTACTTGAGGGCACAAAGTTTTATCTCCAGTAGCATGAGTATGTGTATGACACCCTGCTATTTGCACTGGACCCACATTTTAACATCTCGGTGTCTCTTTAAGTACTTTAATGGTCTTTGGCTGTGTCGTTTAAGGCGCACAGCTAAGTTGATAATGCACCCCTCTTTTCTTGAGCCTAGGTTCTGGAGTGAATGTTTTCTGAACCCCGATGGAATTTTCAACTAGGAAACCATTTTCTTTCATTTTATTCCCTGCTGAAAAGAGAAGAAAAGAAACACAACGTTTCGGCTGTGGAGTCTTCTTTGGGTGTGTGTAATCTGTTGACAAAAAAATGAATAGGACACCTATTTTTCTGTAGGCTCCACTACCGAAACGTTGTGTTTATTTTCTCTTTTCACTAGGGAATAAACCTTTACTTGTTCCTTTGCAGCCTACGCATGCTGACGCAGCTCCCTACTCGAACTATTCCAGATAAAATACCACCAGCTTTGCCGAACCACAGACTTGTCCTTTTCATCCTCCTAATGACAACAAGAGAATAAAACAAATATGATTTATGAAGCAACGGGTCTAAGACAACTGAGTGACTCAAGCCTAGCGCTGTATACTGTTGGCTTAATGCACAACGATCTCAGAACAAGCGAAAACCCACGAAAACATGTTATATTATACTATTATTCGTTTTTGTATATTTACACATTTACTAATAACACGGCCTGTTTATTATAAATTAAATGTATTTGATGTCTTTATTTTAAATGCTTTGCAATTATCACAGCAGAGAGTAATTAAAGGTTCATTCGGTGATTTGCGTCAGGGTGTGCAAACTGTACATGAACTTTCCAGATAACAAACCTCGAGATATTTCGGCGTATTTTTTTCCCCAGGTACCAGGAGTCGCAGGAGTGGACCTGCACAGGTGGGTGACAGGACTGCTCTGATGTAGAACAGGCCTGGACCAGATTTCATCAAGAATACATGTCATATCGTTTACCAAACCGCTTTATTCCATACGGTGTTGCGGGAAGTCGGCGCCTACCTGGCCAGCAACGAGCGCAAGGCAGGGTACACCCTGGACGGGACGTCAGTCCATCGCAGGGCAAGTGCAAGCCAATCATACATGGGGACAGTTTGGAGGCCACGGTAAAGGCCGAGAGGGAAATTTGACCCGGACACCGTGATATCTCCCTTCTCTTATCGAGAAATGCCCGGGAATCTTTAATGACCACCGAGAGTCAGGACCTTGGTTTAACGGCTCATCCGAAAGACGGTTCATCAAGAAGTGATGGAGTTTATTTCAGTGCTAAAGTATATTCTGAAACGGGTTTGCCGGTTTACAAACTAGACGCAAATAACATTCCCCCCCCTAAACGTACAATAAGATTATATTGCACGAAACAGCTGAAAACGCACGAAACATTGCGTCTAACAGGTTGAGGCCCCAAGTGTCTTCTAATTTCAGTATAATGTCTGTTTAGCTGTCTTGGTGAAGTCATGTGTTTCTTTCCTGGAGTGACATATAATCACATGGCTATTTCAGATCCACTCATGAAAGCACTCGCACAAACAGTTCCGTGCCTTTGGCTTCTTCATCTTTGAAAAGTAATTTGATTCAGGTAAAAAATAAAACAACAACCTCTTATCAATGAAGCGAAACCCAGACGCGATCAAAGATGGATTCGCATAACATGACATTTTACAGGAAGCGACGCTCAGTTAAAGAAGCAGCGAGGCTGGACAATTAAAAAGATCTGGACGATTCGAAGGAGGGAACAGAGTAATTTGGTAGATAATAAGGAGCAGGAATAGAAAGTAACTTCTGCAGAAACACAGCGGCGAGTTGCCTTAGCAACGGGCTGCAACATAAAGTCCTTCACATATTAAAATGTTTGCTACGTATCAATTCGGCAGTGACTGGTTATTCGGTTTTTCAGCTGTGGTCCCAACGGTTTGCTAATCGGGATCTAACTGAGAAACGGGAACGCAGGAAAGGTTACAAACGGAAGGAAGTCGTTCACATCGTCTAAAGAGGTGTTTGTAGCAATTTGGGTCAAGGCTCTTGTTTCTTAAAAAAAAAAAGCCAGGATATTTTCGGCAGCATGTCCACACCTGTCCTCAGCTCAAATGTCCGTTTGTGTTTGGGTGTTGATTCAGAAGATGTCCAGGGAGTTGACTTTGTCGATTACTCTGAGGGCTTGAATCAGGTTAACTCGCAGCGTTTTCTTTCTGTCTGTCCGTTTTGGATATTCCCTTGAGTCCAATCGTGAACTGGATCTATTCGATCTTCTCCGTACTAATTCCAGTGCAGAAATATCTTCTTTTTCATTTTTTGGACAAAACTGTAAATGATACCCCAGACGAATGCTTAAGAAAATTCTCAGATTTAATTGCAATTCTAGCACTATTCCACATATTACAAAACCCGTTTCAATGGGGAAAAGATATTAGGACGGAGGAGGCTACAAACCAATCTCTTGATACTGAAATAGAGCACTGAACACTGGAAATAGTTATTTTTCACGATCAAGGTGGCGTAAAAACAAAAATAAAAGATTATTCTACTTGCACGCTAACGTCCTTTATTTTCTGTCTGGGCAAACTACGTATTCAGTTATATTAGCAAGCCAGCAAGGAGTGTAACACTACAAACTATTAGGACATACACAGAACTAATTTGAATATATAATATTGTTTGGTGGTGAACAATACGGCCGAAAAACAAACACGCAAAACTGTGGAAACTGGTAACAAAAAACCCACGTTTAATATCCAATTATCAAAATACACCTTTGAATAAATTACAGTGCTAATCCCCTATTGGTTTATATTGTGATAACGTAGGTGCGCCCATTGTCTAATTATGTACTATTACGGAGCACGCCAGCAGCAGAGAATGTGTGTGATAAACACGCTGCGGGCAAATGTTAATATAAGAAACGGTGTCAGTCTAGTATATGGAATACTCAATCCAGGGAAATTCTGGTGATCTGAAAAGAGGTGGACGAGTTTATTGTCTGAGATAGCGTTTACTCACTGTTTTTGTAGGCTTAAGTTTTCATTAGTACCTGTGGCTAAAACCTTGCTGAACAAATGATTCTCTTGTTTATTTACAGTACATGTTCATCATCTGTGAGTGTTTCTATAGTCTGTTGTTGTAAAAACAAATTGCCCCTTGGGGATAATAAAGATACTCTCTCCATGCAATTCAGGGTCTCGGGGTGGAGTCGGAGCCTATCCCGGCAAGCTACGTAGACATGCGTACCATGTTCTAATACACCTCGAAAACAAAACTGCACGCCGGTTTACTGAAACACTCATATGTTTGTGATGAACGACTAACAGAGCAACCTCGCTGCCTGCCCAGGTCCGGAGATCGTTGTACAGCACAATTAACCAGCATGCCTCTCTTATTACTGAGGGTGTCTGGCAAAAATAACTTATTAAGTTTCTCGTTACAGTCCAACATAACAGCAGAATGTCGGCACTAGGGAAGGAACACTTCACATCCGGTGAATTTCCCAACGAAGCACTTTGAGAAGAAAGCAAGTTAAAGGGCGAGTCAGACAACAGGTTAGCTGTCACGAATCCTACTGCCCTCCCAGAAACAGACGTGTACTATATGTATATGGACGTAAATAATAATAATATCATCCTTACACGTATATAACACTCTATAGGTACTGGGGACTCCCCTCCTCCACCAGTGTGTAGCACCACCTACAACTCCAGCCATAGTGCACCAGTACGCTCCCCACACACCAGCTCTCAGTGAGAAGAACAGTGATGAAGCCGGTTCAGAGATGGGAATGAATATGAGGCCATGACTGGTAAAGGCCAGGGGAAGGTGGCCAGACACTTAGAACAATTGTAGTGCTAACCCACTGTTGGCTTATATTGTGATAACATAGGTGAATTCATAGAATTCTGAAATTTCTGTCCATCTAAAAGATGTACACTCATATTTTAACAACTTTCCTTGTTTAAGTTGTCATAGTTAGACTAATACACGTCTATAGAAACTGGTGACCTATAAAAACTGCTGGACTGGAAAATTTCCAGGAACGGGGTTGGAGACCCCAAAAGAGAAACTTGTGTCAAAACAGCAGAAAAAAACCCCGCAGGATTTTTCTAACCCTTACGTAGCGAGCTGGGGAAAACAGCAGTGTACGCAAGACACAACCCACCGTGACTCTTCAGCAGCTGGAATGCATGTGAGGGATATAGACTCAGCATTACTGGCACCAAAAAAATAGAAATTGAAATAAAACAGATCCCACTTCACCCCTTGCAGAATTCCATTCTCTGAGGTTTTCTGTGTCACTAAGCAAACAATTGCTCAACACATCCCCCACCTGAACTATTAACACGTTTAAATAGCGTTAACCCTACTCTTCTTCTAAAAAAGTGCCCTGTTCAGTTTTTTACAGGCAACTTGACATCCTGGAGCTGAAAAACCAACAGAGGGATATAAACGTTTGGAGTATCTGGGAGATCAGCTGGCTCCGTGGAAAGAATTCATTTCCAACAGTGTCACCCATGATGCTCCCTGATGACAATCACTTAACTACTCATTGTTATCTGCAGCACAGGGCTTTTCTTGAAAGTGTTTCCCTCAGCTTCTACCCTGCATGCGCAAGGAATAAGATAATCTTCCCCTCTCCTGGCAATCAGGGTGGCTGGTGGTGGACTATATACGTCCAGCTACACAATGGACTGTTTTTCTCCCTGGCAGCATACCTTAAATATTAAAACCAATTCAAAGCACTTGGGATAGTGGCTCTGGCCCTCTTGCACAAGATCCACAGAAGGCCTGGAATCAGCTAAATGACACTACGATGATGAACAATGACCTCGAGGGGTATCGGAGGTGCTGTGTCATTACTGCAGCCCATAATACTCCGAATAGCCCCACTGTTTCCATGCCTGGCCTCCCACCCCACAACAGCCGGGGATTCTGACCTTACACTCATTCTCCGAATGGGGAGGGGCTCACTGTGGCTGCATTAGAGTTTCGGAGTTGAATTTTTGTTTTTACACCCAGGTGTGCTGCAGATAATGGAACCTGTCTATGCAATGTTCAGTATGCCTAAAGATGAAGATATGCAGAACTCCCAACAGCGCAAAACTGACAGTGTTGCAAACGTCTGAGGCCCTCGTATGTCAGCCAGAGAATGGACAACAGAATGATGGAGTGCTTACCAGACCAGCTGCACTACACCCATATTAAACAAATAAAAGTTTTCTTTATTCGAAAGCAAGGCTGTTTCCAAGTTCATTACTCTGGAAGTCTGAGCACTGTGTAATTCCAAGATATTTTTCTGAAAAACACCTATCCTCAAAACTCACAGCTAGATACAATGTCTCCCACTGAGTGACTTTACTAGGTTAACTATTGGTATATGTGTAACACCTATTCTATATCTGTGCATATTAGTACTTCCTAAAGGTATAAGTAAAACATTCAACTACATTGACATGAAATTAAAAATGTCACGTCATTATATATGCTGCATCATTTTTACCTTCCAGATAGTTTTCAACTTAGACCCCCAAGTTATGTACCATGGACCCAGGGAACATAAACTGCACATTCCAATTCCCCTCAAAAGGCTCCAGATCTGTAAAGATTACCATCTGCAATTGCTGACAAGTGCTCGCTCCATCCCAGTACCTATTGTGACTTGGTTAAGAAGTCTGAAGACTAAACTCCTAGCAACTCTACGGCAGTTTCTTACAGGGCTGCAAACGATAACTTCAGACCAAACCTGTCGATGTGATGGAAGCAGATACCCTGGGTCTTTTCAAGAAAGAGAACCATCCATCAAATGGCTACAACCAGACTAGATGGGCTGAATGGCCATTTCTTGTTCCAAGCTCCACCAAAACATAACATGCAGCCACACAAGATGAAGCATGGAAGAGATGAGAGCGGGGCTGTTACAAACAGAAGCACATACAGTAATACAGGCAGCTTGTCGTTCACCCAGCCTCACTGTGTCAGCGCTGGTTTGCTCTCAGTTCGCCGGTGAAACTATTCTCACTTTGCCTCACAGGGCAATCGTAAGAGGAGGATCATCACTGAGCACCAGCAGCCCCCGACACTCCACTCGCCTCTCTTCCCAGAGCTACAAACACACACACACTCAAATCAGAGCTGAAAACAGATCATTCAAGCCAAGACCTTTTGTGAAAATGTCTTTATTGGCCGTGCAGGACATTTTATGCCATGAACTCGTAGGGGATGGGCTCCAGCAGCTGAGGCTCGTTATTTTTGGTGGTCACGAAGTGCGCCTTCCGGGGAGCAGCAGGCTGCAAAAACAAAGAAGACCAACAGTCAGAAGACGTCAGATGACCGTGCCTCCCCCCCCCCCCCGATGCTTGAATGAAGCTATAACTCGCAGGTTATATTAAGATTTAGCACAAACTGACTGCTCTAAGACAATTTTAGCAGAAGGGAAAATGCTCCACAATTGGGAAGAAGGGGGGAAGGGTCCCTATCAGTTGTCACCATTCAGAAGGATGGTGAGTGATCATGTAATTCCCTGAAGCCAACACAGGAGCAGAAAATCAGTATTGGGCACTACTCAGGGCTTCTGTACCGCCCTTTCTTAAAGGAACACCAGTTTTCTCACAAGTCTTTACACTTTGCACAAATAGCAATACTTCTGAGAACCGTCATGAAAAGTGTCCCATTACCCAATACCTTCCACAGACACACAAAAAAAAACAAATGAGCAGTAAGTAGCTGCTGCAACAGAAGAGCCCTAGAGAATCTTTTCAGTCTTCATATTCAGGGAGCCTCCCTCATCAAACCAGTGCACACCCACGTGGGGGGGGGAAATAAACGGAAGTGTGGACCCCCCCTATCAGGGGGGGCAGCTGTGAGAGTCCTGCAGAGAACGTGCCGAGTCATCGGCGCCGTCTCCGACTCGGCATACCTGACGCTTCAGCTCCACCCATGTGCCCTTCGCCTTGGCCTCGATCTTCCTCCTCTCGTTCTCCTTCACCCGCTGCAAGAAGCTGTCCCTGCTCTTCGAGTGCTTGACGTGCTCAATGCGCACGTTGATCCTCTTGGCCAGGATCTTGCCCCTGCAAAGAGAAAAGGTGACACGGGGCCCCTTTTAACCATCAAATTAAAAAACGTATACCGACGCCCGGCCCGCGTCACTGTAGCCGCGGATGTGTCCTCTCACAGGATCCAAGCCAAACAACTTGTTCACTTGCGTTTTGAAAAAGGACTTCAATATACCCCACCTGAATGACCATTCAAGACACTTGGGCTGTCCGAATGGCAAAGTGAAATGGGGTACAGCTGCAGGAATGATTATGGGCTTTATAACATGTTGAATGAGAGACTCACATTTAAAATCCTGCGCCTTTCAATCCTCTGATCTGTTACCATGACCAGTGAATATACAGTGACCTCGACTCACATTTTTTCCACTCATTTACTTCTCCTTTCCCACTGTAAAAATTTACTTTTACTGATGTTAATCTTTTCCCCCCAACAAATATAATCTTTGTAACTTAAAACGTTTAGTCCTAACTGCCTTGGCAACACATTGATGTTGTCTCGCACTGATCAATAACATGTTTTGTGAACCTTACACGCCACAAAGTTAAATTCTAAACAAAGCTTTTCATAAAGAACGTTTTTCTCCCACCCAATCAAAGCTCTAGTACTGTTCAGACCACGAGGAAAAGAACAACTCTTTAGGTCAACATTTGCCGAAAGACACAAAGCAAGAGAAAAACAATCATATACTTACTTAACCTGTTTGTTGACAATGATGCCCACAGCATGCTGTGTCACATTGTAAATTCTGCCAGTCTTGCCATGGTAGCACTTGTGGGGCATTCCTTTTTGGACAGTACCCGTTCCCTAGGAAGTTTTATCAAATAAAAAAAATAAAAGAAAAGAACATACGACAAATATTCAAAGAAAACAATCAAATCAACTGCTACACGATCACAGTGTCGGTTGAAACTACTTTCACTTACAATAAATTACAGAGGCATCTGTTATTGACTGCCCTGCAAATTTCCCAGAGATAGAGCCAATATTCATTGTGCTTTTTAGTGCTTATTAGCTTACTTACAATCCACGAATCATATGCAGACACAGAAGTTAACTGATTTCATGTACTCTGTCCATATAAAAAGATCCCAATGTCAACTGATTTACTGTTTGTGGGCGAGGCAATTGTAAGAACATTTTCAAGCTTCAGCAGGTAGTGATTTCACTCTTGAGCAACAGGAGTAAAGTTTAGCAGTTGCTCTGATATATTTACCCGAAACACTACCTATGCGAAAATGTGCGAAACGCAAACTTCATTAGTTTCACACTGCCTGCATCAGACTCCCTCTGTACACTGGTTTGATCCCATTCAAAATGTGCACACTGCGGGCAGCTTCAAAATTCACACTAGTGTAGCAGAAAAACAGTATTTCAACTCTTACAACACCTTTTGGAATAAAGTAACCTTAAAATATCCATCACTGTAGATCACAAGACATGAAATGGACCAGAACACCGAGAAACAGGAGTTACATTCAAGTCCCTGCGTCTTATAACTCTGCAAGTTACAACATACCTTGATGTCAACAATATCTCCTTTTCTGTAGATACGCATGTAAGTCGACAGTGGAACAGGCCCTGTTGAACAAATCAAGATCACAGCATAAAAAACTGCACACATTTTCAAAGTATTGTAATTTCCACACAATGCATATCCTTACTTCCAATACATCAAATTTGACCTTTAATTCGCAACTAGAGAAGCATGTCGTGGCAATGAATTACGACACACAGCACTCCCAACAAATGCAGAATACAAAAGGTCTGAAAGTGACTGATACTGAAGGAAAAATAAATTGTCGGTAGACTGACAGGATGGGCTTCCAAAAACCTACAGAACCAAAAATGGCTCCTTTAAAGTGTGACAGCAAACCTAATGTTGATATTTAGCCCAGAAGATCATGTTATTGGCTGAAGCAGGTGGCTCAACTTAGATCAGCAGAAAGGCCAGAAATGAGAAGTCCATTCAGCTCATCTGGGTTTCGGTGATCTGTTTAGTCCCAAGACAGAACCGGCAACTGGTTCTGCCAAGTACACCACCCAAATAAAATGATTTTTAGAGTAGCCAGTCAAAGCCGATGTGTCTTTGGCAGGTGGCTGGAAAGTACGAAGCATTTGGAGAAAATCCCAGTTTTGGTATGGGTTGAGCTCTCTAGCTCCACACAGATGTCCCGAGCTGGATTCGAACCCGAAGCCCTGGCGGTATGAGACGCAATGCAGATACTCACCATGTTTGCGGAAGGGCCTGGAGAACATGTACCTCGTGCCCCTCCTCTTGCCCCTGGTGTTAGTCATGTCGACGGCTTAACTGCAAGACAAACGTCACACGTTAAAACAACCCAACTGCACCTCCTTCCTACCGAGCTACATCTGGGGCATCTGCTTCTAGAATACACTGCACAAGTCGGCATCCATATCCAAACCTCGTCAAGGTACCCTTGAGGCCGACAGTTTAATCACTGCAAACAAGTGCAAGGACATAACTGAACATCTCTAGAGTGACTTAAAACTGCTTCCAGCTCTCATTGGCCTTGAAGACGCTCTTGTTTATGTGCAGGGTGACTCCGTTACATAAAACTCGTAATAAAGTGGGAAAAGTAAACAGATACCTGTGAAGCAGATTTTAAAAGTCTGACACCCGAAGCCTATAGGTAAGAAACAACATAAGATACAACCCTGAAGCAAGTTCGACATTGCGGAAAAATTACGTTATGGGAGCTCCGCGTATTTATCAATAGACCGAATTTGGGAAGATTGAACGACATAACGTGAATTTTGATAAGGGGCCGAATAAGAAACGATATACCCCAAGAGCACTTTAAAAAAAAGCAAAATACACTAATGATCAATATCGCAATCCTGCGTGCAATCAAGCAAGCAAAGATATTAAGACGTGGGACTTCTTACTGCTGAGAGTCTCAGCTGTGACCGGACCGTGAAATCGCTGCATGTAAAATTAAACAGCAACTCAACTGCAAAAACAACTACTAGTACGCCATCTTTAATTTCAGCTCTGTGTCAAAGAAACATATGGGCCCGCAGCCGCCAAAATCTCCCAAAGTGTAAACGTTGTATTTAAGATGAACGCAGTACAGAGAGGGCCCACATGGGCTGCCATGCAGTCTGTCCGCCTCATGAAACATCACCCCACAAAAGAAACATTTTTTTCCGCTTTCCGGTCGTCATTTAAAACGCAGACCGAACCAACCTGTCTTCAGAAACACTTCTAGATGTGCGCAAGGGAAACTTGCGGTATATTTCTGGGCAATAAAGACCCTATTTTTAAAAAGAATTGAGGAGCTCTGCCTACCCCTGCTAGCTTTCAAGATGGAGGGTCCGGCGGAAAGAGAGAGCGAAGGACCCCAGCTCCGCCTTACACAGTGGAACTGAGGAGGACAACGCCTTCGCCTGATCGAAAATGCAAAGGCGCTTCGAAACAGATCTGACTTACCTCCTTGTGCTATGCAACGAGTCTAAAACCCGTGTCGTTGAAGTATATAGCATGTTTTTTTTTGCTAACTTTTTACAAGGCATCGGGTTTATTTTATTTATCCCGAAGGACCCTAGATCGCTATCACATGATTAATGAGATCACGCCGCATTGGAGGTGGTGGCCGGGGGGTGCAGTTTTTGTGCAAATGCTGGGGGCGGGAGAGGTCAGCCAGTGTGTTTCTCTTGTGCCATTTATGAAACCTTTGCTTTGCGTAGGATCGTTCTGACCCAGCAATGTTTCCCTTTGCCTTCAACAAATGAAACAGAAACGTAGTATTACATCAGCCGGGAGTTAGCGCTATTTTGTGGCGTCGAGTCATTACAGTTAAAACAACAATGTTTATTTTGGGTCTGTAAGATGAGTTTTAATAATTCCTGGGGTTTGGTATATATTGCTTTCGGCTCCATCAGGGATAACAGATGTTTAAAACATTGCATACATGGGGGTGGCCAACCACACTTCTGGACAGCCTGTCCGGCGGGCTTCGTTGCTCACCGTTAATTAATCCAAAATTAACAGTATGCAGTATGTCCAAAATTCAGCAGCCAGAATCCTGACCAGATCTAGTGCAAGTGTTCACATTACTCCTATCCTGGAGTCCTTGCACTGGCTTCCGGTCAAATTCCGCGTAGACTTTAAAATCCTCATGCTCACCTACAAGGCTTTACATGGCTTGGCACCTCAATACCTGTCTGAACTTTTATCGCCCTACTCCCCACCTCGCAACCTCCGCTCTTCAAATTCTGCCCTCCTTACTGTCCCCCAAGCCCGTCTACATTGTATGGGCGACAGGGCCTTCTCCTGCTATGCCCCCAAGCTCTGGAACTCCTTGCCCAAGGATATTAGAGAGTCACCTTCTCTAAACTCCTTCAAATCCAGACTCAAAACCCTCCTTTTCAGAAAAGCCTTTACTTAACTGGTTCCATTCTTCACCCCTCTGCTCTTCTTAATACCATCTTCCACGGTCTCCTCTATTGTTATTGTTGTATTGCTGTAATTATAATTGTGTCCTGTCTTGTGAAATTTTTCTTATTTATTGTTGTAGTCTTCTTATTTATTGTTATTGTCATCCTGTAAAGCGCTTTGAGAAGCCACCTTTAAAGGCGCTATATAAAATAAAGTTTATTATTATTATTAATCGATTTGTAAACAAGCACAACACTCTTTGGGACTTGTAACTGCCTAAAGGGAAGGTCTGTGTAAATCACCTGAGATGGAAAATACCAAACACCCTGCCATTCTCGGGGACTACTGAGGGAGGGGTGTTCCTGACGTCGTGGGATCAGTTGATTGACTGAACCGATCAGAACGGACGCCGTCTTACAGGTCTGTCCAAGCAGGCGCCTTCCCCTGGACCTGCTCGATGGTAGCACGGCCGGGACACGATGGAAATCAGCCTCTTGCGGCGCTGAAGCATGAGTCTTAAGCCCCGAACAGAAGATTCACACCCCCCCCATCTCCGCCTTGCCCTAACTGCCTGCATCGCCGAGATTTCATGCCAAGGGCACGGACCTGTTGCGGGAAATAACGTTGTATTTATCCCATGCCGCTTCTGGGCACCCGTTTCGAAGCGGCCGACCTGAGCGCGGAGAGAGGCCGTCGGCTCTAGGACCTGCCCGTCCGCAGGGCGCCCGCTTCTGCAGCACGCTCGCCCTCACTCCCTGCGCACTGTGATTGGGTGGAAGATGGCGCTGGGCGGATGGAAATCCTAATGACAGTTTCCAAAATCGCCTCCATTTGTACCATGGTAAGCAACAATTTACTTTAAAAAAAAAAACCCACATTTAGACAAATGCCCAGTTTGCCTGGCTGCTGGCGCAACGTGCCCGGGCACCGGCGAGGGCGGAGAAGACCGAGCAATTTCGGTTTCCCTGCTTCCTGGCTGGCTCCGAGATTCACTTTCACATAAGAGTAGCTCCTGGGTTTCGCAGGCCTAACCGTGTTCGTGCAGTTTGTCCGGGAGCTGCATGTTGTTTTTAAAAGCAGGATGTCACCCTTAAGTGGTTGCGCGGCGATCGATTGCTACAGTATTTGTAAGTGGCCATATTATTGTCACACCGAAACAGCGAAAGCTTCTGTAGCAGTTTGACGCTGGATACGATCTGATCACCGTTTTGAAGTAGGGGGAAAAAATATAAACCGGTGCATTTTGCAAGATCCTGTTCCATTTTTATTTTACCGTGCAGGTGCAGGTTAGTTGTAATGTTGTGGTGGATTATACGCATATGGTCGTATTTGCTCGCAAGTGTAACTAGATTGTAGCGTCTAGTTAACTGCATTGATTGCGTGACACTGTCTCCGGTTGTTAGAAATTGAAGAATTGCGTGGATGTCATCGTAAATAAACGTGTTTATGACTAACGTAGGCGCGATTCACGTAACGTACGAAAAAGGATGATGGACTCTACACTTAAATAGAACTTTTGAAGATGCAACAGTTACAGGCCAGGTTATGACACAATACCCGATCACCAAATGTATTATTGTAGTGAACATACCGAAGTTGAAATCGTTGAAACATTAATGCAGCATAGCACTTAAATTGCAATGGGTGAATGACCAGTATTTTTTTTCCATACATGATTGTCAAACATCAGCTGTGTAACAGCAGTGCATTCAGCACATGATTCCTCATCCCTGCTCAAGCAGGTGCCTGTGCCGGAGGGGAAGCCTGTGTCCGTGTGTTGGGAATGTCTATGGGCCTGGTCTTGTAGCCTGTGGTCTGCCGAGGAGCCTGCTGTTTTGCAGGTCGCAGGAGCTGTTCCTAGGTGTTAATTATGTCCTGGAAATCTCAGGCTTCCCAAGGTCTCCTGCTCGGAGATGCAGGCTTATTACGGACTCCACAGGCAGCCTAGTCAGCACCTGGGGAGAAGTCAATTGGGGGCTGCATCCTCGTTCTCTCTGCAGAGGGGGCCGGAGTCAGTCAGCGTCTAAGCAGAGCAGTACAGGGAAAGAAGGCATTTGCTTATCGGTGTTGTGTGTGTTTGTCGTTTTCTTACTTCTGCCTCACAGTGTATCATATAAACTAAGAAAAGTGAGTTGCTTTCCAAGAATAGTTATCAAAATTAAATATTTCACTTTGGCTGATGCATTCCTGCGGAGGTCCTGACTCTAAAGGAGCCATACCTGCTATTATGATAATGATACAAATATAGACATGGGTTCAATGAAAATCTCGCTTCTTGGGCATACAGCAAGATGGGTGGTTTGGCTTGAAATTAACTTGGTCTGGGGAGAGCAGATATGTGCCTAGGAGAAGGAGTGGAGCAAGTGAGGCAGTTCTATGAAAATGGAGCCGCTCCTGTCCTGTGTTTATTTCTCGTTTTCCACTTGGCCAGTTCCATCAGCCTGGAGTTAATATATTTGGGCCCGGTGGTGTTGGAGGCGAGGCAGTAACATTGCTGCCTCAGAGCTCTGGGGTTCTGTGTTCGATTGTGGGCTGAAGCGCATTCTGATGGGGAAATTAGCCCTTCCTCTCCCCGTGTTTACTGGGGTCTTCTCCCCGTGCCTCAGTGTTCTCCCACACCCCCAGAATGCAGGCTGTGATTGGCTGGGCTGGATTGTCCAAATGCATGAGTAGCAGGATTGCAGCCCTGTCCTCATTAATCTGCCCTGTCTGGGGGTAGCTGGGCAGCAAAGCCAACCTCCATCTGGCCGGGATGAGGCGTCGGGTGAAGACGAAGAAATAAAGGGGGGTGTGTTTACAGCGTGTTAGCCGAGCCCTTTCACAAGCGCCGTAGGGAGACCGTCAGTACGAGAGCTCGTACGATCATGTGGGGTGGGAAGAGCACACAAGGTTCTGCGCTCTCTGGTGGCCCCCTGTCCCATATCGGTGTCCTGCTGGACCAGTAAAGGGGCTCACCCTGTGTTGTTTCAGGGCGCCAATGCCTCTGCTTTGGAAAAAGAGATTGGCCCAGAGCAGTTCCCCGTCAACGAGCACTACTTCGGCTTAGTCAACGTGAGTATTTGCGGCTCCTGCCTGGTGCCCATGTGGGAAATGAAAAAAAAAAAGGCTTTTTAATAAGTGTTTTACTAGCGTCTTGCATTGTGCTTATGTATTATTATTATTATTAATATCACTGCATAATAATTTAGAACTAGAACTTTTTCCCTTTGACAAATATTCTCCATTTATGTTACCACATTTGCAGAGATGATAACTTTGGTTGTACCTCCTTTAAAGCTCTCTTGAAGAGGTAGACAAAACGTAAAGGGACTCCTGTGGAGAAATACCCTGTAATACCCTGTTTTTAAGTGTCGCAGGAGGACTAGAATAACTTTGGCAGTGGAGTATGGTGCTTCCTGCTCGGACTCTACCTCTCCACTGGAGAGCCGATGTGGAACCACGCGTCTTGAGAGGAACTGAGGCTGTCAATTTCCATTCCCCCCCCCCCCTCCCTTAGTTCGGGAACACGTGCTACTGCAACTCTGTCCTGCAAGCGCTCTATTTCTGCCGGCCGTTCCGGGAGAAGGTCCTGGCGTACAAGAGCCAGCCCCGTCGGAAGGAGAGCCTTCTGACCTGCCTGGCCGACCTCTTCCACAGCATCGCCACCCAGAAGAAGAAAGTGGGGGTCATCCCCCCGAAGAAGTTCATCACCCGGCTGCGCAAGGAGAACGGTGAGCTCCTGTCGATGGGGCGTGTCCCGGCGTCTGGAGGTTTCATTACCTAATGGCTAAACTGGTGCTGATACCCATCTCGGTTTTCTAAGGTCTCCAGCTATTGATGATTTAAACCCAGCAAGCCCACTGAATTCTGGCCCTCGGGGGCTGGAGGGGTCATATCTGACACTGCTACCTGATCTGATCTGATACCGCCCCCCTTTGTGTTTGTGTGTGTGTCTGCCCAGAGCTTTTTGACAACTACATGCAGCAGGATGCCCACGAGTTCCTCAACTACCTGCTGAACACCATCGCGGACCTGCTGCAGGATGAGAGGAAGCAGGAGAAGCAGAACGGCCGCCTGCCCAACGGCACGCTGGACACGCAGAACAACAACGCCCCGCCCCAGCCCACCTGGGTGCACGAGATCTTCCAGGGCACGCTCACCAACGAGACGCGCTGCCTCACCTGCGAGACTGTGAGTGGGCCGGGCCAGCACTGCTCTCTCTGCGGTTTCGGGACTTGTCCTCACGGCTGCTTTAGTCGTGTCACCGTTCCTGAGTGACTCGACACTGACGGGCCTTGAAGGCTTGCGGTGCGATGGAATGGGAGTGCCCAGGCTCACTGCCTCTAGCTCAGACCAAACTAGAAGGGACTGTATTGCATGCCAGCATGCTGCCAGACCAGATACCCCGTCCCTGGTCCTGGAGACAACAGAATGAGGTCTTCTGGTTTTCATTATGCTCGAGCTCTCTCAGTTACTTAACTGTTGCATCTGGTGTATTGCTTGGTCCAGTAACCTCTTCAGCACTGACTGAAGGCGCCTCATTCTCGAACCAGGATCAGAAAGTCCCTCTGCAGAAGGACACACCCGAACAAACACTGAGCCCATGTGTCCTTCAGTGTAGTGCCCAGCCTGGTTGTAGATTTCTGCACATTGTATCGTAGATATGGTTATAGTGTTTTCTTAATGTACGGCACTAGAACATATCCCTTGCAGTTGGCTTTATTCCCCTGGTACGGGGTGGTGCTGTCTGTGATGTCAGAAGAGGATTAGCTGAAAAGGTAGCTGGTCTGAGAAGTCAGCCTGCACTTCCTCATTCCTCACTTTGTGCATGTGTGGGGATCTTAGCCACGTGCCATAGTGATTTGAATATTTAAATGTATAACGTGGGGGGAAAAAAAGCCATGAGTATGTAGTTTTGTCCCAGCCATGCATATGCATTGTGGTATTTGTTGATGCCTTCTGATTGTCTCCTCATGCAAGATTGACACGGTTTTAAACAACCAGTGATGCCCACAGCACTTAGATTAGATCACTGTATTTGAAAAGAGAAAACAAGACACTTGGCAAGACCCCAGTATGATCAGGCCTGTTCTTGCACGATGTGAGCAGCTGTTACGTGTGTCTCCTTGGCCACTCTTTCCCTGCCCGAGGAAGAGCTGTTGCCAGTGACAGTGACTGAGCCGCCGGAGTGAGCTCTGCGGTGTGGACTGAACGTGTGAGAGTGTCACTGGAGGGCAGTGGGTGTTGTGGGTCTGCAGAGACTGTGAGCTGTGGTCTTTCTGCTGCAAAAGTCAGAGCTTTTGCTGGTATTTTTGTGAGCAGTTCATTGGGCCATTCTGGAATCTGCAAACCAAAATGCTCCGTAACATTTCAGGAGTTATGATGTGATGGATTAATTGGATGGTTTGAACAGTGTACCGTGTAATAAGTGCATTATTTATAGAAACAAAAAGAAACAGAAGCACATTAATTAAACCTTATTGCCTTGCTGTCTCCTTCCCTCTCAACCCCTCCTCCTTCCTCTGTACAGATCAGCAGTAAGGATGAAGATTTTTTAGACCTCTCTGTGGATGTAGAGCAAAACACATCAATCACTCATTGCTTAAGGTGAGACTGGAGGTTGCCCTGGGCTATGGGGTATTGTTTCTGCTTGGCCTGTAGGGGTGCAGGGAACTGCAGGATGTGGAGATCAGACAGACCGTAGACATGCCATTCCCGGTCCTAGAAGACCAGTGCAGGTTTTCATCCCCACTCCCCTGTTGACAGCCCGAAGCAGCTCATTGTTGGCGTAACGGCACCAATTCAACAGCTGCCCCCCAGGTCTTTCGGGCGCAGGTCCTTTAAAGAGACTTGGGAAAACCTGCAGTTGCACCCTGTTCTGCAGGAGGCCCGCCACCCAGCCCGCTGTGGACAGGATGGCTCAGTAGCTGTGCTCCAATGGAGCCGAGGCTCACAGAGCAAGGCCAAGAAAAATGGGTCACAACCGCTGATTCAGAGCAGAGAATTTCAGGAATGTCTGTCCGTATACGGTATATGATCACGCAGCCCATAATTTAAGTTCACAGTGATAAGACAGAGGTCTTTCAGTATGAAGTCATTTCAACACAAACGTTAGGAGGGGGTGTAAGCACACCGGCTCGGCTTGTTTCCTCGTTGCCAGTAAGTCCCTGTTGACTCCTGTGCGAGTTATCGTCCTCGGTGGCTCATCGGTCTGGATCGGAAGAGCAGCGGTTGTGCAGACGGAGATTTACGGCAGTGTTTACTTCCGCAGTCGCTCTCCCCCGCGGTCGGCCTTGTTGGCACTCCTGTAAGCACCCCTTGAAGCAGCGCGCCGGTTGATTTATTTCTGCCGGCGGGTTAAAGACGCAGAGGGGAAAAGACCGATCTGAAAAAAAAATCGGCAGTGGAAGCCAACAATCATAACGCAACGCAATAAAATGCGTCTTTTGGGACGGTGGCCTGTTGAACGCAGGCCAAAGACAGAAGTGCATCATCACGGCTCTCTTGCTTCCTCTCTCTCTGGCCCCCTCTCTCCCTCCTTGTTTCCCCAGGGGCTTCAGTAACACGGAGACCCTGTGCAGCGAGTACAAATACTACTGTGAGGAGTGCCGCAGCAAACAGGAGGCACACAAGAGGCAAGTGTCCCTGAGTCACCCAGGGCTTCAGCAGTCCCCTCTGGAGCAGGGCACTCTGGTCCTGAAGGGCCATGAGCCTGAGGTCTCTTTCAGTTGTCAGCAGCTTAAATCCTGTCACAAAGCACCAAGGTGGAGCAGTTTAGCCTTAACCAATTAATCTTCTGGAAGTTTTCAAAGTGCTGTTGATTAAAGAAGCTTTGGACGTTCCAGATCAGGGACCTTTACTTTGCATGCTGCCAGCTCTCTCAAACTGCAGACTGGTTAATACAGGGATTCTCTTCTTTCCATGAACTAAAAAAAAAAACCTGTGTCCACCTACGCCTTTACTACTACCCCTGCCTCACATGTGCCCCTGATACACCCTTACCTGCCCTCGCCTACAGGCCTGTCCACACACTCTCCTCGGAGGATACTCTGTCCACTTTCAGCTCATCCAGATGTTTCCACCGTTGTTGTCCGCTCTCTCTTGTCTTTTTTTTTTTATCCTGTCTTCTCAAAATCCTTCACCGGTCTCCAAGGCAGCATAGGTCTGGGTAGTCCTGGTGTCGGTTTAAGGAAGTGGTAGGTCAGTTTGTGCACTGGGGGTGGGGCTCAGCGTCCAGCCTCCAGCTGCAGGGCCTTAGGAGGCCGAGTTGTATGATGGAGACCCTGTAGCTACCTGGACCACATCCGATAGTACCAGAGCTTTGGACAGAAGTAGAGGACGTGTTTAGTTCCTTTGTGTATTTAACGAAGCAGCAGCAGCAGAAATCTAGTGGATCAAGCCCTTAGGTAGACTGGGGGGCTTTGTCCTGGTTTTGATGCTCACGTGCTCTTCGCCACGGTGCTCCAGGATGAAGGTGAAGAAGCTGCCCATGATCCTGGCTCTGCACCTGAAGAGGTTCAAGTACATGGACCAGCTGCACCGCTACACCAAGCTGTCCTACCGCGTGGTGTTCCCCCTGGAGCTGCGGCTCTTCAACACCTCCGGCGACGCCACCAACCCCGAGCGGCTCTACGACCTGGTGGCGGTGGTGGTGCACTGCGGCAGGTAACCCCCCCGTCCGCCCTCCCACCCCGCGGTCTCAGTGGCTTCGCAGGGATGGGCGTGTCGGCTCCAGTCTCCTCTGGGGTTCGTGCCCGTGAAGCAGATGGACGTTAGGAGAGTGCTGCAAAATAAAGCAACAGACAGGGAACGCTCTATGCCTCAAATAGTGTACCATAGCTAAAAATATGCCGTGTACTGAATCTTTAATAAATGATTCTTTTTGGAGATTTGTTCAATTTAGTTTAGCATATATTTGTGTGCACTGTTGCTCTGTAGCTGTTAGATGGAGAGAGGATTTTGTTTTTGAAAAGCAGCCTATACAGTACTTACCTTTTAAAGCACCAGCAAATTATTGTAGTTCACAACTGCATTGTCCCCTGCTGTAGGGGCTGTATAGGACAAAAATGATCCAAAGCACAACATTCCCGACCTCCGAAGGGGGAAAAAACCGCCGTCTCATCGCTCCTGTGTTCTTCTCGTTTTCCACTGCAGCGGCCCCAACCGAGGACATTATATCGCAATTGTGAAAAGTCACGATTTCTGGTTGCTGTTCGACGATGATATTGTGGAGGTGAGTTCTAGTGGGAACTGGGCAGCAGCAGTGGGATCACTGGACCAACTCCTGTATCAGAAATGTGGGGCGGGGCGCATCGTGACGTTTGGCTTGAGCTGCAGTCCCAGTTTCACCTTCACTACTGTTCCCATAGGTTCTCGAAAGCTCAAGTCAAATGTATGACTGCCTCATCCAGTTTTAAAACCTTTTTGTCTCGGCTGCAGCAGCTTGGCATATCCAGAGGCCCTGGTATTTGTCATGAGATGGATTCAGCTCAAAACCCTATCCCATCATAACCCCCAGGACGGCAGGTATCCCCTGTGCCACAGCAATGTTGACCCTTATAACTCTACTGCACCTTTCCCTCTTCAGAGTCAGGTTGTTAACATGGCTTTTGACCTGCTAACCCCATGGAGATTGACGTCTGTTCTGCAGGAGGGACTTGGCCAGTCCCGTACAGCAGCCAGTGGAATAGAGGAGCTGGAGAACGGGTTGATGGATTAAAGCTGAACAACTGCAGTGACTGCAGTTGCCTCCTCAGTGTAGCTGCAGGGGGAAACAGCCCTCGAGTGGCAGTGCCCCTGTGTGTCCTCAAGGCTCGTGTTGTCTGCCTTTCTGTCCCGCAGAAGATCGACGCTCAGGCCATCGAGGAGTTCTACGGGCTCACCTCGGAGATCTCCAAGAACTCGGAGTCGGGGTACATCCTGTTCTACCAGTCGCGGGACTGAGGGGAGCCGGACCGGGACCTCCCCAGCTGCGCGGGGGCTTTGTGGGCGCCCTGTGCAGAGTGTGGCATTGGCACAGGGGGTGGGCGGGCCCAGGCTGGGGCTGCAGGGCACCTCCCGGTGGCTTACACTCTGACACACAGGATCCTAGGGTTACTTGCTCAGGTATTGCGGCCTCTGGCAGAGCTCCAACTTGACTGTGCATTGGCTCAGAACACACACACGCACACCTGCAGACCGACGCAGTCATGCAGAGCACGTCCCTTTCCTCTCCGGAGCCTGTTTCTGAATTTCCTGACACCTCCTGGTCGTGCTTATTTTTATGTGGGCATTTTGTTTTTGGAGGGAGAGAGAAACATTCAGGTTGTGCGAAGGGGAGCGAAGGTGTCATCTTTTTTTTCTACATTTGGGACTCTTGTAAAGATTGCTCATCTTGTTATAATATAGGAACATCAGTGTCTGAGGACGCTGCTGCAGTGATCTTGTGTTGTTTGAACAAATCAGTTCCTGGTGTTGGGTCGTTAATGTCGTTAGTACTGCATGCTAGGGAGTGAGCTGTGAGGAACCCATTTTGTCGATTTCAGTCGAAGTAGAATTCCAATTCTATCTTTTACATGGCTATGTTTGAGAACGCTTAGCCATCAGTCGTCTTTTTCTGTTTTGTTTTTAATTTTTCACTTAAGCGAAATGGGTTTATAGAGGAGGCATCCCATCTTAGTTACTATCAATGAGTGGTTGCAGATAAAGATCTGTCATTATGATGGTGAGAGAGTGATGACCTGGGTCGTCTTTTGCATTTGAAGGGTATTTTCTATTGCTCCACGGGGAATTTCTGGGGTGAAGATTGAATTGATTTCACTGGACACGTGTGTTCGCTCTGATCTGAAAGAGTGTCTTCAGTTCTCTGCTCTTAGGGGCAGGGTGTGTGTGATTCCCTGTGGCCCCATACACCTTGGGCTCGGGGTATTTCTTTTTCTCCTCTTTTGATTCTGAAAAGAGTGTGGGAGGATAGGTGATGCATTTCGGTTGTCTGGCAGAGATGATAAAGATGCAGGGAGGAGGAGGGGAGTGGTATCGGTCACTTTCAAGTGCAAGAACAGAGAGATCAGCCCCTCCGGGTGCTATCTGTGCAGGACCCTCTTGTGAAATTCCGGCCCATGTGTCGGGAGCGCTGGTCTCCGAATGTAGGCAGAATGGCTGTGATGCACAGCTCTGGCTCCGCTCTGTCGTTCCCTCTTACTCTCCTGCCTGGACTGTTATCATTGCACCCCTCATCCGCGGCCACTGTTTCCACGACTCCTGGACAATCATGGGAAAACGAGCAAAATGAATGGGAGATCTAACCAGGCCAGTGAACACTGTTGACCTTTGTGCACTGGACCCACTGCCAAATGTGTTGCAAGTTTAAAAAAAAAAAAAACACAAAACAGGCCAAATGTGCTAAAATGCCCTGGACAAAGCGATGACTTGAGCAGCTGTGAAAATCCTGCCAGGGACAGTCAAAAATGTCTGTGGCGCGGACTCCGGTGCAGGTCTTTCTCCCAGACAGCTGTTTCATTGGTTTAGCTTACAGGTGCACAACTCAAGTCCTCCAGGGCCAGAATCCAACAGGTTCTGTAGATCTCTTTTAATTAGCAACAGTACAGCAAAATGTCCGTTTGTCCGTTAGTGCTGGAATGACCAGCTTGGTTAGGTGACGCAGAGTTGGAATAAGAACCCTGTGCCCCTCCAGGTCTGGAGTCGTACACGACTGATCTAGGCAGTGAAGTGTGGCTAATGGGGCTGGAGGTATGGCGGTAGAAGAGTCCTGCAGTGGAGTGGATAGTAAGGTCTGGTGTTGAACTCGCATGGCTGTACAGGGTTACGAAATGCCTCTGTAACGTTTTGCCAAAAGAGGACTCAAGGAAACTGCTCAGGGACGAGCAGTGAAGTGCGGCCTTTATTTGGCATTTCTGTTCTTCTGCAGTCAGCCTTTCCAGGCTGTACTGGAGATACCCGTCTGTTGTGGTTTTCTGTCAGTTGATTTTTGGAGGAAGGTTTCGTGCTCCACACCTCTCTTCTACAGCACGCTGAGGGTCCCACCCCTGACCTGCCCGTTACCTTCCAGGGTCAAGGGCCATCAGCAGAATGGGAGCTGATCAGAATGTATGTGTAGCAGGTTTGGTCTTGTACTGGTTCACCTCTTTGTCCAGCCACCGAGAGGACAAGTTCTTTTTTTTATTTTGTTACTCCTGCCCGGGTAGGCTTCCCCCTATAGGTGTGGAAGTGTTTACTGCAGATCTCTTAACACTAACTTGTATTCTCTGATCTGAAGTTCACAGTTGCTTGGGCAACTACTGACTGCTAGGGCATTATCCTTACCAGATTCTTGTGAACAGACACTAACTCTAGGTCTGGATAATCAAATCATGCTGGGAAACCCGAGTCTCCAGTGCTTTGTGTGCATTTTTTTAATCCTTTTTCAGGTTTTTGTAAGCTGACAGCAGGCTCTGTATACTTCATGTTTATGATCTTGCACGGGGTGAAATTGCACAGACAGATGTCCAGAGGTAAAATAATATTAAGTCTGTTGCTCTAATTCAGATGTTGCATTTCTGTAAGAGCCAGTTTCTCATTAAACTTGCCTTACAGTGGGATTCTTGTCCATTTCCCCGTGAACCACAAAATGGATGTACTTTGTCACAACCAGCTTCTTTTAATCATTTAATTAAATCAGCCAGTGCGATTAATTAAAGTAATTGCAGAGGTCTGTTCTGGGCTCTGCTGCTTTGAGTTGACGATTGTGTGATTTCAAGTGGCCTGGCTTCAGGATATCCTGTGTCTGTTATTGTTATATTTTTTTAAAATTGCCGTAAGTGAGTCTTAATAATTAATAATGCCCTGAGTGGAGGTGGAGTGCTACATTTCCTTTTTCATTTTGGTTGCCAAACTCCAGTGCGCCAGCAGTTAATCTATAAACAACCATCATCTGTGATGAATCTTAGTGGAGAGTGTTGCGCTGTCTTGTGGGTGAGAGGGTGTCACACTTGGGTTTGAGGTTGTTGATGCTTATTTAAAGTGAATTACTGTGCCACTGAGAGAATTTGTTAGGTGTTGGATTTTCTTTACCTTTGCTGTGACCTTTCCCTGAACTTTGACCTCTGCATATCCCCCCCCTGATTGGTCACTCAGTCTGAGCTGGGTAGCTTGATTGGCTGTTGATGAGGGAACATGATTTTCAGCTTGTTGTGTATTCTGTATATGTTTGTTTTGGGTGGGGGGCACATGTCCCTAATTTTGTAAATCTGGGTTACGTATTTCTACAAGAGATAATGTATGTTATTTGTTAACATACCAGATGTATAAATCTTAAAAATATTAAATATTAATAAAGACAATAAAATGTAATCTAAATTATACAATGTTGCACTTTTGATACAGATTTATAGGTGTTGGCGGGCGTATTTAAGGGTTTGCTTGAGACAGCCTGTTGTGAAATGATCATTTTCTGTTATAAAGAAAAATAAAAATACAGTACAGGCAACCACTGTGTGTTATTGTGAATGAGAATTTTAGTACGTCCAGGAATACTATAAACAATGTACTTGTATCCATTCATGCTTTTAACATTCATAATTTGGTTGTTTTTGGAATTGGTCAGATATTTAAAAGAAACTGAACTGTCCCGTGACCACTGACCAAAAATGAAGCAAATTGCTTTTCACTTGAGACAAGATACCCTTCATCTTTGGGATTATATTGTAATTTCACAGTGAGAGCCCTGTTAAACAACTTTCTTCTGCCCTACTTCAGAGCTCTAGCTTCTGAGTCAGATTCATTCCAGTCATTCGTACAATGAGAG
Organism: Lepisosteus platostomus; assembly: GCF_059453375.1. NCBI lineage: Eukaryota > Metazoa > Chordata > Actinopteri > Semionotiformes > Lepisosteidae > Lepisosteus > Lepisosteus platostomus. The sequence continues at coordinate 5,513,064 of NC_142617.1, read as the reverse complement.
AGATTACATCAACTGAAATCACATCACAGGAAATCAAGTTCACTTGATACATTGAAAAAGAATACGAAAACTCAAGTCTGGAAGAGCTATTAATGCTGTCCTGTCAATTGCAAAGTATTTTTTCAAAAGGCATTGATTGTGATGTGCAGACTGATCTCTCAGTTTACTATAAACATTGGAGGGTACTGAACACTGGCTTTTATTCTCCATCAGATTGTTTTAAGAATTAATGGAAACTGGGTTTGTTTTGTGACCTGCATGGAGAACAGCAGTCCACTTTTCCCCACTCGTCAAGGAAGGTATGAGCCTGGCTAATGTCAGTACCAGCTGTGGCTGGGCCGAGCTGTCTGATGACATCAATAGGCTCCAGAAACTGCTTGACAGAAAAGGAGATCCTCCCAGTGGTGACAGTGCTGAGGTCAGGCAGTTCTGATGGGCTGCTTGTCAGCACAACAAAGGAGCAGCACATGGATTCCTGAACTCTGAAAGATGCCATCCCTTTTGCAGAGATTCAATCCCTTCAGTAGCTTTTCTGCTATCAGAAACCCCAAAAACTTAATTCACCTTGTGCATATGGTTCTTTCTTCATTTAAAAAAAAATGCTCAGGGCACCACTGGGACGCTAAATTAACGCATTTGAGTTTGTATGACAAATTATTATCCTGACCCACACCTTAAAATGAATCCACTTATCAATGCCAACGTCGATCTTAATCAACTTGTCTATAATCCTTCATCCTGCCCTTGCCTAGCTCCCAGTCAACAGGTCACCATTAATTTAACACCGGGCACAGTCTATTCCCCCCCTACTCTAACTTTAGCCCAGCAAAGGGCACAAGGCAGGGTCCACTCTGGATGGGATGCCAGTCCAATGCAGGGCGGACACATACAGTAGACACAGGCATACTCGCACCAGGGCCAGTTTTCCCCGAAGACTATTAACCTACTGAAACCTGTGCGAGCACAGGCTGGTCAAACTCCACAGAGACGACACCGCAGCTCTGAATCTGAAGCCGGGACCCCTGCGCTGAGAGGCAGCAGTGTGAACCTGCTGGTGGGCCACTGCACGTTTGTATTGAAGGGAGTCTGCTGCAAGGTGGAAAACGTCGTCCTGGACATTGTAACAAAACAGATGTCTATGAACATGAACCCAACTCAAGAGCCCTCCAGCGCGTCGGTACAGTAGGTGGGGGTTCCTGAGCACACTGTTTAGATGAGGCTATTTTTGGGCGAGCAGGTTAAAGCTCTCACTTGACGTGACCTCCTTTCCCTGTGCTCAGCGAAGCTCTCCCAGCTTTTACACGGTTTCCACAGCTGTCTATTCTTGGAACGCTGTCCTCCTCGGATCCGGGTGGACGCTGGTGGATCAGCCTGGTTTCCACACCATGTTTAGCCGAGGGAAGCGAGGATGGCATGTAGAGAGTGGAAATGAATGGCTGCCTTTCTGGGTCTGTGTTTGGAAACTGAACACAGGAAATCTCCATGGAAAAAATAACAAAGGGGTTGAGGCTCAGTTCTCCTCCTTGTGAAAAATACAGTCTCTTGTACACAAGCAAATCAGTGCAACAAAGTCAAGGCAGCTCTTTCCCCCCTTATTCCTTAGTTCTACCTGAAATCTTTAATGGACATGTACTGGATATGGCAAGAATCTACTTTGGGACACTATACTGTAAAAAGGTGCCGTCCTTCGAATGAGACGTAAAACCGAGGTCCTGACTCTCCGTGGTCATTAAAAATCCCAGGGATCCCCATTACCTGCAAAGCGCTTTGAGTGGAGTGTCCAGAAAAGCGCTATGTAAGTGTAAGCAATTACAATTATTATTACTTGATCCAAGTCTTAGGTCCAAAGGGACACATAGATCCCAGATTCATGTTTCAGTGGGGGACAGGGATGTCTGCACATGAGCTCTATTGGTCAACAGATCCCTCTGTTGTTCAGAAACACACCATGCGCCAGAATGTACAGCAGGGGATATCCCTTTACCACAGCATCACAGCAACGTATGAGTGTCATTCCACCCACACCTGTACACCCACCCCTTACTGGTGAGCAGAACGCCTGCCCACGCCACCCACCTCCCAGCAGACTGTGCTCCGCAATAACCTTCAGCTTCCAGGGACTGGCCCCTGTTCTCACACAAGGTTTTTCAACGCATGTTTTCTGTCCATTAAGCTTTGCATCACTAAATGAACGATTCCATCAGCATCTCCCAGTGCAGTCTGAGTAACATCAATCTGGAGGGCAAACAGTGACCTATTGTCAGGCTGGAGCTCAGTCTGAACTATTGCTGGCCTTGTACATGGTTAATGCTGACATGTGACAAAGCTTGGCATTACTCAGTGGGTCAGAACTGCTGGCCTTTTATTGATGTTAGTTCTTACATGATGCACCACATCTCCTCTTTGTTTATCCTTCGAGGAAGGAGCCTTTTTTTCTGCTGATAATTGTTCTTGCTTTGAGAGTCCATCTACCAACAGCTGTATTTTAAGTGGAAAGGATGATCGAAAGATAGATAAAGTTCTGAGTATCTGAGGTTTATTGAGGCTTCTCAGAAAACCATGAAGGTTCCATGGACAACTTTCTTGGCATAGTAGTCCAGGCCGTGTTTTAGAGCTCAGAGCTGAAGCTGTTTTTGACTAAACTGAAGGGAAGCTCTAGAATAGCTCCCAGTTAATATTTACTCTCCACAAAAACCTCTAGTGATTTATGATCAGCATTGTAACATGACTTTTTGTAAACCACTTGTGTACCACATGACTTCCAGTACCATTGAGCACTTGAGCAAAGTTTAAAAGACAGACCAAATATTTACCAAGTCTTTCCCCCAAATCTCAAGGCAGCCTACAAGCAGTGGGGAAGCTGACCAGTCATGGCCAGCAATTCCTGATAAACTGAATTCTATGTAATGTTTCATAAACAGAACAGAGCAGCAGTGGCTCTTTCCCTTTTTAGACTGAACAAACGAGAGCAGAAATGACCATTTCAGGCACACCCCAGTAAAGCAATCCTTTGCCTGTCTGCTCATCTAGGTGAGTGAAATGCTTTTTTCCACAGTTTCTTCATTTTTGAATAGCAAATTATTAAATAGATAAATTCTCAAACTGTCTCTTCAGTAGAGAGTCGGTTAATTCTGTGCCTACGGTAACTACTGTTGGCATCAGTGACAGGTGGATTGTTAGAAACATTGAACAGAAGAGTTTCCAGTTTAGGAGTCTGCTGGTAACCTCACTACCTGTCTGATAATGGGGATGTGGTGTAAGCTGGAAAGCACATAGCAAAAGCACAATGAGTTAGTGCTGAGCCCTGAAACTGTGCAGGGAAGCATGCTTCATACTACGCAGAGCAGTGATTAAATGATTCAACAATTCTAACGTACAGTAATGTAAGCATGGGCAGAAGCTGTAAATGGGAAAACGTGTTTATCTACAATGGTAAGGGTTAGGAATGGTAGGCCAGCGACTTGGCTCTGTGACATCATTTCGCACTGTTTGCCAGAAACTGATCACAATTTCCAGGAAGGCATTTCCGTAAAGATCAAGGAGGGGCCTTCACATTTTCAAAGGAAAAGAAAAAACACAGCTGCAGACGAGCCATAAATACCAGCAAAGCTCTTTCCTCTTCGCCTGATACAAAGAGAGCAGTCTTCACATTCCAGAGAGAATGACACAGGCACTTCATTATCGCCGTTTATGCTCAGTGCTGTCAGAGCTGTGCCTTGTAAGCTGCAGAGGAGAACTCCTGATGCCCAGTTCTCTTCTGTGTGCCAGTCTGCCATGTCGTCACTCAGCGCCCTGGCTTCAGAATGCTTTCACAGGCAGCAGCCCCTGTCTTTATACTGTAAATGGCCATTGATCTAGGCAGACAGCAGTCTGTTGCGCAACAAGCCCGTCACTGCGATGACATACTGTACAAAACAAATCTAGCGAGGTGACCTTTGGGATGTGAGTCGGAATGCTGTGGATTCCCGGAAGGAAACAGGGCCTCGAAGGATGCTGTTCTGGGAATCTGGAGTTGTTGACTTTCAGCATAACAAACCCAGCAATTTAGGCTGGGTTGAGGTAAAGGCTCGAACTCTTCACTGGTACCTCTGGCGTGTGCTCTGCGGTATTTGCATAGTCGAAAAAATTAATTGTGCAATGCATGACCTTGAAATTGTTAAAATGGTTATAACAACATTCCCTTATTTAACTGTAATATTTGCCAGTTTATTTACTAAATTACTAGGATGAAGCAAATATATTTGTCCTGGAATGCGTAGCCAATAGCTTTAGTTAAGTTCATCTGCAGTATAGAGAGATATGTATTTATATTGGAGGAGCTGAAGCAAAGTGTTTCAAGGACATCATCAGGGCACTTCTCCCTCCTGCCTTGAGAAGGGTGGAATAGTTCATGTGTGCATTATTTCTGTGCTCTGCAGTTACAGAAGCTACGTGGATTGGCCAGTCTGAAAGCCGGATACGGAAAGCAGCGAGAAGAAGAGCAAAAGAGTGTGTTGAATACCACACAGCAAAAGATCAAAGCTTTTCATTGTAATCATTCAAAGGAAGGTGTGGAATTTTTTTCCCACTCGGATATAACTCAGTTTAAGAGCCTCTTGGGTTGCTGCTGTGCATGGTTGATGGAGGTCAGGAGGGCAGACAGTGGGATTATGAAGGCAGCTGAGCCGTATTAGATGCTAATACCCCTTCACTGTGCTTGTAAAATAAAGACTTAGCCACAGGCAAAGCACTTGTGGTGCAGGCAGGCTCGTCTCGGCGCAGGTACTGTAGAGGTGAGATGAGTGTTTCTTACCTCTGTGTACAAGATTGCAGTCTCCTATGGAGACCGGAAACACACAGCAAAGAGGCACCTTCCTGGGGAATGAAGTACGTGAGAGCAATCTGTCAAACCTGAAACAGGGGGCCATTCAGTGCCTCGGAGCAGCAGGCTGATACTGGTGCAGGAGATATTAGACCATGTTAATGTCCTTCACAGGCCTCCCAAGTTCATTAGGGACACTGCTTATTCACGAATCTCTAGCTTTAAATGGACTGGTAGCACAGGACTCCCCCTGATCGGTACTGTGGTCCATCACAGGTTAACCCAACACCAGAGCAGGTTGGTGCATAAGCCCTCTGCAGGGTGTGTGTGGTTGTGTATTTATCTCTTGATTTCCGTGCTGCATAACCTTAAATAAAATATACCACAAGGGCAAAACGCGCGCGCGCGCACACACACACACACACACACACACACACACACACACACACTCGATTCACAAAATGACAGTGAAAGTGCAAATGATGGACAGGTCTCCCAGTGAGTAACATGCTCAGGGCTCGCGGGTGTAACGAAGAGTTCTTTCCAGACCCTATGCGGACGACACAATCCGACGAAGTGGGGAACACTGGGGAAACGTCATGCAGGAATACGGGCTGAAAACAGGGGGGCGTGTCCAAGGTGCGCTGGTGCACGGGGGAGGTGTGGCCGAGGCAAACAATCCAAAAGACTAATCCTTAGAGTATCCAAAACACAAGGGTAAGTCCAAAACCTGCAGATCCATCAGAACGCGGAATTAAAACACGAAGGCCGGGTCGGAACCGGCGGACAGGGAACAGGAACGGGAACCGAGATTAAAACCTTAACGGGACCAGGCGCTTCCAGGTCCCGGACTCGCACGATATGGAAATCAGATGCAGAGCCCGGATGAGCGTCAGCGCCTGGCTTTTAAGGTGGGCTGGGAATAGGGAGCAGGTGCATAGAATAAAGTCTCACGTGAAAGGGCTGGAGCACCCTTAAGGAGGGGGAACTTTAATCGTGACAGTGGGCTCCTGGGGTTCACGGAAAACGGGGTCCCCAGTGAGCATCATGCTCAGGGCTCGGGGGCTCCTGGGGTTCATGGCAAACAGGGTTCCCAGTGAGCATCATGCTCAGGGCTCGGGGGCTCCTGGGGTTCACAGGGAACGGGTCCCACCTGGGGTGTTTGCTGCTGTTCACAGCTGAGAGCAGTCTGTGTTGTTGGCCCACAGGTGGGCGTTCTGCTGTGGGAGGCTGATGTGTATGACCAGATTACAAGCTGAGCTACACCAGCACCAAAGACTGTAAGAGACAAGACAGTGTGGGAGTTGTGTGTGTGTGTGTATGTGCATAGGCAGTAAGTGACTTTGTCGGCACTTGCGTCTGTGCCTGAAAGCATTGTTTTTCTTTTGTCTTTCAGCGATGTTTCGAGATGGAGGTTCAAGGGTGTCTATTGGCTACACTGGCTGCTGCTTGCCAAGTAGCCATAGAGAAGTGTGATAGAGATGGATCGACGTGAGGAGGAGGATTTCAGTGCATCATTTGTAATTGCAATCAATGAACTCCAGGGCTGATTGGCACGGTGACAAAGGAGAAGCCTTGAGCATTTTGCACTGAAAGAGGCTCTGTGAACAATAGGCAGCTTTCACCTCGCCCCCCACAAGCACAGAAATAATTTTAAAAATGTAGAACTTGCGTCAAGGATCCCTGATGACCCTACAGGAGACATACTGTATTGTCTGAATCTTGCACAGCTGTAGGCATAGTCCTTCTCAGTATAGGAGAGATTCAATGACATGAATCATTCGTATTAGAAAACAGATTATTATCTGAGTAAGTCAACTTCTTAAATGTGTATTATTGAAACCTATGCAGATATACCACATTGTCTGTTGAATAGATGCAATCTATTGAAAGTTGCTGTGAAAAATGGGAGCGTTTTATGAGGCAGCTCATTAGCTGATGGTTTCTGATGTTTAAAGCCTGGATATCTATGCTAGTGAATCTCGAAGCGTCTCCGAGTTTCTTGCTTGACCTATGCAGTGATGGTTGTTGCTCAGAGCTCAGAGCTCAGAGGCTGGGCACCGTTGAGAGCACAATTTGACTTAGATACACTACCTTCTTTCACATTTGCTTGCTAAGCCTTCGTTAAATGTTTTGATAAGACATTTCACTTTCCACAATGTCTCCTTGTTTGCAGGCCTGGTACTGTGCTGGTCAGTGTGCCTCTGAGTGGGAATGTCCTTGCAATCACACAGACTGACAGAGTCTTACACCACACGGCCTCCCCAGGCAATTCGCTGAGATGCGATCAATTCCTGTAACGCTGGAAATGTGGGGACTCTTTTGTTTAGAGATGCAATAAACCGCTGTTGAAAAGATCACTCTCCTTTCTGTTCTTTAAATAAAACCTCCACGTTTTTCTTACAATTGGAAAAAGAAGGAATTCAAGATGTTATCCTACCTGCATCACAGTGTAGCAGAACAAAGCCCTTACTTTTCAGTGGCTAATAGAACAGGTCTAGAGCTGCAGGGAGAGAGCACATCTGAGACAAAAGGAAAAACGAGTGCTGATCACCCATTATTATTTGCATAGCAGATGCCCTTATTTAGGTGGGTCAGAATGTAGTGTATTTTTTTTCTATGAAATATGGAAGTGTATAAGGGTGTCTGATCAGTAAAGGAATATCGCAACATTTCTACCATTTTAGTAATGGGGTGTCAAACCCCCAGTCAGCAGTATTAGAGCAAGGATGTTCCAGCTCACTGATGCACTGACCAGCGTGATTACTGGCACCTAACCAGGACTGCAAGGCTGAGGGAGGGAAATGCAATGCTGATCCTGAACGTGCACCAGTGTTTCCAGTCCTCCTATAACAAAGTAAGCATTTGAAGGATCTAACATGCTGTAGGAGAGTCTTCCTTTGAGTCTCACAAGACTCAAAAACTTTTGTGGTTTGCCTCATCAGTGAGAGCACATGAGGCCTGCTGGCCAGCGTGCATATCTTCTGTACGCTAATTCATAAGCTGTTGCTGCCACCTAGTGTATACGTTTGAAGAAGTCTAAGCTTTGTTCAGCTCAGTAGGTTTTCTTCATGAAGATTTCTGCATCTTAAATGGACGATGTGGTGGCATTCCTAGTTAGTGCTGCTATCTTCAGGTTTGGGGTTTCAGTGGAGCACTGTGTGTAATGAGTTTGCATGTTCAGGGCATGTGCATTTCTGCCGGGCTATCCAGTTTCCTCCCACAGTCCAAAGACACACTGACCAGGTAAGCTGATGACCCTGAGTTGTGTTTCCGTGTCCTGCAATGAACTGGTTTCCCATCCAGTCTGCCCTGTGCTGCTGGGCTCAGCTCCAGCTTGTTACGACTCTAAACTAGAATAAGAAGCTTTTCTGATAATGGATGGGTGGACAGATGAACTGAATACACAACATCTCTGTTTGAGTGCGAAACAAACACTATACAACTAGCACCCCAGTAACTGAACCCAGGGCCCCAGCATTGTGAGGTACAGTGTATTTTGTTATTCTCCAGGTTTAAATAACTTTTTGACAAAAAGCCTTAGCGTGTAAAAGTGGTGAACATCAGTGCACTGCATTAGAAGGTTAATATGTGGCCTGTGTGTGTGGTACGTATTTGAGCTGAAGGCAGACATTGATATTTCTTCAGCAAGAGAGCACAGGGGAATTCTTTGCCGAGTCAGACTTGCAGACCGTGTATATTGTGTCAATACAGTTCCGTACCGAAGCCCTGTGCACCTCTGTTGCTCTGCCTGTCTTATTGTTTGTGAAAAATCGTATTTGTCACTTTGATAAATGACCCTAAGCAGTGCCAGAGCACTACAACCAAGGCCCAGGCCTTTCTGTCTCCCTCCGACAGGAGGAATGAATGAATCCCCCAGGCAGTTTCCTTGTGTCTCCCTTTCTGTGCAAAGCCTGACTACAGCCTGGCCATAGAAACTGGGCGACACAGGCAGACCTGGCTGCCCAGAGAGGACAGGCTGTGCTCCCACTGCCAGCGGGGAGAAATAGAGACAGAGGTGCACTTCCTACTGCACTGTGACTCTGGGATTAGAGAAACATTCTTCCCGAAATTCAGAAATCTAGTCCTAGAGTTCCCACCCCTGCAAGAATCAATACAGGTCCCAGTCCTACTGGGAGAGGGAGGAGGGAACTCAGTTGAACTGGCAGCCCAGTATGTGATCTCCTGTCACAGCCTGAGGAGCAGTCTGTCTCCCAGTAATGCTCCATATATTTACGGTATATGTAAATATTTTATGATATGTCTTTGTTGTAAATGTCTGTATCTTTTTTTCTTTGTTTTATGTTAATTTTATTTTTTATTTGCCTTGGCAACACTGATTGTACTCATTGGACATGCCAATAAAGCATCTTGAAGTGAATTGACTATCTGCTGCCCTCCCTGGGAAGGACCTTCACCTGGGAGAACTGTGCACAGGAGCCCTGCTATCTGCAGCACTGAGACAGGACCTGTTAATCATTACAGAGGTAGAGCAGAGAGACAGAGGGCCAGTGGGGGATAAGGAAGGCATGCTATGTGTATCGCCTAGGGAGGAAACTGATGAGGTGATCTGCAGGGTGAGGGACGACTGAGGGACACCCGTTTGTCTCTCACGGTCTGCAGGGAAGCCGCACAAGAGTGTGAGGCTCGCTTGCAGGGACTGGTGTGCTATGCCAGGTTATGCTCTGAGTGATGGTAAAGAAAATAACGACATCCTGATCACAGGATTTGACCACATTTCAGCAAGGGGGAGGCAAAGTAATCTTAGAAAATTAGAGCAGTTGCCATTATCTAGGATATAAGGGAATGCCTGCTAAATGGTGTGCCTAAGAGCTCTCAAAACATTGATTTTGCCAATTCAGGATGCTACCATGAACTGCTGTATACCCCTTGTTGACTGGCCCGACTTTCAAGGTTCGTCTTTAACAAGTTTCACGTGAAACAGATGTTCACTCTAAAGGATTGATAAAAGGATTGAAACATCTGTTTAAGCAGGTCAGTGTCTCCTGCTCAACATATTATTGTATCATGGTTTTATTGCACACCTGTTGTTCACCACAATGCTGCTGCTGAGCACTTTACAGTTGGGATTGATCAGCTGCTGTCATGGATGTGCCACCGCGCCCACATGAAGCCCTGAGGACAGTTGGCACGAGACGTTTTCACGAGACGGAGGCTCTTCAGCTGTTCTCCAGACTGGGGATGTCTATTATTCTGGCACTGCAGAGGTTAGAGGAATGGTAAGGAAGCTTGAGCAAAAGTTAGAATACTTACACATGAATACTTTAGTGAGCTTGGCTCCAGGGGAAACATTCCGTGTATATGTCTCTTTTGCAGATTAGAATGGCCAGTTATGATTTGTTATGAGCCCAGCAGTTGTGGAATTGTCCGTTGTGTTCTTACAGCTCCGATCACAGTGACGACCTCTGTACCCATCCAACAGGGGTGGGAATGAAGAATGTCAACAAAGCTCTGCCCAGTAATAATAATAATAATAATAATAATAATAATAATAATAATAATAATAATACCACAAATATGTAGCCCCACCTGGATTCATAGAGGGGATTATTAGGAGGCCACGATTGGTAAAGGCCAGGGAGGAATTTGGCCAGGATGCCGGGGTAACACCCCTACTCTTTTCGAGGAATTTTTAATGGCCACAGAGAATCGGAAACTCAGTTTTACATCTCATCCAAAAGACAGTGCCATTTTTTACACTACAGTGTCCCCATCACTATACTGGGGCATTAGGACCCACACAGACTGCAATGTGCGTGACCCTACTGATCCCACTAACACCTCTTCCAGCAGCAACCCCAGCTTTCCCAAAGGTCTCCCATCCAGGTACTGACCAGGCTCACACCTGCTGAACACCAGTGGGCTGCCAGGTGGGAGTGGCAGGGTGATATAGCTGATGGTTTTCCTCTGACCTGCCACGCCACTGAACTGTCATCTTCTGACATTACGAGCTCTGCAGTGACATTTGGGGTGCCCCTTGCCAGCTGGAAGAGGGGATATCCCTCACTGACTGCGCTACATGCCTACAGCTGTCCAGGAGACAGTACCGTGGTGCACAGGGAATCCTGGCCGGAGTGGGCAAGTAACCTTTTCTGAAATCTGAGCTGATCAGGGAGCTCTGCAGAATTCACCTCCACGATTACCTACGAGGACAGCTGGTGCAGGGTGTGTGAAAACTGGGGCCTTTGAACACAGGTGTTGCTCCTTAAAACAAACAAAACAAAGGCCGGCCAGTCTCATTAGCAAGCTGTGATTGCTCTTCCATCACGGTTACTCCCTAACCTCAGAGTCAACTCAGATTTTGTTGGGATAAGGAGCTCCTTTATCAGCGGACGTCATCTTGCTTGTGGGAATACAACAGGACATGCTTACAGAATGTACAAGAGGGCTCAGAGAAGGAATGATGTTCAGAATTCCACATTATCGTAATTATACACAGAAGCACATAAGCTTTTTTCAATTTTAAAGAGCTTTATTGGCGTGAACAGTGCATTATAGTGTCTCCAATGCAATAGCAATGAGCAAAACATTAAGAAACATTCTAGACAATGACATAATGTTATTAGTTAAGAAGTTCACTTGTTGGTCCTGAGGCTGTGGCAAGAGATCACTTATAGGGCGGCAGCTTTGGTGAGTTTCCTCCTCCCCCACTTAGTATGATTGGTAGCTGCTCTGATTCTGGCAGGTGTAGGAATTCTGGGGTTTAATTTGTTATTTAAGGGAAGAACCCATGAGTATCTCTCACAGTGCAGAAAAAGTCCATCTCTGCCTCTCTGTCTCTCAGCTGGCATTAGGAGCAAAGCCTTATTATTTTAGGGTTCTGTACATTCCAGTTTGTGTGTGTTTCCCAGTGGGTGAGGGGGTTTTGGTTAGTTTGTGCTGTGATTGGGTTGACTGTGAATTGTGCTGTTTTAGACTGGCTGGTGTCAATGTGTCTCAGGGCAGTACGCTTCAGGACCAGCTGGCCTAGAAGAAACCTCTATGGGCTCAGGTGGCCTTGATGTAGGAGTTGTAGTGTCTGTTTTTTAAGCTGTAGTCAATATTTTATTATTCTCTTCTGTATGTTGATTAGCAGCATGTATTGTCCTAATTCAGCCTGTGTGGGTTGGAGTTTTTCTCGGCACAGGAAGGTTTTTTTTGTACAGAACTGTGGGTGGAAGACTTCCATGTGGTGTCTATCCCATTTTGTGGTTTATCTGTGATTGGATCTTACGTTACTGTCATACAGTGAAATGGGTTGAATTACACTTTCATATCTTCGGAGCCAGGTGTTTGTGGGAGGGGTTGATATTGTAAAGCCTCAATACAACATGTGGCGTAGAAAGACCTGCATGCCTTCTCTTTCACTTTGTCTCATTGTGAGTGTCTGTGACAGGGTGGTACTATACCTGTAGTATTACTGAGAGAGGGAGACCTTAGTAGCAGCTAGGAGTGTGTGCTGTATTTCTTAAAGCACTCTGCCTCCGGCTCTGGCCTTATCAGCCTGGGAGGACAACTGTAAACTGCCTGGTTTACAGTCAAGACAAGGCTGTCAGTGGGAGGCAGAATGTTGAAACATACTAAACTCTTGACAGAGGATCAAAGGATAGATTTATAGCCTAGATAAGATTCTGCTGATAACGTGACTTTTTTAACCTTGAATTCATTCATTCCTTATCTATGGGATACAGAAAGCAAAGAATAAACCACTGGGTCAAGCCTACGGGAACAACATTGAACTGCAATGTCGGCATTTATCTTCACAATAAATGCTTGAGGGTTTAGTTTAAGACAAAACGTAAGCAGGTTGTGGTCCAACAGAGACTAATTCAAATTCAAAGTGCTTTAATGCCACGTCTCATGAATTACAGTCTTGCCAAAGCAAAGACAATTAACCCAACATTCATAGACATTTACGGTTATTGGACATTTACATACTGTCATATCTACAGTACAGTATGTGTGACATATATGTATGTAATCTCACACAACATGATTGTGAGACAGGCTGACTCCTTCCTTTCCTATGGCTGTGACTGGAGATCACACGCTGGGCTGCAGCTCTGCTGAGTTTCCTCCCTCCTCCTCAGTGAGATTGGTAGCTGTTCTGATCCAGGTGGGCGGTGGGATTCTGGGATTAGATGTGCTATTTTGGGGAAGAATGTTGGTCTGAGTATTTCTCACAGCACAGAGGAAAGTGCATCTATGTTTACGAAGAGTTACTGATTTGGCAGCACTGTGTTTCACGGATCACTCCAATAAATCTCCCTGGAATTTGAATGTACTAATTTATTAAAGGTGGAGAGAATCCATGTAGCATTTGAGAGAAGCTAAAGATGGCAGTGAGAAGAGGGATCTTATCAGGGATCGTAACTGAGGACACGAGTCTGAAGCACGACAATACAGTAAAAACATTCAAATCAAAAGATTTTATTTGCATATCTTTTAGGGATAGAACGTTGTCACCCTTTTGTTTCTAATGAACCCTGAATGGCGTCTTTATGAGAATAAAGAAATGCCGGTTTTCATTGCAGAAAACATCCATCGAGAGCATCCCCTTATGAATAAATAAAGTCCTGAAACCACGAAGGATCACTGTACTTTATAGATTTGACATTAAAATGTAACATAATTTAGCGAATAATGCATATTGCCCTTAAAGAATTAATGGTTAAGCTTGTTTTTGAAACAGTGACAATGTTCACGCCTGCCTTTCAATTTTTCAAAGTGTTTCTAGGAACATGAGACGGAATATCTTCCCTTGAATCTTATGAAAATAAAGTACAAAGGAAATATTCAATAGAAATTTAATTGGATTACAAGCAATGTAGTTTTTGTGCCTTCGAAATTTAATTCAGCCGTCCACTTCTATCGTCTTTATTCAATACAGCCTAGCGACTGACCCGGCGCCTATAATTCTTTGACAAAACCAAACGCTCTTAGAGTGTTCTGAAATATTTTTGACAGGTTTCACATTTTATAGTCTCTCTCGGGAAAAACTGAAATTAGATTTACTGGAGTTTCGCTTGATTAGTTTGAATGTCCAAGTTTTGTTACAGTACATTGTGGATGGCGAGCGGCCAGGTCACCGGCTAATAAGATATGCAATTTCGAAGACATTTCCTCTGAAGCCCAAAGTATAGCTTCACTCAGCTGCACCACGGAAAGGTGTCTTTTTATTTGAGTACAGAACCTCAATGAAGAGCTCGGTGAAACAGACCAGCCTCTCCTGGGGAGTTTCAGCACCGTGGACAGAGACCGTGAGCTCTGAACAGCGCCTACTCACTGGTCGGCGGACAGTAAAGCAGGAATGAGCGACATCACTGACGGGCTTAAACGATACTGCATTACGTCTGTTAATTTTTCCAACTAGTCTCCCCGAGAGTGATACAAAGTGGTATATTAAGATGTACGGCTGAAGTCCCGCAGCTGCTAAAATAAGAGATTAATAACTGTTATTAATTTTGTACAGTGGCTGCCGTTTTCTCTGTGGGCGAAACCCGACAGTGTCCGACTTAATCCACAGATATATGTTTCTTTGCTCACAGCACACAGAGTACAACGTGTGTGAACGCAGCGCCAGTGTTAGCAGAACTGCAGCTCAGGTCCGAATCACGGAAAAGCAGTGAACAGCCATCGCCACAGAGTGCAATACGGAGTGTTTGCAATTCAGAAACAGAGAGGAGAACCTAGAGACTTACAGTATGACCGAGGGTGAATAGGGAACGAATGTCAGAAAGATAAAAAAAATATAACGAAAGAAATAGAAGAAAAAAGAGTCAGGAAAATGAAGGTATTTACGGTTGTTTTAGAACAACGTATTTATTTCAGAAATTAGTAAAAAAATCAAGAAAGACATGGATATTTTACGTGTCTAAAATTACAGGTATAAAACATTGTGTGAGAGCAGGTACATCTAATGGGAACCACACCAAAAAACGTTCATGTTTGAGGCAGCACCCGGGAAAAGCACAGTCTGCAGTACATTTGGTGATCGCTTGTGTAAGGAATATGAATTTAGTAATAAGCCAACATCTGTTCTTTCTGTTCTTGAGTTTAGTAAAACTCCAAGCGGAAATGAAAACGGATCGAAGAATACAACCATAAAAACCACCTTGCCCTTTTATTGCTACCATTGCTGTAATTTTCCTTGAATTTGTTTTGGAACAATGTATTTATTTCGGAACCAATCTTATTTATTTTTAATTTATTTTTTAATTTATTTCTCAACTGTTTGAAATTTGATGAGACTCCAGCACCCAACCACATAGTGTACATCTTTTCAGACAGGAATATCATGGAAACAAACATTGTTGTCACACAGGGAACAATAGTAGCCCACATTTTAGTCAGGATATATGGAAAAGACAATCAATACCCATTCTCAGAAGCAATTCGTAGAAAGCAGTTGTGTACTAAATGCAGATCAAGAAAAAAACTCTGAGGACTTGTTGAGATTCCAGCTCCAGTAGTTCTGACATGAACAGATTGTAATCTCTATAATCTTCATTCCTGTACTAATTTAAACACACATCAATCATATTGAATAAACATGTACATTCAAGTAGTCTCCAGTGCTTCTCTTTAGAGCAAATCTGTTGACATATTTCTATGGGCCAGAGATACAGTATGTGTCCAATGTGATCAAGATTCATTACTATAAATGCACGATTTAAAGAGTCAGACCTCTGAAACACAATTTCCAGCAGCTGTGGACTGCTCACTTTGTTCCAGGACTTGTCACTGACGAACTCAACACAAGGAGAAATGTAATACAAGATGCTTTAAATTTAGGCAGCTCTCATGGGCCCCAGTGCAGGAATAAAATCTTTCAAACCTGTCCCTGAGCCACTGGAGGTAAGCTTCGTGTTCTTCTGGAAGCTTGGCTTTGTGGACTCCACTGCATCGATTTGTGTTTTGAGGCCCTGTTCCATGTGTGTTGCAACCCAATCTCTCAGTGCACTGCTCTGGCTGGCTGTCTCCCACAAGCTTTCAATTGCAACTCTCAGTTTGAGGCTCAGTTGCCTAGCGACACAGAGCAGTCAGAGCCAACTGGATGGGGAGAACTCATCACCTTCACTGCCCCAAACTGGGGATCTGCATTGCCACAGCACTGCTCCCATAACCAACTAAAAACAACTGGGATTGCTCACACAATCTCAAGACAACAAAAAAATCATTCATCACCTCTTTTATATCTTTATAATACACTGCTCCAGAAATATAATAAATGGGAAACGAAAATGTTCTCCCTACTGTATAATTGTTTTGGATGTTCTTTTATCCTGGGTTTTGGGAAAAACTGCATGCTAAGTAGGAAAGCCCCAAGACATTGCAATTACTGCACAGGAAATTTTCTTTTTTGGCATTTGGCAAGAGAAATCTTACTATTTCAAAATGGTATTTTCTTACAAAAATGATTTGCTTGAGAACACTGGTCTGAAGTACAAGCAAAACACCCCTTCCATTAATCAATCTTAATCTGGCAGATGTGACATGGAAAGTGGAATATGTTAATAGCACGTTGGCCCTCTTGACAACTGTTCAAAATGAGATTCACTAAACAAAGGATAATAACATTGACACTTCAATAAACAGACTGCTGCATGTTAATACTGTAAGATCTTAAACTGAATGATGCAAGCTGAAATTATTATTAATTAGCTAATTTCAATTATCATGTGAATAAGGTTGCTGTCTGGAGCTGAAATTCACCGCTTGTAATTCAGAGCCAGGACAATAAACAATCAGGGCTCTTCAGAATGGAGAAAATCAATACCCAGTCCAGCAGAGCACAGGTGGACAGATCAAAGGAAAATTGCTGTAGAGTGTTTTCCCTCACTGTCTTTCTACTTCTGCTTATGCAACTGCCCTTAATGTTACAAGAGGCTCTATAAAATACAATTTAATACGTGAGCAAGGTGTTAAATTTTAACCACCACGGGAAATTTAACAGGGAAAGAATATGGTCCTCTTACTATAATGCAGGGTGTCGAGGTACAGAAACTGTCTCTGTATAGTCTGCGTGTTTGAAACGTTTTTCTGGGGGTTAATGATAATTAGGCTTCGTGTAACAGATTTGAGCTGTTTTAGATTTTACCTAATGCTTTCTGGTTGCTGCTTAACATTTGTTGTCCTTCAATTACATTGCATGTCTTGATAATAGGTAGCAAGGTGTCATGGCATTTCTTATCAAGTCATCACTGCTGCTGGGTCCTGGTTTCGAATCTGAGTGTGGAGTTTTCATATTCCATTCCATGTTCGAAAAGAGTTTCTACAGATGTTCCTAATCCCTCCCAACTTCCAAAGATGTACTGGCTAGGCTTAAAGGAGTCTGTAAAATCCTTCCTGAGCCCTGAGCAATGTATTGATGTCCTAGCCAGGGTACAGTCTCTTCTTGTGACCTATGCTTCAGTCACTGGCTCTAGGTTTCTGTCAACACTGCAAAGAATAAGGAGTTTTGAAGTGGAGTACCATAGACCTGAGCACCTTGAACAGACTCCCCTGCTAAAATGAAATCTTGGGCCCCAAGATAGACTCTATGACAACTGGCAGTATGTTCCCCAGTTTTACAAAAGCAGTGTGAATGCTGCAGCCACAGAGAAGTGGCCTTCATACTGCTTCATTACTGAGTGTGTGAACAAATCATCGCTTGCAAGTGGATTAATACTGAAGTTAGTAAATAGCCTTGTTTGAAATGCTCAGTGAGCGTGAACTGACATGCGGGAGAGACCCTTTGTCACCAGGCCCTCCTCAGCCACTCTGCAGGCCTTTGCCATCTGAGCCAGACAGTGAAACAGGAACTGAGCAGCCTCTAGGTTTGTTTTGTCTGAACCATTATCGAGACATACAGAAGAAAAGGAAAAAAAACAAAAACAGAGACAGAAATCATTGACCTCCCTGTAAAAAGAAAAAAGATGCCCCCTTCATTTTTTGATTATGGAGTGAGTCAGTAATGAAAGGGGATCTTGGTTTATTCATTGTAACAGGAGTTTTTCTCAAAAGATATTTCACTGATGCTTCAAACAGAAGCCATTTAAACTTCCACTCTTCTATGCAGCTGGGTATTTTACTGGAGCATTTCAGGTGAACCGCATTGCTCATGGATACTACAGGCTCACCCAGGTTTCAAACCCACAACCTCAGAGTTATGCTCCACAGTGAGCTCAGCTGCTGGCAGTGTGGGCCTTTTGCTCCTCGGGTAACAAGTGAAGAGAGACATAAACCTGTTGTATTTCAGCAAGGTATCACAGCTGTGGGTGCTTACATTATTAAAACCCAGACCAGCATGATGCAAAAAAGCGCCCTCCTTTGTTACCTTTATTTCAGCTGTGCTCTAGATGCCATTAACATGCAGAAAACACCCTGCTGGAGTCGTCTGGCTTCGGGTGGCGCTGACGATGTTTAATGCCAGCAGCTGTATCACTCTGCAACTCACAACTGGCAGCCCCACTGAAACTCAGCAGTGTGAGCCTGGCCAGACCCTGTGTGGGAGACCTCCTGGGAAAGCTAAGGCTGCTGCTGGAAGAGGTGTTAGTGGGCCAGTTTGGGGCGCTCACCCTGTAGTCTGTGTGGAACCTAATGCCCCAGTATATCGATGGGGGCACTATACTGTAAAACAGGCACCGTCCTTCGGATAAGAAGTAAAACCAAGGCCCTGACTGTCTGAAGTCATTAAACCCCCAAGGCGTTTCTTGAAAAGAGTAGGGGTGTTACCCCGGTGTCCTGGCCAAATTTCCCATTGGTCTTTACCAGTCATGGTGTCCTAATAATCCTCATCAGTGAACTGGCTTCATTACTCTGCTGTCCTCCCCGCTGATATTATTATTATTATTAATGAAACAGACTCGGATCCATGGACATAAAGTATATTCAGGGATCTGATTCCTGCTCCTGTGTCTGGAAATAAAAACAGATTGCTCTGGGAGAAGGGGTTTTTGATCAATCAGTTATTTTGCGCCAGAGGACATCCTAGTGTTGTGGCTTCCAGAAGGCGGTGTGCCGTACAGCCCCTGTTCCTCAGAGGAGCCTGATCAATGGTTTCCAAAGAGCTTCTGATACTGCGCCTACTAGCTTCGCTTCCCTTGCCCCTTGTGCTGAAGGAAAACACCCCAGGCGTCCTCTTTGTCAGGAGGAATTAATAACCCAGTTTATACATCTTTAATGCCGAGTCCCTTCATTCGATTGCTCGCAACCGCACAATCTATTTTTAATAAGCGTGCTCTCGAGAAATAGCATGTAGCTACGCCATGAAAGTCAAGACCCATGACGATGAACTTGAGAAATAAAGCGATGAGCTGAGCAGGGCACAGTGAATAAAATAGGTGGGACTTGAGAACATGGGGCATGAAAGGTTTAATGCTCTGGGGCTGAGAAATGAGTTTAACTGCTGTTATATATAGGAACTCAAGTTTCCATCCAACCCACCTGGCTGGATCAGTGAAGACCAGCACTTTATCCTGGAAGAGTTAAGGGTTTTTTTTCCCAGTGAGGCTGCGGAAACATGGACAGGCTTAAGACAGCTAAAGAACTCTCCACCTGCAAAATGGCATTGGTCTAAAGGCAGCGCAAATAGTTTATCCCCCACTTTGAGGAAAAGCGTCTGTATGGCGACCTCGATGCGCAGAGGTGGGAGCTGTTCAGCACTGACAGCACCATGCCGACCGGGCTGTCCTGCCTTGTGTCAGCCCTCCCCTGACAGCACCATGCCGACCGGGCTGTCCTGCCTTGTGTCAGCCCTCCCCTGACAGCACCATGCTGACCGGGCTGTCTTGGCTTGTGTCAGCCCTCCCCTGACAGCACCATGCTGACCGGGCTGTCCTGCCTTGTGTCAGCCCTCCCCTGACAGCACCATGCTGACCGGGCTGTCCTGCCTTGTGTCAGCCCTCCCCTGACAGCACCTTGCCGACCGGGCTGTCCTGCCTTGTGTCAGCCCTCCCCTGACAGCACCATGCTGACCGGGCTGTCCTGCCTTGTGTCAGCCCTCCCCTGACAGCACCATGCCGACCGGGCTGTCCTGCCTTGTGTCAGCCCTCCCCTGACAGCACCATGCTGACCGGGCTGTCCTGCCTTGTGTCAGCCCTCCCCTGACAGCACCTGCTGGCCTGCTGGGACTCTGCTTCCAGGAAGCCATTGAGCAGAAAGACATCTCCCTGATGCTTCGAGAGTGTCAAACAAAGCACTGCAATCCCGGCGTCTAAAAATAGCCTTGTCTTTCAGTCCAAGGGGAATGCAGACATCCCCTGTCACTTCGTCCCTCAGACTGCTTTTGTTCTGCGCAAGACCTTGAAACCGACGTGTCTTAACTAGTTTTTAACCCCCGACACGGCGCCAACTGGCACTGCTGAGACCCTGCTTCCCAAGGCAAGCTAGAATTACAGCAGAGGTGGAGACAGGTGTGAGGCGTGTGAGGCACTGGGATGTGTTCAGTTTAGCTAGTTTAGCAGTTTAGTGTAATAAGTACAGTACCTGAGTACAATGAAATGCTTACGTTCACGTTCCCTCACATAATAAATGACATCACAAGCTGTTAGAGACAAGAACATAAAACAATAGCACATGTGCCAACAACATAGTGGAAAGCGGAAGTGTAAAATACATGTAGTAGCAGTATGTATAAACGTACAGTTGGCAGTAATATACATAAGATTAGTACAGAACACAATGGCAGAAATAGTATACATTAGAAGTTAACAACTGTGATTTTCAGCAGCATTCAAACAGCAGCAATATGCACAAGCCAAGCAGCAACAGCATTGCGTGTTCAGTGCAGAAGCAGTGGGGTGTAATGTGAGGGTAGGAGGAGTATGAGGTGGTGTTCAGAAGTCTGTTGTCCCGAGGCCGCGCCTAGCGAAGATGGTTTGTGCCGGTGATGGCCTGGGCTGAATCCACCACCCTCTGCGGTTTCATTACGAGGCCATGACAGCCCTTCGCAACGCCACCTTTAATCTCAACGGACGGATCAATTATCTACGCTTTCTTTGACACTTGTGCTTTCTTGTCACCCTATTTGCAATCTCTCCGTTAACCTTTCTGAACTAATGCATGTTTTCGTGTTGTTGTTTGCCTGCAGCTCTGGAACTAATTCACTGAATCGGACATTAACGTGCAAACAAACACCCTGTTATGTCCCAGACCTTTACAGCGCATCGTCAGCTCTGACTAATGGATAGTCTGTGGGGCTTGTAAACAGGCCTGCGGAGGGCAGAGCAGATGGCTGGAGGCTTCCCTGCTGTGCACCTCTCGCACACGCACGGGGCCTCACCTGCTGGCCCAGGTGTGCACGCCGAACAGCCTGATCTCCGCGTACGAGAGTGAAAGTCAGGGCTCAGCATGCATCAGTGCTGTTTGCTTTCTCATCGGCCGAGTTAACAGGTATGCTGTGCCTGCAGAATTGTTTTCTTAAACTATACCCCGCTCACCCTCAAATCTAATAAAACACTCAGCAGTACAAAACAATCTCCTCATTTAGAATGAATACTGCAATTCATTAAGAACATAGGAAATGTCACAAATAAGAAGGGACCACATGGTCCAGTGTGCGCATTTAGATGTTATCCTAATATCACTACTGGTGCTGATATACTCCTCTGGGTTGAGTTTGTCCATACCTTCAGGATTTAAAAGTACTCCTAAATATCCTCCTTTAGATCATCTTGCAAATCAGCCAGCAATGACTGTTGATATTCCAAAGGGGAATACTTCTTGGCTGAAATCAAGTGGAGAGTTCCAAAGGGAACTGGCTCTTCCAGCATCGTCTCTCTGATTTGCTAATGTCCGTGCCCTGCAGTCACTGCCCAGACTCGACTGGGTCGCTTACTGTCTGCTCTCCATGGTGGGATAGGAAAACAGGTGTTGAAAAAACATGTCGCGTTTTATTTTGCCTAGCGACGTCTCTGTAGCGGTAATGGCACTGATGCAAAAAAAACGTAGCTTCTGAGGCTGCGAGTCTAATACAGGCGCTGTGATAAGACGTGCCGCCTGCTCAGCAGGTGTGATTACAAGTCAGATCCGCCAAGGCTCACAGACACCCCTCTTTCCCCATCAGGCTGCTGCTGCAGGCAGCAGGAGAGACAGGAATGCTGCAGCCACGCCCACCTCCCCCCCATCCTCCCTCAACAAACTCTGTTGACAGCTCTTTCTGGGACTGGAGCCAATCCTGTCTCACAGGACGAATCATAGCACCAGATGAAAACAAAACCGCTACCTGATGCAGAATAATAGTCTAAGTGCCCCCCAGCAGCTGCACTAATGTAATTGCATCCTTCTGATATTGTGCCTACTTTTCACAACTCCTGCAGCTTCCTAGGTCACAGGCACAGCGCTCTCCTGGACACCTACAGACAGGTCTCGCAGATGACACAAGCTGTTTGTGAGCCATCTGTTTCTGCCAAACACGAAAACATCACCAATGTCTGACAGGTTGGCACTTTGATTTCTCCTTTCTGTCATATCTGTGATAGATCCACAGAGTTGGATCGAGTCCTGCACATTTTGAGTTGTTTACCGGACTTTGGGCAGTCATGCGGTTTCCCTGACTAGGAAGTGCCATTAACAGCAATTGAAAGCTTACAGTTTTGGCTTGTGAGCTCCCTACAAGGCTTTCAATATATCTACCAACACCGAGCTTTAAAAATCAGGAAGGTTTCGCTGTCAGCATTTCACCTGTCTCAGAAGGCACATTCCCAGCACACTTAGACTGGAATTCCTTTCAGTGAATAGGCTCCTAAATACTATTCTCCACCATGAACTCCTCGAGGAAGGGTATCTTTGCAGCAGGAGGTTGCTGTCTGGGAGAAATTTACAAACTGAGTCTCTCAGTAAATAAGGGGTAGCTCGCATATTTGATCGTGTGAGAATAATGCCCGATCTGAGCAAAGCGAATCCCTGGCCAGCTCATTTTGCTGGTGGCACATCTCCCAATGCCTCCAAGCTCGGGGAGCTCCATCCCAGTGCAGTGAGGCTTTCGCACAAACAAGAACCTGCAGGTTAATAATAGGCACAGGGACATGGACGTGCTGTCCTCAGCGCTAATTGACCAGAGGCGCACACATCCTCAGGCCTTTATTCTGCTGGCACAGTTTCACAGCAACCAGCGGGAGTGCGTGGCACGTGCCAGGCAGCACAGCTCACCGTTCTCGCTGGGCTCGGCGCTGGGAGGCGGATGACTTGCTGGAGAAGGCAGAAACTAGCACAGCCCCAGTAGAGAGCCCTCGGCAGCTCACAAATTAACAGGCTTCACATAAAAAAGCTACTTACATAGGGTCTAGGACTGTTCTGTGATGCAGCACTTGTGGGTGTATTTGATTACATTCCCAGGTGGGACTGTGTCCTTTCTGGCTCCTGCTCAGTTTAAATTACTCCTTCACAGTCTTGAGTGCACCTGTTCAGTCTCAATTGCTTCTGCTCAGTCTGTATTGCTCCTGCCTCATCTCGATTGCTCCTGCCTAACCTTGATTGCTCCTGCTCAGTCTGTATTGCTCCTGCCTCATCTCGATTGCTCCTGCCTAACCTTGATTGCTCCTGCTCAGTGACAGCTGCCAAGCTATTATGAGTCTCTGTGAGCAAATTCATTTGCTGGCAGGTGTTAACTACTGTCGAATTGTCTTGTTAAGGTGTGTGGAGACAGACATGTCCTTAAATCAAGCTAGTTTTAATTAATTTTAGGAGATTGTACTCTTGATAAAAAATGGCAGCTAGATAACATTTATCTAGTCCAAAAAATGTCGTCTGATACAATTTTTGTTTTCAAATCCCCGTTCTCTTTTTGTAGCAACATGAGCTCTATTTGTTTCATTTTTTGGTTTTCTTCATGATTGTGAAATAAGATGTAAAAGTATATTCATATATATCTCATTCTAAGCCAAAAGGCTTCAGTATAGAGCAGTGCCTCTAGGAGGCTCCTGGGTTCAAATTCCAGGTGGGAACCTGCTGTTGTAAAGTACTTAACTCAAGTTGCTAAAGTGACTGTCCTACTGTATAAATGGATCTTCCGGTTGTCATTTTGAATTCATGCCAGTTCATTTATGATCTGCCATTTGTATCATATTCTGCATTAGAAATTTGTTTCAGGCTCCTGCAACCCGAAGATGTAACGGCCTGCAACACTTTGACACCAGCGGCAGCTCATCTGACTGGATGTCTGTTTCTGTAAGAGGCTGAAGAGGTAGGAACCTCTGGGTGATTTCAGCCAGGCCGGGGCTATGAGATGGATGGGTCATAACACTTCTGAATTGCAATAATGTGCATAATGATTCGGAATCAGGAAAGCCATGTACAATCAAGGGTGTGACACTGCATTTTCTTTCAGGAAGACAACATCCTAAAACATCCGCCCAGGTTGTTTTCTGCAAAGGGTCTGCTGTAGCACTCAATGCCTGCCATCTTTAAACGGACAGGTGGCATGCTCTTTTGAGCTCATGCTGAAGCAGGGGGGGTTACAATGTTTCACTTAAACATATCTGTGAGAGCAGCCTTATTCCACTTGTCGGATAACCTGTCAGTTCAACCAATACAAACACAATTGAATTTATCTATCCACTGTTCATTGCTCTTTTTATTCTGTTGTAGGTAACGTCATGGTTTGAAGGAGACTCCTCAAAACAAAAGGGATAAAAGTGAGATGTCTTGATCTAGGTGTTTGTACAGATCTTAGTGATTAAGTGGCTTTTTTTCTGGGGCAGGACTGATATGCAGAAATTAAAATGGCAGGGACTAATTTTGACGCTGGCATTTTAGAAAAGCAAGACAACCAGACAGAACTGCATCACACTGACGCACAAACACAATCCGGAGCACAGGACGTGATTTTTTGCACACTCACTGGGACACAGAGAACACACACAGCTCACATCCTCACAGCCCCTCCTGAGGGATAATCTGACAGCACAGGTCTGTTTTCACACGCTGCACAGCACATCAGAGCTGGTAATGATGCCGTCTCTCCCTCAGAGGATCAAACCGTCTAAAAATACTTTCAAATCAAATGTTGTTGTTTTTTTTATTGAATAAAAGCAACCGCCTGTTAGATTCATCCATTTGTATTTTTGCATCGGGTCAAGAGTGGATGAACGAATGCTTGTCAGATTTTAAAGGCACTGTTTCCACTACAGAGAAATGCATTTAAACTATGGGAAAGTGCATTTGAAACTGAGGATCGGAAGCAAGTCTTCACACAAATTCATGTAGGGCTACCAAGCTCCTGCCAAACAAGACCCCAAGCCCCTTGTATCCGATCCAGGTGACCTCCTGTGTTGTCCATGTGGAGACCAGGCACGCGACCCGGGTCTGGGGATAGCGAGAGCCCTGCTGTTTCGCAGAAACCGGCCGGTTCGATCACCCACAGCTGACGACACCTTGTTGAGGCGCAGAGCGAAACGCTGTAGGGTGGACCACATGAAGAAGAGCGGTCGAAACAGTCTTTCTTTCGCGCCCGGGTGTGGCCTCGGTCGAGGTTCAGCTGCAGCTCTTGGCAAGACCAGATCAACCAGTGATGACTCGCTGTTGGCCTGTCTGACGTTGTGATCCAAGAACAGTTCACAGGAGAATCCCAGGGGACGTACAGTAGGTCAGGTAACAAAACCATAAACAGGCAATGACAGAAGACGCTTCTATTTTTCTCAGTTACAGCATCTCAATAAACGGAACACATTTTTTTCCCATGGCAACTTAGGATGGCCAAATTTATTTCTGGAGCAGGTCTGAAGTAGGCTTCTCTGCATTCTCCGCATGGTCTGCACAGCTGATGAAAGGATTCTGCTATTGATTTCTACCAGGTCAGTGGTGATACAAGAATAGAGCATGCCCTTGTTGTGCTGTTGTGCTCAATCGCCAAGGGACCAAGATTCGGGGTCACTGTCTAAAACTCTCTAATCGCAGCGAGCCGGTCTCCCTCTGGGTCCAGCGCTGCCTCCTCAGAGCCTCTCCTTTTAACCCGAGTCAATTAGAAATGGTCAACCAGTGCAATTAATCAGGTCAGTCTTTATTAGAGGCGACCAGCGCTCGTTGTGGCACTAGAACGCTGCTTTCTTTTGTTTCTGTGTTGTAAGCAGTGAATTTAAATACCGATTGTCTGTCTTTCTCCGGAGCGAAGATGTACGCTGTTTTTTTGTGTGTGTGTGTGCTGTAAATCGAATCGCAGTGAAACCAATACCAGGAAATGTAGGAAAAAAGGTGTAGCAGGGGTCTGTTTGTGTTGATGTGCGCGCATTGGAGAGCATGAGCTGAATAATTATTTATAGTCAGAAGGTGACGGTAAAATGAGAGCGTGCGATGTGTGAGGATGATGATGATTGTTGAGCTCGTCCCCCCCCCCCAACTCCACGACCACCACACCGCACACACCACGGTTACCCTCCCCAACCCTCTTCTTCCCCGCCCCTCTCCTAGGCTCTGCTGCACAGCCTGAGTCCGCCCTGATGCCCGCAATTACCGGGCTCGGCTGCCGCGTCTCCCCCCGGTTCTCACAAAGGACTTCACCTTCAGTCCGGCCGCAGGCAGGCGACGCGCCTCGGTCCCTGTGTGCGCCGCCGTCCACAGTATCATGGAGGAGAAGCGTCAAGGTCGTGGGCGCATCTAGAAGCTGCTCGCGCGGGCGACTCGCCTAGGAAGTCAAGGTAAGGAGACTGATGAACAACCACCCCCGGAAACACGGGCGAACCTTGTCGTTGTTCGCCCGGGCAGGTCTCGGGCACTAGGTGTTTTAACATTTTCCCGCAGAGCGTGCAATTAGAAATTTGGGGGGTCTGGACGGGAGGGCATATTCGTGATGGTCACATATTTCCTCACTGCATGATATAACTCCAATGCAGCACCCGGCTACACGGCAACGTTCCGTGTTTTCGCCTCAGTTTTCGCTGTCTGTCCGTGTAATTATGTTACGGTGCTGCGTCTCCTGTGTACACGTTGCGGGGTGCCTGATGACTCTGGCTTGTTACAAGTCGGGCTCTTGGTGCGATGAAAGTCGTTACAGACACATTAAAGGCTTATCAAAACCGAGCTCTCCAGTCATCCACGGATTCTGATTTTAGCATGCATCAACAACGACCGCCTTATCTTTCCGTCCTGCTTTAAAAAAAAAAATGCATTGCACTGTTTGAACTGTTTTCAATACCAACCGACGATTTTTATTTTTTTTTTAAAACCAGCTTTTCTTTGTTACACACTAGACAGCGGCGTAGGCTGTCCTCCCTTAGCTCGTGAATATCCGCCGCTACCGGAGCACAACGCTTGCATCTACCGTGCATCAATGTCACAGGTGCGGCGTTTAAATACTTGAAAAGGAAGGAAATGTGCGCTCGTTACCTTACGAGTACAGTGTGTAGGCTGGTGATTAATAACATTTGGTGTTTTGTAATGCATGTGGTTTCAGGGAGATTGGAAACGCGCTGATGCCTCCCTGTGGTTTTGTTCTAGATAGCGAGGTACAATGAATGAAGAGGCGCAGGTTAATGCAAGCTGGCTGTCTCAGGACTACCCCCATGCTGAAGGTGGCGCTGCAGAGAACGTGACAGCTGCCGTGTCTTCCCTAGTGCCCGTCGTGGACACGGAGCCCGAGCTCATCGTCAACCCCTGGGACATCGTCCTGTGCACCTCCGGGACCCTGATCGCCTGCGAGAACGCCATCGTGGTCCTCATCATCTTCCACAACCCCAGCCTGCGGGCGCCCATGTTTCTGCTGATCGGCAGCCTGGCTCTGGCCGACCTCCTGGCCGGGCTGGGCCTGGTCATCAACTTCGTCTTCGCCTACCTGCTGCAATCCGACTCCGCCAAGCTGGTGACCGTGGGGCTGATCGTGGCCTCTTTCTCGGCCTCCGTGTGCAGCCTGCTGGCCATCACCATCGACCGCTACCTGTCCCTGTACTACGCGCTGACCTACAACTCCGAGCGGACGGTCACCTTCACTTACGTCATGCTGCTGGTCCTGTGGGGGGGGTCCGTCTGCCTGGGCCTGCTGCCCGTCACGGGGGTCAACTGCCTGCGGGACGAGTCGACCTGCAGCATCATCCGGCCGCTGACCAAGAACAACGTGGCCGTGCTGTCCGTGTCCTTCCTGCTGATGTTCGGCCTCATGCTGCAGCTGTACGTGCAGATCTGCAAGATCGTCCTGCGGCACGCCCACCAGATCGCCCTGCAGCACCACTTCCTGGCCACCTCGCACTACGTCACCACCCGCAAGGGCGTCTCCACGCTGGCCATCATCTTGGGCACCTTTGCGGCGTGCTGGATGCCCTTCACCCTCTACTCCCTGATCGCAGACTACACCTACCCCTCTATATACACCTACGCCACTCTGGTGCCCGCCACCTACAACTCCATCATCAACCCCGTCATCTACGCCTTCCGCAACCAGGAGATCCAGAGGGCGCTGTGGCTCATATGCTGTGGCTGCGTGCCGGCCAGCGTGTCTCAGAGAGCACGCTCCCCCAGCGACGTGTGAGCCCCCGTGGGGAACTGACGCACCCGTCTCCTCTTTGGGCACACGCTGGGGTGGGCGTGGGGTGGGGGGGGGAGAGAAGGGGGGGCCGCTGGATGCTTGTGGCTTTTTTTATTTTCGGTTTTCCCGGCTTGCGTTTCTCAGGCAATCTTCAGGTAGCCATGCCTTTATCGTTCATCGGGAGAAGCTGTGCTGGTTGGCTTTTAGTAGGCGCAGGGGTTGAATGGGCCGGCTGTCTTTGTAAGTACAGTACACTTCTCCATCCACCCTTCCATCCATCCATCTGGTCGGCGCAGGAGAGGAAAACGTAGGCCCTACTAGAACTCAAGTGTGATTCGTGATCCGTAACCTAGAGACTCAAGACTTAGAAAATTAAAAGGACAACAACTATTACGTGCAAAAGCTTAGAGCCAAGACTGCGTGTAGGGAAAAGTACGTGTCTGCATGATGCAGTCTGTACCCAAGATGCAGGAGATCTGACATGTTTTCTGAGAATCCCTTTGCGCTCGGCTTCATAGGATTGATCATTGAGATGCTCCACCACTCCCAGTAGTGACACCGCTGTGAGACAGCGGGGGGCAGGAGAGAGGAGGATGGGAAATTAGAAACGCAGGAGTCCCTTGCTCCTCGTTTCGTCTTGCTAGTCGAGGGGTTTCAAAGCGTTTCTGATTGTTTTCTGCGGTTCGCCGAGGAAATCCCTGCTCGATGTGCACGTGAAACAAAGGTCTGTCTGTATAAGCGACAGCAAGAAGGTACGAGCTGACACGCTCACACACGCACACACACACACACACGCGTGCGCGCGTGCATGCTCCGGTGGCCGAAGGCAGCAGCTCTGATCGGCGAGCGGCGTGTCTCTGGCTGCACATCACGAGCCCGGCCGCAGCTACAGTAACGTGCCCTGCAAGTTAAGAACGAGCCGGCAGAGCAGCTGTGCTAAAAATAGAGCAGGGCTGGAGCTGAGGCTGTGTCTGCGGCAGACTCTCAAGAATATTAACTGGGTGACACCAGCGTGAGCCTTCTGGATGAGCCGTCTGGAAATTTGGCCAAGCTTTGGTGCAGCTCTTTTCTGTTTTGGAGAAAGGCTCCTCTTTCGCACCGAAGGGCAACGCAAACAGTAACGCGGTCCCTAGTCGCTTCGTGTTCGCGAGAGAGGAACGTCTAAGTAAAACTGCTATTAGCCCCATAGCTAGAAAAATCCACAAGCCACAATGGATGTATTAAACGTATAGTGACTCAGATAATGCCTTGATTTATAAAAATGTTTTAAAAGTAAGCTTTTAAATAGAAATACCATTGTTAGGTGGCTTTATTTTATCATTAGAGCATAGTTTAATGAAGCTCCTTGAAGAATATTATTCTTTTTATCTTTATGGTAGGGTTAGTAATACTATGTTTAATACAATTTTACATATCTCCTGGACTGTACAGAATAACCTGAAAATGTGCTGTCAGTGTATTGAGTGTCTTATAACTAAGTGCGCAGCTCAACATCTTCTGTAGGTTCCAGGGCTGGATGGTTTTTAATGAATAATTCATCATTTCGCAAACCCAAACCAGCCATTGTTAAGTATGGAAAGCAGACTCCCTAAAGCTGAACCGTTAACAGATTTTTAAGATCTGTACCATCACATGAGCTCTTGGGCTGTTGGACAGATGGTAGTAACTACCTGGAGTGTTAATAAGGTTCTCCTCGCGGTAGTGAAACATGTGAGCGTTGATTACTGTAACGAAATGGCCCAAATAACCAGTTGAGCTGTCGTGAAGCTACAGCTGCTCCACTGACATGTTTTAAGCAAAAAAAACAGCTTCCATCGTCCCAGATGTCAGTGACAATTCTAGACTCTCATTTTATTCACCTTAACTGTTGCTCACTCTCCTGTTTATGATCTTTCTCAGCCTGCCTTTTGAAGAATCCGGATCAAAGCATTATACATTGATATTTATTTCAGTTTATCTCTTTTGTGTGCGTCAAAAGTCAATTAGCAATAACTAAATCCTGACATTATTTTTCACCTTTTGGTATGAAACGAACTCCCGAGAATTACAGCAATATTCACACAGCAATAAAAAGCTCATTCCAGCCACAAGCTCAGTACAAGTATTTTAATAGAAGCTATTTGAGTTCAAGGGCACTCTGCAATTACTCCAGCTTTGGTACTGAAATACTCAATGGGGATTCAAATGATGAGTGATTATTTTAAGTAACAGAAAGCACATACTGTGACTTACTATGTTTGATATCTTAATTTGTTTACTATCCCTTTTAAGGACAGTTAAGAACAACAACGTTATTTGGAAATCAGAACATACCACACAAATACAGACCATTAATACTCTTTTCATTCAAGTATTCGCCAACGTTCAACCACAGTGTTCTGTTCTGTCTTTTCTGATATCCAAGGTAGAAGGGTTTTCCTTGTAGTTGCTTTTCAGTATGGGGCCTGTGTGCTGAGGTATCTGTACCTTCTCAATGGAAGGATATTGCACAAGATTGGTGCACTTTTATATGTTTCGGTACTGCAGAACAGAAAAGGGAAACGTTCAGGAAATTGCTACCGTGATTTTTCTTGAGGTACAGCATCAGATGTTTAGTACTTGCAGTTCAGTCCTGCGGGTTTCATCAGTAAGGCAGGGTCTTCATATTCACAGCGGTGGGGTCTGACAGCTTTCTCTCCTGCTTAGCTCACCATTATTTGAGTCAACCCTCAGCTGAACCTACGACCTGGTTAAAACAGAGTAGAGTTTCCAGCTGCTACAGCACTTCCTCAGTGACCGGAGGTTCCGAACAGTAGTTAGGAAGGCCGAATTCAGTAAATGCTTATTTATATTCAGTTAAGTGAGTGAGAGGTTATCTAGGAAGACTTTGGGTCACAGCTTTCTGGGTTTGGAAGGCCCCCATTAAGGCCTTAAACAATGTATATGGAGCAGCAATTCAACATAGAATTATTGCTGCCCCTGTCTGGGTACCTTTCAGTCCACAGCACTTTTGTTTATTTTCTCCTTGCTATATGAACAGGCATGTGCAATAAAATCTGCAAGCGAGCCCGGTCCCTCTGGCTGTCTGGACGGGTTCCGCTTCTGCACACCTGCTCTTCTCAAAAACATGCCTGTAGAGCAATGTGCTTCCTCCAATGAGCTGGGCTGAGGCACTGCTGAGTCCTAGCCACTTTTCAGATACGCCGCTGTACAGATGCCGGCTGGCTTGTGGGGAAGAGCAGCCTAAGCAGTCAGATCCCCTTTCCTTTCAGTATGGCTCCAGCCCCATCATCCATTTGAACCCCCGACCTGTGACGGATTGCCTGAGAAACATGAGCGTTTGTTCCAGAGCCAGGAGCACAGCTGGGGATCTCCCTCCTGGTGCTTTACCCCCTGTAGTCAGTGTCCAGGAACTCTGGACCTGACACTTCTCTTGTGCTGTCTAACATGCTGAATCCTAAGGGAAGGACCAGTCTTCCCCTCATGCCAAGAAAATTGTACATCCTCGGCCTTATCGCCTCTTAGTGGGGCCTACAGAGAAGTCAACAGAACAATGCAGATACAGACAGAAAAGTCAACAGACCTGTGTAGATACAGGCTGAGAAAGAGGTCAACAGAACTGTGTAGAGACAGGCTGAGAGAGAAGTCAACAGAACTAGGCAGATAAAGACTCAGAGAGAAGTTAACAGAACTGTACAGATACAGGCTCAGAGCGATGTCAACAGACCTGTGCAGATACAGTCTGAGAGAGACGTCAACAGAACTGTGCAGATACAGGCTCAGAGAGAAGTCAACAGAACTGTGCAGATACAGGCTCAGAGAGAAGTCAACAGACCTGTGCAGATACAGTCTGAGAGAGAAGTCAACAGAACTGTGCAGATACAGTCTGAGAGAGATGTCAACAGACCTGTGCAGATACAGCCTCAGAGAGAAGTCAACAGAACTGTGCAGTTACAGCCTCAGAGAGAAGTCAACAGACCTGTGCAGATACAGTCTGAGAGAGAAGTCAACAGAACTGTGCAGATACAGTCTGAGAGAGATGTCAACAGACCTGTGCAGATACAGCCTCAGAGAGAAGTCAACAGAACTGTGCAGATACAGTCTGAGAGAGATGTCAACAGAACTGTGCAGTTACAGCCTCAGAGAGAAGTCAACAGAACTGTGCAGATACAGGCTCAGAGAGAAGTCAACAGACCTGTGCAGATACAGCCTGAGAGAGATGTCAACAGAACTGTGCAGATACAGGCTCAGAGAGAAGTCAACAGAACTGGAGTCAGGCTCAGAGTGTAGTCAACAGAACTGTACAGATACAGGCTCAGAGGAAGTCAACAGGACTGTCACAGTCACACGGTTTTGATTCTGTGTTACAATCACTGTAAGAGGCTGTTAATAATTGGTATGTGAAACATTTTCCTTTATTCCATTCAGATTTTTGTAATTGTATGGAAGATTCTGAGTTTATTTGAGCAGTTCTGTGTGTCTGCTACTGAACTGCACTGGAAGCTGACCTGGGTAGCGAATTCACGGTGGAATGGATTGGCTAAGGTGTTTTCATACACTGGAGGCTGTACACAGAGGGCTGCCCCCGCAAGAGGCCAGCATGTGTGAGCTGTGGATGAAGAGAAGGAGGCAAAGGGGGAAAACAGCTCCCCAGGCCTCCACACCTTGTGTGGGGCTGTGCACTACATCTGCAAGCACAGGATTGTCACCTCTACCCATTCCCACAAGATAGCCTTAACTCTGTAGCATCTGTAGTCCAGGAAGAGCTGATGCTTCATGCTCTGTGGATAGTGTTCAGGTGGGAGCTGGAGAATCCTGCCCGGGAAGCTGCTGTATTTCTGTCCTGTGACAGTACTGGGGGGATTCTCCGCCAGACCCGGCTCCTGCTGTGGTCCGTCAATGCCGTGACTGGACAGAATGCCTTTGAAAGGAAAAAGAGCTAAAGAGGCAGCATAAATGGAGACACTGGATATGAATTTGTAGAAAACACAACTGACTAGAGGAGCCTGTTCTAACTTGTCTATTATAAATGTCCAGGTCTATGGCTGACTTGTTTACAGTGTTTTAAGCCAGGAATATTCTGCATTAAGATGATCAAGGAGGAATCCCACTCAGTCCCTGGTGGTCTCTCATCAGCCTGCGTGCCAGTAGTTCCCATGGACAGGACCCCAGGGACACTCAAGGACTGCCCAGGCTCGACTCCAGTGTACCCAGGGGCCTGGACAGAGCAGCTGGTCAGATTGCTCTCCACAGCTGCTTCAGTCTGGGGTTCCTTAGAGACTCCGGATTCCTTCTCCATTCGCAGTAGGATTCTGCAGGCACGTTCCTGGACAGAACCTGCTCTCCTGGTGGAATTACGTCGGAATGTTTTAAGCGGGCTCAAATGCAGGTAGGGATGGGGGATCCTCAGAGGTGTCAGCACGATCAGCGGAGCTCCCTTAGGAGTGGGGTACAGTCAAATACCTGGGCAGAAGAGTCCCCAATCCCCCCCCGCCCCCGCCCACCTGCCTGCATTGTACAAGGAGTCAAGATCAGAGAATCATACTTCCACACACTTCAGGCAATAACAGTACTGCTGATATTCTTCAAGAAAATATTTCTATTTTCTGATATTCATTAGTATGTAATTAAGGTTTTCCAGCTTGTTTTTAACTAGATCTTGCCCAGGTCTTGAAGGTGTATTTGTGCACAATATTCAGGCCCCATTGCATCAAATACTATAGCTTCTATTGCAGAGCGCCGTGTGACAGTGTTGCATAGTGGAGGGCTGGCCAGATTGTCTGGCAGGTTTCGTAGGTGCCATTTAATCCACCCTAGCTAACCACCCAATAGCCTTGCGCTTTTACCAGTAAATATTAGGTTGCTTTTGGTCCTCCTGATCTCGTTTGGAGAAAATACACTGGTCGAGGGCTGACGCTGACCAGCCCAGCTGGACGGTGCACCACTTGCAATTAAGCCCAGGACTCCAGGAGAGAGTGAGCTGCTGTTTCTTTTCTTTACACAGGACTCGCAGTTACAGTCACAGACTGGAGGATTGGCAGCTGTCCACATCTGCTAATGCAAATGGGGTCTTTACTGCTACTTATTAGCATGAATTGCTGCCCATTAGCCTTTGAAAGGATACCTCTGATAAAGACAATTTAGCAAACAAGGCTTGTTGAGCTACTGAAGGTGATTAGCATTTTCAGTGAACTGTGCCCGTGCTTCCCTCTGCTGCTGTACCTGCTACTCCATGAGTAATGCAGCAACATCTCATTTCACTCCAGAAAGCCCAAAGCCTCAGCTGCACTCACCTGCTGTAGGTTTCGAATGCTTTTTGATACTGCTATGCGAAACTCTTAGACATCTGACATTAGACACAATCAGCGGATACAAAATCGATAAGTAATGAGCATCAACGATTTGCCCAGTTTATCTGGCAGTTCTACCGAGTTTTGACTTATTACTACAGCTATCTTTGGGTGAACAGATCGTCTGAGACTTTTCTCACAGCAGTGCTTGTTAGTGAAAGCGTCTCGTTGGACACTTCCCCTTATGGAACTTAACGTGTTGATATTGTACATTTACTCAACGGATTGATTCCAAATGTGTTAGACATGTATATCTAGATGCATATACCATTGAGAGGAAAAATTATAAAGCCTCTTAGAAATATGATTTCATATAAAGTATTGGACTGTTAAAAGACAGGCTCAGACCAAAACAGTGAGGAGATTTGTATGTGTGTGTGTGTATACACTGCTTTATATATGAAAACTGTTCTGCTTTAAAGGTCCACTTCCCCTTGCCTAATAGGACTGACACTCTATTCATGCCTTACTGAGACACCTGCTGGGGAGACTGCAGGACTGCAAGTCCAGTGCCTGCTTTCATTTTTCTTTTCAGGTGTGGAGAATATCACTCACCCCTCCCCCTCACTTTCTTGATCTCTTTCACTCATTCCTGTACAGCCTCTCTGCCCAGACACGGGGGTCATGCAGTAGGAAAAAAATAGCTAAATAGCTATAGCGTGCCAAGTCTGAACATTGACTTTACTTAGTGTATGTGAAATGCAGCTTAAAAAATGTGAAGTGTTGAGCTTTTGGGAGAAGCAAGGAACCATTCACTGCTGTGGTTAAGTGCTTTCTACATAGTGACAGAGATAAATAAGAGCATGTTCTGCGCATACTATATATATAGCAGATGTCAAGCCCCAATATGGTGTGCACAAAGGCTCAGACATAGCTACGGAGCAAACTGTAAAAGTGTTGAGTAGTTTAACTGTGAAATGCACTTTATTTTTAACAGAAATGGCACAAAAGATTACGTATCTGCAAAATTAACAAATGATAATCAACCTGCACTAATCAAGACATTGTAATTACATTGTGTGTGTGACAGTGGTGTATATTTTTTGCAGCGTGTTTGTAATTTTTAATTGCTTTGGATAGTACGATGACTTCTGAGATATTGTTAATTTTGTATGAAACAATGTGCTGTGTATTATAAATAAACCTTTTTTTGTTTTTTACATAAGGCACTGGGACTGGGCTGTTGCCTTCCCTTTCAGCAGCCTGAGTTTTACGCAAGTCTGACACACGGCTAACTGGATGCAGTATGTTCTACAGAAACAGCATGCATTATTAAACACTTAGCAAAGCCAGGCAAGAAGAAGTGTTCTTTCCCTACCACCTATCTGCTTCCACAGTACACGTGTTCAGCAATGTTATTAATGTGAATAGCTTTACTAGATAACTGCACTAAACCACAGATGGGTCAAGCAATGATTCCCAGCCCAGGTCCTGGAGGAACAATGGCTGCTGGTTTACACTTTCAATCAACATGTTCCTGAAGTTTCATGGTCAAAAATGTTCTACTTCAAGGGAACAGTTTTCAACACTGTCAGCACACAGAACTTCATGTGTACTCTCCACAACCTGCTGTCTATTATTCCTGACTAAACGGCTAAACTCTTTGTTGACTGAAGTCTTATCTAGTTCATCAGCTGATGATGAACAGACGCAGGTGGGTATGATAACTTTATCAAACACATCAGTAGGCTCACCACTGTTTCAGACACACCCACAATAAGTGCGACACTAACCAGCACAACTATACGAGGTACATCCAAAACGAGTGTTTTTTTCCTTCTGCAGAGGTCCAAGAGATCTACACAAGGGCAGTTTCGAAACTCAGAATTGGTCCAGGGATAATACCAATTACATATCTCATTTACGTTTTTAAAAACTGAAAGCACATTTTATAGATTGGCCACAAATTGGAAACAAATACAATTACCCTGTGATAAAGGACACAGCTGGATCAAACAGCCAGAAGAGGCAGTGACCAGGACCAGGGTTGGGAACCGTTGGCCTAGAGCACAAACACTGAAATGAATTTCAATTCGGAGAGGAGTACCTATTAATACAAGACAGTGGTTCAGGCAGCTGCTTCTCTTGTCCTCTTGCAGACAGGGTGGATCTGCTTCATGCAGAGGGCTGTCAGACCTGCCATCATCCAGCTCAAAACAAAGTGGCAGCCGAGCACAACCGACAGATCCACATTATGGACATACGCTGACATCTGAAATTCAAATGCGCTCCTTAGCTTCCTCTGGGCGATTGTACTGCTTTGTCTAAAAGCTGAATTATCCAGGTCAGATGGAAAGATATATGCCAATTTGACATTCATGAAGAGCTGGTCTGAATAATTGTTTTTTTTTATAGCCTCACAGTAAGGGGTTGTTTTCTGCTCATTAAGTTTTCTAAGCCTTGGATAACTGCAACTAAAAGTATTTTATTTTTCCATCGAGTGTTTTTTTTTGTTTCATTAGATACTTATCAACTAGCTCAGTGTGCATCTCCAATAAAAGCATAATGAGGGGATGGCTAACAGAGTACAGAGCAAAAGACACCAAGTCTCGTCCTCCACGGAGACAGTGAAGTTGAGTAGTAGTAATAATCTGTGCTGGGAGCTGTCCCCTTCAACCCAAGAGATTGATGGTAACCTAGGAGCACCGCAGACAAACAGGAAATGGAGACATCTATTTTTAATCTATCAAATTACTCTAGTAATATTTTGTACCCTCTTGTGCTGTTTCATTGTGGGGAAAATCTGTCTCCCTTGGGGCACAGAGGCAGGACAGTCACTCTTATTGTCACACAGCCCGAACAAGAAATTGCACAGGACACACACACACGACACAGGAGAATTAGAACTGGGATTTATTTCACACGAGTCGCTCGTACAGATCCAGAGCCACACCGACCTCAGAACACAGAAGCTGCTGACCTCACGGTTTCACAGGTGGCAGGTGAAAAGCAGATAAGCAGAAAATGAGATCGGTTTCATGGTATTTCTCTCAGGCTCGTACTTCAGTAGGCTCCCGTTATTAAGATGGTTAAAATTTCACCACCTGTAAAATACAGTAAGGACAACCTCCAAAAAGTTCAGTCGCCTGCACAAACTTTGCTCCAGTTTTAACTATATTTAAGTGGAAAATCAAATCTTTTACTTCTCCTTTGCTCTTTATGCCACCTGTGTTCTCTTGAGATACATTTCCATCTCAGACTTTTTTTAAATAAACGTGCACAAAGTGGGAGCAAATTTTGCTGCAGACCAACCAGTTTTGGAAATTCTCCTTTGGGCATTTACCATTTGCTGTTCACGAGCTCCTGGTGATGCCCAGCAGGGCTCTGGATGAGCTGGAATGTGGGCAGGAGAATCCAGAGACTCTCTGGATTCAGATGGAGCAGCACTTGAAAACTCAGCTGGATTTTTCATTTCTTATCCAGTCCCAAATTCCACTAATTTTATATCTTCAACTAATCATCAAGAGAAGAAAATGAACATAAATGCCAACCAAGGCCTAAACAAAAAGCAGATCCTTTTCTTTTTCCATCTACAAAAGCATAAACAAAATAAATTTTAATACTTAATGCCTGTCAGAGCTGTCATGACTCTATAATCTTCAGAGAATCTTGGAATATAAGCACAAGAAAACCCTATTTTAACTTGTTGCATTGCTTGAATCACAAGCTTAAATTTCAAAATCTCTGAAACATCTTTATACACAACATCAAAGAAGCAGTTCCCCCAGCTTCAGAAAGCTATTGTGTGCACACACCTACTACAGTATATATAGTGCATTTTCCTGAACTGGAAGAATGTGCCATAACTCAGCCCTGTTTCTTTACTGTAAATGATCCACTGGCACGTGCCACAATAAATTAACAACTTAATGGCATCAGAAGATTCTTTTGCCATTTATAAAGGGATCTTAGATTTTCATAAACAGCACAATGCCCATCATTTCAAGAACACAAGCAACTGAGTGGAGCCAGTTCTTTAAAAAGAAAATTTTAGATTTTGAAAGAAAAATACATTATCTGATTTGTTACTTTATATGGATTATGAGTGGGTTTTTTTGTCTGTGTTACTTGATTTAGGTACAAACAACCTCCACTACCTTCTGTAAGCAGCAGCTGTAAAGCTAGTTATGATTGTCTTTCCCAGCAAAAACCTAGGATCCCTCACACTATCTTCTAAATTACACCACATCACCTTTAAGCCCCCGAAGCAGGGAATCTGACAGCAGGAAGACTGGTCTCATGACTAAGCATGGGTGCCAATACTCCCCGACAGACCTCCATGCACACAACTTCATCATGGCTTTCACTGGGTTTGGTTTCGCAAACACACCACCTTGTCCATCGGCGACAAGTTTGTGAAAGCAAAGCCACACCGGTGTACCGGTTCTCCAGATGGGGATGTAAAACATCTTTCAATTCAACATGGAGCGCAAAGAAAGACGACACCGATAGATTACTTAAGCAGCTCAGCTCGTCATTGTTCGGACAGAGGAAAAAAGGAACCGTACAATAAATGAACGACGTATTATTCTATTCAGTGACTATTTAAGATATGCTACTATCTTATAACATTAGATCAGAACCTTTCAGGATGCCGACAGGTATGCCTGGGGCCCAGCAGAGCTTACGCTTTCACTTGCAACATCTGTTAAAAGCCAACAAGTAGCACATGGTTTGTGGTTAGCAGAGGAAACCAAGACTATTCTAGTGCTGAATTCACACCTGTCCGGCAGCGTTCAAACATCAGGCTCACAGGGAGTGCGACGGAACTGTGGTAGAGAAGTTATCATTAGATAGCACTTAAGTGCACAAGCTCATGAGCATTGGACCAGGGGCAAATAAAACAGAAACCTGCTGGATTAACATTTTAAGTAGTGCTGTGCTTGGGGCTGACAACATCCGATAATCCCCAGACATGCCAATTTGTGCTTTAAATGACAGATTATGATGAGATGGAGCAACACCTCTGAAAGGGCCATCTAGAGTTTGCATCGAGTAGCTTATGGTGCTTATATGGTATTTCTGCTCGCTCCCAATGAGGTGCTGTTTCAAGCTGTGAAGCAAACAGCAGAATCACCTCTGGGTCTCATGGTTCCCAGTGCTGATCTGGCAGCAGGGTCCAGTGGGGACTCTTCACCAGCCAGCCTCCGAGAAGGCTGTAGGAGGGCCTGCATCTGCGAGCATCACCATAACCAACAGTGAGGCCCGTTAACTGAGCCGTCTTATCCATTTCAGCAGATCTTTTATGAGCTGCCGACTCACACATACCATAGTGAGCACACAATCCAATACTGTGCATAGTTAACAGCAGAAAATGACATGTCCATGGTACTGGGTATTTCATGCCTGCTACCTAATCGCATGTAAAAACAGTCTGCCAGTGTTTGTGAAACTTGAAATGCGGTGCAGCGAGAGTCGTCTTCTCACTGCTGAAGAAACCGAGGAGCTGTTTTTCCCCTCTCTCCTGCAACGTTCAGATTGCACCCGCATTCATTTATCGAGAGTCGGCATGAGCAGAATCGTCGTAATGCAGGAGAACACAACATCCTTGTTCTTCCCAGGAGAACCAGATTTCAATCAGACTGAACCACTCAAGAAGATCTCCAATATCTTACAGCTGCTTGACTCGTTAAGTGTCTCAGATACGGGCTCTGCTGTTTGACGCGTCTGTGTGCGAGACAGCGGTGACGCAGGTCAAAGCCCAAACCGCACCCCAGTTTCCTCCGGGGTGTGCTCTTCGGTCAGTGTAGGGGTGTCACGCGGTGCACCGGTCAGCTGCCGAGGGGGTGACGGCGGTGGTAGACGGTGGGGGGTGTCCGGCCATCCGGGGGAAGGGGCGGCGTCAGTCGGACCACTCGTTATCATCCAGCTCCGAGTCGTCGTCGGAGTCGCTGTACTCCACGGCGATGCGGCGGGAGAGGATCGTCGCCACGTCGTTGCCCACGGGCTCGCGCTTGGCCTGCTGCTCCTGCTGCTCCTGCACCTTCTTCAGCTGGATACCTGGCACACACACACACACAAGGCACAGAGAGCACACGCGGGGTTGGGCACTGGCATGGAAGACACCTGGGATCTCGGCGCAAACTAGGAGACCGTGTCTGACGGGCTCGATGACTCCTGCAGCCATCTGTGCAGGCCTGCTGCAAGATACTGCCATAGGTGACAACACACAGCCCACCCCTGCGCAGGGCAGAGGGGTTGTGCTCCTCCAGAGCAGAGCGTTCTGGAAACCCACATCAGAGGAACACCCCTTGTGTGGTAAAGAGGGTCTGCGATCACAGCTGTGGACAAACCCGTGCAGCCCAGATACCTGTAGAGTTACACACAAAGGCGTGGCCCTACCCGAACTCAGCTGTGTGTATAATCATATTGTACTACAATAAAGACATGGTTACACGTGGGAAAGAACCATTAAACATGGACCTTTGAAGGGTGAAAGCTGTGGACCTCCAGCTTATCCAGAATCTTCACTTTTTCCCACTGATGCCATAATCTTACGCTGGAGTTCTCTCCTCTACAGGACCACTATCACTAGCGGGGGGCCTTGCAAATTGATGCGTAGTGGGTCTGTAAGGATGTTTACCAAAAAGAAGCTCAAAAACAGTCAAAAAGGGTGCCGGTGATTTACCAAACTTCCCGTAGCAACAGTGCGCAGGAGACAGAGAGAGGACCGACAGGTGTGGGGTGTTGGCGTCATTACTAGAAGATGCTAGAGCATGTGTAAAAGCAGTAAATGCTTTCGTAAGCGTAAGTTTACAGTATTTAATAATGGACACTCACCCATGCGGATGGCTGACAGCAGGTCACTGCGTGCGTCAGTGATGCCCTGGCTGGCCTCATGCCTCTTGCCCTCAGTGGCAGAGGGGTGCTTGGGGGAGACGCAGCGAGGGAAGCTGGCACCAGGGGGACCAGGAGGCGGAGGTGGTGGCGGTCCTGGTGGAGGCGGAGCCACTAGGGGGCCGGGCTGGGACACTGGGGGAGGAGCATAGCCAGTGGACCCCATCATTGGTCCAACGTGGGAGGTGGGCGGGGCTGGCCCTCCCAGGGGTGTGGCAAAGGCGGTCTGAGCTGAGGGAATGAGTGGAGCAGGGGGAGGAGGGGGCGGTCCCCCACTGCCATAGAACTCCATCATCTGAGCTGCAGACATGCTGGAAGAGAGGAAGCAAGTGGTGGGTAGGGGGCGT
Organism: Lepisosteus platostomus; assembly: GCF_059453375.1. NCBI lineage: Eukaryota > Metazoa > Chordata > Actinopteri > Semionotiformes > Lepisosteidae > Lepisosteus > Lepisosteus platostomus. The sequence goes on along the minus strand of NC_142617.1, from coordinate 5,471,316 downwards.
AGCAGAAAAAGACAAACTTCCTTCACTGAGGGGTTTCAAACAACTCAACTGGTGCCTGATCTACTTTCAGTTTTCACTCACCAAGTTAGATCTTATTTTCACAAACTGCAAAAGTATTGGTTTTAAAATTTGGTCCAGAAATGTGTTTATAAGAAAAATGCAAATATGAAAGCCCACATTATCCTCAGAAAGATGCTAATCTCCTGATTTTATATGATAATTTATGCAAAGCAGGCATTTCAAGATGTACTAATTCACTGGAGCTGTGAAAAGCCATTAAATCAGCAGCGAGCGCGGAACTCGCTGTAAACTTCAATTAAAAATCGCAATAATTAGCACGGAACTCGCAGTGAAGAGGAGATCAAAGGCAAGCTTGTCCAAAATCAAAGATATGCATGCAACACACTAAAAACGCCTACAGCACTCTGGAGTAGAAGCACTTCAATGCTACCATTAGGAGGCTCGATCTCAGATGCTGTTGCTATGTTTTGGCAGTGGGCTGAACAAGCCTGGGACTGCACTTGAAGAGCTCTGTAGCCTCTCTGTGAAGCGCTCCAGTGAGCAATGCTAGGAGAACACTCTGTTAGCCACCGTGCATGGCCGCAGGGCTGGGGCCGCGTACCTGTACTCCGCGGGTGGGGGCAGCAGGACTCCATTGAGGGTGGCGTCAGTGGGAGGAGGGGGCGGTGGGGGCTGCTGTGGCCGGCTGAGGGTGCCCTGCCTGTAGGCAGCCACCCTGTAGTCGTGCTCCACCCCCGGCGCGGGGCCCACGAGGTGCTGCTGCCCATCTGCCCCGAGGTAGGGGCCCGGCTGTGGCTGTGGCAGAGGCAGCGGCTGCGCTGGGTGGGGGTGATGGAGGTGGTGGAGGTGGGCCGAGTGGTTTGGCGTGGCCGGGTACGAATAGTCAGTCAAGTCGGACCCATGGGACCTGCCAAGAGGGTTGGGCACAGTGAGGATGGCACAGCCGTTACAGCGGCACAAGAAACGGCGTGCAATTCTGGGGCGTGCCGAAACTGCAGAAGACGCCCAGACAAAAGGGTCGCCAAAACGGACACGTTTGACTCGCACAAATTAGTTTTAAAGCCAAGGTCCCGTGCTATCTCGACAACTCGACTCACACATATGAAATGAAACCCATTTCATTTAATAACCAGCAGGACCAAAGTTCTTCCGTCTTTCTTCTCCAAGGTACAGACACGGGGAATAAGAAACAAACCTGCATAAACTGCACCATGCTGTCGTGCAAAAAATCGCCTATTTAAAACTAGAAGACCCTTTTGTACTCCTTTGAAATGAGAGGATAATAAGGACAGAGAGCACCCTGCGAATTCGCACTTCAGGAGGCTTGCTGTTCTTGATACCAACACATCGCGTCCTCAGGTCTGTGCATTTCAGTTCAGTTTAATTCCATACTTGCATCATCACAGGCATCCAGAATAAATGCAAGAAAAGGTCACATTTCAAAGCCTTTTCATCCCCAGAGCTGGATTTGCACATGTGCAAATAGATTAAGAAGGGAAAGTGGCATTAACAGGGAAAAGCAAAGCAGGCATGGGAAAAAAAGAAACCGAGTGATTATGTCATCCTAGAAATATGACCCTGCAGGTCGGTCTGGATAAAGGCATAATTCTTTGCCTTGTTGTTAATTTTTGAGTAACCCATCTAACCAATACATGTGAAAAAGATCCTGCCTAAAGAGCCACTCACAGCAAAGAGCCCATCTCGTATTCCAACCACAACACTGGTCTCAGCGCCCCATCAGTTTCGGGAATCCTGAGGCTTGTGGGTCTCTGCACAGCAGGTTAACCAAACCAATGATTAAACAGCCGATCTGGTTTCATTTACCAGTCTGGCTCTCACAATCAGGGAGGACTTTTCCAACTTTTACACAAATAAATATTTCACTTTCCAATGAAGACATTAGACAGTGTGAATTTTGTGTTATGTTAATTTGCCATTTTAAAGGCTTCCTTTTATTTTTTGTCACTTCCTTTTATAAGGAGGAAATAAACTATTATAAATGCACATATCAATGTATGGGCGGCCACATAAACTTCTTTTAATACCATGCATTCTTATGTCTGACGTTGGCGTAACTTTAGTATTGCTTAACTTTTATATATTATATATATATTAACAGAGGCAAAAAATCACCAGGCTACTAATCAAACTCGCTGATCACAGAAAACAGACAACAGATGAAACTGTCAGTGTATTCAGGGAGCTGTGCAGAATTTGAGATAAGGTCAAATTTGTTAGTCTCCCTCACCTCCAAACGGGAGAAAAGATCAACCACACAGGCATTGCAGAACTGGGAAAACAAGACCGTTTTCAGCTCATTCTGTGCTTGAATGAGCCGTGTTGCTGAACGAGGGTGAACGCCCAGCAGGGGGAGCCAGAGACAGCGAGTTAAGGAGGATAAAGCAAGGGCAATGCAGGTCCAGCAGGCAGGGAGAAAGGAGTGGACCGGTCAGACACTGAGACAGTGGGGAGGATTCTGGACGCCGTGATGAAACGCCTGCAGGGCAGCCAAGGCTGAAGAGAACTGAAGCAGGCAAAGTGCTGCCTCATCTCCCCCTGCTGTACTGAAGGAGCCAGGAGCAAGCCTGAGTGGAAGGCAGCTGGAAACCATCGCTAGGACAGCATGATGTCCCCTGAAGTGCATTTAGTTTTGCAACAGAACAGATTTGGTCACCAAGGGGGCAGGTCAAGGCCGGGCAGCCTTTTTAGTGGCTGCGGTACAGTAACTGGCTCTCCCAGCCGCGGCGGCCTGGGAGGCCCGTCTCTCGGGGGGGGCCCCGCGTGGGGGAGACGCCCCCGGCACACAGACCTGCTGTCGGGGGACAGCGAGCCCTCGGACGAGGCGGCGTGGCCGGCGTTCTGCGAGAGCCGGTGGTCGGGCCGCAGCTCCTTGTCGAACGCCATGATCTTCCACTCCTGGCGCCGGTTCCGGGCCTTGCGCACCTTCTTCACCTCCCGGGTCGTGCCGTCCACCCGCTTCTGCTCCTGGCGGGAGGAGAGACAGGCCAGGTCAGCACTCGCACTGGTGGAGCAGGAACCCCGGTGGGGGAGGGGTCAGCGCCGTGACCGCCAGCGATGGGGCAAACGTCCCTGCACGACAAAGAGGCGCCCCCTTACCTTCTGCCTCCTCTTCTCCTTCCTCTTGTCCTCCGTGTCCTGCAGCATCTTCTCCTTCCACAGGTCGAAGAAGTACGAGGGGTCGGTGTAGAACCGGAGCCCGTCTTTCTGGTCGTCTCTGGAACGGCAGCAGAAACGGGTGAGGGAAGGAGAGGGCCACAGGGGCCCCGGCTCGCTCTCAGGACTGCTGCCGGCCCCCCCCCACCTCTTTCACACTGAGCACCATACACAGGGACAGCCAAGGAGGAAAGCAAACCAAGGCTCTGAGGCCGAGCGCTGAGGGGTCTGGTGCAGCGTCCCACAAAGCAGAGCACAAGGGGTTAATTTCAGAGAAGTCATTTCTGCACACTAGCATGCTCCTCCATGCGTTTAATTAGTTAACGATTTTTCCCTGGGATGTGCTAATGACCGGGGCGATGCTGGCTCGCTCTGTGCCTGTAGAGTAATGAAGGGCAATCCAGTTTCAATGTGTTCTGCCAAGAACAGGCGTCCCAGTTCACACCCAGACACGCACCGTGCCTCTGTTTCACCAGACCTCACCTCTTCCTACCACAGGAAAGCAGAAGTACACACCACACCACACCAGGAGGCTTGTAGCAAGGAAAATGCAAAGTTCTGCTGCCAGACAAAGCTTTATCTTACCAGGTAAGCAACCAAACTAGGTCTTTCGTCCAAGAATTCTTGCTTTTTAGAAATAAGATAATTTCATCAGAAGATATAATAGTTCAACATATATATATATACACACACACACACACACACACACACATCAACCACAAAGGAATGCAAAAGAAGCTGATACACCAACATCCCTGCACCAGCTGTAACTAAGACAGGAAGCAGAAAGCCAAGTACAAAACGCTGGTCCTCGCAGGAGGGGTTGCCATGCCGACCTAGCGCACACCTGTAGGGCGTGAGGATGCTGAGAGGAGGGGGCTTGTCACTGAGGTTGTACATCTCCTGCACCGGATTGGGGATGCTGTTGTTAGACACCACCTGCTGGTCCTGCACTGTAGAGCTCTTGAAAGCTTTTCTCATATTGATGTCCTGCAGGGAGACTGAAACACACAAGAGTCCATTTCACCCACTGGGTCATTCCTGTATCAACATTTTTCAACAGTTGTATCCTGCTGATGGTGCCAAAACCTAAGAGGGATTCAATTAGGAAACAGGGGGATCTTATTAGATCCACTACTGATCTCCTCAAAAATGCCACGACGTGAAAAATTATATATGTTTTCAATACTAGAAAAATTAAAAATGTCATGTACAGGACAGCAGAAGATATTTATAGAGCAACAGGTTATTTGCTTATGCATGTACTTGCAATACAAATGCAACCTTTTAGGTTTTATACAAAATAAAATGTAGACCTTCACATACTGACATACAATTCAAGGGGCTGTACTAGGAGCAGCGGGAGTAAAAAAAGCTATTCGATGCGTGAGGGGTTAACGCTCACACCCACCACAGGAGCGAAGCTCAGTGAGGCGATCAGTCAGGATGAAACTGCACATCAACCAACACAGAATAACAGCAGACACAGGCTTCTCCATCTGTAACAGTTCCACTGTTGAAAAATTTACCACTCTCCAAGGTTTTTCCACAAGCCTGAAATGCATTAACACCGATACCCTGCATCCACCTGACTGAAACCTCCAGAACTCTGCTGCTGAAAAGTCCCCTTTGGCCTTTTCTGCAGGCTGTTAGAGAACTTTTAAGACTTGAGGAGAAAGACCACATTTTTCTGATTTGATTGAAGAGCAGCACAGAGAGCCCTGTGCCTTGGTGTTAAGCAGTCTGAGCCATGTGGTGTGCTCTGCGGTAAGGAAAAGGACTACGCTCTCAGGTTAAGTTGGCTTAGTCTTGGTACAGGCCCGGACTAACACCATTAAAATTCCTGTAGGTAGTGCTCACTATGTGAAGATCCTAAGATCACACCACACAGGAGCTATTTGTAGACTATATTTCACTCAAACACTGAACTATTAAAATTTGCAAATACTCCATGGCAGACCACATGTAAGGACAGGCTTTCCAGTTTATTTTGTTCGTGCCAGACCTGGCCTGCTCCAGTACAGATTCCTGTACTCCGCCACACACTCACCCTCCTCCACCGTGGAGTCCAGCTGGGTGACTTTGACGGCCAGGCGGTCAATGCGGTCCTGCAGGGAGTTGGCGCGCACGTAGAAGTTACTGGCCTCGTTGAACAGCTCCCCGAATATGTCTTCTGCATGTTTACCTGAGCAACACAAGTGAAGGACAGCACACTGAGGGAACATCTAGGCAGAAACCTTCACCAGGAGAATCGCCCACTGCAACAAAACCAGCACCACTGGGAAAACACAAGACAGAGCGCACTCAAACTAGTTTTTAAATAACATTTATGGAACATACTGTCACTTTTATGTAAAATAATGTAACATAAGATAATGTCAACAATGAAAAACCAATACATTCTTAATCTATTTGGGGGTCAAGAGACTGATAAAGCAATAGGAGGAAGAGGTCTTATTCCTCACCCATGTTATTACTCAACAGACAAGTGAAACTCGTGCCTTCTTATTTTCCCAAGACACCTGTGTAATACTGATGTGTACACCCACTGTAATATCACACTCTTATTGCATCATGTTCAATTTCTTTATTTCCCGACACCCATTGACTGACTCGAATGTCACCTGCAACGGAAATATAAAATGCACAGATGAGTCAATCACCCCTGGTTTTCAGAAACGAAAGCCGGCTCCATTTCCAGTGTGTGCTTTTTCTTCCTGCCCATCCAGCACATGCACTGGGCTCTTACCGACATTGCAAACCCCAGGATGTAGAGGCACATGAATAGATCAGTGAGGTCAGAGATGCTGGTTTCAGATGTCGGGATGTTTCTCCTGCAAAATCCTTGTTGCAGTGTAATCCAGACACCAGCCGTGCTACCCCGGCTCCCAGATCCCAGACAACCCCTAGACTCCACATTCCAGTCTGCCATAATGCCCAGTTTCCAGACACCAGTAAGCTGGTGTAATACTGAAACCTGGGCTGCTAGGCCACAGGGAAAGATATTCTTAGGGAGGGTGGTGGTCAATCAATATACATTATTTAAAAATCTAAATCTAAAACTAAAAAAATACACATTTTGAGGTTTGGGTGACCTCATGTAGGTGCTTCCATAGCACATCCAGCCTGACCGCGTCCCTTCTTGAAACCTGGACAGAACTGTGGATCACACTGTACCCATCGGGTTCTTTGCCTTTAAATCACAATAGAAAAGCCCAAAGTACAAGAAAAGCTTCTTGCTTGTAGTCATTTGTCATAGAGACGTACAGACCCATTAGTAAGTCACAGCCTCTGTCGGTTACCCATTGGTGTCAGCGTTGGGATGTGATGCCGGCAGTCATTGCCTTTGCAGAGCAGGCACGTAAACGCTGCAATCTTGTTTGTCTCAAGCAGCGAGCATGCATTTTCAATCAACCCTTTTAAAAAAAGATGAAAAGCAGACCACAGCAGCACGTAGAACCCGGTGAAGATCTCCAAGTTTGGACCACAGAATAGCAAGTGTGGGGTTGTTAATTCTCCGATTACATTATTACGGCATCTCGTCTGTCTTTATTAAAAAGACATCTAGGAACCCCTTCACTTTCCAACGATGTTGGCTTCGCTTTTTTACCCCCACAGCGTGTATTCATTACTGATCCAAACTGGTTCAGAGTGCGGGGGATGGGGGCCACGGTCATCCCATAGAGGGTACAAAACAAAGCGATCCAAAGGGCAGCAGAGCTGGATCTTATTTTAGAAACGTTGCTGATGTCAGCCCATAATAGTCGGCATGTGCTTACATCAGGATTCCATTCAGCCTTTGGTTAGGAAGCTCAGACGCTGCCGTTACAGTACACGGTCTAGTCTAACAGAGGAATGGGCTGTGCACACCCTTCCTGGCCTTGAGACTTCCTCAGCAAATAATCCACTCCCCCCTTCCCCCCACAGGTCTCGCAGCGTGGAGCAGCAGCCAGACCGCGGATGACGTCACACCGAGAGGACTCATCGGGGATAGAAGTAAGGACCTCGCTGAAAAGCACTTTGATGCACTTCATGAACTGCAGGCCCCGAGACAACTTTCTGCTTCACCAGTAACAAAGCAGCCCTAAATATTATGAAGTGCACTTACAGTTATTCAAAATAGGATGAGGAACATCAAGTAACCAGCACACTGAAGCCGATTCACTGGAATTGTAATAGAATTACCTGTGAGTTTTTAAAGAAATGTCTTGGCAAGGGTCTTGGATAATTACACTAGCAGCAAATCTCTTTGTATATGTTACCACATTCTACAGTCTGGTCTCTAGTTAGGGGCACCAGGCAGCAGTCTCAAGGGTGTGTTACTGGCAGCCTTTTTAGTGACAGTGCAATATACTGAGCAGCTGCAGGTGACTAGGAGAGCTTCCACCTTCTTCTAGCACTGGGGAGTGCTGACAGATGGAAACGCCACTGTACTCGCTCCATAATTGGACAGAAAACATAGTTAGTGACCGACATGAACACTAACGCAATCCAACGCACAACAGTTTAATCCATCAACAAGCAAAAGGCTGTTGTGCAAAACAGTTAGGTTATAGCCAAAAAAATTAAATTGTCTTTTTTTTTTAACATCCCATCTGTTTAGATGGAAATTAACTCTGATTAATACAAGCTTGAAACATCTAACAGCTGATCCTGGTTTAAAGAGCCTACAATCCACAGAACCTGAAACGGATCTGAAATGCAATTGGAGTCTGTCTCCCTGTGGTATTGATGGAGGCTGAGCCCTCACATCACCATGTCGCCCGACAGGACCAGAGCTCAGAAGCTAAGCAAGGCTGGGCTCGCAGAGGTAAACCTGGGTTTTTCATTAAGTGTTGCTCATGGACTGTAGGTAGTGCTCTTTCCTCTGGACCACAGTTTTCAAACCAATGCACTATTAAAGTGAGGGACAATAATGTAGGAGGTTGGATGAGAAAGCGTTAAACCGGGGCTCTTACTACCTGGCCACTGAAGATCCAATGAATTCCCTACATAAATTCCACTTGGGGTCTTGCACTTTGGTCTAGCTAAAGTCCACTTTTGGCTTTCCTCAGGTCACCCCTTATGTTCAAATGGAGAAATATTTTTTTCACGTCCTCAGCTACTCTGCGGTAGTGTACAACAGCATCACCCTGAAGGTGAATGAAGTGTGTCCTCTTGTATGTGAAGAGTTTGGGATCCTTTGTGATGAACAACATCACAAACAAGTTACACCTCCTACAACGCCACACCACAGCCCCGTGTGTAAACTACACTGGAGTGATCAATTCCCAGGAACCTTGAGAGACAAAGCAGACTCACGGAAAATGATGCACTGCTTCATCTGTATCAGCTTTGCACATAAAAAAGCCTGGCATTGGATTAAGTTAGGTAGCTTAATGCAAGGAAAAAAAACAGGACTATCATATCAGTGGGACTGATCTAATACAGGAGTACCCTTCCTTTCCCTTAGCGTTAATCCTTCACGTGAACTGCCTGCACGGCGTCAGCAGAATTCAGATGCACGTTTCTGGAGTTGCTATGTAAGCCATCAGGACGGGAGGAGAGTTCTTCCCTGCAGACATATTCCAGGGGTCACGTTATGGCCCTGAAGAGACTGCCGCTATCACCCAGGGTTACAGAAAGCTGCCGAGGCTCATGAGCCTGAAGATCGTCTCCGACAATGACTTAAAAACACAACTCCCCCACCCCCACCCCCCTCCCCTCCACCATCTCATCCAGCTATTTATTTTTAACCTCTCTCAACCCCGCTGGAGCTGAAAGGCTGGAGCCCCGGGGGAGGAAGAGAGGGATTCAGACAACAATTGAGCCGGTGCTCAAGGAAGAGCAATTAGACATGCTCCGACATCTGCTCCCAGCCCCGTGGAGCGACAGGGAGAACAATGCAGCCTCCCTCCGGGTGATCCCGGGAGACAGACCAATCGGGAGGCAGGGAGCGCAGCGCCACTGTGTGGGGGTCAGTCGCGGCGCGGCGCGTCACCGGCCTGCAGCTCCAGCTCAGCGTTCAGTCAAACCCCATCCAGATGACATTCAAAGCTGGAAAGCCATTAATGAACGATCAAAAGGGACTGGTCCAGGAGAGAGAATGACATTGACATTTCCTCAAATCCAGTTTTACATCAACCAGTTTGAAGTTTCTTTCAAAGCCCAATTCATTTAATAACTGAGCACACAATTTGTACTTCGGCAAAAGACCAAGCAGCTCTCTGGTACAATCTTTTCCCCCTATGTACAGCGTCTTCCGAGTGTTTTTTGGGTGGCATAAACAATATTTTCTACTCTCTTGTTTTTCCACAAAACCAAACAGGCCTTCTGTCTTTGTGTTTATGTTTGTATTCTGTATTTTGTCATACAGGATCTACACCAGGCCCTTCTCAAACATAGTAATCTGATCTCAACAGGACAATGAAAGCCATTTCCACTCCTTGTCAAGCGCAAAGTGTAAAAACACAGAGGTTTTTTTTTTCCCCACAGGTGTTTAAGAACAAAGCCAAGATAAGAGGTCAAGCTCCTTCTGGTTTTTCTCAGATTTTCAGGTCCACGTGCACAACAGTGAGCGAAGAGCCACTCCAGAGCACAGCCCGAGTGGAACAGCATCAGGAAGGTATCTAAATCTCTACCACTCTCCCCCGGTCCTTATTATTATAATCCTGACCTCCCCAAGCCTCTGAGCTTCCTCAGCAGGATGCACACTCGAGCCACAGTGCTGACCACACTGATTTACAGCAAAGCCAATTTAGAAATGGTTTCACATCTTCCCTCTTCGGAGAGCAGCCCTGCTCTGCTGGGGCCAGGACAGGCCTGTTCACTCTCCAGGGGCCCACTCTTGTGTGTGCACCCTTTAGCTCCGACATGCTGACCAAGCCTGACAACGCAGGACGCTTAGCAGCCTAGGCAGACACTGCGACTTTGTTTTAAGCCACATCCTTTCCTCCTGCTAATTTTGTTCCTCTTCACTTTACACAGGGGCCGTCAGAGGCTTAAGATGAGATGTTTTATAGGAAGATCCAGTCTGGGAAAGTTAGATCTTCCTTTCGCTCGGGAGCTTGCGAGTATTTTCAGCTTCACCAGTGGTTTCCTTCCCTACCCTACAGCCCTGCTGAAAAGCTTGTCCCATGATTTTGACTTGGGTACCCTAATAGGACAGGCAAGGCCTGAAGCTCAGAACGCTGTGAAGTGCAGAGTGTGCATCCATACAGCCTTAACCTTTCAAACTTCCCAAGAGCTGGAGTACAATCAGTTTTAATGCATGGTGTCACTTGATTTTCTAGCATAACTGCACTTATTTAGTTTTTGCAGCTGTTTGGGTATGGGAATGCCAAAATATTTTATTATCCTGTCTCCATCATAATAGGAATGTGTTTTAAATCTCATGCAACGTAGGTGTTTTCGGATAACCTCTGCTTCTGGTCTGCCCTTGCACAGCCCGTTTCCTGGGATGTTGCTTCATTCTGCTATGATCCCTAAGGTCAGGAAATACTTCATGAAGATAGCTTGCAGAAAGGGGACTCATCCTTTCAAGCCCAGCTCTCCAATACACCCGGGCTATAAAAATACAGTCCCCGCTTTCTGCTGGTAATTCGGGTCTCGCGTGAATAGTACAAGAACCGAGTATTTCACAATAAAACATCCTTTTCCACATGACACAACAAAGCACTTTAAAGTGACAAATGCACACTGCCCCCTCAAATCCTCTCATTATAAAAAGTGCAAAAGACGCATGGACATCATACTATCGACAGGAGGTACGCCTGCCTTCACTCTACAGCCAAATAACTGATCAGATTAGATGGAATTCTTAAAAACCGTGGGGGCAGGGGGCCTTGCACGAGGGGAAAGGCAGCGGACACCCTCTGGTGCAAAATCCATCCCTGCAGCGCAGTTTCTCGTCCGCGTGTCTAATCCCCTGGCCACACAGACGGCCGGCCGCCACGGCGACAGCGGTCACATGACGCTCAGGGCAGGGGGCGGGGCGCACCGCTCTCCCGCCGGGACGAAAACGCAGGCCGCGCTGTCCTGTCACCCCGGCCCCAGGGGGGCAACTCTTCCCAGGAGCCCTTAGAGAGGAGGGGGCTAGAACAACCCATCCAAACCAAGTCCCCAACACATATCAATAACGACAAACTAGCCGTTTTAAACACTCAGTGTGAGGAACGTTCAGAACTGTTGCTCATGAACGATTATGTTCTAACCTTCTCTAGAGGCCATACTGAGCTTGGATTTGAAAAGGCACAACAGCAGCAGATTCATGCCGACATCACAGAAGCGGGGTTTACTGCCGGGCGACTGGCACTCCTGACCAGGGGCAACAAGAGTTTCTCTCCAGTTCATTCCTGCGCTGCAGACGTGCGTCCTGCAGCCACGCGTGTTGTTCGCCCAGGATCCACTGAAGCAACACTTGGCGTCCGCGCAAAGCACAGATGTTTTTTTTTTCCCCACAGGTGTTTAAGAACAGAGCCAAGATAAGAGGTCAAGCTCCTTCTGTTTTTTCTCAGATTTTCAGGTCCACGTGCACAACAGTGAGTGAAGAGCCACTGTTTGAAAGGGCCCAGGTCAAAACAGCGAGGTCGACTCGTTCAACAGCCCCACCCCCCTCCTCTCAGCCAAGTTATTGATCAGTCAGAGAGCAGCCGGGCCGCACAGAGCCCTGCGCGCTGCAGCCATTGTCCGAGAGAAACCCCACACTCAAGGACAGACAGCGGTGTCCTTTCATCTGAGGCTCATTCGGCACCCCTGGGCAGCTGCAGCGCCGAGGCCTACGAAAGAGCCAGCTGTCAGCTGGACGCCAACCAGAATACAACCGGACTTTCTACCCCACTTCAGAGGAACTCATTTCAAGATCACAAGGAAAGCTCCTGTGATCTAAACAAAGGTCCCCAGATGTGCAGGGTAAAGACGCCCGCCTCCCCGGCTGAGATCCGCTGCATCCAGGAAGAAGGCTCTGAACAACGATGAGACGGCAATGCACTGCAACAAACACAAGTCCCCATTTCCCACCACCCCTGCAGTCTCCGCAGACTGCCTTAACCGCCATCTAGTGAACCTATTCCACAGGCTAGTCGCGCACGACGAGCGGAACCCGAACGGGACTAGCGCTGAGCCTTCCTGAAAAACCAACGGGAGCAGAGAGCCGCACTTGAACGCCTGCCTATCACGGCCGTGCAGCGCAGGACGCAAACTGGAAAAAGACCCAAACAAACGCACGTGCTTTCTCATAAAGGCGAATCGCACCGCAACTTCACACCGATGAAAACTGTAAAACTGTGCTAAAAATGAAGGAAACAATGCGCCTCTTTGGAATTGCCAAGCTTCGTCACAGTACACGGGGAAGACCCTCCCCCACACCCCCGGGTGCCAGCGCCCGGGCGCTGGGGGACGAGAGGAACTCACTCAAGCTGCTGAGCTGGCGGATGATGGCAGAGAGCGTGTTGTTGGTGACGCACTCCAGCTCGCTGCTGATACCCTCAGGCAGCGCCCCCCGACACAGGTGCCGGGGCTCGATGTTCCTCTTCACCAGCGGCATGTCCGTGCCCTCCCACGCCTCCTCGCTGCCTGCGGGAACAGAACAACAAGGGGTGGGGGTTATACGGGGGGGCGAGGACAAGGCCGAAAGAGGCTCACTGCTCCAGCCCGCGGAGCGTTAACCCGGAACCCAAAGGCACAGCCAGGGTACCCCACTCAGAGAGCTCCCTACCGCCCTCCTCCAAGCACAGGGGCTCCAGGGCGCAGGCCGTGCCAGACGCTACCCCCCTCAACGGCCAGCTCCCAGAATAAGGGAGACCGGCCTTCCCGCGAGACGAATCTGCATCACACAATCAAAGGCCTGCAATTCTGCAGTCATCCGGAGAATCACAGCCGTTAACGAGGAGCCGTTAATGAGCAGGAAACATCACCTCTGCAACAACCCGGGCATGTGGGAGAAGAACTGAGAGGAGGGCCCTAAGTGATAAAACCCTCGGGCGACGGCAACGCACAGCCGACAGAAGAGGATCTCGCTCTCCTTTCAGGGGCTGCCAAGGATGTTCTTGGTAATCCAAACCTCGCTTTTCCCACATCGATCAACTCATGAGGGAACTGCACTGCCCAGGGGACAGAATGGTTAATATCCTACCAGCAGCCATAAAAGATTAATAGAAAGAAACTGGATTCATTAAGCCTGCTTAGCATATAACCCATAAAGTGTTTGGAATCAAACTGTGCAGCAATCTGTTGTGTCAAGTGACTGGGATACTACCTGACCTATTAAAATAGCTTGACAGCCAGAGGTTCTCCATACTGGGGTGGGGCACAGTAACTCCTTGACTCTTTCCCAGAGACGGCAATGCCATCTGGAGGAAGCAGATTACCGCTGCACAATGCTCTGAATCAGTGCTTCAAGTCAGCCCTGTGAGAGCAGCACCACACTAGGGCAGAAAACACAGGGAGAAGGGATAGTCTGTGATCTTAAACAGAGGGACAGGTACAATAAATCTGCATGCAAAATCACTTTAACACCGTAATCCCAGGTGGCACACTTAATCTTTCTGCTGACGTTTATAAATCTGAATCCCCAGGAAGGCGTGAGTGTGCTCATACTGCATAACCGGTGCCGCTCACCGTGGGAGACTCCTCTACTGAAGCTGAACATGACACCACTCAGACGTACTGCTGTGCTCCAGCAGCTTGCCACAGTATTTATAATCTAAAGGTCCAAAGCGACTTCAATCAAACAGAAACACTAGGAGTTAGTTCAGATGGGGAAAAAGGGGTTTTCCTCTTGGGTAAAAGGGCTGGAAAAACAAGGAGGGTTGAAAATCTCCTTCAGGGTGACCTGTTGAAGCGAGCAGAGACAGCCTGCCCACACCCAGCAGCCACAGGATTAAGGTATTAACAAAAGAAGATGCTGACCTGCTAATCCCCCCCTTATTGCTGCTATTGGTGGCCGAACAAACAGCGCAGACACACACACGCTACTGAACAGCGAGCGGCCTCTCTCCCGCACGGCTCAATAAAAAAAATTAAAGCAATGAAACCCATGACCAAGCCAGCAGGGCCACCCAGCTACACGACAAAAGGACCTGGCTTCCCCTCCTCTTCCCGTAAAACTCTTTAAACAGCACGACAGGCAGAAGGTGCAGCTGTAGTAATATCAGACTTCAGGGGTGATCCAGCAGTAAATTACGAGGCCCGTGTATTTATAACTTGACCGTGCCACCTGCCTTCAGCTGACAGTTCAGTGAATCAGAGATTCTTGGATCCCTCTGGAAGATACCGGCTGTTGCCATGGAGATTACTTAACATTCCTCATCGCAAGACCTCTAGCTTGGCCAGAGGGACGTGACTCCTCCAGCCACGGTTTCGCAGAGGTTTCTGTTCCTAGTTATCCTTAGTTTCCCAAGCGGAAAAGGATCAGGTCAGCATCGCAACCCAAGTTCATAGTGGGGCTTTCACCCACGAGGGCAGTCCGTCCACCTCAGTGGGCAGCTTGTCCGGGCTTCGGCGACGTCGGAAGGCCCACAGGCGGTGCCCGTGCCCACCACCGCGGCACGGCGCACTCCAGACACAGGCAGGGCCGGGCGCGGAAGGCCAGCAGTCTCCCGCGCCAGAAGGGCCCCCTTCCTCCAGGGACACGCGGGAATCTCGCAGCTGGGCCAGTGACCTGGATTTCAGATGGGATTACACTCCGCCGAGCGCAGCGACCTCCTCCTCCCTCCTCCCTCCTCCCCGTGACCCCCGACCCCCAGCTCCACTCGCTCACACACCACAGCTTGTACACCAACCCCGCGGCTCCGGAGGCGCTGTGGTCTTGACCACATCACAGCCTTGCACACTGCGCCCCCACAGAAGCTCTGGCAATAGGATAAGTGGACCAAGAAACAGAGCGACAGGGTTTATTGTAGGAAAACCAAAGAACGTCCATGTGGAAATTCTTAACCACAGGCACAAAAACGCAATATGCGAAGACAGCAGAAAGCACAGTTGCAAAAGAATGCAACTTCTTTTAGCTTAAAACCAGGATTAGGCAGAAGGCTTGCAACAGCAGCAGAAAAACAAAGATCTAACAAGCAGCGATGACATTTGACATCCTTCTGGAGAAAAGCGTGGGGATGTCTGAAACACTGCATGACGCCTCGTGACACCTCTTGATGATGCTCTGTGATTGTATATGGCTGCAAAGTTTCAGCTAAACAGCACCCGAAAAACAAAATGGTCGCGGCAGATTCTGCGGGGGCTCTCCACAAGAAGGAAGGGAGAGAGCCGGCTGAGCGAGCCAAGACCGAGCCAGTCCCTGATACCGTATCTGAGGGAGTTCCAGGAAAGTCCCTGCTGTTTCCAAGCCAGCCTTATCCAGAGAGTGCAGCCCTGCTCTGGGAGGAATGGCCAAGCGCCCGCTCTGAAAGAGGAGAGGTGTGCTGGGAACTCCTGGGTGCTGCGGGCCTCGTGATAATGACGATGGAGACCACGGCTGGCTCCCACAGCTCCCAGAGGCAGGGGAATGCCTACCATTCCTGTGGATCGCCAATGCCTGCTGGCCTCAAGAGCTGCAGCCGGAGGGGTTTCGCAATGGCTACACTCACTGTTTGATTCAGCAATTAAACAGAGATGTATTTCAATGCTAAGCCAGGGGGAGCCCTATAGTGAGTTTAAAATGATGGGTGTACAGAATCACACAAAAGCTCAGGGGGCTGTTTGCTACCTTTGGTCCACGCCAACGGTCATCCCAAAACGATGGCACCAGCCACAGCATGCCAAGAAGCAAATAAAAGCACCCACACACGGGACACTGTGCTCCCAGAGGCCTGGCCTGTTCAGGAGCTGCCCTGGGGCTGTGCGGAAGTCTCCATGCCCAGAAGATCTCAACTCACTTGCTAGATCAGTACGCATCATAGCAACGTCAAAACAAATTATGGCAGCAAAGGAACAAGTAAAGGTTTAAATGGTGAAAAGAGAAGAAACGAAAAACGTTTTGGCTGTGGAGCCGTCTTCGGGTATCAAGAAGGTTTTCAGCAGGGAATAAACCTTTACTTGCGCCTTTGCAGCCTACGCATGCTGACGTGGCTGCCAACTTGAACTACTACAACTCATGGCATCTGTGTTATCGGGAGGGATCTGGATGATCCCAAGATTCACAAGTGAAAGCTCCTGTCGGGAAAACGATAGGTCAGAGAGGGAGTGACTCTACCCCCCTATGGACAGCCCCCACTGCATCCATGCCCCAGTATGAACCTCCTGCCAAAACGTTCTCCTGATTCACACAGACTGAAGAGCACGTGTTCCTGCCGAGTGAGGGAGAGGTGGCTGAGCTCCTGTCACTGCCAGCTCAGAAAAAGCATCTAGTTGAACTCATCTGCTTACATGACCATTATCCAACTTACATTACTCTGCAGCCGAGGGAAGCCTTAGGACCAGCTAACTACCTTCCGAGAGCAACTACAACAAAAAAAAAGAGTTTCTTTCCTTGCTATTTTAATCAAGATTGAATTATTCTTTTTTATTCATTACGTGGAAGCAAAACTAGCAGTCTGTCATTTTCATCTTTAAACACTATGAAGTATCATTACACGCTTTTAATACTTTTAAAGCTCTAACCAAACAATATTGGCTTCAAAGCTGAGTCTGTATGCGTTGGGCTCTCTCCCACAGCTCAGGAAGAACACACCTGGGCTTGCATGGCATGTTCCACAGCTTCATGACGCTAAGGCAGCAGGCCAAGGAAGAAATCAGGATTATTTGAAGGCCTGTATTAGTCTGCGAAGTTATTTTCAATTTTAATTCTCTCTTCTAAAAAAACTCAACCACCATGAGAGGAATGCTTTGAGGGTTAATGAAAACACACCATATTGCGCCTCACAAGCTCATTAAAAAAAGACAACCCCCATCTGGCCCAGCATCTCTGTACAATAGTCTGCACTTCTGCACCGATGGCAAGGCCATGGGCCAGAGCACAGTGTAATATATCGGCTCAGAGCTGCTCTCAAAACAGCATTGGACATAAGAAGAGGTGGCAGAAACCCGGAAATAAAATCTCTAAAGAGCTGAAACACAGGCTAACCCATCTCCTATCACTGGCCATCGCTCCTCATGCTGAGGGAAAAATGCAGGCAATAAGCGAGAGGAGAGGGGATGGTAGCTGCCATCCAATCTTTTCCTGATAGAGCCCAGAGTCTGAGCCTCGGCCACCTGACTGCACAGCCTGCTGCCGACACCCACAGCACTGTCCACAGACATTTCCTCTTGTCTGTCCCAAACCGGCTGTCCGGCTAAGGGCTTGGTTCACTAGCAAGGGGGACATAGTACCCTGAGGTGACCCTGTCTATATACTTTAGGAGAGGTGCTCTGAGCAGTGTCTCTAATGATCAACTGAAACTCATTCACACATCTTCTGACATTGGGCTGATTTGCAGAGCACAGGCAGGGAGAATCAGTTAAAAATCTTTTAAAAGACTAGCCCTGTAAAACGTAAAACACAAGTTTACTTCCTACAGCAGCAGGAAAACAATCACCCACTGCACAGCAATTTCATTCCAGTATCTATGAGCTGCAGACTATCACAGATCAGCACAACATGTAGGACCTTTCGGTTTCATTACATTCTTTTCAGACAAAGGTCTGCAGCTGGTATCATCCGACATAGATCAAACTTCCTTGCAGGTAGGCATTTCTGGCAGATGTAGTCCAAACCTTTTTTCCATATGAATCACTACCACAACTGAAAAGATCCGATATATTGCAACTCCCAACTGGCAGCCCACGGCGGCTCAGCAGGTGTGAGCCTGGTCAGTACCAGGATGGGAGACTTCCTGGGAAAGCTAAGCTTCCTGCTGGAAGAGGCGTTAGTGGGACCAGTAGGTGATAGGGAAACCATACTGTAAAAAAAAAAGGCGCCATCCTTCGGATGAGACCTAAAACTGAGGTCCTGACTATCCGTGGTCATTCAAAATCCCAGGGCATTTC
Organism: Lepisosteus platostomus; assembly: GCF_059453375.1. Taxonomy (NCBI): domain Eukaryota; kingdom Metazoa; phylum Chordata; class Actinopteri; order Semionotiformes; family Lepisosteidae; genus Lepisosteus; species Lepisosteus platostomus. The sequence goes on along the minus strand of NC_142617.1, from coordinate 5,453,187 downwards.
TCAAAAAGAGTAGGGGTGTTAACCCAGCGTCCCACCCTTTACAAATCATGGCCTCTTAAAAATCCTCAGCTCTGAACTGGCTTCATCACTCTGTTCTCCTCCCCACTGAAAGCTGATGTGTGGGGAGCGGACTGGTGCACTTCGGCTTCCATTGCATCATCCAGGTGGGGCTGCACACTGGCTGTGGTTGAGTGGAGCGTCCAGGAAAGCACTATATTATTAATAATTCGGATCTTGTGGATGGGAATATAATGTCTGCCTTGCAGGTGTCCTTGGTGCTTCCAGGTCACACTCCGCAGAATTTAAAGCTAACCAGAATTTCAAGTACGAAACCCCGCTCCTAGTCAGCTGAACGGCAAATTGTCTAACTCAAGCGTGTCTATCGGTCCTGTCACCACTGCACAGGACTCCTAGCCTCTGCTGTGATTGGCACGCGTGTGCTGGGTCTGAGCACGGATCTCGTGCTTGGTCAGACTTCCTTGCCCCCAGCCATTGCACTCACAGCACAGCACATAAAAAACAGGAAGGGAGAACGAGGGGAAGTCTTTTTATGGAGCAGGCAGGAGACAGTGAGCCTGATGTTTTCCTGCACCAGTTGTCTGAAGCCCCCTGTCTGCTCGCTTCCTGTTTAAACAGGAATTCAGCAGGGAGGGGAGCCAGGGGTCAGCCCTGAGCACACAGCAGGTATGCTCCCTCCCTGATGTGACACAGCGATGTGACACTGCACACAGCAGGGAGACGTTTAGCCTCAGCTAAGTCCGCAGATTTCTCCCAACGCCCATGGAAGTCAACACATCCTGCTGAGGTGATGCGAGAGACCACCCAATTCCCTCTTCCTCAGAGACCCCTTCTCTTTTAGTCCCAGTCCCATTTTCTGGCTGTCTTTACAGGAAGCTAATAAAACCTCCACATAGCTGCACAGCATGCAGATGGGCTTCAGGACAGTTGTCAGTGATATTTAAGTAGAAAGCACCATCAATTACAAAACAAGTTAATGTTTCTCCGGAGTCTTTGGAATCTTCATGGAGCATGTCACTTTACTAGGTTATGTAACAAAGGAACAGCCCGCACAGCAGCGAGGAAAACATCTGCATGAATACACGCCACAGGATGAAATGAGACGCGTGTCTATTAAAGTGCATGGTCTTATCTCCAACCCCCAAATACGTGTCTCAGGTGTATGATAAATAATTGAGCTGCTCACATTTCACAGATACTGAAACAACCTGCACAAAACAGAAGACTGCATCAAACTCTCCCTTTTTCTTAAACGAACATCTGTGTAAAACAGCGGAGAGAATCTCACAAACCGGAATCGCCCATTTCAGGAATGTTATGGGGCACGGTACCGTACAAACTCAATAGATGAAACAGAAACCCAGGAAATTAACAGATTTAAACGGATAGTTTAAATCTTTATTGATTATAAGTGCATATTTACACGAGACGAGATCATGATAACCATCCGCTGGATCTGTAAAACTGACTAATTTACTGAACAGTTGTAAACACAGGTGCCATGTATGCTCATTCAAAGAAGGAACATTTGCGAGAAAAGGAGTATTCTAATTGGAAAGGAGTCAAATATTCCAAAAAGGGGATGAAAGAAAGGAAGGTCTGGCTCAGCGATTAAAGGAGAACAGAGTAGGAAATCCCGGACTTCAGCAGCAATCCCATCAGGGTGGCTGACTTCCTCGCGGCCTCGCCGCTCCAAGCCTGTCATCTCCAAAAACAATAGAGGCAAGGGAACCGGGAGCAGAAGCACAGGGATCTTCACAGAAACACATCGAGGGGAAACCAGGAGCTGGAGCAGCCCCGTTACACCAGGCAGAGGAGCTGGAGCTGGGACAACATGGAGGTAGGAGATGAAAGCCTCTCATTAAGGAAAGAAACACTCCGAGTGAATTCTTAATGTCTCCAGGAGGAGACCCTGAGGGAGCAGCTCCAGAGAGGCCCCAGCAGCACAAAGGGGGGGGGGAGCCGATTCAGGAGTCCAGTCACTGAGGCCGCGTTCACACGGCAACGGACCAACTTTTCCGCGCATCCACGACAGGACAAAGGCAACCCCCTCCACCCCCCCACCCCCGACCTCTTTCAGCTCGAGCCGAGAGAAAGGAGGGGCTGTTCCCCGGCCACGAGCACGTGGGGTTACAGCCACAAAGCACTCCGCCAGCACCGCGAGCGCAGAATCTGGCCCTCCAGGCGCCAGGGCCCAGCAACGACTCGGCCTGCGGCCCGGTACCCCAGCGCAGCCGCCCCAGGCCAGGCCTGAGCCCGCAGCGCTCACGGGTGAAGAAACGCAAAACACACTGTCACATTCATATCGGACAAACAGCAAGGCAACTGCCCGTACACCGTGTCCAAAACCCGCCTTCACAAGTGATCCACTTCACGCTGGCTGTAGCACGCCAGACACAGAGAAGGCGACGACAACCAGACCTTGAATGTCACCAGGCCAACACGAGGTAACCTACACATCTGAAGAAAAGAGACAAGCCTGTGTTGAGCTAAGGGTCTATATTTTCATTTAAAATATACTAACTCAAGAATTTAAAAATATCCCTTTCACCTGTGTTTTAAAACAGGTTATCTTTCTAAAGAATATTTGTTGGACGTTTTTTGTTCCTTAAAAATAACAACAGAGACGATTATAAACATTCAGTTAAGGCTATTTTAGAACTCAAAACTACTTTGAAAGAGGTAACTGTAAATTCTGTGTGAGCCTGCATAGCACCTCGACTTCCACTTTTAATGTCTCTGGGCTTCTAGGGTCTTCAGACTCATTAAACCTCACTCTGGATCCTCGCTGTAATAAATCTTCCTTTCCCAGTTGCCTTGGAGGATCTTCAGAAAACTAAACTGCAAACCTAGACGGTTTCCTGTTCTTCACCAGACGGATTTTTAACGGAGGTCGCGTTGTGCCAAGAGTGGATCTGTGCGGAGAAGGGACTCCTGTCCGAGGATGCGGTTCAGGAACAATACCCCCCCAAGACGGAGCAGTCACGTCCTGGGCACCGAGGCGAAGCAGGAACTCGAAAGCTCTTGGGGGGGCTATCCAACTATCAGCGCGCACTAAACATAGGAACTACAGGAAAAGAGGAGGGAAGTGGACACTTACAGTACAGGGGTTTTTCGAGGCCAGACAGAAGGAATACGAGAGGTTTTTCCCCATGAAGGCGAGTTAGTGTTCGCCATTAGACGAGCGTCAGAAACGGCGGCTGGACAGTTCCGACGCCAGCCGCAAAACCCGCTCACCGTCCCCACACTCGCCGACAGAAGTGACCGGAAAGGCAGCTGTCCACAGAGCACCCCTGAACATCGCAATCATCACGATCGCCGAGCCTCCAAAACTACAGCTTTTGCTTTCATTCTTAACATCTGTTGTTGTTCACATTAATCTCATAACGAGAGGCAGCCATGAGAGGTCGCCTCTAAAAAAATAATAATAACCTCATTATCGGGTACTGGAATACTAATTTTCCAACCGGCGACTCCGGCTGGATAGTCGTATTTGTCGACTATCCAGAAATCACGGCAACTTGACGCTTTAGGGCTGCCAGTAAATTATAACACAGCCCAGGTTTGTTTCCTAGAGCTAACGTGTACTGCGCCTTTGGTAATGCGAGAGGGAGCGCACGGTGTGGATTTTTCAAATAAAACCACGCTCCTTTAACAGGTCCGCATATATTAAACTGCTAAGCTGTGCAATGTCACTCGCACGAAAGCAACGCAATTTCATTGGCAGAAAGCGCATTCTAACACCGTAAACACAGATGTTCTTTGGGGGAAAACAGGCGGGCAAGCCCGTGAAACCCACACCCACCGAGGGTAACGGTGCGAAAAGTTAGCCACGCTGTTGTCGACCGGGCAAGGGACGAAGCTGGACTGAACAATGCGAACCCTATCAATAATCATCACGTGCGTATTTTCTGCATTGGTGGGCAGATTAGCGCTGTGCAGCCCGTTTTGCAGCTCTGCGCGTTCAATTTGCTTAATTAAAACTGACTGGAGCCCGGCCAGTGAAGGCGTTTCTCCATAATAAAAACAAGGTGGTCTCTCCGCCGTACCCCGGTTTATAACGTGCCTCTAAAAAACGCTCGATAAACAAATCATTCCTCAAATCCAACAGCGCCGTCCTAAAACACTCCGAGCCAAATTACTATAAATTGCAACAAATAACTTCTTTCGGATCCCAGGCTACGGTTTCAGTGTGTCCTATTTCTTTTCATCCCAGTGGCGAACACGATTTCCCCAGATCAGTTCTTGGGATTAAAATCGAAGTCTAGACCGTTTGATCGGCAACTTTATGTCGGTATTATTGCACTGATGCACACCGCACGCAACGTTTTTGCGGTGTTGCACTTCAGGATCAAAGTGAAACATTACTCGGCTACAGAGAGTACCGACGTGTTTTCCGACACAACGGTAACAGTGTTGTTACCAACGGCAAAAGGCGACTGGAAACAAAATAAGGACAGGATATCGATCCTTCCAGGAAACTACGAGAGGACAGAGACTTTAAACAATATAAACCGCTTCTTCTCCATGCAAAATAGCGGATCAGACTTAAGTTAATTATAGAGTGAAACGTTCGTTGGAACCCCTTGAATTGAAGCTCAACCAAAGCATTTTCTCATGAAAAAGAATCAAACCAAACAACAGGGAGAACAGCTGGAGAAAATCGGCAAAAACTTTCATAAATGTTTGAAGGGGGGGAAAATCGCGAAGCTCACCTAAATCGTGTGTTGCAGCGAAGCCAGTCTCTGACTCAACCTCTCTACCATCCTGTCCATCCCCGCCGGACCACACTCCAAACAAACTGCTGCGTGGGCGGTGCGAGATGGGTGACGGCCATGCCACAGGACCAATCAGCGCTAAGGAAAATGGATTTACTGGCTCATGGCAGAACCGCCGCCCAATCAATTCACAGAAGACTGATGCCCAGGGCGGGTCTCCATGCTGATTGACGGATGGGTTCCAGACCGCAAACAGAACTGTTAGCGGTAGCCAGCCGGGAGCCTGGGGCCGGGCGCGGGGTGGTGTTTGTGCTGAGTAGGGTAGCGATTTTCTCCTCTACATGGTATGTTAATGATCAGAATAAAAAAAAACAACAACAACAGGGTTTGAACTGAAATGTGATGTCGTAGATGTCGCGCTGCGCAATATTTAAAACGCAAACTTTTCATTTATGAGTTTTAATTTGTAAATAGTTAGATAATAGATGGTTGGTGTTTTGGTTACCGCGTTCATACCACACGAATCGTGCCGGATCATATCAGCTGGAAACAAATTGCATTTCAACAACCACGTTAAATAAGGCAAGCATCCTTACAGGGTACTCCCTTAATTTTGGATTGGTTAAAATCGGATTTGGGGATTTTGTTTTTCGTATTAACAATCTCGTCGGATTTCAGAAAATAGACCCCCCCCCCCCCCGTGCATAGTTGAAATACCCCCGATTCTCGACAGGGGGCACTGCGTCCCCAGCAAGAGGCGCTGTCCAGTTCTGATATCATAAGTGAAGTGTAGTCCTGTACACACACACACACTGTAGCAAACCGCTCCCGAGTCCGTGCGGGCTGTCGGGGAAGCGCCGCTAGAAGTGACGTCACCCCCTTTTCCAATTCGCACCGAAGATGCCGTCACATGCTGATGCCACAGGACTTCTGTTTCCGTCAATTTGCCTCGCTCTTCTGCGAGAGACAGCCACGCTGCTGGGAGGGAGGGAGGGCACTTTTACCCCAAACCGCCTGGCAGTGTGCTCCACAGGGCCTCCTATTGATAGGCGATGACAGATCCTCGATGTCTCCATTAGAGGGAAGAGCAGAAGAAAGATCAGTTGCTTTTCTTGGAAAAACACATTGTGAAGTGAGCCAGCAGCAGAAACTGATCTTAAAACAGGGAGCCTCTGGAACCCATTAACAGCAAAACCCTCAAGCTCAACGCAGGAATGCTGGGGTGAGGCTGGGCTGTAAGAATCATTAATTACAGCAACGTAAGCAGTCAAATACTGGAGATTCCAATGATTTCCCGCAGCGGGAGTTTGGCATAGCCCGCTCGTTAATTATTAACTCGATGGCACAATTGAACAGGGGGCTCTCCCACAAACCTGCCTGACCATGGACAGAGCAAAAATCTGGGTTAGTCCTTGTGCCGGGGAGTTATCATCTCTCTGGGCATGTCTCAGCCCCCCCCCCGAGTCCTGGTGCCCTCAGAAGTTGAGCAGCCGGGCTATGAAAGAAGGCAGCTGCAGCGTGGAGACTTGACACTGGCCCGCAACAGGGCTCCTAACGCTGCACCGCAAAGAGCCGCTCTCCAGGAGGGCCTGGTGCGAAAGCCGACGACAGCCCAGGTTAAATGAAAATCTGACCCAGCAGCTGCAATCCCCCAGCGCATCCTGTTTCAGCGGGTTTCCATTGAGTTGGCGGAAAAAGCCGGGCTTTGCAGTTCGCTGTACCAGCCCCTGTTCACCATGTGCTCTCAGTTCTTAAACCAGAGCCTGGGCAGATGCGCTCACTTGCTGAATTGGACCTTCCCTCTTGAATCGAGCATTTAAACTCTCAGGGCAAGCAGGCTTCTGCATCTCTGAATAGCATTTTCAAAAAAGCGCGTTTCCTAGCTTACATAAAGAGTATAACCAAGGAATCATAAATGAGGACACAGAAACAAGCCTAATGCACTGCAAGACATTGCTCATTGGCATCATCTGGTTCTGGCAAGGTATGCCGGTGTTCTGTCATCAAGATTAAGAAAACATATTTCATGTCTTATGGATAGATATTTATAGCCAGGGTAGGCAGGAGGTGTATGAAGCAGTGCATTAGTGTGTTCTGCTCTTTCCACAGGCCCCCCTGAGTCCCAGAACAATCCCGTTCTCAGACCAGAGAAGCTATTTTCCTGCCCACTGACTAGAATTTCAAAAGTGGTTTCTCCAGCACCTCGTTTTATACCTCCTGCATCTTACCGTTACTCTTGATTCATTTGGTGGTACCCACAATTGTCCTGGTGCTCTTAATTAAAAATGTCTCCTTGGGCTTTAACACCGCGTCCAATTCATGAATGTCAGATGGTGAACCAAGACAATCCATCTATCTCAAGGAATGCATCAGTAAATACAAACTGATGATATTGTCTAGTTTACTACATGGGAAAGCGGGTTGCGTCCGTGTGGAAGGGCACAGTGTGTTCCATTCCCAGTGTCAGCCCATCCCAAGTCTTTCCTAACTTTATACCCTGTCTGGCACGTGGACAGTACCGCTCACACAGTACACAACAAAAAACACTAGTTAGAAACTATGCCTCTGGTGCTTTGTAATATTCCAGCTAAAGATAAATTGAAAAGTTTATATCGTTTACATATAGTTCATATTGAAAGGTTTCCATCTTTATGCTCTAATCTTCCAAAAATCCATATAATGTATTACAAAAAGGTTGTCAACCTGTCTCTATTAATCTGACAGTGAAAGCGTCAAGCATGTTTTGCTTGAGACTATACATCAATTGTTCGATTATTTCCTTATTTCCAGATAATGTTCTCATAACGCTAGAACAACAAAGCCTGCAGGATCCTGGCCTCTAGGATCTGATTATTGGCGTTCCTGGATCCAGAAAGATCACAGCCACGGGACATTTGGCCAGCTGCAGCAGAGGGTTTCTAAAGAAAAGCCCAAGTGCTCGTGATTAGTTAATCCTTTCTGACCTGTGGGAACTTGTACGTCCCACCATCAGTAGCAAAGGGTGAACTCGAAATCTGGGCTTCTTGTTACCTGCAGAGAGGAGAATGGGAAGTCTTTCAGTGAGCAGGGACATCAGGCTGCAGAACCAGGGTGGAAACTGACCAGAGCTCACCTGCCGAAGAGCCAGATGAGAATAGAGAGCCACTAAAAAAAAAAAATGGATCTGCACCACTTTCAGGATGGATAGTATGCAATGCTTTTCCTTGTGTGAATGAAACAAAAATTATAAATAAAATGTTTTCATTGAACTCAAGTCATTGTTGCTGAATTATTTTATGAAGCCGATTCATGATCCTTGAAAAATCAAATAAAACATCATATGCACACCTGATAGAAAAGTAATATTCAATGGAGAGATCTGAGAGTACAATAAAAATGTTTTTTTTGCTATTTCTCTATCAGTGGAACCCTTCCTATGAGGTTTGAAAAGTTCTTTACATAAAACAAAAATTCAGACCATAATGGGATGAAACCTAGCAGGCGGAGAGATGCGACTGGGAATTCCTCTAGAAGAGTAAGGGACAACCTAGGAGTGGGAGAATCTGACACCTTTATCAGTCCTCCGATAAATGCCCAAGCTCTGTGGCCTCCTTCCCCACCCGGATCAACCTCTGGATGTTCAACAGACCCAAGCATTCAGTAAGCTGCCCTCCACACTGAAGGCTTTAAATTTTATTGTCAGAATACTTGCTTCATTCATGTAAAATATTTCAATACAGTACAGTACAATGCATGTTACATTTGTTTTTCCATGAAGTTCTAAGGCTTCTGCCTACAGCTCTCTCGGGCTGTAACCATGGGTACACTCCTAAGCAGTGGGAACATCTTTAGAGATGTTTACCGAGGAAAAAAAAAAAATTAAAATCCACTAAAATCAGGCTTCTCCTGTTGTTTTCGTTGTTAGCGGGCCGCCTGGCGAATCCCCGCCAGCGGTGGGGAATTGTTCTTCTCCAATGCTTCTTTCTCCCAGACCACGCTCACAAATCAGCAGCACAAACAGGAAGAGCAGGCCAATCTAGGACATCGGTCCATGGGAGACCGTCAATCCGAGCAGAGGACACGGATCTAGGACAGCTCTCCGAGCCGTCAGTCCATGGCAGACTGTCAATCCGACCAGAGGACACGGATCTAGGACAGCTCTCCGAGCCGTCAGGCCATGGGAGACAGTCAGTCCGAGCAGAGGACACGGATCTAGGACAGCTCTCCCAGCCGTCAGTCCATGGGAGACTGTCAGTCCGAGCAGAGGACACGGATCTAGGACAGCTCTCCCAGCCGTCAGTCCATGGGAGACGGTCAGTCCGAGCAGAGGACACGGATCTAGGACAGCTCTCTGAGCCGTCAGTCCATGGGAGACGGTCAGTCCGAGCAGAGGACAAGGATCTAGGACAGCTCTCCGAGCCGTCAGTCCATGGGAGACAATCAGTCCAACCAGAGGACACGGATCGAGGACACCTCTCCGAGCCGTCAGTCCATGGGAGACGGTCAGTCTGACCAGGTGATGACACTGGGCTCGTTTCATTACAGGTCATGTAGATATAGCAGCTGAGGTTATCAGTCAACATTAAGGAAAGAAAGGAGGGGAGAAAATAAATCAGAAAGGATCCAAGACGGTGAAAATGTGGGAGACAAGTCCAGGCAGGACTCTGAGTCTTTGGGGGAGACAGTGAGAGTGATGACAAGAGCTCCGTACCTCCAGAGAGCCCTCAGGACATCCAGCACAAACACTGCTCTATAGGTTATCATACCCACAGTCACCAAAAACTCAAACATGTACCAAAAATCTGTTGTTTTTTTCATCCGGCTGAATGTATTATTCATTTTTACGATTAGACGCTGAACGTTTCAAGTACCAGTTACTAGATTGCGTTTTTTTTTTAATTAAATCATATTCTTCTGCTTCTTTTTCTTCGTGGTCGGCTAGTGTAGCAATGACTTTCACCATTAACAACAAAACACACTTTGCTCTAGCACACTCACAGCTTTTTTTGTTTTTTTTTTTGCGATTTTTGTTTTTTTTGGGGGGGGAGGGGGGGGGGGGGGGGGGAGGGGGGGATTTTTCAAACTGGCTGAAGTCAGGCCGAGTCAGGAGGTCGCGATGGGGTGGTCGCCGGTGTGCAGCAGAGCGACAGGTCAAGTAAACAGATGGAGAGCAGCATGATGAAGACACACACTGCGCTTGTGCCTCTTCCTCCTCCCCCCCAGCCAGCTCCCGGATAGTTCCCGAATGCTGCTGGAGTCCCGGTACCCGCTGTCTCCTCGGCGACGGCAGAGGGGCTTGTCTGGAGGCTCAGCGGTGGGGGTGAAGATGCACAGTACATTCTCCGCGGCGCGCAGGGCTGGGCTGGGCTGGGCTCCAGCGCTCGCCTCCAGGTAAACTCTGCAGCAGTGGGAGGGGAGGAGGGGGAGTGGGCGTGTGTGTGTGTGTGTGTGTGTGTGTGTGTGTGTGTGTGTGTGTGTGTGTTCTGGGCCCCTCGGCACGCGCAGTGCTCCTGGAGGAGCCCCCGAAGCCCTCAGTACCGGTGAGTCTGGTGCGAGTACTGCGGGGGCTGCTGGGAGGTAGAGGAATATCCCATGCTGCTCTGGGGTAGTGATGTGCTTGGTCCCGGGTTCTGGTAAGCAGCGTGTGGGTTGGAGCGCTGCGAGGGAGACAGAGAACTGCTGAGTCAGAGCCTGGCTGCGTACACACGCACAGAAACACACAGGTGCACAGACAGGATAATACAGCTCAGGGCCGCGCATCAGCAGGGCCAGAGGCAGACGATCATACAGAAGGCTGACCGGTGGGTGTGGAGCTGCTGTGGACAGACCGCACACCAACAAATACGCTGTAAAAGAGCAAGAATGACTTTTACTCCCTCACTACCGAGCACCCACCCAGCCACTACGCACGCAGGGGAATGCCCTGCCTCATCCGAGACTCGGCAGCGGAAATCTAGCTTCCTCCGTGCCCCACGGTGTCCTGCGCGCTCCCTGGTTTGGATCGGGCAGGAGCGAGACAGAGAGAGGAAGGCAAGGTGGAAGGTGGGCGATCCTGAGCATGGGGGCGTGGGGGGAGAAGACGCCAAGAAAATGTGAGCTTTTTACCCAAAAGGGACTTGCCTGGTAGTCTGAGGTCATGATGAGCCCACTTGAGGTAGTGGTGGGAGGAACCACTCTGACTTTCTTCAGGGGGGGTCCCTGCGCGTGGCTGTTGTCTGGGTTCCCCGTGTGGCCCGCCCCGTTAGTGTGGTTGTTCCCCTGTTGCTGCTGCTGGTTCTTCTCAAGTGTCCAAAGAAGAAAAAGAAACAGAGGGGGGAGGAAAAAAGGAGGAAGGAATGTTAGTATACACCAAGCAGAGAGACCTCCCCCCCCGCCTCCTCCCACCAAAAGAAAACCCGGGCTTCATGTGGAGTAACCCTTCAGAGCAATTTCTACCACACAAGGCAGCTCGATCATCATTTTCATCTGCCATTTTGTTCACAGAAGAGCGAGTGGAGTTCAGACAGAAGTAAAAAAACAGGATCAGATTTCTAGCAGAGACAGACGATGATAGTCACGGCTGAATTCTGAAAGACTGTAGCTTATTTGCTAATTCCTGCACAAATAACCCCTCTGTGCTATAATAGTATTGACTAGTATTCGTGAAGCTCTTATAACTTATAATTCTAATTATATCCTTACACTGATATAGCACTTTTCTGGACACTTCACTGGAAGTTCTTTACAGGTAAAGAACTTTTCCTACATGCTCTTTTCCTACATACCTCTGCGGGTCTCACTTTCCACTTGTTAAAGCTGGCCTGCACTATCTGGAATCACTTCTTTCCTAAAACGCATCATTTATTAATTTCTTACTTTGTCTCCTTTGTCCTCTGGTTCTTCTTCCGTGAGAAACTCACGTTTGGGATAAGGTATCTGGCAGCCTGCAAAGACACTACAACACAAGGCACCTCAGTGTGACACCGTCCCGAAGTTCCCTATGCTACCTCAACCCATTTTAAGGAAAGCCCTGGGAAAAGGAGAGGACAGCCCCAGGTGGGAAAAGCACACAGCAGGTGAAGACCTCCTCAGTTAGATCAAGCACTGGGAGAGGAGTGAGACAGAAGCCTATACCTTTATAGTGCCTTTTCGATACCTCACAAGTTTAAACATGATGCTACTGTACGAAGGCACTGAAATATATACACCCAATTCCACTGGAAGAGAGCTCAATGATACACTCTCCTATGACACTGCAGCCAGGGAAATTATTCTACTGAAGGAAATTCATTTGCACACAGCACAGACAGGGGGCAGTATAGGACCAGTCCAGCCCTTCACAATGCGGCGCTAGACAGCAGTGACTGATGCGTGCAACAAACAGAGATTTCTAAAAGGGGAAGCCTTTTTGGAAATGCACATTTTTAACCATCGGCTTCAGTTTACGACAATCGGGTTCAGCAAGAATCCGAACTCATCCCGTGATGGGGAATTCTGAATCCTAGGTCTCGCTATGCCTGATGTCTGGGTAGCAGGCGTGAGGTAGTCGCAGCGGTGGTGAAGAATTGGACAGCGGCGCTCTCCGCCCGAGCTGGACGCCGTGTAGACGGCAGGCTAGGGGTAGTGCGGAGGTGGAGGCCAGGACTCCCCCTGCGTCAGTGTCCAGTGGGGCAGTGCCAGGGAGGACACCCACACTCCTCCACAGCTGGCACAAACAAGAGACAGGGCTGCTGCTGGCCGCTGGATTCCCCCCTGGAAGTGCACAGCCCCAGCACCGAGCGACTGGGAATGCGCTTTGTGCTCCTGGCATCAGCGCACTCCGCAGGGCAGCGTGATGCACTCTTAAAGGAGACAGTGCTAAAGCCGCAGTAAGATCCCCAACAACCCTGGACACAAACGCCGGCCAGGACGATGGAGAAAGTGTTCTTCCATGCATGCAGTTCCACCAGGAGCCGAGGCAGGAGTGAGTGTGTGTGTTTGCGCGCACACAAGCCGAGGAGAGACAGGCAAGCGGAAAAGCCGAAGAAGCGCCTCTCTCGTGCCTGTCGTGCAGAAGCGCACTCTGAAGAGCAAGGGTTCCCACCTCATCGGACCCAAGTCAAGCCACTGTCTACACCTGCTTCCAGACAGGCCCTCAAGGTGGCGCCACAGCTGGCATCCGGAGGGGAGGAGGGGACACTTACTCGGACGTGGGAAGGGGGTCTTCTAGAAAGTAGGGGTCCTGCATGGCCTGCTCTGAGGTGATTCTCTTGATGGGGTCCATGGTTAGCAGCTTCTGGAGCTGAAACAGGAGGGGAATTAGAGGACACTGTGAACGGGTGGCTGTACTGTAGGTCTCGCACAACTACTGTAGGTGCCCAGGCGGCCTCAGATTACTGGGACACACTGAAACCACATGGAGTTAAGTCACTTATAAACTAGTGCAACTTGTACAGTAAGAATTAATCCTTTGCTAAGTGGCCATCGCTTTTTTAAATAGCTCAATAAATGGCCTCGGTTGAAATAAAAAAAAAACTGACCTGCATGCTTTGCGTCTAACAAAATTACACATTTTCTGTTTGAGTCCATCACTTACTTTCACCGCAATGCGTACACTGCACTCAAGAAAAAAAAAAACATGTCATCTAAAAAGACGCTAATTCTCTACCTTCATTGATTTCATTTGAGGGGCAAACAAATTCCCCAATATGGTCAGATGACTGGGATAATAGAGCTGCCTTTCTCTCATCACAGAGCAACGCTGAGAGTGCTAGGTGGCTGTGAAAGTTTCATCACTGCTAGAGCTGCAGAAAACAACCATTATCTGGACAGTTTGTCTGGGAGGGTGTAGTGTCACATTGAGGCGATCAACTGCTAAGACAGAAGAACAGCTGCAAACATCTGTATTGATCATTTGGGTATTTGTGGGAAGAGATGAAGGAAACTTCATATAAAGATATTCGGTTGTATTTTTTGTTTCAAATTGGTTCCAAATAAAAGTAGTAGTCTTCAGATTAAAATGGCATTTGTAATGTGCTTGCATTAGCTGGACAACCAGGAAAACCGTGCTTAAATTCCCCTCCATATGTCCCTTGAACTTTTAACGTAGCCAACCTAAACCACATAGTGGATTTTTGTGCAGCTGAGCTGGGTGTTGATCCACTGGTCCTGAGGCCTCCCTCACTGCCCTCCACACATCTCCACAGCACACAGACAGACCAACACAAAGCGGTCCGGAACCGGGCTTACCAAGTGGAATGCTTTGCTGTCTGGTTTGACTTTGTGTTTTTCCATGTACTTAGTAAGACTGCAGTTTGTGTACCTGCAACGCATTAAAAAGACTCATCAGTGGCAGTTCAATGCAAAAAAACAAAGCGTGAAAGGAAAAGTCACACGCAGAGGATTCAGAATGCAAACTGACAGAATGATGAATCCGAGAAACTTAAAGAGCTGCATCGGGGGGTCTGCGCTGGCACCTCACCGCCCCTCGGCAAAGTCAGAACAGGAGCCAGCCTCTCTGCGGCCGGGCCCCTCCTTCACAGTTTCAAAGAGGCCGCCCTGCTGGGTACACTAGCAGCCCCTGTCTCCTGCTCTGCCCAGGCGCGTGTGGGGAGACCGACCGCGGCAGACACTTGCACTGGACACTTGGGAACTGAAACACGGTTATTTGCTGCTGCACGAAGTGTGAGATTATTTGATCAACTCTGCTCCTCAGAATCTACCCATCCCCTGTAAGACAGCAGGCAGGACAATCCCGTCGAAGTAAACAAGAGGGCCATCAAGTCTGCCACTGCCTGTCCACCATACAGCCGTGACAGTCATCAGACGCAGACTCCTGTTCCCAGCTCCCTGACGTCTTCTTGAAGTCAAGCCCGGTGAACTCGCATTCCACACGAAGAAACTGTTTTTATTAACTGGGCAAAGAAAGGAAGACCAGCGTGCCTCGACACCAGGAGAAGGTTACAGGGGCGACAGAGAAATATTGCACAGCGAACCTTCAGCTGCGCTTGACCAGTATATAAGAAAAGATAAATTTCTACTCAAAAGCCCACAAGGACAAACAACACAGAATGAAATATTGATTACATTGTTTATATTCAACACCTTGGACTAAAATTGAGAATTCATAATATGAGCATCAGCACTATTTAAATGATGCCCCCTCCACCAGCCTCCTCTTTCTGTAAGCATACAATCACCTTTCACTGGTTCATTTCTCCCTAAACGCTCTCGTTTGAAGCATTTACTAAAATGACAGTTCTTTTCATAGGATGCTTCAAGCCGAACCAAACCAAGCTTCAAAGACTCTGTGCAGACCTTGGACACTTCCCAATGACAGCTAAAATCAAAACCTGAATCTTCAATGCAATCACATCTTGGGGGAAAAAAGGGAAAAAAATTAATTAAATGTGGCTAGGTCTTCAGAATGTGTCTTAGTACCATCTGTAGCTGGGCTTTGTGGATTTAGCGAGCTACATCTAAAAGCATCCCTTACAGCAGCTCCTGCTTTCATTCATCAGATAAAGTCTCCCCCACCCCCCCTTTCTGCTGCAAACACGTTTTACGTGTCAGTGCAGATAAAAAGGAGAAACCCCTTTCATCAGCCTGGAGAGAGCACACTCTGTCATTAAAATCTGAAACATGAAGAAGAAAAAAAACCTCAGTCTGATTTTAAGGGTGTGCGCTGTGGACTGTAAAGCTCAGAGACACAACTGGAAATAAAGCAAAGATCTGAACTCTTCTGCTGGCCATGGTATCACAGGCAGGCAAACAGATCAGCTAGGCCTTGAAGCTTTGTGGGAAATGCCAAGTTCTTACCAGGCCAGTTTCACACATCCATCTATAATTCCCTGGTACCGTGTAAGGAAACACTGAAATACTAAGAAGGATATAGCTGGAGCATGCTCTGTGTGTGCGAGTCACTCTGCCTCTGTTCTCTTCTCACCTGTTTAAAGGCCAGAGTGTGAAGCAGCTAACAGGGATTGAGACAGCTGTTCAGTCCTGACAGTGCTGGACTGCTGGACTGCTGACTGTACAGGGCCTCGAGTCTGATCTCTGATCGCCCCGTGGAGCGCAGATCTTGCTTCCTTCTGAACACTAATCCTTCATGCATTGCATTTATCGCAAGCCTTCCTCAATTACAGAGGGCAGCCCACACCTGCATCAAAAGCAGATGACCTATAAATGAATACTCCTGTGGAAAAGCAGTCAGCCATTGAAGTCTAGAAGATGTGCAGGGCAATTATTAAACTTACGTATTTCTTCTGAAGTCTTTCATCAGTGTTGAATGTTCAGGCATCTTCTTAATGTCTTCCCAGTCTTTATCTGTGAAACGGGCACAGAGCTGTGTTGATTCTAGGTTTGCCAGACATCCAATCTTTTACAGGAATGTTTGGTTATTAAGTTTTGTGTAGCGTCTGGCTGGAGCTACTGGCCAGACAGCGAACATCCTGTCAGTATTCTAGTAAAGCATGCGCATAGCTACACCTCATTAATATGATGTAAAACACAATGAATATTTGATGCATTACTCCTTGAAAAACAGAAACAGTCAATTCGAACCAAGTCAACAAAACACTTTTGTTTTTTGACATAAAACAGTGGGGAAAGCAGGAAAAATATATTTGATTTAATTTAGGTGTCATGTACATTTTTGATGCAATATATGGGAGGAATATTTTTATGTAGAAGCTAAATCCTCTCAGACCCATTGAAAACCTGTCCCACAGTAACTTTCGCGGTACGTGCGAGTGACGCCAACAGATTTCTTAGGGAACAACTCTGCAGGTGACGTCCCAGGACACCTCCTTGTTAACCACAGCACCAGCGTCACGGGTCATGACCAATCCGGTTCTGCAGCAGAACTGATGGGCACTGGCCATGTGCGGGCTGTAACAAACTATGTATGTGCAATATGTCCATTTTGTGTAATTATTATGTGTTTTTTTTAATTATTTTTTGTAAATTGTTTAGCATGTGCAATAGATGCAATGTGCAATTTTTAGTGATGTATTCAGATGTACAGAAGCAATATGTGTCCATGAAGTTGACCTTATCCATCTTATTTTAAATCTGACTCAGGCCAGCTCTGATTATGTGTTGAAAAGGTTTTTATGGAGAGACCTCGTCTTCTACAGCCCTTTGAAAGGGCCCTCCTGGCCTGATTATACCACGAAGTCTTTTATGTGAGCACAAAGATATACATTCTTGCTGTGGAGCTACACAATAACTGGAGATGAGAAACCTTGAGCTTGAACTACAAGTACTAGATGATGACAGGGTAGGGAACTATCCCTCACATCATATAGTAGTCTGGTCCATTTCAGGTTTTACCACATGCTCGCTCTTGAACAAACTGTTTTGAAAAGGGGGAAAGTGAAACGTGTTAAATATTCCTTCGGCCTCGGGTCTAGCCCACACTAATTCACCGACAGTGAGGAAACCAGCAGGGCATGGCTCCAGACTGCCAAAACACGGAATGGCTCAATCTACTTTGACTGCAGTTCCCGGTTCTACGGTCTTTATTCCGCTGCGGGTCATGGCCCGGGCGGTGCCCTCTCACCTGCAGGGAAGCCCATGACGTTGAAAATGCGGTCCAGCTGGTCGTGGTGGTAGGGGTTACTGGTTTTGATGTCTTCTTGTCGACAGTGAAATATGGGCTCAGACGTTAACAGTTCAGCAAATATGCAACCTATAGCCCAAATATCTACATCCCCAAAGACAAACAGAAAAACAAATGCAGGTTAATTTCTCCCCACTAAATCAGACACAGTGCAGGGTTTTCCAGGCGAAACAATCCCTTCATTCATGATTCATGCATTGGGGAGGACAGGGCAAAGAGCACAATGAAATTACAGCAGTTTCTCGTTCAGTCCCGGCCTGCGACGGGGAAAGCTGGGATGCTGACCCTCAGCAAAACAACGGACACAGTAACGGCAGACAGAAGCATTCCCAAACCGCTCTGCTTCTAGCGGGATGGGGGACGCACCCCTCAGGCTCTCCAGTAAAAGAACCCGCTGGGGAACAGCCAATACACAGACGGAGCTCTTTCCAGGCCCCGGGAAACTGCATTCCTCTTCGTGGAAATCAAAACCATGTCTGAGAAGATGTGGCACATGTGAACCCTGTGGTGCTAACCACAGCCAGCTCTGACAAACCAGGATTGCTTGCTCAAATTGTTGCGGTGCTGGGTGTACATCTCAACTCTGTGAGACATCTCAGGCATCTGCACTGCAGCCAGAGGAAAGATGTGCAGTGAGCCACAGGCGAAGCACTTGAATTCCCCTCCCCGATTCCGTCAGTATTCCGCTTACAGATGCGGCGACAGAACTGCTTGTGTTCCTGGGGACTTCTCATAAAGCTGGAATACAGGGGGATTTGCAGAGACAGTCTTGCCGTCGCAGGCCTGAGTGCTGACAGACGGGACCGTACTCAACACAGCTGAGCCACGTGCGACTCACTCGGGGGAAATAAGACCGACTGTGATGAAATTCATACAAAGGAGAACATTAAATCCGCTGTCAGGTCCTGCCACACCACCTACCATGCAATCAAACTGTCAGTCATGTGGGATTTTCACGTAAAGATGATTTTTTAAGTCGGTGCACAAAGAGGGAGCCTGCAATTACAATACTGACTGCTTTCAGAAAATCAGCAGTTACGTGCACTGAAAGACCGGTTGAGAATTAACTTCTGGGCTATTGCCATGTAAAATCATTCACAAATGCTTCTCTGACAGGAGCCATTATTGCTGCAGTGCAAAGACCCGTGCTGACCGAGCAGATATCACTCTGCTGTACCCATTCTAGTGATGTGCACACCTGCCTCACACTCTTTCCTCTCTGCTGTACCTGTTCCAGTGATGTGCACACCTGCCTCACACTCTTTCCTCTCTGCTGTACCTGTTCCAGTGATGTGCACACCCGCCTCACACTCTTTCCTCTCTGCTGTACCTGTTCCAGTGATGTGCACACCTGCCTCACACTCTTTCCTCTCTGCTGTACCTGTTCCAGTGATGTGCACACCTGCCTCACACTCTTTCCTCTCTGCTGTACCTGTTCCAGTGATGTGCACACCTGCCTCACACTCTTTCCTCTCTGCTGTACCTGTTCCAGTGATGTGCACACCCGCCTCACACTCTTTCCTCTCTGCTGTACCTGTTCCAGTGATGTGCACACCTGCCTCACACTCTTTCCTCTCTGCTGTACCTGTTCCAGTGATGTGCACACCTGCCTCACACTCTTTCCTCTCTGCTGTACCTGTTCCAGTGACGTGCACACCTGCCTCACACTCTCCCCCCCTCTGCTGTACCTAGCCTTTTCTTACATAGGAAAAGTTACCAGCGAGGGGAGGCCTGTGTAGTAGTTAGTAGCCAATTGAACGCAGGGTCTCTTCCAGCTGTTTCTTAAAGGAATCCAGGATACAAGACTTCAATAACATGGCTGGGTAACTTGTCCCTAACTCACTCAGCCCCTTGCGTGAAGACGCGTCTCCTGGTCTGAGTCTTCTTCCACGTTTCTTCTTGTAGCCTCTGGTTCAGGTTTGCCCTGATCATTCTGAAGCTGAAGAAGGGAGCTGGGCTGACTTTGCATATGAGGAATTTGTATAGTTGTAGAACGTTAAATTCTAAGCAGAGAGGAAATACTCAATTGCTGCATGTTCCATCCCCAGCACCACCTAAACCTGCTGGGAGCAGGGAGAGCTGGGAGAGCTTGGACAGCAAGGCTGGTTAGCCGTGACCTTTAAGCCCCAGTGCACTGAGGCCCAGCTCGCAGCTCCATCTGGCTCCCCCATCAAGCAGCCTTCGCCTTCCCTCTTCCCTCTTCCTTCTTCTCAGGCTGCCTCTCCGGCATGCTGCAGCGCCCCCGACACTTCTCCGACTTCCGGATGAGAGTTGAGTCGCGTCTCGGCCCCGGTGCTCACACTTACCTATAGCTTTGGTATAGTGCCGTGCCCCGAGCAGCAGTTCTGGGGCCCGGTACCAGAATGTGACTACGACAGGATCCAGGTCGGCTAAAGGCTTCAGCGGTGAGTTAAAGAGCCGAGCAAAGCCCATGTCAGCTGCAGGGGAAGACAGACAAAGAGCCCTTAACAAGACTATCCAACAGATCGGCACACAGCCAGTCCTGCAGCACGACGGGTAAAGGTCAAGCCTTAAAGACCCTCTCTGCCATGTCTCTCCAAGTGCACCCAGAGCAACAACGCAGAAAACCACACGGGCTTCGGTAGTAAAGATTACCTCTCACGAGAGCTGTATTCTTCACCACACCAAAGACCGGACGAAGTTAAAAAGAGCATTACCTATCTTGACTCTCCCTCTCTCTGGGCCTTCTCCCATCACAAGAATGTTAGCAGGTTTCTGTGGGAGACGGAGAGCAGGTTAGAGCAGTGGATGTGCAGCCCTGTCACACCGGCTGACAGCCTTGTATCGGCCTTGCTTGTGCTTCCACTACCAGGCCAGACACACCCTGATCTGAACCCAGAACCAAAACCAGTCATAGCCCACCTGCAAACATAACAACTCTTATCAATCCTGGCTCCAGTCCCTGACACAATCCACACAAGCCCCTGGAATCCACTTATCTCCCCTTCTGCGCCTCCGTCGTTACTTCTATTAACATTTCTATGGAACCAGAAAGCACCGTTAAAAGGGGCGAGACTTTAAAACGCCTCTGGTGCGCGCAGCGGGTTATCACAGCAGAACCTCAATTCCTACCGCGTGACACCAATCCCGCCGAGACTCACCTTAGCCCGAGTGGCTGAGTGCTGCTGCGATGTGTCGAAGGGATTGGGGACGATCGGCACATGGCTGGAGGAACACAGGTCCTCTTTAACGGGGGCAGAATATTCCCAGACGGATAGTCGGGGATGGATATCACGTGGCACACATTTCACGCCCCCCAGCCCTTGTAAATAATAATACAGAGCTTTCCTGGACACTCCACTCAAAGCTCTTTACAGGGAATGGGGATCTCCTCCACCACCACCAGTGTGTAGGGCCAGTACGCTCCCCACACACCAGCTCTCAGTGGGGAGGAGGACAGAGTGACGCTGCCAGTTCACAGATGGGGATTATTAGGAGGCCATGACTGGTAAAGGCACGAGGATAACACCCCCTGCTCTTCAGGGTAAAATCCAGGACTCAACGGGCCATAGACAACTAGAAAAACGCACGCTGTAGGCGACTCCCAATCAGAATCAAGTAGCGACCCCTGGAGATTTCGGGATTTCGAACCCTTGTGAACACTACAGCGTCACAGCAACTGTAGCTGGCTTTAAACAAAGCAAAGCCTACTATTAGACAACCTGACCCGATTCCGATGAGTTTAAAACAAGCGTCTAACTTTGTGTTTTGCCGCGGCCCTTGGAGGCTTCGAACCCCTTTTCATGCTTTGTTCCTTAACACAACTCCGTCCATGGGCCCCGGGCACTTTAAAGCACCCCGTCTCGTGTCAGGGGAGCCGTGCAGAATTGCCCTGCCATGAACACCTCCCCGGAGCAGCCGTCTGAGAGCATCACCAAAGCTGAATACTTGCTGCTGCCCACACCTTCACAGCCCTGCCCTCGGAGTGCTGCACCAGCAGCCCCAACGCACAGGAGGAGGCAGAGAAGTTCATTCACCTGTTGAATTGAGGAGGAACATCCACCCCAACCCCCTTTTTATTCCCATAGTCACTGAAGAAAAATAGGGCCGTTATCCCGGATAATTACTCTAAAACTAGGATCACACCTTCCACCATCTCGGCTAATTTCATCGTAAAACCTCTCCATTCATTTACTGATTTTTCACACTTCTCATGGAATCCATCCCCCAGATTTCCATTCGTTAGGACACTTTTTCTCACCTGGCAGGCCGCCCGTGCTCACCGAACTCCTCCTTTGGTCTCTTGAGCTTCAAATCCCAGCAGCTCTCCCTGTGTTTCTACTCTGCTTCCCTGAGCGGAGTCGAACTAGGCCTTTTCCTTTGCAGCCAACACATACTGACCCAGCCCGGTTCGCAATCAGAAATCGGACTTCTCGCATGGGTAACTAATAAACAAACCACAAAATCTCATCTCATCTCAAAGGCTGACCTGTTCCGAGTATTAAAAACTCAGTTGAAAATCAACAGCAACTTCCGGCATTTACTGGGACAAACTGTGCATCCTGCGTAACCCAAAGTAACCATTCGTTCTACAGTCTTGCTTTTAATTCTGTGCTGCAAAGCACTCTGGGACAGCACTGCATCGACAAATCTTATATTAGATAATATTAGATTTATTCCGTTTTGCATTACACCATCCTATTTTTTCCTCAAGAAGCTGTTTGCAGGTGACAATTCTCACATTCAAGAAAGCGCCCTTTTCCCACGTCTCCTTGGACTCCCTTCCTGCCACAGTTTCTGCAATGGCAGGTGTACGACAACATACGCCAAGACACAGGGAAGTGTTTCTGTTTCAAAGGCATTCCAGAAAAGGTGCATGGTTCTCCATTAGGGAGCAGCAGTGTTTAATTTGTAGACTTACAGCATTTGCAGGGAATTCACAGGCTAGAGGCAGGCTGCTGGGGAATTTTCTCCTTTGCAGCAGTGTAGGCAATGTTGGGCCCCCCACTGCAGGAGACTGCTAGCAGAAATCTTGGCTAAAGCACAATAAACAACCAGAAGATCTGCGTGACCCATTCAATCGCACCCCTGCAGAGTGTGGGTCCCACTCTGCCCCCATGAGATTTCAGCAGAAAACACACTGACATTTCCACAGCGATGACATCACATTCTTGCATTATTTGCTGTGGTGCTTGTTGATATCGTTTACTTCGTTATCCTGGTCTGGACTGGGCCACTTTATCGTGTGATCCGATCTGCTGTACCAGACAGGCTTACCAAGAGTTTCGGCCCTCAAAAAGCCTGAAACAACGGAGGTTTTGATTAACCGATAAGAATCTTTTTTTAGCACATTTCATCTGAAGGAGAAAAAAAAAGCCCCACAGGGCAGCACAGTGCTGAAGCTTCACATAACAGGTACCAGGTGTTCAAAGATTTGCGGAATTGACTTTAATCCCTAAAAACCAAACCTGCCAGCCTGCTCCTGACCCCAGATGGTGCAAGAAGAGATTAAATCTCCTCTCAGCCCCCAAACGGAGGGGACAGAGTTCCGAAATCTCCAGTTTTGCTTCTTACCAAAGGCATTCTCTCCCCCCCTCTGAGTTTCAACATCAAATAAAAGGAACAAAATCAATTAGGCTTGATTGCTTCGATGGTGAAAGAGCGAGAAATGTTCTCCAGAGAAGAAATGGAAGGAAGTCTATTAAATGCCTCTTTTCTCTGATGACAATTGCATTGCTATTTTCATGACAAAGCGCCTCGGCAATCAGTGAGCCTGTAGTACTGGAAGCCAGGGTTCTCTCACCTGGTGGGCTTCAGGACAATGCTGCAGCTCAATCCTCTGAAAGACCCCCTCCCTCTCACCATGTCCTTCTCCTTCTCTCCAAGGTGCCCTTAGCCTCTGATCCCAGCCACAGCGGGACGGAAAGTGAATTAGAGACCAAGACGTATCAAGCGGTGTGATGAATCCATCTTTATTGCCTGGCAAACCATCCCAGAGACCTTCAGAGACCCCCACCAGGCAGCTCACGCCCAGAATGACGGGGGATCACCTGTGCGGTGACTGGTATGGAATGAGATATTCCTTATGGTTCCTAGCAGATGCCCTAGAGCGTGTTCTGAATTGGACAGTTTCCTAAAACAACAGGTAAACCTCAGATTGCTGGCTCAGGCTACATTCATGCCTATCACAATTATATTGTAAGGTTGACGGGAGAAACTTGCACAGTAAAAATCTTTTAGATTTTAGAAGAGGACCGAGCGTTTGGCTCCTGAAGAGTGTAATCAGCCGGAATTTGTTTTCAATCAGTGGTGTATGTCTGTACAGCACAAATTTGCAAACATGCTTGAATATGTGCAAGCATGTGGTTTTATAACCCTAGAGGACTGCCAGGGAACAATTTTGTTTTATGACAAAGCCACAAAGCAACATGCCAAAAAATTGCAGCCATTAGCATTTAGATTGTTGATGAAATCTGGCAAAGCTCCTGCAATGATTTTTTTTTTCTCCATTCCTCTAAAGGAGTGCAGCCGCCACGATTTAATAAGGATTGAAATGTCACCTGAGTCCAGGCTCATTGTGGGGAAAGGGCACCAGCTCCTCTGCAGCATTACCCCCCTGGCGACTACCCAGGAACCAGACCCCATCATCGCTCCAAACAGTCCTTTTAGATAGGTGACAGACGACACCCTCTCAGCACTGACAAAATCATCAAAATCACACGCTTCAAGCATCTACAGCACAGGGAAGAGATCGCGGCTGAACAAAACTGGATTAGATAAAAATAGGGATTGAGAATTAAGATCCTCAAACTCTACTTAAACAGCCTCTCACAGAAATCCATGTGCAATGGCGTCTGCCCTGTCTCCTTCAAGAGTCCGGAGCAGTCAGGGTAATGGATCCCACCTTCTCAATCTGGACACTTGGCGCGCAGGGGGTATGTTGTGCTTATTCCTAAAAAGGTGTCCACACAATGGCTAAAAGAATTTCCTTTACTACTGGAGTATTAGAAGACCCAGGAAAGAAGTCATTTGCTCAGAAATGTTTAGGGGAAAAAAAAAAAAAGATTTCCCAGCAAGAGTCAGATATTCCCGACTTGAGCACAGGACGCCCAATTCCACTCACCCCTTGAGGGATCGCGGCCACAGTCGGTTAGCGACACAACCCTGGCTCAAACCCGTGAGCAGCTCATGCTCAGGCGTGCGCCTTCCCCAGCTGCGACGCGCACGAGGCCCTCAGACTCAGTTCGGAAGGCTCACGGGAGACCGTTCAGGCTGAATCCGAAAAAAAGCAGCACTGCATCGGTTCTGGAGATCAAAGATCCGGCCACACCCGCTTATGAAAACAAGGAAATGGGTCGAACACACGGGCTCAAGAAATGTGTCCAAACACTAGGACTCAGTGGGTCTCGCGAGCAGCTGCACTCCAGGATACTGGACTAATACTGTTCCCGGTCAAGTGAGAGATCTAGCGACAGATTCCCATTGACAGATCCCCAGAAGAAGAGATCTGGGGATCTGTCACTCTGAATGAAGTATTTTCCATGCAGCTGGCAAGAGCAGAGCGACACTCGGAGAGCCCACAGCACTGGTATTCCAGCCTGCGCGGATGCAGCATAAGGCCGTTATGGAGAGCGTCCTCAAAATCCTGCTCTTTTGGTCAAAGACCTCTACACTGTGAAATGCCTGGAAAAACAAAGAGAACACCTGAAGCCTCCAGCAGGCGAAGCTCTGCTCCCAAAAGCTCTCCCGTCCCACCTGCGGGCGGAACCCGGCACTCCCACTGCACAGCGGCCTGAGCCCCTCCAGATTTTACCAGCGGCAGGCTTTTCCGCACACACACACACACACCCACCCACCAGGTGCTGGATGTCCTCCGCTTATTAAACTTGCATAAGAAAACACATGGGAACTAAAATAATATTAAAGACAACACTGGCCTTTGTGTTTCACAAACCCCTGGTTACGGGGGGGGGCTGCTAGAAACTCTTAATCCTGAATGAACAGCCAGGGCTCGCGTGAGGCAGTCTGGGCACAGGAAAACGCAGAGGGATTACTTTAGCGCTCAAGCCTTTATTAGGGTTTAGAGGAAAGAAAGAGCCACACACACACACCGATTCAGACGCAGGCCCACATCTGTCTGGCACCGTTAGCTGCACGCACACACACACACAATCACCTAGCTCCTAATATAATTTCACAAATAAATTAAGAAATTATTTACAAGGGCATGACTGCTTAAAAAAAACAAACAGCATCTAAGACGAATATTTTCCCTGTCAGGGTTTTCAGAATCACTATGCCTGTTTTAACATCTATTTACTGTTCCTCACGGTAAAACCCACCAGGACGTGAGCTCTCAAGGAAAGTGAAAACGACACAAGGAGCAGGGCTCTTTATTGGTAAGCAAGCCGGCTACACACTCCGCTATTTGAATGAAGCCCTCCGACTCATAATCCAGCTCTGGCTGTTCCTCGATATCGCTCTCCCCCCCTCTCTCTCTCTCTGAGAAATATCTGGTCGTACAATCCGGGTATCAGATACGGGCAGACACGAGGATGAACGCAGAGCACTCTGCGGGGACAGACACCGAGCAGCAGAGACGCAGGGCTGGACACGAAGCTGATTCTGCTTCATCGCACGTCGCCTCGGACTGCGGGACCGCCGCCCGCTTCCGAACTCCAGCTGAGCGTTCGTATTCCCGCCGTCGACCTATGTTAAACCGAGCCTTTTTTTTTTTTGGCATTTTTCCCCATCCAGGATCATGCTTTCTTTAAATGCGTCTCACAACGACAAATGCCCCAAATGCCTCAAATGGAAGCTTTTGTTTTTGTGTTTGCACATCAGATTGGCCCCCTTCAGCCCATCTAAACTGATTAGTAATTAAGAGCTAAATGATCCAGGGATCTCATCCATCTGTTTCCTGAAAGAAGCCAGGGTATCGGCTTAAGACAAGAGAAGATAAGGCTCGAAGGACAGCATCTTGGGGCGGTGGGGCGGCTCTGTGGCTGAGGATCTGCGCCTGTGGCTGGAAGGTTGTCGGTTCAAATCCCGCAACCAACAAAGGAATCCTACTCCATTGGGCCCCCTGAGCAAGGCCCTTCACCCCAACTGACCCATAGTTTCTCTTCCTGTCTGTGTCTCTCATGGGGTATGCAAAAAGACAAATTCCTACTAAAGAAATTGTATATGGCCAATCAAGTGATCTCATCTGATCTTCTGGCCTGAGCTGTGTAACTACATTTACTGATTTAGTGAGCGTTGCACCTAGCCACACCCCACCCGCAAAGTGTTTTGCGGCAGCAGATGATTTCGAAATTAAAATTCCCGGCTGGATTGAGGTGCGAGTTCCGTTTTCCTTCCAGGCTCGCAGTGCCCCGGGGCACACTCACCAGGTCCCTGTGCAGAACCCAGTTGGCGTGCAGGTAGTGGATGCCATCCAGGATCTGGTACAGCAGCGACTTCACCATCCCGCGCGGCAGCTGCAGGGGCTTCTTGTTGGCCTTGGACGCCCTGTGGAACTTGATGATGTGCTACGAGGGGTGTGGGGGGGGGGGGGGGTCAGGGAACAGAAGAGGAGACGCGTTACAGACAAGGAAGGGGGCCCCACCCAGACCATCCAACACAGGGGGGCCCCACACACCCGCTGGTTTTTGTTCTAGCCGAAGCCTCCATTACACAATCAAACCCTTCATTGACTTCATAGCAATTAAATTAATTTGAGCTGTCTGTTCCCAGCTCTCAAACGTGCTGGAGCTTTAACTGTATTCAGCTGTATTTTTTTTTTTTTTTTTTTTTAAGGGAAATAAAATCCCAAACTTTCCAAAAATTGGAAAATGCAACTTCTCCAATGGTGCAACCTCCCAGATCAACCGAGTCTTTAATTATCCAACGTGTGCGGATTGGGAGCCCCTGCTTCAGATCATGTGGCTAGCTTGGCATTGGCCGCGGCCGTGCGAGGGGTTGGGGGTCGGGGGTCAGGGGTCAAATCTCCACACACTAATGGTTTTCTGTGCATCACATCCATTCCTTTCATGACTGCTCCTTGCAACCCCCCCTGACCTTCTGAAACCCTGCAAGGGTGTGACAAAGAAAAACAAAACCACTTGCTGACCTGCATCTTCGAAATATCAGGAAAGCAGCCAGAAACGTACACTACAAATGCCACCGGGAGCCAAGTGAAACAGTCAGCCGGTTATTTCCCTGAGCTCTGGCAAACATTCATTGCTGCACCATCACGGAAGGTAAAATCAGACCCCAGCTGCGCACAAAAGCACAGTGACAGACCCTCCAGTAACAAAGCGATTCCTCACTCTGGAATTAACCTTCGCAGACAACACTCGCCGACCCAGCTCCCCACTCGGACCTTAACACAATGCATTCCTCAATCAAAAGCATTTTCATTAATAATGAATTATTGCTTGCACTTGTGAGACGCTTTTCATCACAAAGGATCCCAAAGCACCTTTATGAGGAGAAGGGCAGTTCTGGGAGGCCCAGCCTTCCCATCTCCTCTGCTCGTTATGTGTATTTAACCTCAGCTCGCAGTCCGCTTGGTGCCAGATCCAAGGTCCACAGCTGCAATGGCATGACCTGTCATGGCCGGGGCAGCTTGTTATACAAAAAAAACTTGAGAGAGCAAACGGTGAACAGGCCTGCTCAAGTAATCTCCGAGAGGGTGTCGGCTCTGCTCCCCCCCTCCTCCTCTCTGCACAGTGGCAAAAACAGCCACTTAAAGAGCCTGGTGTTGGTGGGGGGGGGGGATTGCAGGCAATTAGCTGAAAGACAACCCCTAAAACAGGGCTTCCCAGCTCCAGACCTCCCCTGGGGTCCGGAGTACAGCAGGTTTTATATTTCCATAAATCTGTCCCATCAGAGCTCAACTGGATCAATGTCGCCCTTCTGCCAGATGAAGATGCAGTGCTCATTACAATTTAGGGAGATACAGAAAGCCTGCTAGATTCTGGACCCAGGAAAACATGAGCTGTGATCCACAGCTCATGGGTTTTCCTCTGTCCATTCAGGATGCCTCGCAGAGTTCACTGAAGCCCCTACAGCGCAGTGTCACAGCGGCGCAGGCCTCACCCAGAGGTCGTGCTCGGCGTAGTCGAACAGAAGCCACACTTTCCTGTCAGCGTGGGACAGGAACACCTTCTGCAGGGAGATGACATTGGGGTGCTTCAGCTCTCTCAAGAGCTGCACAGAGAAAACAGACACAGAGTTAAACCCCCGGGAAAGCTACGAGACATTACAGAACAGACTGGTTTTTCCAACATGTGTCCTTCTTCAGAGGAAAGTGGAAGTATGTAGGATTCTGCTGCAAGTCTAGTCATTTAGGCAGCTTAGCTTGAAGTGGCTGCCAAGGCAAAAGAGTCTGGTCCAGAACACAGAGCATTCTGTTTTTATACTCACTGCAATTTCTCTGCAAGCAGACATGGATATTCCAGTGCCTTCTATCTGTTTTAAAGCGTAGTCTTTGTCATCTTTCCTGAAAAATGCAATCGAAAAGAAAAAAAGCACTTTAATTCATCAGCGCAAGGGCCTAGTCAGAGGTCATGAACCCTCACACATGAGTCATTTATGATGCAACCGAACATTCATCAAACCAGATCTGTCTGCAGGTTTTAGTTCCAACTCCAACTAACCTTAATTGGCTTAACTGGACCAATTATAGAACCTCTCTGAGCTCTTCAGATGGGAAGAATTTAAAATATGCAGGAGCTGAGCTGTACCAGACTGCCGTACAAAGCCTCTTTGCAGGTGGCTGTAGTGTCTGCAGCCACTATCCAGGAAGACGCAGCTACAACACGTTTACACACTCCTGCCATTTTGAAAGGACTGTTAAGTGGAAAAGGGCATTTTACCCTATTTTGTGAAATAAAAAAACATTACAGACAGGTCGAGGTGGAAGCCTGAACTGAAGGTCTATTCTAACCCAGCCCGTGGGAAAAGTTATCACTTATGAATAGTAGCTTTTTTACTGCAGTTTCCTTTAGAAATTGTGATGTCTGGCCCCGAGGCAGCACGAACAGTAAAACAACAACTGCCACTTGTCACGCAAACCCCTGAAAACTCTAACAGCATTGCTCTTATTAAACACACTGCATAACACAGCAAAAAAAATTTACAAGGAGCAGCAGTCCCAGGGCAGTGCGACCACAGAGGGCTTGTACTCAGAGGGCTTGTGGGTGCTGCCGTCCCCAGCCTGAGGCAGAGCCAGGCACCAGCTGAAATAGCAGCAGGAGGAAACAAGAAGGTCACAACACTCTGTGTGAAGAGCTCAGTAACGGGTGAAATGTTTTCCTTCACTTGCGCTGTCCGGGACGAATTCACTGCTACAAAAAAAAAACACACATGAAAAGAAATAGATTGTTGTTCCTTTGTCCCGTAACAGCTGGGATTTGCTTGGAACAGCGTGCAATAACTAGGCAACCTCACAGCTCAGCAGAGAGGCTATCAGCAGTTACGATGTCTGTGCTATAATAAGTGGCTTAGCCTGTTTCAGGGAGGAAAACGCACTATGGCTCCAAATGGAGCTTCAATTGTAGCAATTTCAGACGCTGTGAGCCACAAGCTTTGGAATATAAGCTAGTACTGCCTATTTAATTCATGCAATTTTATAGTAAGTAATAAATGTATCAAGCAATTTAATTACAAATTAATTTTTGTAGTCAAGCAATTTGCAATCCTACAATATATCGTACATTTTATTTGTGAACGCTTTTGATCACATTAGAACAGAAACGTGCTTCGCGTTTGTGGCCATGAAGCAAATTTCCTTGGGCCCAGCATGTGCAAATTTCCAATCTTCTAGTTCTTCCCTTTTCTGTTCAAAGCTTGAAATGGCTTGCATTGCTTTGCAGGAAGGGCTCAATTTCCTGGATCACGTTTAGTTCAGAGCAGCGAGCCGGACCGGAGGACAGTGGCTTCAGCAGGCCCAATTGGGTGCTGACTGCAACAAGGCTCTGCTTGCATCCGAACAGCTCAAATCAGAACACAGACAGCAATCTTACAGTGGAAGGGTCTGTAGCTCTAACTGCCTCAGAATAACTGAGACGCTGAAGTAGGTTCTGTAGTCCTTCAAAGCTGCAGTCTAATTGATTATTCCTTCCTCTGGTTCTGCACCACAAGTGGGGAGGGGGGGAGGTACCGAGCACACTGCAATTAAACACATGGTCACAATTACCAGGCCACTTACACTAGGGAGTGTCGCGGCCTTTAACATGCTGGTTTGTTAACGGGCAGCCTGAGCCAGGGAGGGAGCGGGTTCGAGAGAGCGGGGAGGAAGACAGGCAGGGCGGGGACGGCAGACGAGAGAGAACGAGGCAGAGAGAGACAAAGAGAGGGAGTGAAGAGAGAGAGAGAGAGAGAGAAGGGGCGAAGGCCGGGGAGAAAGAGAATGTGATTTGCAGCCTCATCCTGCCTGTGAATCTACTGTATGAAATGCGCTCTGTTCAACTGAGGTTTGCGCTTTATGTATGTAAATATATAAGTGTGTGATAAATATATATATATAGGTTATTAGAAGATGAAGAGATGAGTTTGTCATGGTGCGATGGGGCGAGTTAACATCAGGCACTACGGTGGAGGCGCTCTGCGTGTGACAGCAGTTCCACAGAGAGCTGTGGGAAAACACCTCAAACCACCAGCACTGACTGAGCTGGGGAACAGGCCCTCGGCCCGCTCTCACAACGAGCCCCCAGCTCGAGCGCGCCAGAGCCTCCACCACATCCTGCCCGCTGGGCCCCGCGGAAAGGTTAGCACCAGGTAGCAACGTCTCCACCTGTGTGCCGCACAGTGCCGCAACGTCCCCGGCGCCCTCCCCCTCTTCAACAGAGGCAGCGGAGCCCCACCCCCCCGCCCTCCTCAGACGACCCCGAGGGGCAGCACACGTGCGGGTGACACTGCCGCCTGGAAGCCATCGCACCACTCCTGGGGCGCCTCTTGGTGACGGATCACCGGGGCCTGCTCGAGAGCTCCCGCAGGCCAGTTCCACGCAGGGGAAGGCATCCGGGACCCTCGGAAGGGAGTCGGCTTCGCGGTCCTGGGGGCTCGAGGTCTGCACCTGCTGCCCCATCCTACGAGACAGCCCGTGCGCTCACAGGCCAGCACCACCCAGCTCTCCAGCAGGCCTGCCGAGCTGCTGGGTTACTCTCGTGAAACATTCACTGCATTCGTGCTCCAAAGCATGCGTGCAAAACGTGCGTTTTTAAGAAAGGTACCGCCCTTAAGAAACTCATAATAATCAGCTATGTCCCCCACCATTGCCGCCAGGCATCGCAAAAGAATAAATGGAGCTTTTCTTCGCCCAGCCCTTTTTGCAAAAGTGCATAAGTGTATTAGTTCCTATTACCATAATCATGACTCACAAATGTGTTGCTAGTATTCCAGTTCAATGGAAACGACAAGCTGACTGAAGCCCACAGAAATGCAAACATGGGCTAGGAACTGCTTTCATATAAAGCATCAGGTAAAAACATTCACAACAAAGCGCGCCGACTGACTCGTTCCTTGTCATGTGGGCAAGAGCCGTCTAGACTATGAGACCCCTCCCCTCGAGTCTGTGCGAGATACAGGAGTGCACCACTGCATGGGTCTCCTCGCAGTCACCACACAAGGGTTCCCACGCACAGCTCCACCAACTCAAGCAGATAAGACGAGCTTCACCAGCGAGGCTAGTGCTACACGTGCTGCAGAGGTTAAAGGCTGGCTCTAAGGCAGTGGCGCCCCTCATACCTGCTGGGGTTCGTTCCACCCAAACCCTTAGCTACACAGTCAAACCCATCATTGGCTAAACAATAATACAGCTCCAACATGTTTAAGAACAAATGAACCTTGGCTCAAATCAAGCTTAACGGTCGCACTGTGTAAGTGAAATCAAATCCCAACCTTGTGACTAGAAACAAAATGCAATTATTCAATTGAAACGTTTTTTTCAGATCAATGATCCAATGAAGGTGGGCTGGGACGAAACCCAGCAGGTATGTGTGGGTCACCAGGACCAGGACTGGACTGGACTGGACCAGGACGGAACCGCCGCTCTGCGGCATGGCGACAGGACGTTCTTCAGGCTGAAAAAGCAGAAGAACGCGCTGTCACAGAAGCACAGGGCCAGGCTGGAGCGGGCCCGTTTCACAGAAGGAGGGAACTGAGAGAGTTCATTCTGGCCCCTGTGGACTGTGCTGTCACAGCCCAGGCAAAGAGGGCCAGCGCAATTTCCTCTGGAGGGATGTCTGGAAAATCGTCGAGAAACATCTCTGCAAGCTGGCCTGGCGAGATTTGGAGTGGAAGCTCTTAAATCTACACCCCACCCCCCAACTTCCACCAAATAATAATATCACGGTAGAAAGGAAACAAACCCGATCTGAACCTGAATGAAAAAGAGCCTCAATAAAAATACTGCTTGTATTTTGTAACAGGCCAGATGTGCTGCAAGTGCAGATTCACATTTACAGAAGAGCTAATGGAAGAAGAGAGTATAAACGAACAACTGCTGAAATACTTTGCACGCAAAGAGAGACCTTCCACACACACACACACCCTCAGCCACAGAGAGGAGTGCCAGCAGTCCTGAGAATCAGCAGCACGAAGGCCTAGGGCTCTGAGGCAAACATACCTCTCTTTATTACTCCTTAAAATAATCAGGGGGGTTAATGAGGGCTGCCTGCCCTCCACGGCATTTCAGAAATCCAGGCCTGCCGCTACAAACTGTAGCCCCATGGAGCTCCTTAAATTAAGAAGCACTATTCTGCCAAGCCCTCTGCAAAGCACCAGGGACAGGGGAGAAGAGCCCCATCGCCTCCGAGACCACCACGTCTCACTTACTTCTCCGATCTAAGATCCAATTATGTTTTGAGCTGGAAAGCGTCACACCTTCGACCAGAGCCCATAGGGTGAGGCTTCGGACTCGCGACTGAGAGGTTGTGGGTTCGAGTCCCCACGGCAACAGTGCTGCAATGCCCGGCTGTGTGAGTGGGGGCCAGTACTGTTGGGGGGGTCAATCCCAGCGAGGGATCAGCGTCCCATCTGGAGTTGGGGGGAGGGCGTCACATGCTCCCTCATCCACGTCACGCTGCAGACGTCGGGCTCCGGCCAATTCCCACCTTCAAACAGCACCTTTCTGAGGAGCAGCTCGGAAAAAATAAATCCGGCAGGTGCAGCTCAGCCCATAATTGGGTCCATTTCAGTTAACCGAGCGTCTATGTTGGAATGCGAAGAGAAAACTCTTCTTTTGACTGAGCCGGCAATGTTCACCAGCGGTGGCTCACCAGTCACCGTCACCAGTCACCTGAATTCTTTAACACGCTTTTATTCCAAGGTCCTGTGAAGCAGGCAAGACGGGGGACCATCACCACATGTCCTACAGCCCCTCTGCCTCTGTCTCCCCCTCTCGATGAGCAGAGCTCATGCTTCAAACGCCTCCAAACCGGGTAAAAAAAAACGCCTCCAAACCTCTCTCCTCCTCTCTCTCTCCAGGCGGGTTTGCGCTGAGGCGATCACAGCTCTGCAGATGGTGTCACCTCTCTCTCCCCCGAGCCGCAGCCCCAAAATTCAATGTGTCCTCGCCGTGGCTGAACAGGCCCTTCAGCTTGAACTCCATTCGTCTCCTGGCAGGAGCGAGGGGACTGGATCCCAGACTGATTTCGTCCTCAAGTGCTGGGGAGCTACAGGCCAGTGGGGGCTGAGATTAAAGATGCACCTACTGACCAGCAACCGGTTACAAAGCAGCACTGTGCAGGAGCAGATCAGGAATCTGAAAGGCTGGCGCGGCGCTTTCTCTTCAGTGTCTGGCTGCTAAGGAGAATGGCGCTCTCGAGTTAACAGGACCGGACGATTGCAAGTACGCTGCACGCAAGGCACGGCATACATGCCCAGAGACACATATCACTGGCCTTCACCTCCAACAAGGTTCCATCTCTCATGGCATGCGGGTTGTTGGTTTAGGAAAGTTGTTGGACTTGGGGAAGCTGCCACACCACCATGACACGAATCGGCATTCACAGAGGCACAGCATGGTGCTGTCTTGGGAAGGCAGCGTGCCTCTCTGTTTAGTAAACACTGTCTCCTGGTTCGCTCCGAAAGCCTCGGTTTCCATAATGCGCCACACTTACCTCAAAGCTTATTCATGGCAAAGAAGCAAGACAGAATGTCAACATATAATTACCCCAAACAGGAGGCTGCAAAGCTGTAATTAAGGGATGGATTTATCAAGTGTTGTACAAGCCTATCAACATGAAAGGGAAAACCGCCTGCGATCCCAAACTCCACCCAACAAGGCCGACAAATTCAAGGAATTAAAGGAGAGGACAGTGTCCCATGTCCGTGTAGCTTGCTAAACAAACAGAAACACACAGGACCAACTACAACTGCCACACAAAGCACTTCATCTCGCAGATTTTAAAGATTGTTTTTTTTTTGCAAAATCATCTTTCACCCTTCTATAAACATGTGGAGGGGAAAAAAACGATTTTTGTCAGGAATTCTTGCCCTGGTTTGGACGCTAGTTGTTTACAGATGTCAGAAGCTGCTTTTCAAATTTGATCCAGGGCCACAAGGATATTAGGGAAGCATTCTACTCCCTGCAGAAACAGAAATAAAAAAAAAGAATTTTTAATCAGAGTATTAAGAAACTGTTGCAAAACAGGATGCTTAAGGAAACATCGCATCTTCAAATAAACTGGAAAAGAACAGTCTGGACAATAAAAAAAGATTTCATGACGGAGATCTCCTCTGTCTGGCTTTGTTTAACATACATCATGGCATTCCCTGGTATGGTATCGGCAGCGAACGGGCTCGGCGTCTGCACAGCAGTAACACGACACCTTCCTGACCGCCTGAGCTGTGCACTCACGTGCGTGTCCAGCCTGGCATTATTTATGTTCTACATTAAAGGCTTTGACAGGGCTTCATGACTTTACAAAACAGCTTGGCTGGAGCTCTTATCTGTATTACATTACGTATGAGGTGGCAGGAACTGGCAAGCGTAGCCAAGTCATGGGGAACAGGGACGCCCACACCGCAGTCCTATTGAGATGCCAGTTCCTGCTCATAGAAAGATGCAAATCTCCAAAACCCCAGCTGCTCCGGAGGCTCCGAGTCAAACAGCTACAGTATGTGCTTTTAGGCCTCTGATGCAAGAGGACGCTACAAGTCAGGACACTGCTCCTGCTCAATCCCCCGAGTGCAAATTGCTCAGAACTTTAGTGCTCTGCTCACTGTATCCAGATGAAGATTTAACGGGGGCCTGTCTTGACAAAGCACTTTCGTCAGTCTTTCGAGCATGTTTCCAAGCCGATACCACTACAGCACTGAACTCGGGGCAGAAAGCACAGGCCTGGACCTCTTTCCCTGCATGAGCAACCCTGGCCCAATCAGCACATTGCAAAATGTGTAATTCCACTTCCTCTGGCCAATCCACGCGCCGCCCGGAGAATCAAGGCATCACCAATCAAACACAGACATCAAACGCGGATGTCGCTTGAACAATTAGTTGACAGGCAGGAAAAACGGTGTTGGGACTGTGAGAAATTTTGCTCTACAGGTCGTACACAATGGAAGAGGTAAAGGGTGGGTGGGGGTGCGGTCACAAGCTCCAGAAATTCCCACGTGAAGGTTTGCTCCAGGGCTGTGAAGCAGACATGCTTAACTAACCTCCCAAGACAAGCTGCTAGTGACCTGTGTTTAACCTAGGCCAAGTTCAAGAGA
Source organism: Lepisosteus platostomus (assembly GCF_059453375.1). Lineage (NCBI taxonomy): Eukaryota > Metazoa > Chordata > Actinopteri > Semionotiformes > Lepisosteidae > Lepisosteus > Lepisosteus platostomus. The sequence goes on along the minus strand of NC_142617.1, from coordinate 5,417,229 downwards.
AGACGACAGAGTCTCCCACAGGGAGAACCCCAGCCGTGCAGAGTTGACTGCCAGAGCAAACAGGGCCATTTATTGATATAATCTCAGCATTTTCCTTTAAGCTAAGTACACAGTTTGGCTTTAGATGTAAAACCCCAGATCTAACAGAGATAAAATCAAATTATTAGAGCTTCTGTTCTGAGTTCAATGCTACTTGTCTGCATTCTGTCCAAGAGACAAAAGCCAGGTTTCCACACAGTTCTGTTTCTTCCAGCTGTAGATCAGGAAAACCATTAAAATGTATCTCACCCCCCTCCCCAAACCAGCCCCTCCCACCCCCAGCTGACACACTGCTTCTTTATGTCAACTGACACGTTTTTTCAGCAAGATGCAACAAAGGCACTCTGCAAACTGAAGATATCTAGTTGCCTTTGTTTCTCTTGGAAACTATACAAGCACATCATTCAATTTCCTAACCTTTTGAAGAAAAAGCTTAATTTCCGTAACAAAGGCAGGCTGAGCCACAAGAGAGCCTGTAAGCTGGAGGTATTTTAAACACGTCTTTCCACTTTTATTATAGGACAAATCCATCAAGCAGCCAAAGAACAATTTAACTACAAGTGGAGAAAATACAATTACGGTTTCAAAAAGAAAGGGAAGAAAAAGATCGCAAATCTGTAATCTGTTACACTCATCAAGCAGAATTCCCAGGCTAACAAAAGCATAATTGTGTCTCAGGCACAGCTGTACAGTCGGGCACTGCACACTCACTGGAGAATAAAGAAAAAACACTTTTGAAAAATACATGCTTCTTTAAAGACTTCCAGCAACAAATCATTTTTTGCCATTTTATAAAGCATTTCAGAAATTCAGCCTGAGAAAACCCAGGAAGAGCGTTCTGAGGTTGGAGACGATGTCCTAAAACTGATCCTCAGAAGACGTTAGATGAGTTTACGTTACCCCCATGTCAAAATTACAAATTTCATAAGTATTCTTGTTTTGCAGCATTTTTTGAAGTCCTTGCTCTATATCCATTTTCTTTTCAGAAGTTAAAATCTATCCATTTGCAATTTCCAGCCACAGTGCCATTGGGGGGAGTCTTTTGCTGAAAATCAACATGCTCGTGCCCAGAAGTAACCAAAGACACCAATGAGAAGGGGACAAATTCAACAAGATGGACCTGATGTTAATAATAAGAATTCCTGACACTTATTTAGCGCTTTTCTGGACACTCCACTCAAAGCTCTTTACAGGTAATAAGGACTCCTCTCCACCACCACCAGTGTGCAGCCCCTCCTGGATGATGTGACAGCAGCCATACCGTGCCAATGTGCTCACCACACACCAGCTCTCAGTGTGGAGGAAAACTGCTTAATGAAGCCTGTACATAGATGGATAGTATTAGGAGGCCATGATTGGTAAAGAGCAGGGGGAAATTTGGCCAGGACTCCAGGGTAACACCAACATCCATGTCGTTAATGGTACTGGTTCTGATGGCATCAGGGCCCATTGGAACCCATCTCTCCCCTCCCTCAATATGAAACCACTCTGGACCAACTCGTACAGAGGCCTGCTGCCTGCGTCGCCCCAGCTGAAGTCTGAATCTCTGTGAGCTTTATCGGCGTGACCGACGCATGTCAGTTAAGCCACTGAAATAATCAGCAAAGCATTTACAATCAGAACAATCACATTATTACTGGCGAGGTGCACTCTCTGTTCTACTGCTGAGAGAGAACTGCGAGCACCGAGTCTCCTCCCCTGAACAGTGTAGGGCAGGGGCATCCAATCTTGGGGTCCCCCAGTCCCCAACATTACTGGTTTGTGTTCTACCTGAGTACCCCATTAAACAACTGGACTCTTAACGGACCTAATAGCAGGTTTAATTTCTGGTTCCCTGACAGGGCAAGAGCTTGCCTTCTAACTGTTGCGTTTCTTAAGTAACTCAATAAGGCCAGTAGAAAAAAGAAACGCGCAAAGATTCCAGCAGAGCCACGTGCTGGTCCAGTTCAGGGTTTTACTGACGTAAAGAGCCCAGCTGCAGTGCAAAGCAGCAGGCTGGCATTCCCTAAGGGCAGGCCCGGCAAACCCTGGTACAGAGGACTGAGAAACAGCAGGTCTACCTGCGCGCCCAGGTCTTGGGGGACTGGACAGAAAATCCAGTCAACCTACTCGCTGGCGTGGAATCACCCTTCCTCAGCGGGCTGTGGGGATATTAACCGCCGAGAGGGAACGCAGCCAGGGCGTCTGGACGCACGCGGCCCCAAGCTCACAGGTCTCCCATTGTCCACTCCTTCCTGCGGACTCCCACTTGAGTCAAGTGGCTCCTATTTCACTGCTGACTGTCTTCTGTTGATCCCTCCGAGGAATGGGAATGCTTGAATTAGGTCCTCTCGTGGCTTTCACTGTTCAAGACACTCAGTGTCTTTCTGCCAGCGGGTAGGACATGCCTTTAAGCCTGGGAACAGCGCTAGTCGCCGATTCCAGTACAGCAATTTTAATGTTTTAATGTGACCAAAATCGCATGCAGTATTCTAAATGCGGTCTAACTTGTGCTTTGTGCAATTTTAACCTAACTTCCCTTGACTTATAGTCAACACTTCCCTTAACTAAAAAGGATAAAAGACTGAAGAGGCCCTGTTCTGGGGAATAACTCTGCGGTATCTATTGCATGAATCTAGAACTGTGTTCTAGAAAACGACTCCAGCTCCACAGAAGTGAATGTGTTTGCGTACTTCACAGCCCCCCGGTCTTAAGGCACCAGGGACCTCAATGACAACACGTGAGGCCACAGTGCTGGCCACTGCTGGCCTGGGCTCCTCAGAGACAAGAACACAAACATCACAAAAGGAATAAAGGATCAGCACCGCGGTACCGAACGGCTCGGCTGTTCTGTATAGAGTCAAGAGCTACAAAAAGGAAGGAGTTAAGATCGTTAACAGAGCCATTCCCTCTGAGAAGCGATACAGTTGGGGAGCATCTTTGCCATTTTTCACGAATTAAAACGAATCCTCCACATCACAGCGAGCGCTCTGGGTCACATTTTGCTTCACTCGCTTATGAAAAGTCATTAAAAACCGATGTTCTGAGAGAGTCGCAAAAGGTCACCATTATTATTTTTAAACGTTCTTAATTGGCAAATTAAGTTTATGTCCATCTCCCACACTGGAACTTAAATCAAGCAGCTGTTTTTTTTTTTGGGCCATTTAACATCCGCGAGCGATCCCTGGGCACGTACAGCAAGCAGCTTCGCTCTGCAGTACCGCTAATCAGTTAGCAACGAGCGCAACGTTTATTTTCACCCAGGGCTCGTCAGGGAGAGGAGAAAGGGCTCATCAGTCTCCCCCTGGTCATTACCAGTCATGGCCTCCTACTAATCCCCATCTCTGAACTGGCTCCATCACTCTGCTCTCCTCCCCACTGAGAGCTGGTGTGTGGGGAGCAGACTGACGCATCATCCAGGTGGGGCTGCACACTGGTGGTAGCAGTGGGATTCCCCATTACCTGTAAAGCACATCGAGTGGAGTGTCTAGAAAAGTGCTATAGAACTGTGAGGATCATCATCATCCTCATCAGATTCCTGTCGGTCCTCATTCTCCACCCTTGCTGGCAAACCGCGGGCCGCCTGCCTGCCCACACGCTGCTTTCGATCTGTGCGCTGTGCCCCAGTTGAGCAGGAGTGTGATGAAGCAGCTCAGGAAAGGAAATACCGTCTCTTTACCAGAGCGCTGCTTTCGGCGATGGAACAAAAGGGATGTTTCCTGCCAACCTAAATCCCCTCAGCTGCCAACCAGGAGCTGCTTGTAAGCTGGAGCTCACAGAGCTGGACACTACAGCAGGGGAGAAGCCTTGTCTTGCACACCTCCTGCCCCACCGCCACCCAAAAACATTTTATTTCCTAGCAAAGACGCACTTAGACCTGATTAGGAACCACAGGAGGGCGCCAGCTGAGCTTCTACAGGCTTCCCCTCTGTGTCGCTGGGAGCACGGGAGACCGACACTGAGCTTGGAAGTCCGCACGGTGCCAAAGTACAGACAGGGACACACAGATCCCATACTGTTAATGAAGGAGTTAGGGACCCTACCACTGAAAATCCCCTTCAATAAACGGTGTTGTGATGTCAGCATGATCAAAGCTCTAAAACACAAAGGAGGAAAAGCAATCCTGAAACAATACCTGGCTATGTTTAGCACAGTTTTACACTTTCATGTCTCATCTTCTCCTTGAAATATTGCAGCTCTATCCACAAAGAGTTCAACACGGAGTGTCTACAGCACGTTGCACTCGCGGATTCACCCCGGAGTGCGTTTGAGGATCCCGGCATTTCCTGCACAGCAACGCTGCAGCTAATGAAACCCTGAAATTGCAGATGAATAAAGGGGCTCCAGTATGGCCGACACTGTCCCACGAGGAGCTCTGCTGCATGCCCCAGCAGTAAGGACAACGCTGAGCCCTTTCATGATGCATTTCTCCCCCCCCCACCTCGATTTCCTGAGAGCAGCTCCTGTTGAAAATGGACCCCCCCTTGCGTGTTTGTTTTTTAGGTTCAACGACCGCTAAACGTGGCCTTTTTCGGGACTGACATGAAAGGCGGCTGTGTGCAGCTGACGCAGTATTTTGGACCAGGGAAACCCTGTGCCCTTGGCACATAACCTATCGGCCAAGGTTCTTGGAGAGCTCGGCGTTAATCACCGAGAAACGGGCTGTCCCCTCACAGACACATGGGGTTGCAGGTTGTCCAGCCCTGATTCAAGCACTCTCCGGAGACCAGAGCGATTCTGCTTTCGGAAAGGAGTGGTCTGTGAGAAAGAAAGCAACACAATGTGGAACCCAACGATCCGAGACCGCAGGGGCAAGAGTTTTGGAGGAAGAGGTGATACAAGAACAGGAGAAGGTGTTAAAAAACAAGAGGAGGCCATCTGGCCCATCTAGGTAATTGATCTCATCCAGCTGTTTCGTGAGAGATGCCAGATACCATCATAATGGCGGGGTAGCTTGTTCCATAATCCCACAACCCTCATCTTAAATCTCAACACTCCCCCATTAATTAGGAGGACAAAGTATGCGACTTCACTCTATATGCATTGTGGTTAAATACCTGCTCCTCCTCAGCACCCTAATGGCACTGATGCATGCTTGCACTAGCAAGGAGAAGGAAACCCCACTTCAGCCACTGAAATATCAACCATGGAATAGACAGAGGACCCCTCTGCAGCCACAGCACATAAGGCCGTTCTCATCTGAAGCTACAAGAAATCACATTCAAAAACTACAACGCAATTTTGTACCCTACCTAAAGCAATGAACTAGTAAAATGGTCTGTATACATATAAAGGAGGCGATTGGTCTTTTACAGTTTCGCTAATAAGAGTTTCATCCTGGTGGGAAAGTGTAAAAAAAAAAAGTTTAAAAAAACATAAGAAAATGATGTGCTTAGCATGTCAGGGTATGATTCTTGAGTTTATAGATGTACAACACCTAGGGATTTGATGAGAATAAACCTGGTAGAGAGGGGTACAGGGGCTGCACGCCTGTGCACAGCAGCGTCTCTCCTCAACGGGAGATCGGTGTGCAGGACGTCCTGAGCCTGGAGGGGAGCAACAGACGGCTGCCAGGCAGACATAAATGTAAGGGCCAAGCCTAATCCCAGCTGCACCACTAACTGCCCCGTTCATCAAGCAGCCTGGCTGAGTGCGTCCGCAGGAAGCTTCCAAAGGTCACAGCACAACGACCTCCCGCACACCGGCGTCTCTCCCGTTCGCCTGACCCCGCTCGGAAAATGGGACAGCTTTTCCAACAGGCTTAATACATGTAGTTCATTCTTAAAGAAGGACCGAATGGGGTTTTTTTTTTCCTCCAAATGCTTGGTCTTTCTTCTTCCAAGAAAGTAAGGGTTATCACTTTAACAGACGGTTGTTTTGCACATACAGTACATACAAACAGGCAGTGCAGAGTTACATCTGCACCAGTCTGTAGTATTTTTCATACTAATAAACCGGATCTGGACTATAAAACAGTATTGTGCAAAACAGACAGTATTGTGCCTTTTAAGCAGGTTTTAAGTATAGTGGTAGTTTGGCCATTGGGATGTCTGAGAGGCACAGTGGGAAGAACTAGGCAGAGTGATCCAAGTCCGAAAGCTAGTTTGGTATTCTGGCCTCTGTGCCAGGTAAATGCACGTGATGAGGAAAATGCCTGTGTTTCTCATCAACAGGACTCACCATTTCGAACACAGAGTCCCACTGGGCGTAATGGGAGAGACAGCACAACCTGAAGTCCTGCTGCTCTTCTCAACAGGACTGCAAGCGAGCAGGTGCCCGACAGGTCACAAGGGGGCGATGTTGCACAGGCGCAAGCAACTTGTCTCATCAGAGCACAAGCAAAGGACTTGGGGGTCCCCTACTTGGGGGATCCCTGGTTACAGAGAGCTTGAGGCAAAGCCCAGACTCAGAACACGTGTTGTACAGACAAGAGGCTCAACACACACACCAAACAAGCTCCTCTATGAGCTGAGGCACTGTGGAGAACCCATCCAAGTTATGTATGATTCAAGTAAATCTTATTTCTTCAAACGATTATGAGACTCGGTGCACTGCAAACACTAAACAAGACCCTTCATCTGACACAACGAGCTTTCCACGTGGAAGGCTGTCAGTATGAGGATAAATTTCGTTCATACGCTGGTGTATCTGCTGGGGTGCACGTCCGCATGGTATATTTTAAAACGAAAGCAGAGATTGCAGACAAAGCCATGAACGAGATGAAACGTGTGGCTCTTTTTACTGGACGCGACCTGGACACAGGATATCTCCCACATCCAACGAGGCAACACGAGAGACACCAGAATCTACACAACCGGTGCCAATCCATTTCAGCTGGAGCGTCAGGGAGAGCACGGAGGATGGAGAGCTCTGGAATATGAGTGCAGTCCACTCTCTCTCTCCCCATTTCCCCCCTGCTCACCTCATTCACACTGCATCTGTGCTGATCTGCATCAAGACTCGTGGCATTCGTCCAGAAAGGGGCTGATCCCGCAGAGCCACAGCCCAGCTGTGTCTAGAGGGTACCCCCGAAATCGCCACCAAACCAATTCATCTTGAGCAGCTCAGTTCAGCTGTGAATGAAAGCACCCATCAGCCTTGCAGGAAGAGGCCTGCCCACTCATCCCAAATCCCACTGATGTCACTCAATTGTCAATTCGGATTCGGACCCGAGGAGTTAGGCGAGGTTGACCTGCAATTCCTGCAGGGTAAGGGCTCCCATGCAGCAGAGAGCCTCCCCTACCCTCGTCTCCCGGTAGTACGTTTTCCTCCGGCGGTGTTCAGGTATAGCACAGGCCCCCCTGCTGCAACACAGCACTGACCCGTCACGCCACCCCCACACTCATTCCTCATTCAAACCGAGCTCCGAGCCAGACCTGCAGTCCAAGGAGAGAACGAAATCCAAACAGCTGCCTGGATTATAAACAGGCCCCCCTTGATGAGAAAAGCATATCTCTGCAGCCCAGCACGCTGTGCACACAGGACACTCTGGCACCGAGAGCGCCTTTTTATCCCTCTGCCAGGAAAAGCACCCCTGTGGTCCAACATCTTGTTTTACCATGAGCGTACAGGACTGAAGGACAGGCAATCAGAAGCACTAAGCCATACTCACGTTAACTGGTCTAACAGTAGCCTCACACTCAAGAGTCAGGCATTCCCATCAAGCGCTTAAAAGTTCTCACCCCCTTAAGTGTCTGCTGCTGTGGGAATGGCTCCATCTCTCAATGCCCACAGGATGATGTCAGTGGCAGGTCTTTGCACTGTGACCTCACGCCACACCAGGTGCAGCACAGGCACTGCCTCACACAGCGCCATCTGCTGGGCCAATGTGGAAGTGCACGTGCTTTTTGATCAGCTCAAAGAAACCCAGAGCCAACACCCCAATATTTCAAAGTAACGCCTCAGCTCCTGGGGTAGCTAGAAGTCAGATTTTGATTATATCATCTTCCTGAACTACTGGATAATCTGGACTGCTTTACATTCTGCATGAAGCACTCCTTGTCATTTAAAGAAGAGCCACAGTTTACTGACAAGGGTTCAGGCTCCAGTACACCGATAAGACCGTGCATGTGTACTTGTACTGTATGTCCAGACATGAATTGAAGTTTTCAGTTGTGACGCCTGCACCCATGGTCAGACATGACCATGCCAGACTGCCACTGTTCCGAGAGCTGTACAATTAAGACATCACGCTGCAAGCCTGTGTTGCAAACTTCTGGTCTTGTGTCATAAACGCCTTTGTGCTCTTCTTTCGCCTGGACAGAGCAATAGAGGAGATGTGTTCTGCGTGAAATGCTTATTGTTCAGCTTTTATGTTAATGTTGTAGATCCACTTACCCCCGAGTGATCAAAGCCAGCCACTATTAATGCAGAAATACCCCCCCAGCAAGATTTTTAATTTGTTTTGTACAGAAAATGTTAGCATTCAAAATAACATTTCTTTTAGGTGCCTCAGTCTCTTGAAAAGCATTCGCAGGGGGAGAAAAAACCTCTTAAAGTTCACCGCGTATCTAGAATCAGCCTATGTCTGACTTGGGAGAGAACTCATGGCACGTCGTCTCCGATAAGGACAGCTCCAAAGTAGCATCAGATGTGAACTGCTGCAGCACTGCAGCTGATTCCAACAGGAGGCTTTGTGAAGTCCTCCCGACCTGCAGCCCGTCTTCCACGGCTGCTGTAATGAAGACTCTGTATAAAAACCTTCTTTAGGTCTTTTGTTGTTAGAGAGCCACCTTTGTACTTCACAGGAATTGCACACTTCAGTAAGGAAACCCCTCCTGTCTGAAGGAGGTGGTCCAGTGGTCCCATTCCCCTCCCAGTGTGCTGCCATAGCAGTCAACCCCGACCCGCTGCATCAACAGCACCGCTGCCCACTCGGAACTGGAAACCAAGGCAATGGAGCGATAGAGGAGCACAGAAATGACGGAGATGGACTAAAACGTGGGATGCACAGTGATGTGCTAGCACTTCTGGGACAGGGATTCTCCCATGCAAAAGGCCTTTAATGGACATGGAGAAGGTGTGAGATATCTGGCTGCTGAGGCTAACCACAGCGAGCAGCTGACATGCTGCGCATTGTGCGAGAGTCTCCTCGTGTTCTTCCACTGAGCAGCCCGGGGTGGCTCCACAGAGCTGCTGAAAGCAGCTGCTCGTGCTGTGGCTGGACTTCTGCAGGACAGACCATCTCAGCCCTGCAGCTTCAGACGCGTCTGGACTCTGCGGAGGCACTGGAACTACGAATAAACCAGCTAACAGCACCGGCATCATGAACACAACACCTCGGGCAGTCTGGGCCGCGTCTCACAGCACGTGGCTCACAGAGACAAAGACCTAAAAGCAGCATCTTTTTCTGGGAGGGTCACTTGTAAAAGAGCGTGTTGATCAATTGGATTGCGAGGCGTGTTTCTTTTATTAAAACTCCCGCTGCCGCAATCTGGTCAGCTCGCAAAAAAGAAAGTGACATCGCGCTCGTTTCTGCAGGCCTCTTTCAGAGATGGCAACAGCAACACTTTCTCAAGCAGGAAAACCCCCAGGAACTGAGAAGGACCCTTCTCGTTTAAGGGATCGCCGCAGTGCGGCGCGTTCTCGTTATAGTGTCTGCAGACCAGCAGGGTTTGGCACTGTGCTGTCAAGAGGAGGCTCAGATACATCATAAAATCTCAACAGCACACACCCAGCGAAAAGAGACAGGCTGTCCAACCGCTGGTCCAACAACCACTTTTGCACCACACACACACACACACACACACACACACACACACACCCTTTCCTGCTTGGGGGGGTGTAACACAGCTCTTCTGCCACAAAGAGCTGATGCACACACAGAGACGTGCCATCAACCGAGTCAGCCAGGGCTTTTATCCAAAGGGGTTTAATCAGTAGACACACACGAAGCAGGGCATGTGACTGAAGCATTTCGTGGAAATGTACAACGGCACTGTCCCACCTGAGATGTGAACCCGCATGAGAGTGGTGGACCCACAGCTTCCAGTGAGGAGTCCAGAGCCCTGCCCGCCGCTCCACACTGTAAGATTCCCCTGCGTTTTGGTGCTGGGAGTTCGGGGCAGGAGAATGACCCATATTCGAGTGCCTTCTGTCCCGACAGTCAGAGCTGACACGCATCAACACCAGGCTGGATGTCACTGCTCATTAGCGGCGCGGCTTCACTCGAGAGGGGGATGAATGACCCCTTCCATCCGCCAACTTAAATGCAGTTTTTGTTTTGGTCCCTTCTTCTTAATTGAGGACAGGACATTAAACTCATCCCCCCTGCCTGTGGTCCCCCCATCTTGCCTGGCAGTGACCCTGACTTGTTGGAGAAGAGAGCCGTGTATTGTGCCCCCAAGAGATACTGGTACCAAGCCTGGCTTCTGTCTGTGGACAGGCAAGTCCAGAACCGCAGTTCAAACTCTTTTCTAAGGTGCCAAAACACAGGAGTGGTGGCTACCGCTTGCCCTCCATTGCTCACACACAGCGCGTGTGTCAAGTGTGCACTCGGAGAAAGAAGGACGCTCACACCGATACAGCCAGTGGCAGAGAAGCACCTGTGCACTCTTGGGACTATTAATAAATTCCTGTTGAAAAGGACAGCAACCCGGGGTCAGCTTTCACGTCTCTCCAGGCAGCTGAAGGATGCCCTTCACCTTGAGCTCCAGGGGCAAGCGGAACTTCTTCTTCGTCTCATGTAACTGCTATATATATATTAAAAAAAAAACTGAACCGCCCCTCAAGATGTATGGAGCATCTCTTGCGAGTTGCTATTCGGGTTGATGCGAGCGATTTAAAGCAGTGACCGCAGACTTCGACGCGCAGAGCTGTCCGCAGGAAGATAAAGCTCCGACAAACGCAGAACCCTCCGAGAAATGTCGGTTTGTTTGCAAGTGCCTCGTGTTCGCGTTTATTGCAAAAGGGGGCGAATAAAAGTGAATAACACCATCGTCGTGGAGACTCGGAAGAGGAAAGAAAACCTGAAATTCACCCCCCCCCCATAAACGAGAGGTTACTCTGATATGGGAACGTCGCTCTTCGGCAAATCGCTTTCCCGAATCCCACCATCCCAAGCTGAGGATTTACAACGTAAACACCTCCTCTAAAATGTATTTTTTCAGGACGTTTTCTGCAAACGGGTTCGGTCTATTACGGGGGACGCCGCCGCTGTAGTTCTAATCAGAAAACAGTGCAACAGCCAGGCGGTGCAAATTCGTAACACCAGTTAAGAAGAGCAACGATTTAGCAAAAACAGCAGCACACGGCACCTATCCAGTTATCTTTGGTTGGCACGGACTGGGGGGGGGTTTGATATGACAGTCCGGGCAGCTTTGTCCCTCTCCAGTTAAGAGACAAAAACAGCCACATCTCATGGAGCTGGTACTGTGTTACTGAGCATGTCTCTTTTCTATTCGGGTTGCGTTATCCAGCAGGACGACAACAACAACAACACCGTCTCTGGGATCTCAAACAATAGAGGCAACACCACCACCAACAACAACAACACAACTAAAATGAACCAAAGAGCCGCGAAGAAAGTGTGCGCTTTATTTTCACCCGGGGCCAGCCCGGCAGGCCTGCCGACTCACCCATCTTTCCTCTTCGCCTTGTACACATGTCCGTAAGTGCCCCTTCCAACTTTGCAGCCCTCGTATTCAAACAGGTCCTCGACTCGCTCTCTCTCCCCAGTCAGCTTCACTTTGAAATCATAGTCCATTTTCCTCGCCTTTTTTTTCCCCCAAGCGCCGCCTGGGAAGCAGCCCCTCTCTTCGCACCTGGGCTCTACGTATCTATCGATCTTCCCCCCCCCCTAGCGCTGCCCCCTCGCCGGGCCGAGATGCGGCATGTACCGGCTGTGCGTGTGGCGGAGAGATGCACGATTTTCTGCAGCGTCTGGGCTCCTGCTGCACCGACACCGACACCGCTTCTGCTTCCCTCTCTCTCTCTCTCTCGCTTTCTGCAGCTGCGCCTCTCTGCCGGTATCTGCTCGCAGGAGCTGGGCATCAGCGCACGGCAATGTCGCAAAGCGTCGCCAAGCCAGGCTTTAAAATAAAGGACCGTCTGGAAAGGGAGACGTGCGCTTCTGTGCGGCGCACCACGTGGATTTTAACCCCCGGCCCTTCCGCAGCGAAACCGTCGCTGTTGTCAAGAGGAGCTCCGCTGCGTGGACCAGCGGCAGAGGAAACGTGTGTTTTCCGACCTTCGTAAATCACGTTATCGCGCCAGGCGTTTAAAAAACACGCGCTAAGCCAACTCTTCGGGTTTCTTTTGTTTTTTGGGCTGTCTTTTTCCACAGTTGTGAAGTAACCAGACTGGGTTTAGACTGAACGTCACGAAACCTAAATATTTATTTTGGGGGGGGGGTATATCTTAACGTCAGAGCAACAAAAACAAACAAAAAAGGAGATTGACCGTTTTGTAAACAGATATTGCAGTGTATATATATGTACAAAGATGAGCTCCGAAACTCTAGAGCTCCCTCTACTGGAATTTCGCTTGAGTGACCATGCTAGACGTGAAGAGCATCAGGTTTTGTTCCGGCAACGTTCAGTAAGAAAAAAAGGTCGAATCTCATGTTAATATCCAGTTATAGACGATTGCGAGGACAGTCGTTTACAGACATGAGACTTCTTTTTTTCCCCAGTTCTGCCAGTTGTCACCAGATGTTCTGCCAGATGTCTTTTCCCCCAGCTCTCGCGGGGTGTGTGTGGCACTGGTGTGAGAGACATGTAAGGGTGTCGTCGGGGTCCTGGAGTATTGGAGACGCGCCCAAGTCACGAGTGGTTGCCCTGCGTGTCTTGCGTGAAAGTCGTGCAAGGAGCGAAAAACTTCGCTGTATAATAAAGTTTAAAGATCCGATGTTGCTCTTCTGAAGAGTAAGGTCTTTAAATCGGTAATCGAGGCTAAATTCCTGGATTTAACCTTAACTTCCCCCTTCAGTTCAACTGAAGAAGCGGTTTCTCAGTCCTCCTCCGCCTCGCCGATCTGCTGTGCAGTGGGGTTCCTGGTCCAGAATGGCCACATGCTCGGTCACACAAGCTGCCCTTCAGTGGTGACTAAGGGGAGACCCCTCCTGTCTGTAAAGCAATTTTGGATGGAGGGGGGTATATAAATTAAGGACTCTTTGTTGGACCTCCATTATTATACTACACTTAAACATCAATGGCCGTGGTACACATACAAGAGGCATCTGTACTTTCAAGTATGCAAACATCAATACATTCCAGGCTTAGAATGGAGCAGGGCAAACTAACCTTAAAACACAAGGTACAAAATGGAAAACACAAATGATGCACTGACATGATTTGCCACTTGTGGCTGTTTCTCCAGGAAAAGACGCTGGGTCACAAGGACATTTCCCACAGAAGTTTGATACAGGCTTTTAACTGGGTGGGGGGGAAAAAACCGCACCATCTGCAGGAACTGGTTAGCATCGCAGCGCAGGGGTCCAGGGTTCAATCCCTGGGGTGCTGTCTGCATGGAGTGTGTATGTTCTCCCACGGTCCAAAGACACGCTGGTGGGCTAGTTGGCTTCTGGGAAGATCGGCCCTGGAGTGTCGGTGTGCTCTGTGACGGACTGCGGTCCCATGCAGTGTGCATCCCACCTTGACCCCAGCTCACTTGTGACCCTGTACTGTTAAAAGGGGTTAGAAAATGGATGGATGGATGTTATACGAATAGAAAGGAACAGGTAATGCGCGTATTCCATGCTGAAAAGAGAAGAAAGAAAACACAACGCTTCGGCCGTGGGGCCTTCTTCAGGTGTCTTTTGTATGACTTGCAGATTCCGCCATGGCATTTACCAGTAAATGCTGTGCGAATCGGAAAACGGTGCAGTATCGTGTTCCAATAGGGAATACGCTACATAGATACTTTATTGATCCCGTGAGGGAAATTGCAGTGCAACAGCAGCTTATAGTAATAATAATAATAATAATAATAATAATAATAATAATAATAATAACTTATATAGCGCCTTTAAAGGTGGCTTCTCAAAGCGCTTTACAGGATGACAATAACAATAAATAAGAAGACTACAACAATAAATAAAGCTTAACACAGACAACACAGCCACAGTGTAACAAATAATATAATAATTGTACAATACATACAATACAATACAAGAGTTACTCACAGTCTGGACACACAAAGAACAGACTAGAACAGAAGGGGGGGAGGGGGCGACACTGGTATTCAAGAGTATGGAGATATAAAGAAAATCGAAAGGTTTACCTTTAAATCCATGACACGATTTTAATTGAGGCGTTAAAAGAACATATGTACAAAACGTGAGTCTAAAAAAAGAAAGCCTAGTGTACTGTACATGTCTTCTGGAGGGGGGGTGCAATGTATCACGTCGCTTGTTGCAGGTAGGACTGTATTGGGTGCTGCACTGGTGTTCCCATCTTACACTGTATCCCGGACAGCAGGGGAAGGGAAGAGGACCCGTCCATATTTCAGCTGAGGGTTTCAGGTACTGAAGTGTGCCCGAGCTGTCTTGTCACGGCAGCGGTTCTCCTTGTACGTGTGCCGTCTTCCCTGGACGGAGCGTCTGCTCTCTTTGCGGTGCCATTTTGTGTATCGCGAGCACTGAAACGGTCTACACGGCGGTGGTGAGGCAACGCAATCTCACTGTATAGGTTACGCGTTTGTTTGCATGGACACGCACGTCCGCAAGACAGAACAGCACCGGCGGCGGGGCTGGGGTTTTTTTCAAAGGGAATCCGAGGCGTATTTTGCGGGGATTTCGGGAGACGGACGCTGTCTTTTGTGTCTTCTTCGCGATTAAATATCCGGGGCCCGACTCTCATTTTTTTTTTTGTTTTCTGTTTGTCCCGCCTCCCCGCTCAGCTGTTTGGGCGTTTCGTCTGTCAATATACGGGTCTGGGCCCACTGATTGGTAGGGAGCCCTGTAAGGCTTGTAGTATTTGTATCTAGGGTTAGTGTATTTTTTACGAAGGCCCATCTTCGCTCTGTATAAACCATTTTATGCACTGATTTTACATTTCACTTCATGATACTGTGTTTGGCTTCTATTTTTGTTTAACCTTAAATTTTAGAGTGGGCGCCTAATCGCGCGTTGCTACGGAGAGCACGTATCTTCCGTGTACTCTTAAAAAAAAATGAGAAAGCAGCTTTCTGCACCTTTAGGTTGTTTTTAATTGAAAATTTTTTTAGACTGTTCCTTCCATTTGCTGGCTCTGCTGGGGAGATAAAAAAACATAATTTCGTCGCAGAGCCTTTTAGACAAATGCAGAGATCATGCCTAACAGATGTTTATTTCTGTGTACCAACAGCTCCGCAGTGAAACTTTGTTGGAGTTTAAGATGGTATATGTGATAAGGAATTATATTCTGGTCTCAGTGGTTGATACGGTCATTTTTCATTGGGATAGACGTTTCTGGATAGTGACTGAGACATGAACAGCCCCGTGTGAATGGGCTGTGTTTTTGTTATCCTAACAGATACACTCCCAGTTTATATCGCAGTCTGATCCACCCTGCAGGCTGCTACTGGAGACAGCACTTTTTCTTGGTTATTTCAAGGTTGTTTCCTCGTAGTGCATAAACGGGCATAAGGATTCAGATGAAGCAAACGTCATTTTAAAGGTGTAAGTTGTAATGAATCATAAAAGCAACACAATATTTCAGTAATATTTCCAGTGGATCCAAACATAGCGAGAGTCTGACAGCTTACAGCTTATAGCCCTCACAGCAGCTGTACTGAAAACTGAAATCTGCACAATACTCTGCATATTGTTTTGCTAGGAGTTTTTGTCCAATTTGAACAGCCAGCCCCACCTGCTTTCTGCCCACAGAGTGCACCAAGGGCTTGAGCTGTGTCATGTTGCAGTCCTGGAGGTACAGGACTCCCAGTTTCGATTCTTCAGGCCCACAGGGTATTCAGAGCCTGTACACTGCTGACACTGCTGTCATGTTTCATGTTGCCAGACTATTGCTTTCTGACAGATGCCAGGCAATTTGAGGTTTTCCTCATGCGGTGCTTTGTGGATTTATTCCCCCCATTACTGCTTTTGTCAAAATGTTGTGTGGCAGTGATAACGGTTTTCTCATTATTTCCGTGCGGCGGGAGACTGTGGACAGGCCGCCTGCGGGCCGGATATGATGTTCTCGGGTTCCAGGTTTCGAATGAATTTGAACGAATAGATGCAAAGTTAAAAGTTAATAGTGCAGAGGAAAGCCCCGAAACCCTGCTGTTTGTTTCGCTCGCCAGCCTCACGGAGTGTGTTCTCCCGGTAAACTCCCCCCACCTCCTCCTTCAGGCAGCTGGAGCGGTTTCCGTGGCGATGGACCCTCCCAGCCCTGCGGCGCCCGGCGGGCGGGACGAGCGGCGGCGGCAGGAGGAGAGGCTGCGCCGCGAGGAGGCGTACTACCAGTTCATCGACGGGCTGAGCGAGGACGAGTACCGCCTCATGAGGGACAGCAACCTCCTGGGCACGCCAGGTACGCGGGTCCCCCTGCCTGGCCCGGTGACACTGCCCCCCGCTGGGCGGGGGTTTGAGGCTGCGCTTGCTGGGAGATCAGATGAGGTCGCTTCACTGGCCCGATACAGTTTCTTGCATTAGGAGTTCGTCTTTTCGCAGACCCCAGCTTGCTCTCCTTGAGACACACAGACAGGGAGAGAGAAGCTCAGGATTGGAGCGCAGGGTCGGCCGTTTATATGGCGCAGCCCTGGAGCGCTTGGGGTGAAGGGCCGTGCTCGGGGGCCCTACGGGGTAGATAGATAGATTTTATTAATTAAGACTTTATTAATCCCGTAGGGAAATTGATGTGTTACAGCAGTCCAGCCCAAGACAAGCAAAACAGACATCAGAATAGTTATAAGACAAAAGACAAACAAGATAAATAAAAATAAATACATAGGTGTGTGCAAAATGTGCTGATCATAGTCACTGTAAAAACAATAAAATATGTGCAAAATGTGCATAGGTTTATACAGACTGATTGTCCAAGAAGTACAATGGAGTAAACATGCTGTCCATAGACGAGCAGATGAAGGGCTAACAGTCCTAGCCAAGGGCATCGTTATACACCCTGACAGCCGCCGGGAGGAAAGACCTGCGGAAACGTTCCTCTGCCGGTCGCAGGATTTGAACCGGCAACCTCCCAACCACAGGCGCTAGGAGTTCGTACCCCTGGCGATTATTTTTTATTTTGGGGGGCCCTTTCAACTGCCCTCTTCCTTCCGTTCCATGCTGGAGTAAAAGCGGGCGTCCAGCCCTGTGCTCTCCCAGTGGACCCCTCCACAGAGGGCATGGGCAGAGGGCGTCTGTGGAGACGCTCTCTTGGGTGGGCTTTGGAAGTCGAGGTCGAGGGTCTTGAGCCGCCTCGGCTCCCTGGCCTGACCGGCTCTTCGTGTCCCCCCCCCGTGCAGGAGAGGTGACGGCGGAGGAGCTGCGCCGGCGTCTGGACGGGGCGAAGGAGAGGCTGTCCGCCCAGCCGGCTGCGGGGGCCGGCCCGCCTGCGGAGGAGGACGCGAGCAGCGGTGAGGCCCCTCCTCTCCCTCGCGGCACGCCGCCTAAACCCCTTCCGCCTCGTTCTCTTTCTACTGCATCGAAAAAGCGTTTCGAAACGAGTCGTTTCTTGTATCGCGGTCGTTTTGACCGCAAGCGTGGCGTTTCGTTTTGCGGCGGGCGGGGGCGGGGGCGCTCCCGCCGTCCCCTCACGCCGGCCGCTGTCTCTCTCTGGTCCCCAGGGAGCCCCGACGCCCCGGGGGAGTCCTCCGGCAGCGACTCCCTGCTGGAGTGGCTGAACACGTTCCGGCGGACCGGGAACGCCACGCGCAGCGGCCAGAGCGGCAACCAGACCTGGCGCGCGGTGAGCCGCACCAACCCCAACAGCGGCGAGTTCCGCTTCAGCCTGGAGATCAACATCAACCACGAGCAGCCCGAGGGGGCGGAGGCCGGCGAGCCCGCGGACCTGCGCCTCGACCCCGGCGGCCCGCCGGCCTCCCGCCCCGCCGGGAGGGCCCACCTGCACAGGAGGGCGCCGGGCCCCTCGGCGGCCCGGAGGACCGAACCCCCCCAGGAGCCCCCTGCCGGCAGGGGGAGGGGCCTGCGGAGGGGCGAGCCCCCGGAGCCGCCGGCCCAGCCCTGGAGGGCGAGGACGAGTGGGGGGCGGCGGGGGCGGACCCGGGCCTCCCCGCAGACGCGAGCCTCCGAGGAGCAGGCCGCGGACGCCCGGGCGGGGCTGGACTGCCCCCGGGTGCACCCTGACCCCGAGCCGCGGGGGGGCGAGGCCCCCGCCGCCCAGCCGCGGAGGAGCAGGACTAGAGCCAGGGGCCGGGCGCGGGCCGACTCGGCCCAGCGCGGGGGCGCCCGCAGCGCGGTGGGCCGGCGCAGTCGCTCTCCGCTGCGCTCGGAGCCCAGTGACTCGGTGCCCGCAGCGGGCAGGCAGGGGGAAGGCGTGGGCGGCACCACCGCCGGCGGGCTCGTGGCCCTGGGCGGCACGGCCATGGCGGTCGATGAGCCAGTCAGGGAGCAGGGCGGGGAGCCCCCAGCGCCCCTCGCTGCCCCCGAGGCGGGCGCAGAGGACGCGGAGTCCCATTCCTCAGCCTCGGGCGGCGTGCGGCGGCACCCCACCATCATGCTGGACCTCCAGGTGCGCCGGATCCGTCCCGGGGAGAACCGGGACCGGGACAGCATCGCCAGCCGCACGCGGTCCCGGGTGCGCATGGCGGAGAACACCGTCACCTTCGAGAGCGACAGCGGGGGGTTCCGGCGCACCATCTCGCGCTCGGAGCGCGCGGGCATCCGCACCTACGTCAGCACCATCCGCATCCCGCTGCGCCGCATCTCGGAGACGGGCCTGGGCGAGCCCTCCTCCACGGCGCTGCGCTCCATCCTGCGCCAGATCATGACCGGCTTCGGGGAGCTCAGCTCGCTGATGGAGACCGAGGCCGACTCCGAGGCCGCCGGGGCGGGCCTGGAGGGGAGCCCCGCCGTGCAGGCCTTCCGTCTCCACGGCGACGAGGCCGCCGCCGCCGCCGCCGCCGCCGCCGCCCAGGGGCCGGCGGAGCCGCCGTCGCAGGAGGGGGCGGGGGCGAGGGGGCTGGAGGAGCGGCTGGCGGGGGGCGCCCATTCCCAGCTCCTGGCGCAGCCGGGAGAGGGCCGACCGGCCGGCAGGGACACCAACAACCTGGTGGAGAACGGCACGCTGCCCATCCTGCGGCTGGCGCACTTCTTCCTGCTCAACGACGACGACGACGAGGAGCACCCCCGCGGCCTGACCAAAGAGCAGATCGACAACCTGGCCACCCGCACCTACGGCCAGGCCAGCCTGGAGGGGGAGCTGGGCCGCGCCTGCAGCGTCTGCATCAACGAGTACGCCCAGGGGAACAAGCTGAGGAGGCTGCCCTGCGCGCACGAGTTCCACATCCACTGCATCGACCGCTGGCTGTCCGAGAACAACACCTGCCCCATCTGCCGGCAGCCCGTCCTGCACCCCCACCACGTCTGACCGGCCCCCCCCGGCTGCCCCCGTCTGTACATACCGCTTTGATGTTTCAAGTGTTAAATTCATGGTAATGAGCGTAAGGTAGAACCAAAAAAAAAAGAAAAGACAAACGGATGAGAACGCTTAAAACAGAAGTAACTAAAGCTATATTTTTTTAGACTTTTTTTGAGTTAAGCACTTTTTTTAGAAGCATCGGTCGTCCGTTTAATGAAAGCCCTCTCCCGGTTTCGTTTTCGGCGTTTCTACGTGAGGATGGCAGATTTTTGTAAGGAAAACCTGACCATCGGACATGCTAGCAGTGATGCCCAGTGGCTATAAGTCCGCTATTAACATTTTACTCAGTTCAATGGAAGAATATTAAATGTTTTTTCCAACTTTATCTTTTTAAACAATCGACAGGTCGCAAAACCAGCCCAAGCACATCAAAACTACGTGTAATTATCGACTGTCATCTTGGGTCAGTAAAATAAAAAATAGTGTTAATCTATCTGTTCATTCTGTTTCATTGACGGTTTTTAAAACTCTAAAGAAAATGTCATTTAAGCCCACACGTATGAGAGCCCCCCTCAGTTCTCTACCCCATCTAACGAGGTTGAATTATTATCCGTTTTATGGTAGTCAACGGGTCGTGTTTGGCGTTAAAGCATTACAACTCAGAATCCTCCAGTTTTTTGTTTTTCACCAGAAATGAGAAATTCTTGAAGATCTTAAGAAATTGAATGTTCGTTTTTTAATATACTCACCGAAAGACGGAGTTAGATCCCATATAGTTGCAGAATGTTTCCCAGAAAGCCTGTTATATGGATAACGTTTATCAAAAGCAGAACTGTTTTTTTTCTCTTCTAGGCACTCACCTGAGAAATAACGTTATATGTTACATATTTGGATGTCACGTTTGCAAATGGATCTGGGGCTAGTTTTCCCATCTGAGGTCCCAGCTGTGTTGGATTTCAGTACAACTGCATATAATAGTTTTTCAAGGGTGTGCCTTTTTCTGTGTGGGGGTGGGGAAGCTATTTGATTAGGGAGAGTTTGTGTGTCTGCGTGTTACCCGTTTGCTTCTGCAGCCGAGTTATCACTTTAATTATAGAGCAGGACTTTGTTGGGATTAGTTCTAAAACATAAAACCAGGCAAACATGGGTTATAAGTGAGAAATTCTCTTCCTTCCCTCCAGGTGAAGCTGTTTCGACCACTTTCTTTTTTATGATGGAGAACATATTTTGTACTGTTGTTTATTTTTGTTTCTTGTTCTGCTCTAGTTCTAGATTGTTAAGTTCACAAAATAACCAATTACAAATTGTTTCAGCTATTGCTATAACCACTCTGACAATTTTACAGAGTGCTTTACAGATGCATACAGCAAATATATGTCAAGCATGTAGCCAGAGAAAACTCTGCCCCCTGGTGGTTTGTTTGGAAATTATCCTCAGATTGCATTTATCTGATTGCATTTAGATTTAACATAGCAAACCCCTTATCCTCTGAACTGGCCCACGCATTGCTCTGGAGTTACTGTGCACAAGCTTAACTTATAAGGCACATTTTGTAACAAGTCTTACAAATTTGTGAACAATCGTGGAGCATCATTGAGGTTCGGATGCATCCATGTCTGCTGGGAGCTCTCAGGAAACAGATGCTGTTTTCACAGTTTCAGAATGTCCTTAGAGCAAAACTGTACCCTTTACAGTCATTATGCAAACAGAAGCCCCGTTGTGAACTTTTGTACCACTGCCGGCTGTACACGCGGATTGCGTTTTCTTCAAACTCATGTTACTGTTTAGAAATAGTCCACGAGAGAGTTCCCTTTGCTTAATTTGGTGTTTTTTAATCATTCCCCACCTTCGCAATTGGTTTTATTTGTATAGTTCTATTTTTTTGTGTAGCAGATGGGGTTCACAGTAATGTCTGATGATTTCTTAGATATGGGAAGACCTTTTTTCCCTTTAATAAAAAAAGCCAACAGGTAGATTATGTTCCAAAGGTGGCTCAGGATCTGTGCCTGTGGCTGGAAGGTTGCCAGTTCCTATCCTGCAGCCGGCAGAGGAATCCTACTCCCTTGGGCCCCTGAGCAAGGCCCTTAACCCCAGCTGCTCCAGGGGCGCTGTACAATGGCTGACCCTGTGCTCTGACCCCAAGCTTCTCTCCCTGTCTGTGTGTCTTATGGAGAGCAAGTTGGGGTATGCAAAAAGACAAATTCCTATCACAAGAAATTGTATAAGGCCAATCAAATTATCTTAAATACCCAGAACCTGTAAAGCCTCTGGAGTTTATGTCCATTTAGCATTCCAGAAAATGTCATATTGGCACCACAAAAGGGTACCCTTGTTTTTGTCAACTTTTTTTCATAACAGAACAGACTGAAAGCACAATACAACCGTTTCTTTAAAACAAGAACCACTTCCCACATACCTGCAAGAGGTGGCGGACTTTAGAAGCCATCTGTTGTCTGTGAGACTGAACTAATTCCCTGGCAGGGAAAAACTCATTTTTGACAGAAGATGACACTTGTGTTTTTCAGGTGCAATATGGTGATGGTTTGCAACTTGAGTCAAATAGGGGATTTTCCTAAACTTAAATTGTATGTCATTATCTGTTAATCTATAGCTCCACATTTTATATGTATAAGTGTAATTTATCACCACTTTAAATACATAATCCCACTATCGTATTTTAAATGATGGCACAGAGTTTTTATCCATGATTTTCTCTCCTAAATGTGCGTTATGTCTCTGTGTTTTATGCACACATTTTTTCATTTTATTTTAAAAGTGGGAGAGGGAGGTGAATCTCTCCTGTCTCTGCGTTAACCGTTTCTTGTCTGTCAGCAGTGATGCCAGAATCCAAATGAAGGGATAAAAAAATGAGGCTCTGCAAATGCTGAAGGAGTATCTATTGCCTGAGTTTTTAAATTTCCACAAAGGTTCAACTGATGTGAAGTTTCAGAACCTATAAATATATGTTCAGTGCTGATATAAGATAAAACACATGGATTCTTCTCTGTGTACTGTTTTTTACCACTACATGCTTTTCCAGAACTTTGAGCTAAAACCTAAATACATGCTTTACTGACTGCCTGGAGCTTAAGTCTCTGCGCATTTATTTCAGTCCTGACTGCACTTTTGACCATCAAACATTGTGGGTTGTTTTAATCATGTTCAGCCTTATCAGCTCAGTTGATGCTGTTTTACATCTATTGGAGGGTGCTCACCATTCAAACAGTTAAGAGGTGAGAAAATGGGTTTAATTGATTATCTGAAAATGAGTTCAACAGTTAGGAAATATGGGGACATCACCATGTAGAGCTGATATTTTTTTAATTTCTTGGGGACTTTTTTTTTACTTTTTTCAAAGTGCTGCTATAAAATGTCAGCATCCTGCAGAATTAGGTGAAAAGTTGTTCTAAAGAGGATTATCTGGCAAAACAGATATTAATGATTTATTATGATTTCACTTAGGTTTAGTCACTCAATTACAACGAGGGTGTTAGACTCCTGCTTGTTAAATGTCTCAGTACATCATCCATCAGCCTGCGTTTAAGACACTACTTTGACAACTCTGCAAGTGCACTTTTACTGAGTGTTGCGCAGAATGCAGATGGAAGAACGAGTTTTGTAATGCTGCAGAAGGCTGGGATGGGGTAAACCGCTGTTGCTTTCTGACTGCGGTCCCTTCTGCGTGGAGCTTGTGTGTTCTCTCACATCGGCCTCAATTTCCTCTGGTCTCCTCCTGACTACTAATATCGCGCCAACTTGCTGCAGCCCTTGCCAGGGGGTTAATCAGCCACCTTATGGAAAGAGATGGATGCAGGGAGTAAACAAAAAGACTACGGAGGGTACTGAACTCCCGGTGTGCCATGGATGTTCATATCTTACACAAGGCAGTCATCGCCGCACACAGCGGTGCTGTTTCAAATTGATTTTAATGTGAAGAACCCACTGCTTGCTTGGTCATTCGTGGTTTACTGTGGTTTACTGCTCCTCTCTGCCACCTCAGTGGCTGTGTACAGTACATTAGCAATAGGAAGTCGGTATTGTGTCATGCAATCGCGTCATGCGCTTTTTGCGCTCAGATTGCACCCTTTCCTACGGCGTCCCCCCTTCAGGGGTGGGTGGCAGCGATATAAATCTGCCGTGAAATGGAAAATTATTCACGATGGAAAATCGCAACATGGACTTGCAGGTACAGCTTGAGACGGCCTGGGGCTCGGCTGCATTACAGTATTTTAAAGCAACCGGAGAAATGACCCCTCTGTCCTACAGCGATGACGCAGGACTCGTTCTGTACGAGGCCCTGACCTTTTTTTTTTAAAAGTCCACACATTTTAAAATCGCGTTGCCGGAAGTCCTGCGGGGGGCAGGTAATTATTCCTAACAATTATTGATAAGATTTAGGAGACTCAAGTCTTGCACAGCACCGCCCTAGACCCGCTTGCGCTTGGCAATAGTGAACTTTAATTGAACACTTGCAGAGCAGGTAACCGCTTTTTTAAAATGCTGTGACAAAGGCCTGGATTGGCAGTGAACTGAGACGTGATGGTAAATTTCTGATGAATCGCGAATTTTGCCGAAGAGATGGAAGTCTCAGTACCTTAATGGTATAGCGGTTGGTTGGCGACCTCTCATAACAGATAACACACATCTGATGGCTGATTACAACTTGTATGGCTTGTAAAGATGGTTTACAAGTGTGAATAAATAGGATTTAAAAACTGGAATATTAAAAAAACAAACAAATACATCAGTGGCAATTGAACGTCTTGCCCTTAAAATGCACACACGACATTTAAAACATGTTTGAACAAAACGGAGGGGAATGTAGAGAGACTTAAACGATTCAATTAAAGAAAAAAACAGTAACCCTTCGGCTCTCAGCATGGAGTTTAGCAAAAGGATTCAATTAGCATTTCAATTTCACCCTCGATTCAATGTAGCATTGAAAGACACGTGAAAATGAGGGGGAAAGAAGGAAAAAAAAACGTGGTGATTGTGAGAGAGGAACTGGGGTTTACTGAAACAGCTGACGGTCTTCCCCCTCGATCTGCAGCTGCTGGACTGCGCTGTGTCTGGGAGAGACGGGGCGCGTTCACCCTTCTCCTTGGTACAGCCGGTCTAACGAACGCCGCTTGAGACATTAGCCAGCTCCGGTCCGCTCCACAGTTAATCTGCCCGTCCCAGACCGCCTCTGGGTAATTATGCGACGGTGCTGTGGCTAACACGCTTCGTCATGGCGAGGTGTTCTGATCAGCGGGCTGTGTCGATGACGGGCTGTTCCCGGAGCGCCGCGCTGCACCCGGCGCCCAGTCATTAGGCTGCCGGGCCCCCGAGCGAGGAGCATGTCCGCTTGTCTGCCGCGCGATCCCGCCTCGAGAGAGACCCCGTCACGATGTATTTCAATAGGAAATCGAAGAAGATCCACTCGGAAGGAGGTGAGTGAGACAGAGGGGGACAGAAATAGCTCTAGCGGAGGAGGGATGCGGCGGGGAGGGGCGGTGTGATTTGGAAAAAATATACATATATACATTACAGTGGTATGTGCTAGTAAACACGATGGTGTCGTTACATATGGGGCAGTACGCTGAAAGGTGCGTCGCATCATGCTTATCAGATGAATTAATACTGCATTCATTGAATATTCCACCCCCTGCCTCCAATACAGCCTTCATCGTGCGTGTGCTGACTGCGGTCCTGCGGCACCTTGAGTTCAGCGCCACAGACATTCACACGGCATAACACGGGTGTCGCAGTTCCACGTACGGGACTTGGGGCGGATCTCTGGATGTGTTTCTCGTGCTGTTTTTTTTAAAAAAAAACCTCTAGGTTTCTGCCATCGCCCCCCAGCTCCCTCGCTTCTGCGGGTATTCAGCTAATCTGATACCCAGAGTGTCGCCGGTCGGTCTCTTGGCGACGAAAACATCTCGCCGAGCCTCACGCAGACACGGGTGAAACGAGCTGCACTCATTTCTTTTTAAGTGCCGTACGCGCACGTCAGGCCTGCGGTGACACCTAGAAAGGGCTACAGCCATCTCCGTTTTTGCGGTTCCGCAGTGTTCAGGCTGGTTGCGTAGGGCCGACGACAGAAAAGCGCTTTACTGCGGCTCAGCTAGGACGGCAGACCTCGCCGGGAGCCTGTTTACAGCGCGGTGCGCCGGGAAATCGGCTTGCGTGACCAAGGGACGCGTAGCTGTCGAAAGGGAAAGGGGCGTGGGCCATTCCCTGGCCTGGGAGAAAATGAGCCAAACTAACCCATTTCGCGGGCATGTCGCTACAGGCACGAACTCGGGGGGGTCTTGATTGAAGGGTTCGGAATAGACTTGCGGGGTGCTCTTGACACCATCCGTGTCAAACCCTCCGGCGGTGCCTGTGCGGGGCAGGCTGTGAACCGCTCTCCGACGATGCGCTTTGCAACCTGTTGCTAAAGGTACCGGGAGACAACCCTCCGCTGAGCTACAGCGGTAACACCCGCTTGGGTCGGAGGCGAGCGAGAGCAAGTACACCCCGAGCAGCTTGAGAGCCGCGCAGCAGATCGACGGGGTATTTCTGTTACCGTCAGAACGTATTGACAGAGGCTCTTGGCACCTGCGTCACTGATCCTGCGGAGTATTAACCTGGTTTCGCTTCGGAGAGCGACCTCGGCGGCCCAGGCGCTGCCTCTGCGCTAACAAGGGTTAGTCTTAGACGCCAAGTACACTGCGTGCCCTCATTTTACAGGAACAGCCACACGGTGTTTGGACGGTGTTTTTTTTTTGGGGGGGGGGGAGGTGGAGGATAGGATGGCGGAGCAGAGGGCCGAAGTTTCTGTCGCATAGCACCAGCAGACCCTAAAACCTGCCCAGAACAGTTGAGGGAGACCGTTCACGACCGGTCTCGGACCAGAAAGGTCTGCTGTGTCTGTGCAGTCCCACCCTGACCTCCAGTCCAGGTCCGCCAGGCTGTCCCGGCCTGCAGCCCTGCACAGAGCCCCCGTCCTGACCTGACCCGTCCTTCGGATGAGACGTAAAACCGAGGTCCTGACTCTCTGTGGTCATTAAAAATCCCAGGGCGCTTCTCGAAAAGAGTAGGGGTGTAACCCCGGTGTCCTGGCCAAATTTCCCATTGGCCCTTACCAATCATGGCCTCCTAATAATCCCCTTCTATGAATTGGCTACATCACTCTGCTCTCCTCCCCACTGAGAGCTGGTGTGTGGGGAGCGTTCTGGCGCACTATGGCTGCCGTCGCATCATCCAGGTGGGGCTGCACACTGGTGGTGGTGGAGGGGAACCCCCATTACCTGTAAAGCGCTTTGAGTGGAGTGTCCAGAAAAGCGCTATATAAGTGTAAGCAATTATTATTATTATTATTATTATTATTATTATTATTATTATTATTATTATTATTATTATTGCTGTGCTGCCAGCTGCCAGTAGGGAGGGACGCAGTTTATGTTTACCAAGCAGAAGGTCGCAGTTCCTGAACACGAGTGCCGTTTTCCTTGGCTAGAACTCGTACCTCCCCTGGCGGGAATCCCCAGTTCCCTTTGAAGACCGAACGCTCCCGCGATGGAGGGAGGCCCGCTTCGTCGTTCCCTGTCCGCAAAACGGAGGCGGCTCTTGTCTTGAGAGGCACCGCGCTGTTGTGCTCTGCCCGCCTGCGGCTCCGATCCCGGGCCCGCAGGAGCTGGGTGTTCGAGCCCAGTCCGTCTGTGTGTGTGCACCTCTGCACCAGCAGCAGCTCCCTGATCTTCCCAGCACGTCAGTGTTTACAGCACATCCATGCATCCCAGCTCCTTCCTGGGCAGGCTGCTTGGGTTTCCCCTGCCAACAAGAGAAAAAGAACAGTGTTAAGTACTGTACATCACACCCTAGATGAGGGTGAAAAAAAGAGAGGCCAAGCTTTTTCCCCTGTGGCTGATCCACTGCGACCTGTGACCAGAGAGGATGTCTGTGTGTTGCAGAGCCCTGCTGTAGTGCCTGTTTATCTTTGCTCACCCTCCAGAGTGCCCTGCAATGTGTCTGTTTGTCTGACCACAATAGCTGACAGCTTAGAGCAGTTTGGCCTTTTTTGTTGAACGACCATAGAGCGATCCATAATGAACACAAGAAGCACAGAGCCGATATATGCAGTATATATTCACTTTGTGCTATAAAGTGCCATGATTCAGATACCTGGTTTTAATGTTTATTGTAAACGGCTGTTTAACATATTACATGTTTAAATGAATTAAAATGATCATGATGTAACCTAAATTGTGGGTTACACTCACCTTCCCAAAGGTTGTACCTGGAGCTCCACAGGTATTAAGAGATCCCACCGATCCAGAAAACCACCCCGAGGGTGTCCAACAGCAGTCTGTCCACCAGGGGGCAGGGCGGGCTATATTTCTCAGCCTCAGCACCACACAGCAGACCTGAAGTGTTAATTATGCCAAGACTGGGGCGCCCTGATTCCTGCAAGACGTTAACCCTCATTACCTCAGGGCCCTTAACGACTGGGGCAGGGATTTATCACTGACTAAGTCTTCTGGCCACAAGCTCGAACCTAATATTCTCTCTGGAGTGGTAGTGGGATTTCAGGGAATAAGAAAGAGGCCTCCGACACTTCATTGTGCCAAACAGAGTTAGAAATAAGGCTTTTAGCTTTTGATAGATGGGGTTCAGTCTGCTGCACAGTTTAATTATTTAAGGACCCGAACAAGAACTCTTCATGAACGTTCGGTATTGTAAGCTCATTTACCTTATCTTTCTGGTTGCGCGTCCTGTTGAGCATGAAGCTCGCAGTCACGGGCTGTTGTTTCCGTTTCAGCGTGTTGTGTGATCCAGAAGATCGTAATTCCGAACAGAATCCCGAATGCAGGGTGCCAATACAAGTAGCATTGCAAGAGCTCCCCGATACCCACTGGCTGTATCAGTGTTGCTGTTGCGTCTTGGAAAGGTTTGCTGTTACGGTGTGTGAAACAGTAGCCGGACGCAGTGTCAGAACTACGCGCCGTAGTGCCGAAGGCTGAGGCTGGAGCAGCGTATAGCATTCCCGTGGGAGACAGAAGCGGGCAGTCACAATGAGAGCCAGCTGTGGGACGGGGGACAGGGAAGAGGGGCAATCGAGAATCGCAGGAGGGAGCGGGCAGGGCAGAGTGTGGCCCGCGGAGCGAGCATGGGTTCGACAGCTGGCAGCGTTTGTCAGCACGCAGCAGGGAAGGGTCTGCACCGGGGGACGCTGCGCGCAGGGTGTCCGGGTAGGATTGTGGTTGCCTAGCAACACCTCGCATCCCAGCGAACGGCTCCTGCAACACTACAAGTAAACGCTTTTCATAAGAGGGGACCATGGGAAGGGTACAGTGCGGGGGGGGGCTAAGCGGGCTTTTTGAATGTCCTGCACTTGGACAGGAGGCCAGAGGGATTGACAGCAACCTTGATTTCCATCTAAGGTTGGCAGGTAAGTTCCTAACCACAGCTAGTGAGACTGCAGAGGGGGGGCAGAGCTGCATGACTTCCCCAGGAAGAGCTGGCCCGAGTGGGGCAGGAAGAGGAGAGGGTGCTTATCATCGTGGCAGTGCACTGAATCAAGGCTGACAGACATACAAACTGAACGGTCTCCAAACACCTTTTAAAAAAAATATTTCACTTAATGTCAAATTCCCCACATCTGGGTCACTACATTTATTTTTCTGGTCAGAAAACAAGATTCATTTCACAAAGAGCATGCTTTTTCAGTGTGTAGACAGTCACAGCAGAGTCTCCATGAAGTCTCGGCTGGCTTTAGCTGGGCTGGAGGGATGTCTTTGGTATTCGAAGCAGCCTTGAAGCAGGTCTCCATTTAGAGCACGTTTCTAATGCATCCTTGACTTTGTCAAAGGTCGTCTTCATCTGTGGGCTGTAAATTTAAGTGGTGATAAGTGACTGATCGGAGCGGTAACGTTAACCTTGTTCATACTAGACAAATGCTAAAAGGGAATAGACATTGATTCCTGTTTCTTTTTCTTGTTGTTCATGTCATTTTGGCCTCGTTTCCCTTTCAGAGCAATTAGTTTTGACCAGGCTTAGCAAGGACACTGCTTGCCTCTCTCCCCAAAGTGATGAAGAAGGTATGGGAGCCAGGATATGCTCAAGGATGTCAGATAAGCGCTTTCCTGGGACATTTGATAAACGTGAGTGCACGTGGAGGGGCCTGGCCTCAGTCTGTCGGGAATGGGGACTGACATTAGAACTGCATGCGTCTTCTCTGCCCTCCTCTTTACAGTACAGCAGCCCTCAGCCAAGACCCACACTGCATGGAGGGGACAGCGCCATCTGCTCACAGCTCATTGGGTTCATCAGGGCGTTTTTTACAAGTCACCATTATTTTTGCATTATTTATAGTACAAGTATGCTGTAATGGGTGCATTAAAAATATATGCCGTGTTCTCAGACACACCCCAAAATAGTGTGCAAGTTTATATATTTATGTTCCATCCTGGTCATTTACTGGGCTCCAACGTCCTCTAGTTTCACCTCCATAGCTGCCTCACTAACAAGGAGAATGTGGAGTCACTGCACACTGCTCAGTATCGGAACAGACCTGCTCAGTCACAATCTGGAATTGCAGTAGTGCATGCATGGGTCACAACACTGCATGTTTGTGTGCATTTGCTCGGGTTGGCATGTGACTATCAAACCTTCATTGTGGCTTCTGCTGCAGAGCACCAGCGCTGACTAACTGGAAACAAAAACAGCTTGCTTTTTTATCAGTAGCAATAGAGCAGGCATCTTCTGCTCAATATGTTTAGGCAACACAGCGGTTTTCTTGCTTTTAATTTGAATCCTGTCCTCTATCCAGGGCCCACTGTGAAATTTCTATTGAGATGTTGAAGTCAGGATTTTGGGAGAGACGGGCCGGCGTCTTGTCCAGGGTGTATCCTGCCTTGCGCCTCTTGCTTGTGGGGATGGGCTCTGGCTCCCCTGTGATCCAGTATTGGATATAGAGGTTACATTAAGGGGGTTGGGAATGACTCTTAATCTCTCCTTAGTAAGAGCTCAGGGGCTGCTGTTTCCCCAGTTTTGATTTAGTTTTGCGCTTTGCTCATCAGGAAGGGTTTAGGAGAGTGGGCAGGCTTTTCTTTCTTAGGGATCACGGGTGTGATTTACTGGGTTTGATGAGCTGGGCTTGCACTGGTGTAATGTGCCACAGCTCTGGCACATTGTCAGAGGTCTGTAGAAAAACAGGCTCTAAATTTCTGACCTTAACGTTCTTTATAAGAGACCATCTTCTTTCCCACCCTCTCCTCTCAGCTAGTGCTGGTGAATGCAGACCTGATGCAAAAATATTGGATTTACTGCAGTGAAAGCTACACTTGAGTGTAGTATTGTTGATTCAGCTCAGTGTTTCTGGTGAAGAGGATCAGTCTTCCTGATTCTCTGGAGGCTAGGCCTTGGCTGTCTGGATGACAGGCAGATGTTCTTAGACACAGACTGAACATAAGAACAAATATCTCATCTAGCCCTTTTGATAGTAGCTAGTTGATCCAAGGATATCACCCAGCTGTTTCTTACAGGAAGCCAGGGTACCAGCTTTGACAGTGTAGTTCGTTTTTCGTTTTCACGCACCTTCTTTGGGGGAAGAGGTGCCTCCTGATTGCTGTTGTGAACGCACTTCGGCGAAGTCTCTGCTTGCGTCCTGTGCTTCACGTTGTCTGATCTGAGGAGGCCCCCTGGTGGCCTTCTCGACTCGGGACTAAAACGATTCCCTTCCTTCAAGTCTGTCAGTGTAGGAGATGTAGCTCACCACTCTTCGGCTTCTTAGCCGAGCTCTGTCGGGGGGGGGGGAGATATCAGGACTGTGCTGGCTGTGTGATCGCGACCGAGACCTCTGCCCTGCCGGCTCTCTGGCTCGGGTCCAGGGTGGCGAAGGGTGAGCTGGCACTCCCAGCTCCCTCTCTGTCCCGGTGTTCCCCCCTGTGCGCCCCGCTGCCTCTGGGGGCGCCGGGCCCTGCGGCGGATTACAGGGAGAGCTGCGGAAGGGCCGGGATTAGGCAGGGGAAGTGGCGGCTCTAATCGGCTTTCCAGACGTCCGCTCGGCCGGAGACGCCGCGTCCGAGGGGCTGAGGGCTGGGAGACATTCGCCATGCCGCGGGCGGGCAGGCACCTGCGGGGACAGGGCTCCATAGGTAACTACCTTTCTTGCCACCCACCCCTTGGCACAGACAGGGTGAAGACCAGGCATGGCTTCTGTGCCATGATAAGAGAGGCACGTGCACAGAGTCTTAACTGGTCTGAATCTAATCCTGCAGAGGCTGACAGGCAGTGCTTGCACTCGGTCCTTCTCGGGAAGAGGAGTGAGGGCCTGTCACTGTCAGCGCGGCGCTGAACCTTCATCCGGTACCATGCAGTGCTGTACTGACCCCGTGGTTTCCTGATCTTGCACACTGTGATTTGCTTTGCTACTCTGTACCACGCAGTACAGTATTGATGTGTGCTGTCCTCTACCTTCTTACTCTGTACAGAAAGGGTTTTCGGATGGATCTTTCTGCTGAAGATGTAGATGTACATTGGACGTCCCTTACAGAACGAATCTGAAGGTTCCTGTAGAGGTGTTCTGATTGTCTGTAGAAACGGAGGTCTTCAATAGGTTCTTTTGTACAGCAGAGCTCCAGTGACTTTAGAAATACTGTGCACCATGGGCTAGGTGTGCTAGTCCAGGGGTCGTAACCTCTGTTTTCTTTCGGTTGTGTCTGTTTTGGGGACAGCTGTGCGAAATGATGACTCGGGATTCGGAGGAGTTTTCCTAGAAGGACGCATGACCCCTTTGGTTAAACTTTTAGATTTCTTTCATGCACAGTAAGTGGACTTCAGACAACAGAGGAATCTTTTTGTGCAGCTCTGCTGTGAAGATGGGATCGGAAAGAAAGTTCAGAACAAGGAGTGTCCTCTCAGGGCGCCTGTGCTGGCTGGCTTTGATCTGTCAGCACCGAAGAGGGGGAAAGAGAGAACCAGCTCAAACAGGTCATTAGAGGGAAACCAGCACATGAACAGCGATAGAAACCTGATTCTTTATTTGCACTATAGGTAGATCTGCTTCAGATCTCACTAAAGTGCACAATGAAAGGTGAAGAAAACGCATTTTATCCCACCAACAGCACACTAAAAAAATGATTATATTACATTACCTACAGAAGAAACTAGCAAAACCGGTCTTGGCAGTACTTCTGCGTTGAGTGAAGTCCTGCTGCCATGAGCACTGAAAACTGCATGAGCACCCATTTTTCCATGTCATTCTTCTGCCCAGAAAAAGGTTTATTGCATTGAATTGCGCAGATGTTGCAAGGGTTTTGTTGCCTGGCTAAGCGAAGATAAGTACCAACAGCACACAAGGTTTATGGCTTTTTGCTTTCCAAGGTCGTATTCCCAGCTGTGTGTGCAGTCGGGGGTCTGTTCACAACCCTGCTGATGACAGACTAGGGGATCCACACACCCGTTCGTCTGCGGCTGGCTGGCCAGCACACACGCAGGTTTATCTGTTGAACCAGCTTCCAGGGCATTGTCTCTCCTTCTTCATCAGTCAGAGCTGGGACAAAGAAGGGCTGCCCTCACCCCTTGTGTGCACGCCTGGTCTGTGTTGCCCTCCTATCGCAGAGCTCCACCTTTCCCACCTCCTGCTGGAAGATCTCTGCGCCTCTCTGCCCATCAGGGCCTTTGTGGTACATTATTTTCTGCCCATGTGTGCTCCGGGGGGAAAGATAAAAAGAAAAGGTCTCTGTGAAAGAGCTGCACCCGTTAGGGACCAGTGCACGTCCTGCTTTCTAGACGTGTGGGACATTTGAGCTTTGGATTATAGTGAGGTCTTCTTTGGAGAGACCCTGTGCAGTAGATTTAAGTTTACTTTATTTTTTTTTATCTTCCTTGCCTCAGAAGGGCAGCTTTGAAGCAGACAGCTCTGTTTGAATTGTCTGTATAGAACTGACATTTGATGAGAAAATGTGTTACACTACTGCCGATTTGCAAGATCGAAGTGTTGGGAAGACTCACGACATTGAATTTGTTTGTACTTACTTCTGTTGCACATGGGCATGGGCCCAAGCTTGATATAATTGTAGATGGATGGTACTGGGCTGTAATCTGTAATACAGACACGGCTTATCTCCAGTGATGGTTTACAGTGTGCTCCTGGGGCCATGCCTCATCCCTGTAAACAGAACAGGAAGACGGATCCCTGCTCAGACGGAGGACCGGGGAAGCAGATTGCACTGGAGAACAGTGCATGTTTGAGGATGCCTGCTCGAAACCTGCCACCACACCCAGCTGCAGCAACGCCGTGGGCTGTGTGGGTGTGCCTGTCTTTACTGGTGCACGCAAGGCCCATGTCCTGCTCGAACCCTGAAGAATGCTTCAGGCTGGACTCGAAGTGGGGGAAAAGGAGCATGTGTGACGGAAGATGTCAAATCCCGTTTAATACCTTCGCAGGTTGTTGGCACATCACTTTGGACCATGCAGACTGACACCTGCAGTGCATGTGCCTGCGCAAGAGGTAGCTTGGTAGGCAGAGGCAAGGCCTGATGGGCTGAGATGGCTTGGAAAGATTCTGTCGCAGCTGGTGACGCAGTTGATGAGATGCTGGACTGACAGGAGCGGCAGCTCTAGAAGGCGAGCCCAGCACGCTGTTCCCGCAGAAAGCTGTTGGTCTGCACTCGCTGGAGACGGCGCTTCTCCGGTCGGGGTACAGGAAGCAAGTCCTGACCACCCCCTCCTCCGCCCGCGTGTTCTTCAGCTCCCGTGGGATTATAACCCAGCGAGGGGAAACACGCCCTTCACACGGCCTGTCTCTCAACGACACATCGCTTCGTTAGTTTAAGTACACGTCTGAGTGGCATAAAACCTTTGTTCATCTCTTTAAGTGTTATTGCTTTTATTAATTATTAACGTAATGTCCCGATGTTTAATCCTGAACCCTTTAACGCTATGATATATAATTAAAGGTTTCCCAGAGGCAAATGCGCAACGGTAAAAGAATATATTTTAGCGCCTCTCGGGTTCACGGGGGTATGCGCCCCCGCCGCTGCCGCCTCAGGTCGGCCCCCCCACCACTGGGGACTCGAACCCGGGCCTCCGGCGTCACTCAACAGGGACCCGGCCAGTTGAACTGAAGGGTAGCCTCCCGTCAGCCCGGCGGCTGAGGTCCCTGCTATTCGCAGGGAAGGGCGGTGACGTCACTGCGCCGGTAAGCCGGCTCGCCAGATGCGGCGTTTCCAAAGCGAGCCTCCAAAAAAAAAAAAAACGTTTGTAACGTCTGGAAACGGGAAAATGACCAAGTGTCTCGGACTCGGAATCCGCCAAAACGTCGACTTACAAAGTCAAGGGTTAACAGTCCCCCCTTCGAACTGTTAGATGACATGAAATCAGATTATTCCTCAAGTCAGGTCAAATGTTTTTTTTTTTATTTATTTCAAACGGCGACAACAGCAAAACAGCGGGACTCTCGCCTTCATGCACAACGGATTGAAACTGTCAACCCGGCCGCCCCGGAGAGGCGTGCTGGCCCTTTAAAAGGGGCTGAAGGCTATAGCCCCTGCGCTCCGAGGAGGAGCACGCTAGCGGGGGCCGAGGGCGTGCGAGCGAGCGTCTCCCTGCCCCGACGGCACCCTCCGCGACGGGGCGTGTGTGCGGAGCCGCAGGCGGGCGGGCGAGGGGAGCTCTCCTGGCGGCTCCATCACTCTTCGCCTCGGCCGGCCTGCAGCAGCTGGGTAAACCCGGCCCTTTTCTCCCCCCGAAACTGCCTGCGCGGAGGACGCTTTTCATTATTCATCCCCTCCCGGTGCCCGAGGGCGGAAGCGGCGCTCCCGGAGCTGAGCTCGCAGGGAGGAGACGAGTGCAGGAGAGAGGAGAGAGGAGGAGGAGATGGGAGGAATAATCGGGGAAGGGGGGTGGTGGTGGTGGCAAAGCCTATCGCTGTGCGATGCCGCCTATTATCTTGCTTCGACTCCTGTCATCATCAACCCCAGATGGAACTGAGCCTCCGCTGCCTGAGAGGCGGGAGCGGAGCGCGTTAAATATAAACAAACAAACCCCACAACAAAAGCGTGGCGTATAGTGCCTCCATCAGCAGGTTGCTTTATTCGCCCGGGGGGTCCCCCCTCTGGGCACAGCTGGTGCCGGTGGTGTCGCTTTCTGAGCGGCCGGAAAGAGAGGGGGGGGACGCTTGTCGGGAACATGTCATCCAGCGCAGGTGGGGTGTGGGGGGGGGGTTTGAGAGAGAGAGCGAGCGTGCGAGGGAGAGCCGGGGTGGCGCGCGCTCGGCATCACTTAGCGACGGTGCGCTTGTCACCGCGGCACGTTCCGACAGGGGTCTGACCGCCCCTCTCTCTCTCTCTGTCTCTCCCTCCTCCCTCCTCTCTCTCTCTCTCGCCATCTCCCTGCCTGCCTGCCTGCTCTCCTCTCCTCTCCCGCTGGCCCATCCCTCCCAACTGCGCCGGGGCAGGACCCACCTGTTCGTCCTCGGGCTACCGGAAAGCGGAGGATGAGATGTCCGGCACCACGTCCCAGGCCGACCCGCTGGACGCCGCGGCTCGGACCCTCGTCCTGAACCAGCCGCAGCTCACCAAGTTCTGCGACAACCACGTCAGGTGAGGCGAGTCCGGACCCAGCCTTTGCCCTCGCCGCCCTCAGTGTAGACAATTAAGTAGCAAGTCCCACTTTTTCTTAACCCGCAGTTTGTTTCCGTTGCAAAGGAGCAAGTAACGGGTTTATTCCGTTACTGAGAAGGGAAGGAAGAAAACACAACGTTTCGGCTGTGGAGCCTTCTTCGGGTTTGTTTGTTTGTTTGTGTGTTTTAATGAAATTAACAACGCTTCTGGAGACTTCTGTTTTGTGTTTGTGGCCGCTTTTTTTAAAAAAAAGGAAAAAAAAAACAAATGACCCGCAGGCCGTGTCAGATCGCAAGCCCGGATACTTCGGGAAAACGGTTCCTACTTTTCGCGACACTAGGTTTAAATCACGCGTGCTTCCGATCGTAGTTTCTGATTTGATGTGTGTGGGGTTCATAAATAGGCGGCGATTTTGTCGTTTCGTCGGAGCAGGCTTCGTTAGCATCCTCGGCGGGACCGACCTCACGCCTCGTCATGTCGGTTAGGTTCATGACTCCCGGCCTTTGCAACTGTTACAGTGAACGCTAAAACCGTGACACAATCGTGCTAATTCCCCCCAGTGAAAGACTACAAGTACAGAATATCTCCTTTGTGCCTCCCGCAGTTGTATCAGTGGGCAGCAACTGACAGCAACTTCAAAAAACTTCGAATCCTATTGAGTATGTCTCCGTATATAACGTAAAAGTGCGTGGAATAAAAGAAAAAAAAGAGTATATTTACCACAAAAGCTGGATGTAAAAAAAATAGTTTTACAACCTTGCAACGGTGAAGGTTAAGACAATTTACATTTAGTTGAAAAAAGGGCTTCCTTATCGAACATTTGTGAATAATGTTTCTATGGTAATCTGAATACTACGTGTGAAGTGCTGTTTTGCTGTTATGCTCTGGCAGCTGTTTATTCAAACTGTACTGTTTGAGTAACACCAGTTGGTACAACAGATACTGACTGTATAAGGAGCTCTAAGGTATGTAGTACAACAGGTAGCGGATGATGTTGAAATGAGTGATGTAGCCCATTGCCCAGAACTGAGTGCTGAATAAAACATGACCGCCGGGATTGATGTCATCACGTCAGAAGACACGCAGCAGCTCCAGTCGTGGCTGAACAGTGAGAATGTGTGAAGCTGCCCAGAGGGTGGAAGGGCTTCAGTAACGCTCTCTGAGGTGTCGTTTAGGCCATTATTCGAGCTTTACCTTTAACTTTTATCTCTTTCATACACACAAGACATCTCGCATTCACACAAAACATCTCGCATTCACTGGGTTTATCTCTTTCATACACACAAAACTCTCACATTCACTAGTTTTATCTCTTACACACACAAAACTCTCACATTCACTAGTTTTATCTCTTACACACACAAAACTCTCACATTCACTAGTTTTATCTCTTACACACACAAAACTCTCACATTCACTAGTTTTATCTCTTACACACACAAAACTCTCACATTCACTAGTTTTATCTCTTTCATACACACAAAACATCTCGCATTCACTAATTTTATCTTTCATACACACAAAACGTCTCACATTCACTAGTTTTATCTCTTACATACACAACACTCTCGCATTCACTAGTTTTCTCTCTCACACAAAACACATTCACTAGTTTTCTCTCTCACACACACAACACTCTCACATTCACTAGTTTTATCTCTTTCATACACACAAAACGTCTCACATTCAGTAGTTTTATCCATTACATACACAACACTCTCACATTCACTAGTTTTATCTCTTACACACAAAACGCTCTCACATTCACTAGTTTTATGTTACACAGAAAACTCTCACATTCACTAGTTTCACCTCTCACATACACACAAAAAGATGGAAGAACACTCATCGCAGGCGTGGTAGCCGATGACAATGAAGCTATTGCTTCTGGTGGGGGTGTTCTCCAAGACCATAGTTGTAAAAAAGAATTTGTTCCCAACTGACTTCTATAGCTGAATCAAAGCTTAAAAATATAACGATCATGTTCTTATTAGATTTAAAATGTAATTATAAAGTTGTGCTTAGTCCAGAGAGCTGCATTTACGGTGTCTATGTATTCATTCTGGGGCTTCTGTGCCACCCCCTTCTCTGAGCCATGAACTTCACTGAGGCTGGCAGTTTAGATCACACTTGATTGCGTGAGGCACTGAGATAGGAAGAGGAGGATTCTCTGGCACGTGCACCCACTCTGTGTGTTCAGCACAGAACTGTTAATCCAAATCCCTGTTTGACACCATTGGAGCACTTAATATATGAGATGTATAAGGAGCCCACCTGGAGAGCGTCTCAGCAGACTAAGGCTTGACCCCTGTGCACCCAGTCAGCCCTGTAGTTCCCACCATTGCCACCATGCAGCTAAACAGCACAAATTACTCTGTCCCAGAGAGATGTGGAAGAGACACGACAGCCACAAAAAACATTTGAGGTATTATCATAATGTAATAAAGCCTGTTATTTTCTTATATATAGCTCATATTCTGCTTTCGGTTTTAAAAATGGCTGAATGAGCACTATAGATTGAAAATTCAACTACTTTTGAAGCACTCAGTGCCCATTAGTGTAGGCCATTAGTGCGCTTTATTTCGGTGCCTTATGTTTGTTGCATTGTTTTCAGTTTAATTCCAAAGTGGAGGTCTATTTTTAAGAACTTATTGACTGGTCATTGAGATTAAAGGCCTTCTTTTTTCTAACAAAGCAGAACATTGTCCGTTAGACTCCTACTCCACCACAATGTAGTATACAGTATATTACTCTAATGTACCTCTTTCTTCTTCATCCTCACTAAGCACCTAGGTTATCGCCAGCTTGTGCATTTTTATTAACTATATGTTGTTGGAACAAGCATCATTGAAGCTCCTATGTAGCAATCTCCAGACTTATCAATATATTCTGTTTTCTTTTGTCGGAAGTGCACCACAGCATCTCGCCTGTCTGCTCCAGTGTGCTATATACAGTAATTGGAAGTCAAGCCACATGTTTGAGAAGTTTGTACAGATGAACTACCCAGTCTTTATTGGTCTTTATAGAGTAGTAAGATGAAGAGTAATTTTAAAACCTTTCACTTCAAAGCAAAATTAGCTTTTTGTACCTCCCAAATACAAGTTTATATACATTTTATATCTGTTGTACAGAGTATGGATCAGGGGGAAAAATGTCAGTGTTTTATAAACTAGACCTGGATTGATGTTCTCAATTTTGGTTTTTTTGAAGCTGCAAGCCTTTAGGGAAGGTCTCTTGTAGATAAACTGTTTGCAAACATTGAGAAAATGAATACTTGGAGCATTTGAAAAACTGAACTTGCTTTGTGACAAAAAAGCAATGCAGTCCTGAAGGGTTTTTGTGGAATATTATACTACCAGTGTGTCCATAAAAACTACATGGCCCCAGTACTAACCCACACATAACATTCTGCTGGACCTAGAGTATTTGTCAGGTAAAAATGAGGATACGTGCTGGAATTTGTAAATATTTTGGTGTGTAAATGCTACATATTTTTTGCATGAATTGCATTTTTTCTACGTGAAAGCAGAGATACAGAAATTGTTACTAATTATTATAGTTAGGTAGGGTTTCCTGGATGGCATTGAATCAGTGCTAAGATAGAATGAAGCTTTCAGGCTTAGAGCTGCAGATCCCACTGTTTAATAGCAAAGATTAGTGTACTGCTGTCTCTTCTTTTATTTTTTCAGAGTAGTGTTAAATAATTACATTGCCATCTTATCTTGCTGAGTGCTGTTTACCTTTTAAACTTGTTATAAAGCGAGAGAGCCATTAGTGCATGTAGCATTGTGTTATAGTGCTGTTTGTCTGAGTACAGAGCGATACTCTACTCCAACACCTTAATAAATAGTCCTATCACCCTAAATGAGAATATAAGAACAGTTCCAATTAAGGGGAGACCATTCTGCTCTTGTTTAATAGAGCTAAATGATTCCATTCTACAGTTTTTTTCTTGGAAGAGTATAAGCTTCAAAAATGGTTGGAAAATGTGGCTCAGCCCACAGCCCACAACTCTAAACATGTGTCTTATGTACAGCATTTGATTCTAAATGCACTTCCATGTAACACTTGTCTTCTCTGGGTCATGTTTTCCTGTTGATGAAGACGTCTGCTGTGCTTTTTGCTTTTTCTGTGCAAGACTTCAAAGATTAATTTCTTTCAGGCTGTCAGTTTTAAGACGTTCCTCCAAGACACTGGAATGTATCTAAATGGTGTTCTCTGGCCTGATTCCAGTTGTGACCAACATTGTACCCACTATTATGCGTCACTTGATCATTGCAACACTAAGTGCTATAACCAAGCCACTGGTATATCTTCTATGTAGTGTATCTATTCCTTATCATGTTCTTAAATTTGTCATTGTTTCATTTCTAATTTCTATATGTCTCAGTCTGTGTAATCAGTCATTCTAGGCAATTATGAAACAGTAACACAGCAGGAATGGCATATTAATTCAATAACGGTGAGTGCAACAACAAACGTAACATATCAGTGAAAGGTCTGCCCATTGGCTCTGATCCAGAGTAGTATGTCTGTCACTAGTTTGTCTGGGATTATGTTTTTCTGGGATAACTTTAGTACTGCTGTCTGAATCTAATGCCATGGACCTGAAACATTATTTCATATGTGTAAATAAAAAGTACTAAAAGGCATTATCCTGGGCTTGGAATGGCATCCATAAAAATGTTTTTGGCATGCATTCCTACCTGGTATCAATCTGATAAAATAATATTTACTATCTTTTTACTCATGATATCAGTTGCTAAACCTCTCATTTTGGATTTGTGCTGCCATTAAGCAATATCTGTAGCTCTCTAGTGGAGAAACTCAAACTCTCACAGCAATGATACCCACCCAGTGACAGGCCTTCAAAAAAGCTACACATCTTTTATCTCAGCCCAGTCAGTGACCTTTGTGCTATATCCGTTTAGGCACACATTACTGAGTAATCATCACTGGAAATACTTTTTCATTCCCAAGAATACGGTTAAGTCCTTGTGACATTTTGCTGTGATCAATTTTGCATGGTCACTTTGCAGTTGAAAAAGAGTTGCTCACACACTGTGCACACAGGTATTTGTATTTTAGCGTGTTTTCTCCCATTGTGTATTGCGGTTTAACATAGCTGTGTGTGCTTTTGTCTGATTCTATAGTGCTTTACTACAGCATGAAAAAGGCACTGCAGGCTCTCTTGCAGTCAGTGCAGAGCTGCACACTTCAGCTCAACATTTCCTTTGACACTGCTGCTGTCAGGCACCAAGAATGGAAAAGAAGGGGATGATTTCAGATGGTTAGATTTCTTACTGATATTGTTCTCCTCCGTATTGATTTTCAATGTGAAAGAAAGGGACCAAAGCCAGCAGACTGATCCTACCTTCATTAAAATTTGATTCAGTTCCTGTTGTTTAAAAGTGTGGCTCTGTGCCGTGTCCATGGCAGTAGTTGTGTCATAAAACTACTGTATATTGGATGCATCTCATCTATTCAT
Organism: Lepisosteus platostomus; assembly: GCF_059453375.1. NCBI lineage: Eukaryota > Metazoa > Chordata > Actinopteri > Semionotiformes > Lepisosteidae > Lepisosteus > Lepisosteus platostomus. The sequence goes on along the minus strand of NC_142617.1, from coordinate 5,375,674 downwards.
TTAAAAACAGCTTCTCGTTGCAATCTGTTACTCAGCTGGATTTCACTGCATATTCAGAGAGTTGTTATTATTATCATTATTAAGTAGCTGCTGCACAGCTAACTGACTGATTGCTCTGAGCAGGTGAGCTTTGAGCTCATTTCCCTGACTCATTAGTCAAATGAACATGTCCAAGGTCTGTTAGCCTTGTTAATAATTAATACATGAGGAGTTTTCAGAACCTTTTTTAGAGTCTTCAGGAAGGGATTAATTTTGCTAGATTAGAACCTGGCACTGGACAGATCTTCAGTGCAGCATTTTTACTGTTTCTGATAAAGAGTGGCTTATCATTTGCTATTGTGCCAACATGTATAGCACAGATGCTTGTCCTTATATGCTTATATGCAGATTTCTCATTGCTGATTGAAATATCACATTGTAGAGTTATTTTCAGTCACCAGCTGTCTTTGGGTCAGTTGTTGACATCACAGAAAACTTCAAAGATGACCTGGATTATGAGCATTTTGGAGTTCAGTGTCTCTCTTTAGCCCGGCTTTGTGCTTGTTCAGTGATCCTTCCTATTGCATCCCTACTGCTTCCCAGAAGCAGCTAGAATAGGCTAGAGGTTTAAAGCACAGTTCCATATGTGACAAGGTGGACTGTGAGACTCCAGCACTGAGCACCCTAAAATTTAATCTCCATTCCCCGAATAATGACCCTGCCTGTGATGTGATATCACTAATCATTAACTAATGTTATATCTAACAATAACACAAATATTCGGGAAAGGATAAAACAACCCATGTCTCCTATTGTATTCCAATCATTTTCCCATGCTTTTTAGTATTTTGCCTTGATTACAGTGCATAAAAAAACTGGTACACTGCTTTGCACGATGTCTTTATTATTCGTTCTAATAAAACGACAGCCGGTTTGAGCCTGATAGCTTTTTATTCATATTTGTTAGGTTTAAATGAGATATTTATTCATATTTAAACATATTGGTTTATTTGTGTGGTCTGCGAGAAGTAGCAGTTCATGGTTCATGCTTGCCTTGACAAGATAAGAAGCAATATTCTAACGGCAGCACAAAGATGTGAAAGCTGCCCCTGTGGGAGCAGAGCCCATGTTGTTTTAGGGATTCTCCTTGGTTGTTGTAATCTGGTCATCTGTCATCAGATCAGCCTTGATCATGTACTGCATGGACTGCTCGAGCTGAAGGTTTGCGCGTGTTCCGTTTGTAAGTACTGTAAATCATCCTTAAGAAAGGCATTACAATACTAACCATGGAAATTGCTGTTTTGCAGGCTGTATGGAATAATTGTGAATAATTGGTTTCTTCACCCTTTACTGAACACAGAAAGAGAATGACAGCTGGTAACTCCAGAGTGCTATTAGCAATCAGTGCTAAAGAGACAAGACACTTTTTACTGCTGAAAATCATGCGGCAGACAGATCGCTATGAATAGCAGTAATTGCAGTAGTAGTGCATCAATAATAGTAGAAATATTAGCTCAAACAAGCATGTTCATCAGTTTAATAAGTGTAATAACTATTGATTGTTACAATAAAGTTGTTTGGCTCAGATAGATAACATTATTGAACATTCATTTATTTCAGTAAGAGGTAAACAGATCATTGTAGTGCACTTCCACACTGGAAATGCAAAGTATTACTAAGTACTACATGTGAAAGGCAAACCTTCTGAGCTGCAGAATTATAATAATTACCCCAGTGCCGTAGTTTACATTCCACAGGTGATGTTCATTAAACAGTGTGTATTAGAAAATAAAATGTCAGTGTATAGATAAGGTTTGTCTTTCCGTGTTAATGTTGGAGCTGACATTGACGAATGCCGACCTCCCAGGCTGGGCTCTCTGAGCTGCTGATCACTGCAGTGCCCGGCAGGAGGGGAGATGCGTGCTCCGGTGTGGTCCTGGGCAGTTCAGATGAGGCTTCTTCTTAGATTATCATTACTGGATTATTACCTTGAGAAAAACAAAAACCTCAGATACGCACATGCTGCAGGTACTGTATATTCAGAAACTAGCTGTAGCTGTATGTTTTTGAGACCATGTTTGCTGACCATGTATAGAAGTGTTTCAGAGCACTTTGCTTTACACGGTGTGAAGGGGTAGATATTTAGACTTGACCACCGAGAGCAATCTGTCTGACATGAGGCCTGGCCCAAACTCAGGTCCAGCAGACCTGGAGGAAAGCAGCCACAGTGACTGCACCAAAGACAAATGACATTACTGTGAAACAAATGTTTTTAAGATTATTGTTTTTCTAAGATGAAAATCTTTTCCTCAAATCTTAACATGTTGATAGATTACTAAGATATACAGTGGGCTCTTTCAGTCCATGCCTTTGCAGGCTTTTGGTCCAACTCTCCCTTGATTTGGTAATTGATCTTACTGCTGTAGGTCACTTAAATAATTAAGAATTACCGTCAGCAAAGACTTTTAGTGCAGTGGAAGGCTCAAGGTTGCCTTCCCATAGTTAAACTGTCTCTGTCTCAGGAAGGCTGTCAGTGTTTACCATGTTTGCTCTCTGTCTCCTCTCCCTAGCACGGCGAAGTACAGTGTGCTCACCTTCCTGCCACGCTTCCTCTATGAGCAGATCCGAAGGGCTGCCAATGCCTTCTTCCTCTTCATCGCCTTGCTGCAGGTAAGGCTGCTGGCCGCTCCCAGTCACTGACTGACCAGAGCCTCCGCCCTAAACACCTCTGCTCTTCTCTGACTCCCCAACGTGAAGCAAGCAGTGCACTAACGAACCACTTGGATGTTATGTATTCAGTCATGTCTGGCACTGAGGTGATAGGGGCTGACAGGGCTATTCTGCACAGGGTAGATCCAGTTACACCCAGTTTTGGATTCCTAATGAATATAAAAACCATGCATGGTGCTCCAAACCCACCAGTCTTGTGTTGTTTTGTCAGCATGTTGGCTCTGCGTCAGTTCCTTCTTTTCCACTGCAGACTGAGACGAAATTCAGTCCTGCACTCTTTTAAAGCTCACTTCCATGGATCCACCATTTGGACAACATCATTTTTTTATGTCTCATGATCATGGGGAAGTGAACATCCACTTCACTTCAAGGGCAAAGAGTTAAAAACCAAGGTCTAGCGTTTTTCCATGTGTACAGTATGTAGACAGAGAATCAAAAACATCCATTTGCCAATCCGTAGTTAGGGCTGTGTAGAGGTGTGATTTTAATTAGTTTTGCTGTATTGGCCTTGCTAAAACCTGGTCATGAGAGTGGGGCTGTCACATACTGTACATAAGAACTCTTTCTCTTACATAAGAGAAAAGCCATTGAGCTGCTGCATGGGTGTGAAGGGTGAGAGTGGGGTGGAGAGAGGGATGAGAACCTGGGTAAATTACCATCCTGATGGACAAGACTAGGGTTTGACCTCCTCCCGAAATCTCATTCAAAACTCCATTTAAGTGAATCCCGTTTGTCCTTTTTAGGGCAGTAGAACAGCAATGATCATGCGATCAGTGAATTTTTGCCTCATTTGTTGGGAGAACTGGCTTTTCTTTCCCTAGTGCTCTTTCTCCTGATGAGAAACTATTTATCTGTACAGACCCTTCACCCTGACAAAACACAGCAACTGAGAACCACTCAGATAGCATCTCTGAAGATTTACAATCAGTGAAAAATGAGATAAGATTGTATATATAAACTCTGTAGGGTTCTGTGCTGAAGGTTTGTTTTTGCAATTTAGATTCATAGCCTAGCATCATGGAATGTATAACTGCAAGTATGGTTGCTCTGAAAATAGGAGCAAAATATGTATCATTTAACATCCTTGGGTTCACTGACGCATGTACAGTACACAACCTTCTGAAAGAAAGATGGCTGTGATTAACAGTACATAAACATAGAATGTAGCTGGAGAGTTTGAATCCTATCTCCAGACTTTCAAAGGCAGTTCCAAATGACTTAAGTGTAATAATATGACCCAGTGGACCTCTGACTTCATGTGAGCATGACCTAAACAAATACTCGTACAAGTCATGGAATGTCATTGATAAGAACGGCCAAAAAGTCAGTCCCTTTCTTTGGAAAGTAGTTTCACGACTGTGATGTTCTGAGCTGTGAAACCATTCAAGATGTCGTGGTGCTGAATGTATTTCATGATGTCTGTTGTCGGTATGTTATACCGAAGGATTTGAGCTCTGGTAAAACCTGATATAGCTGCTCCTGGGATTAATAACACTGCTTTCTCAAAACAGCGATTAACCAGTCAGTTAGAGAATCAGTGCCTTTTTTTAACCCATTTCTCCAGCAAATCCCAGACGTGTCTCCCACTGGCAGGTACACCACCCTGGTGCCCCTCATCTTCATCCTGACTGTGGCTGGAATCAAAGAGATTATTGAGGACTATGTGAGTGTGCTGTTCTGCCATTCTGACTCATAGCACTGCATGAGTCCCTGCAACCCTAGAATCACAGCATAGATCTATAAAGAATGGGGATTATTATCTGCAGATTGGCTCTTATGATAACCAGGCTGATGTTCTGTAAAGCATTTGTATTTTCATTAAGATTTTATGGATTGTTTGTTACATGTATATATAATTTAGATAAATAGCAAAAGTGCTTGTAATTTAGTTTTATACCTTCCATATAACTTAGTCTAAGTGATCTTAGACATTTCATCTTTCCCTAAGGTGGCATAATAACCTGTTCTTATTTGAATCCCATAAACAAGAAATTAGGGATGTGGAAATTTGTGCATTTTGTTTTAACTTTACTGTTGATTTTACCACAGAAAAGGCACAAAGCAGATAACACTGTCAACAAAAAGAAGACCATAGGTAAATCAATTTCTTGTCAGAACTGTGTTAATCAATGGATGTGGCGATGCATGTGAACTGATTATCATTTAAATTGAATTCTTTAATTGATGGGGAAGCTTCTGATTTTTTATAAGAGCTCAGGAAGACTTCAAGAACTTAAGAAAGGTTACAGACAAGAAGATCCATAAATTAGTAGCTAATTGATCCATAAATTTGATTACTTCATCTCCTGCCATAAAATTATTTTTAATTTAATTCGTTTTCAGTCTGATTGCATTGCAGTGCCCTGTCTTAGTAGACAGGGATGTTAAAATCTGCCTGTTCGCTGATACAAACAGTTGTTTATTCTCTTCCAGTTTTAAGGAATGGAGCCTGGCAGACGGTGATATGGAAACAGGTATGTAGGGGTATTTTAGAGCAGGGGGTGTCCACTCCTGGTCCAGGTTTAGAGAAGGGGTTCCCCCTGGAAGAGAAGACTGAGGCTGAGGGATGTTATTAGTGAAGCCTGCTGCTTTTCCCAAGAACAAAAGCTTTCTTTGATGAATGGAGAGTGAAAGTTAATTTTAGCGCATTCTTTTAATATTCCACGAAGGTCTGGCTGAATAATGCATGATTGAACGACTGGGAGCAGCCATGTGAGTTATGTGTCGAGACTTTGACGTACTTTACTGCTCTTCAGCTAATTGAACGGGCATGTCTGGCGCTACACTACACGTGGAAAATCTCACTAATTATAGGTGAAAACCTTTAAAATGCACAATTATCCATAGGCGTAGACTTTGTGAAAACCAGGGCTTTATCCTAAAAACATGTTACTGTGTTAGAAATAGGTCTCATTTTCAAAGTGGCTGGACATCATTGTCCTCCTGTTGGAAACACAGAGGCTGTGTGAGTGAGGTGTGATCACAGGACAATCCAGATGTTTGTACAGGGCTGCACTGGTGCTCATGTAAATAGGATCCATGTAGTGGCAGAAGACTTACAGGAGCACTTCGGAAACTTTGGATAGCGAAGGATATTTAGTCTCTTGTCTCTGTTTCCACCTTAAACGTTTATAATGAATGTCTGAAAGCCTGTTTTTAAAGTAACATCATGCCTGGGTGCATGGTTATATTATTGTAAAGTTGTAAAGAAATCCCAGCAACACTTTTATACAGTATATATAATTTTATAATGCTTCTAATAATAAAAATCTATTTTTTCATTTCTTTGGCTTTCTCTTTGTTTATAGATTTTAGTTTTTCCCCTTAGGCTATTTCTAACATGGATGTCCCTTTAACATGGTAACAGTGAGCTAGCTTGGGCAAGGGTTGCTGTAGTGTACTAACACTTTTCTGCACTCTTCCTCTTTCTCTTTGCTCTTGTGCTGTCGCAATACCGCCTCTGGTACACTAGGTGGCAGTAGGAGACTTTGTGAAGGTCACCAATGGGCAGCATTTCCCAGCTGATATGGTCATAGTGTCTTCCAGGTCAGACTTTGCCATGTGTTGTGGCTCTGTGCATGTCACCTCCTGCTGGTCTTAGTGAGTTTTGCGTCGTGTGTTTGCTGTGAAGCTAAACTGAGGTTAATGCCTTTCTGATTGTCTTGGCTTCATTCAGTCTTATTTTGCTCTCTCAGCTTTACAGTACACCAGGCTGGCTGGGATATAGTAAGGCATGCTTAGTGCTGTAAAAGGAGTATTAAAACATGGTTAAGAAATGTAATTCCCTTTTCTGTTTTGATGGTCCTATATTTTGTTTTGTTGTCATGCATGTAATTGAGTAGGTTTTCCTTTGATTCACTGTGGCACAGCTGCAGCAGAGTGTGATGCGAGGCATGGTGCGGCACATCACACGCAGACCACTGTTTGAACAGCAGATTTTAATCAAATTTAGCATACAAAATCATATCTAGCATTATTGTACAGAGAATGAACAGAGCCTGTTTATAGGAATATGTCATCTGAATGGCCACAGAAAGTTTAATCAGATATCTCTATTAACTAATACTAAATTATGGATCATCACAGTGTCAAATTAATAATGGTATGATTTCCCCAAAACATGTGATTTTTATGCCAGCTGTAGTTTATTTTATATTCAACAGAAGGAAAGTGCAGCTTTGCATTCATTTTGTATTCACTGTTCTCATAATTTGTATATTTGGTTTCTCAATTAAACGGTCTTTGTGCCGGGAAATAAAAATTCAGTGTTTTAAAGCTGCTATTTACACTGAGAAATGTGTTGTTGCTTGAAGTTATGGTACAGACAAAATTGATGGGGTGACCAACGATGACCAACCCCTCAGCACTGTTCCAGTTCCATCTCTGGCACTATAAAAGTCTGATTTGCGACACACACAGAACTAAAATCATCCATATCGCAGCTCTGCTGTGCATTTCAGGGGAAATGGGAAATCCAAATATATGATTTCAGTGATCTTAGACAACAGTTTTTTGCTTTCAGCCAACATGACTATCTTAAAATGGATGTCCTGCTACTTGTACATTGCGGTTGCTGCCTCATTTGTAAACAGTGCAGGCTTGTGTCATTACCAATCAATGGCGGCTGAAAAACACCTTCTAACAGTGACAAGATCACTGGCTTCATTACCAGTCATTTTCTTTACTCAGAAGCACAGACTGGCATGGATCAGATGAAATGCTCATTAAAAGAGATAATAAATCACATTCCATTCCTGTTCTTTGCCTCTGTGGCAGTCTACATTTGTACAAATTAAAACATAGTAAGTTGAGTCCTCAATCATCAGTCTGTGGGAAATGATGATGATGATGTTCAGAAGACATATTCTTATTAATATTGTTTAGTACTGCAAAACTACCGAAATTAAAAATGTAAAATGAGGGACGGAGTTGGAGACTCGCGTGTATTATCTTCCGACAGGGAGTGAGTGGTCTCTGATGGAGCCTCTCTGTTTTGGTCTTCCCACAGTGAACCCCAGGCCATGTGTTACATCGAGACCTCCAATCTAGATGGGGAAACCAACCTGAAGATACGGCAGGTAGGCATTTTCCCAGTCACACTGCACATGCGTGCAGCGGACCAGTGCAGTGGTGCTGGACAGTGTGGAGTTCGAAGGGCATTTGTATTGTGTACAGCCTGAGTTTCTGGTTCATTTGTCCTTCACAATGTTCCTCTGTGCTTTAAAGCCCACACCATGCTGACTGCATGTATTCACATCCAGTTTCTAGCACTGATGTCCACTACCCCTGCCCTGCCGTTTGTCTTCTAGGGCTTGCCTCTGACAGCGGCGGTACAGTCCAGCGAGGACTTGGTGAACCTGGCTGGCCGGCTGGAGTGCGAGGGGCCCAACGGACACCTGTATGACTTCACTGGCACTCTGCGTCTGGACGACCACAAGTACGTCTGCCCTCACACCTGCTCCTCCCCATGTGTTATTGACTTTATGGTTATTTTTTGTGTGTGTAATTACTGTAGATATCATCACTGTTGTTAGCAGTGTTATGAACAGACGTGCTAAAAATAATTACTTAATATATGTATTCCAAATAATTTCAAACATTATTTCAAAATCATTCTATAAGAATATTTAAATATTAGATCTGGCCTGATCTGGATAGAGTTAATAATTAAAATGCATAAATACAAAATATTATAAATACTGTAAGACATTGCTCATATTTTATTTTTTCCACTGAATAGGATCTCTATATATTTATGCAGTTGTTTTCTTAAATCTGTCCACTGAAAACATTATACTGGTTTGTTTCAGTCCAGTCCCTCTGGGGCCAGACCAAGTGCTTCTGCGGGGGGCCCAGCTCAGGAACACCCAGTGGGTTGTGGGAATTGTAGTCTACACTGGACATGACTCTAAACTCATGCAGGTCAGTTGCTATGCACTTTGTATACAGTAGCAGTGGGCCCCTGACCAACTAATTATTTACGAGGTCCCAGTTTTATCTGATCCTATACCTCTCTTAAATGTATAAATATATTCAATATAAACATGAATTAAACCATCTTTAGATACTTGAGTCCCAGAAGGATGAAATGCACACCACAGTGTTCTGGATATAATTATTGATTAAAAAATTGTATTTGATGGTGTAATGACGGGTGTTCTTCTACCCTGCAGAATTCCACCAAGGCACCCCTGAAGCGCTCCAATGTAGAGCGGGTGACCAACATGCAGATTCTGGTGCTGTTCTGCATTCTCCTGGTGATGGCGCTCGTGAGCTCAGTGGGTGCAGCCATCTGGAACAAGCAGCACACCGAGGCGGCCTGCTGGTACCTGTCCCGGGCAGGTGAGGGGTCTTCCCTGGATGGCACCCACTAGGGCTTCCGCGAGACTTGCAAACCTGCTCTAGCACAGGGGTCTTCAGCTCCTGGCTGGAGGGGTTCTCCAGTAGGGTACTTCAGCACAAGGAAGCCTTGACTAGACAAGATGAACTCTACAGGTTTGAAACTGTCAGTGTTTCAAGGGGACCTAGACAACCATCTAGATTCCTGTCCTGGTAGATGGGGGGGGGGGGGGGGCACTATTCTGCTTCACATGCTTGGCTTCAGAAAATTCTAACCTTCAGTATCCTCCCCCACCAACTGCAGGTGATATTTCCACCAACTTCTGGTACAACCTGCTGACCTTCATCATCCTGTACAACAATCTGATCCCCATCAGTTTGCTGGTCACCCTGGAGGTTGTGAAGTTCACACAGGCCCTCTTCATCAACTGGGTGAGTGAACTGGGGACAACCTTCCTGTGCCACTGTGAACTGGGGAACCCTCTGTGTGTAGCCTCAGTGATACTAAGGTCAGCACAATTAAATGGACGGATTTGAGACATTTGCACATCTAGGATGTGTTACAGTCGTGGGCAGTCATGCTATGCTTGTGCTTGCATCCAGGACACAGAGATGTACTATGCTGAGACTGACACTCCTGCTATGGCCAGGACATCCAACCTCAATGAGGAGCTGGGCCAGGTGAGGACTCTATCATACCTTTTCTTAGCTAGCAAGTCAGGATTAAAATCTGAACTCCAGATGTAACTTGGTCCAATGCACTTTTTTCATTCCCAACAGGTGAAATATCTTTTCTCTGATAAAACCGGAACCCTGACATGTAATGTGATGCATTTTAAGAAGTGCACCATTGCTGGGATTACCTATGGGTGAGTCAGAATAAGACCAGCCTATGAGAACCATTATCTACTGTATGTGGCTATACAGTACATCAGTTCAGGGTCTGAAAACAGATGTTCATTAGTTAGTCGAAATTGGAAAGGATTAACACTCCCTGGTGGATGTAGTACATACATCTAACTGTTAGGAAACCACAATTTGACAAAAGCATTGGATTATAAATCCTATTTATGAACCTTGAGCTATGTCAAGTGCCTTATTAAATCACATATCCTGCTTTACACACTAATATGTAATGTTGAAAACTACCTTATTATTGATCCATGCTGAGCAGTATCCTGAAACTTGTGTTTGCTTTCAGCCACTTCCCAGAGCTGGAGAGTTATCGCTCAATGGAAGATTTCAGGTATGTTTTTCCATGCGGATCATCAACAATATTCATAGGACACATATACAGTGTTGTTCTTTTATTCTCTCATGGAGATATAGCGACTGTAATCTGAATGTGTTGGCAAAAACGTCTTGAATTTACAGTATTACATCAAGCAGGTGCTAAGTTCTGTATTGTGTTTTTTTTTTATTGTGAGTTCTATATTGTGAGGTTACAGCAAGCCGTTCAAAGATTGCTGTGATAGGACACCACCTGCTGTCAATGCGTGGTATTGCACTTTTCCCTGCTGCACTTGCATCAATATGGGTACAGTAGGTAGGTCCCTTTTCAGGCCATCAAGGCCCATGGGGGGAATGGGGGGCAAGGGCCAGCATTTTTCTTGACCATCCGACACTGGAGGTGGAGGTGATGTGGCCAGCATCACACTCCGGCCGGCCTATTACCCCCGGAAGGATTAAGCCCCGGTACTCATTTGGAAAGCAAGCTAAGTGCAGCTGGGAGCCGTCGGGAAGGAATTAGAGTAAGCTCCATCGCCTGCCCCCGCCTGCGATTGAACCCGGGACCTTCTAATCAGGAACGAGACGCCCTTGCCGCCTGAGCTACCGTGGCTCCTCCATCCATAGGGTATTTCTCATTATAATTTTTAAAATGTAATCAAGGTTTTTGATTGTGCAGTGAGAGAGAAGTTTTTAATTTAAAATTAAGTAATAAGACTTTATTTGTTTTATTCATTTTCTTTGGACGCTTTTGCTCATCTTCTTGCTAAAATGCACACAGTGAGTACAGGGTTATACAACACTGTCTACTGTGTGGCTGGTGGTTAACCTTTGTTCCTGCTGCTGGGGTGTCTGTGATGCGTGGTTTTGTGAATACTGGAATTGTTTTCCTCTCCCTGCAGTAATCTGCCATCAAGCAGTCACAGCTCCACTGAATTTGACGATCCAGCACTCATACAGAACATTGAAAAAGACCATGTATGTTTTTTCAAATGCTGTTTTATTGGGATAGACATTCATCAAATCAACACAATGTTATTTTCCGTAACAGTGCTTTGACCTCCTCCTTCCCTCTGTGTCTCTCCCCCTCCCCCTAGCACACAGCTCCACACATCTGTGAATTCCTGACTATGATGGCCGTGTGTCACACTGTTGTTCCTGAGAGGACTGGAGACCAGATCATCTACCAGGCCTCTTCTCCAGGTCAGACACTCGTACTGATGCACTAACAGGCACAACTATGAGGCAGAATATCATAGCTGGTCACCACATTACTGTATGTTTTTAGAAACTTTACAATTAAGGTTTTTCCTACACAATATGTTTAATCAGTCTAGCTGCACTCAGGAGCACGAAGCCTGTTAGAGAAGATGATGTCGGCCATTTGGACTCTTAGCTTCCCTGCACCTACCAGTCCCTGAAGTGATACTGATATGATGTGATCCTGTTTCATTTTTGTGTTTTGCAAATTTTAAAACTGCTATTGTCATTTTATTAATTTAATGTATTTTTTTAGATTTTTGTTGTTGCATGTCATCGCATGCTGTTATTTCCTTTGTACTTGCACATAATGTGAACCCAGCGCACATTTGTCACCGTAGATTAGGACATTGATAAGCAGAGAAAAAGTACTGATCAGAATAATGTTGTCTCTTCCAGATGAGGGGGCTCTAGTCAAAGGAGCTAAAGGGCTGGGCTTTGTGTTTACGGCAAGGACACCACACTCGGTCATCATCGATGCGGTCAGTGCTCAGGACCATTCTTTTCTGTGGAAGACTTCCTTTAGCTGACAGGCAGAGCGGGATTAATATGTTGACAAATTATAATTAATACATTCATCAAATTAATTTATCCTGCATGAAACTATGTAATTTCAGAAGTAATTCAGCTTTACGTAGTCCTGTCTTCTTAAAACCCTTGTATCGCAATGATTAGCCTTCTCCATCTAAAGACAAGATGTGCAAAATGTAACCAGAAAGTTGCAATTGTGATCCGAATGTTTGGACCATGCTGCGCTTTTGCTTGTTGCTGCTATATTGGGAGCAAACCCCGTTTTTTTGCCTCAGGTAAGAACTAGGATGTTGATGCAGGAGGTTAATCTTTATTTTGTGGGTGTGAAAGTGCTGTAAGCAATTGGAACTCTTTTTTTGATACTACAGGGCTAAGTGATGCTCGGGGCAAGCTTTCAGGTGATGGAATGTATTGTTATGTTTCAGAGGGGGAAGGAGCAGAGCTATGAGCTGCTGAACGTACTGGAGTTCTCCAGGTACTGATGCCCCAGGTGTCCACTTTACACTGCCCTACTACATGCTGTGTGCTAGCCTACTGGACACTACACCATTCTTACTACCCTAATGTACACAGCCCCAGAGCACAATCACATTATACCAGAGTGCCCTGCCCCACTGTACACTGTGCAATATCCCACAGCACACTGCAGACTCCCACACTGCACACTGTCCTACTGTCCACTGCACACTGATCCTGCCCACTGCACTTTCCCTCACTGCACACTGTCCCTCCGTCCACTGCACACTGTCCTGCCACACTCTCCCTCACTGCACACTGTCCTACTGTCCACTGCACACTGATCCTGCCCACTGCACTTTCCCTCACTGCACACTGTCCCTCCGTCCACTGCACACTGTCTCAATGTCCACTGCACACTGTCCCACCACACTCTCCCTCACTGCACACTGTCTCTCTGTCCACTGCACACTGTCCTGCCACACTCTCCCTCACTGCACACTGTCTCTCTGTCCACTGCACACTGTCTCTCTGTCCACTGCACACTGTCCCACTGTCCAGTCCAATCCTGAACATTGACTGTCAGTCCTGGAAGCTAAAGGCAGGAGTGAAAAGCAGGAGTGCTGTCACAGTGAGACGATAACGCCTGCTCTGTCTTACAGTAACCGGAAGCGGATGTCGGTCATCGTGAGGACTCCGACAGGGAAGCTTCGACTGTACTGCAAGGGTGCTGTGAGTAACACTCTCCTCACCACCCACCTGCATCCTGCAAACAAGACAATCAAAAGATGCTATTCTTAAAACAAATTTTGATATTCACTTACGGGGTCTTGCACGTAACAGTACAAGGGCTGAATTTCCTACTGTGTAACATGGAACATTTTGTTAATCCAAATGTAAACTTTATGTATTTCTTTTATAATATTGGGATTTAAAAATCTAAAATCTAATCTAAAAATGCTAGTGTATTAGACATTGTCAATGAATAATCTCATTAGAGTTATGTATTCAGCGACTGTTTTTTCCCCAACCAAGCGATATGTGCTACGTATGTAGGTGTGTATTTATAGTCTACAGTATGTATGTACACTAGATTGTATCCATGTCAGCTAAGAGTACTGTGCTGTGTTCTGTATGTTTCCAGGACAATGTGATTTTTGAACGGCTTGCGAACGACTCCCAATACAGAGACCTCACCATCTCCCACCTGGAGCAGTTTGCCACCGAAGGTATGCTAGGCTCTTGGAGGAGGTGGAGCAGATTAGTGATGGGTTCATCTCTTTGGTTAGAAAAGAAGTCAGCGCGACTTCTAGACATAGAAATGTTGTCACACAAGTGTGAGTTACAAGTGAGAAACTGTGGCCTGACCTTCTAGCTTCAATTTGTTTATTTCCAGACTCTGTGTAAGAGTGTGCTCTGCCCCCACTCTCCTCTCTCTTTCAGTGTGAGAGAGTTTGAGCAGTCCTCTGTGCCCTTTTCTCCTTTTTGTCTCTCTTAGGGCTGCGGACGCTGTGCTTTGCCTATGTTGACCTGGCAGAGAGTAGCTATCAGGAGTGGCTGAAGGAGTATAACCAGATCAGCACAGTGCTGAAGGACCGTGCACAGAGGCTGGAGGAGTGTTATGAGGCTATAGAGAAGGTAGTTGTCCAAGTGCTGCTCGGAGTTCATACAGTCGCTGGAAGGGCCTTCCTGTTTTGTGGAAAACAGTAGATGGTCCCAGTTGGTGTGAGATTTGATTTTTGTTTTTTCACATTGTGCAGTGTCAGGATACAGTAAGTTAACCGAGGAGTGAACAATATGCAAGCATATTACAACAGAAGATCAAGATTCAGATCAAATGAATATAAAAACAAATACAGTTTGCAAATAATTATGGGAACCCGACATGTTGCAAGATACAGTATACTGTACTTAAAGGCATAATTAAGTTTATGCCTATAATTAAGGAGTGATATCTCCAATGTTTTAAGGTAACCCCCTCCAAAGATTTATGGAAATCTTAAAATGCAGGCATTGTTTCTGTCCTATTAAGACAAATGGATGGGCCCCAAAGGGGGCAGCAACTGTGGCCAGGGGTCAGCAGTGAAGAGGACAGAGTCGCAGTGGCAGTAATGTTACAGGAAGCCCGACTGTGGGGCTGCTGACACAGTCAGGGACAGTGGAGTGTAAGCCTGTCAGATGGGCCCATGCAGCAACACACAGTCTGGCCAGCAAGAGGCAGTGTGGACTGCCACATCATACCAAGCACATCCAGTTTCCATGAAAGCTTAATTTATGTGTAGGCTCAGCCTTCTGCAGATATTAGTGGCCATCAGAAGGTTGTCATTGTTTTCCCCATCAGGTGACTGGTAACACTCTTGACAGTAGAGGTTTGTTGTGTTTGTTATTTCCATTCTTCAAAAGAACCACGACAGCTTCTTGATAGCTTCTTGTTTATTTAGTCTCCCTGATAAATGTTATAGTTCAAAATAATGAAATACTGAATTACAAGAAAAAAATAGAGATCTGCTGCTGTCAGACACATGCGTGGGACTTCTTTGGAACTGGCAGCCAAAGCTTTATGTGTTAATATACAGTCCAGTGAGCACTAATAACCCTGCTGTTTGCCTTCACCATCTAAACATCCTCTAATTGAATACCAGGCCAGCACTGGCCCTGGCTGACTGCACTGTTCATCTGTAACATTGTGCTGCCAGTGAGTATCAAAGAGTTAGTGGAAAACACTCTGGTGTCCATTATGCTCACTGTTAGAAGTGCACTCATCCACACTGCTGGTGACAGATCTCTGTAGCACCACCAGCCATTATAAACCCAGTCCTGTAGATACTGCAAAGTGCAGGAACAAAGATAAATGATTTTTTTCTGGATTTATTTTGTTAGACTCTGTCAGACCATGAAGCACATGACACAATTCCAGATTGAGCAGATTGCCACTGTTCAGCAACTAACAAGTCATTCACAGCCTGTAAGCCTATAGACAATAACCTTCACCCAAGTGAATTTCCTTTCTTCCTTTTTTCCTTAGAAAATATACTGTTTTGGAACATGACAAGATGGCAAAGCTCTTTGAGACAGCTGGTTAATGTCCCCTGCTTTGTGAACTAATTTTTGGAAAACTAAACTGGCCATCTCCCTACATGCACTGCTTGATCTCCAAAGTGTCATTGATGTGGCAGTCTGAGAGTCAGCTCTATCCCTGCAGAACCTTCTACTGCTGGGTGCCACTGCCATCGAGGACAGGCTCCAATCTGGCGTCCCCGAGACCATAGGGACACTGATGAGGGCTGATATCAAGATCTGGGTGCTGACAGGGGACAAGCAGGAGACTGCCATTAACATTGGTGAGTAGAGTCATACTTAGGTTCTCTCACGGTATCTCTGTCACAGTTGTCTAGGTCTCCAGTGTGCCCAGCTCATTTACACAGAAAACAAAAGTTCTGTCATGGCAAGCAGAAGAGTATTTGACACATCATTGCTCTTTCTCGCTGCCACAATGTCTTTTGCTAGGTATGCTCCTGAAACGTGTTTCTTGTTGGGGAAAGGGTTTTAATTTGTAAGGTCACAACAGGGCCGTGTCAGCTAGGTCTGGTTTTTGAAAAACATTTGAGAAAAATAAACCATGCGGCAGCTGCTGGTGAGTTGCTGTGAAGTTCCAGATGAGTTGGCTTGATCCCTATTTGTAACAGTGAATTACAGAGCAGAGATCAATTTTACAGGGTAATGTTAACCAGCTTGACATCAGGTCACCATGGTGTGAGGGCAGCTGCCATGTGTAGGACCTACAGCATAGGACACACAGCAGTGTACTACACATTTTGTTTATTAATTTATTTGGCTGGGGCTTTTATCCACAGCAGCTATCATTTTGACCCATCTATACAGCTGGGCATTTTACTGGGACAGTTTGAATGAAGCACCTTGTACAAGGGGTACTTGTACTTGTTTGAGCCCATAGCCTTCAAGTTACAAGATAGAGTTCTAACTGATCCTCCACACTGCTATTTTGGTATTGAGAGTAAAACCCACCTCTTATGAGAACAGAAGAAAATTATGAGAATAAGATGGTCAGCCCAACAGACCAGCAATCACAGAGTGAGTCTCTCCCTGCATCAAGTCTAACTCTGTGAAACATCACAGGGGGTGCGCCACCATGACGGTGGTTTGGCAGTTAATTATTTCCTTAAATCCCTGTGTAAAACACTCATCCATCATCCTCCACCTATCTAAATCTCAACATACAAAATCAAATATTTCTGCCACACTTGTTTTAAATTATTAGTACAAGGACACAACACAAAATATTCAGTTTAGCTCTTCCATGCACATTCTTGTTCTAAATGGGCCTTTATGTTTATACAGGATCAAAGGCAGCGTTTAATGTGTAATTGCAGTTTGACTGAAACTGCTGTTCCCACTTGGTAATAAGTGCTTGGCCCTTCCTGATCAATACCATAGAAATGAATGAGATGGAGTGCCGGTACAAGCCTCAGTGAGCAGCTTTTCATAACGAGCACTCAGCCTCTATAATGCTTTTAAAGCACGTGGTCCTCAGCAGTCATTCATTGCAGTGTGTAAACACTTATCTTTATTTTAGTATACTAGCAACAGTCTTGTTTCAATCAGTACTTACACGCAGAATGCTTAGACTGTGCTGAACAGTGTCACATATGCAGATGCTGCCTCTGACACAGATACAGACCACAATGGATGTATTGTTCAGAACCCGGACAAGCAAGAGAAGTGTTAATTTCTCATGGCAGTTCTGAGAGATACGACAGGCTGCAGCAACTGCAACTATTTGCCCCCCCCTCACCCACAGCCGTGAAGCAACATTGAGTCCCAGAATTGAAATGCATGCCTGGGTGGCAGGCAGCAAGGCCGTTCAGGTCTCAAGTACCCCAAGGCTTAGAGAGTGCTTGTTGTACTCCATAATACAACTTAAAGGAGCACTTGGAGACAAAGGCTTTGATCAAAATATCAGGACTGACGAGAAATAACTGTGATCCCTTCTGAGGTTGGAACAGGATCTGTGGATTAGGAATAAGGTTTGGCGTCCCAGTGGTTAAGGACTTGTTACCAACTTGTTACTCATGTCAGGCTCTGCCATTAACTCGGTGTGTCACCCGGAGCAGGTTACTCATTCTCGTGTGTGCTGTGTTTCAGATGAGGCATAAAACCAAAGTTGTAAATGGCTCCACAGCAGCAGTTTTTCATGTTTAATTCACCCCCTAGCCTCATAGTGTGGTTCTTGATCACATTATCTAGTAATAGACTATTTATTGTCGTTGATGTTATCCTTGATTAATTAGTTATTGGGGGAAATGTTTACAGGCTACATACAGTAGCAGGGATTTACATATCTATAAGAAGCTTAGTTTCAGTGTTCTGTTTTTCATGCACTTTTGTGTGGAGTAAATACATACCACCTTCACTGTGCAGTATAAACTGCTATGCATAAAGAACATTTTTTATTTTGATCCTTCTATAGGTTTCTCCTGTAGACCTGTCTGTACAGAAACCCCCATTATTGCTTAGCTGTTTTACTTTGGGATAACTTGACTGCTATTATGGATAAGTCACACATTCTGAGTTTTTTCCTTTGCCTTTAGCTGTAGCACACAAAGAACAACACACACACATTTCCATTCTTCAGAAAAAAATGCCAAAAAAGCGTTATACAATGGCATGCATTATTTATAAATTTGTAATATAAGACTGTGAAAAAAGAAATCTGTGTGTTCGGAGCGAAGCCCAGATTGCCTTCTTGACTCCCTCAGAGCTGTCTGTGCAGACAGGCCTGCTGACAGTGTGGATTCCTGAAAGCTCCCCGATCCACACTGAGCCACACAGAGGCACTCAACCACAGCCCCACCACACAGGCATCAGGAGCGACTGTGCAGACAGTAGCTGCCCATGCCAATGAAGCCAGTCAGGTTCACTTTCGTAATTTATCCAGACAGTTCAAAATTTCTTTATCCGTAGGCGTGTAAGAGTTGTCCAGATGTCTGGTCCTGACTTAAACCAGAAGCTAGACAAGCCAGCCTTGGGTTTTAAAAGTCTTCGCAGCAAACAATCTGTATTATTTAAGTGATCTTCAGCATGAGCGACGATGAAGAAGCAAAGTATCAGTCAACCTTTTTCGAGTACAGGCAATGACGAGGCTGGGGGAGTCAGTTTCCAGTCAGTGCGCTGGTCCCCAAGTAATACTCAGTGTTGTCTGGACAATGGCCCAGCCTAAAGATCAGGCAAGTGACAGACCAGTGGGGCAGAGTGAGGGAGTCCCCCCACAAATCTGCCCAAGCACCGCCAACATACATGTACTGTCTGTTTCAGGGCCGTTCATTTAGACCTACAGTACAAGTTTTCATTAGTTTTTGCCCAACCAGCACGTTTGACATTTGCTCAACAGGCAACATTTTAATAAACATGAAAGCACTGAGAAAGACAGCAGGGCTAATAAAACAGCAAAAAACGTGAAAAAAACACAGACATTAGACTAGAGAATCGGTAAAGCTAAGACAGCACTCTCTTGTTCTTGGAATGCCAACAATGGTGCTATTGAATGAATAAGGGATAATTAGGTAAAGACACATAAATGAGTAAATAACCAGAGTGAAAGAAGGGACCACCCAGTTGGGTGTTTGTATCCAGGGTGTGAAAGCCCTTAGCAGGGGGCTGTCGGGACTTGAATGACAGGACACCACCCGGAGGGCTCCCTGTTTTCCCTCTGCATTATCTCCTTTCTTATCCTCCCCGGAGAGTTTCACTTTCTAAAAGTTTAGGAGATAAGACGAAGGGTGTCTCAGACTGTAGGTTTGGATGTACAAGAATTATAAATCGGTCCGTTTTAGTTTCTTTTCCTGCTTTACAAAGTTATTGTGCAATGTGAGCTCATAGCACACACGAGAGTAAAGCACGACAGGCTTCAGATACATGAACTTAGACACAGAAATCATGGCCCGTCAGGGTTCTGTTTCTGTCTGATACAGACAGCAGCTTTCTTCCTGTCTCACAGGTTAAGGTTTAGGGTCTCTCGGGGTCCTTGACCATAGGGAAACTGTGACGTGACGTGTCTGTTCTTGTTGTGGTTGGGAGACATTCCTTTGTATGGTCTATCCTGTAGGGGTCTCCAAGACCCCTTCTCTGATCAGCGAGGATTAGTCTGTTCCATAAAAAAAGGAAGGAAGCAGTAGTGCTCCATGTTAAATACATGGATGGCCTCTCAGAAGGCCAGCCATCCAGCCCTGACCTGTGGTCACCTGGCGTGAAAAGAGGGGTCTCTGCTGTGCCAGCTGGACTGGAGCCAATTGCAGTTCAGGGTTCCTTAGCTGCAGTCGCTGGGACTCACCCCAGTATGTGCATGTCTTTAGGTTTTTAATCCAATCCGCACATGATCATTTGTTTTAAAAACTACAATGCTCAGCATTTCACTGAGCACAGTCTCAGTTTTGGTATGGGATATATGAAGCAGTATCAAATTCAAAATTATTGATGAGGTGATGATGAGACGAAAGACCTAGATTGTTAACAGGGATGCCGTGGTGCTGGAGTTGAGCAAGCCTGTCTGATTTACTGAGTTCTGTCTGATTTACATAACTGTGTCAGAGGGTACCGAATAAAGGCCCGTGTTTAACCCTTCAGTGCCCTGTCTTTCCCTTTCAGGGTACTCCTGCCGGCTGGTGACCCATGGCATGTCTCTCATCATTGTCAACGAGGACTCCCTTGATGTGAGTACAGACCTGCTTGGTGTCCGTGATCATTATTATCTGCATCATTTCATTTTTGAAAAGTGTTGTAGACGTTACAAAGATTAAAAAAAAAAACACTTCATAAGATCAATGGAATTACGGTAATACGATTATTTTTACATCAATTAAAAACCTATAAAATAGTAATGCAAATTACAGCAATACCAAACTCAAAAACAAAATAATTGTCTTGAAAGCATACATAAAGAGATTATTTAAAAACTTATTCAGCTGTTATAATTGCATCAGACAATAAAACTTTACTGTGGTTGTTAGTGAAGGGATTTGGTGAGTCAGTGTCTGATTTCTCTCTGGTTCATACTGAGCAGATATTAAACTTAGCAGCTGTTCCCAGATGTTAAAACACCAGGTCTGTAGGTTCTCTCCCCTTGTGGCTGGGTATCAGTAAAGTAGGGGTTTGCTAGATTTAGGAGATCACTTTTGTGTTGGAAATTGTTTGTACTGTACATATCTTCAATCAGCAGTGTAGAACAGCGTTCAACATTTTTACATATTGTATAATAAAAGCAATTTAGAATACTTCAAAAGTGTTTTATTATTCCTGGAAATATATAACTAGTGTTGTTATTACCAGTTGGCACTTGTAGGCTTTTTTATCTGAGTGACTTCAGAGAATTCTTACATGGTGGGTAGTGAATGGTGTTGAATTCCTGCACTGCACTGAAGTGGGGAGATAAAGAAATCAGACTCTAGCACACCTCGCTTTGAGTAGCACATTCCAGGAGCTGGCACGGTGTGGTGAACTCAGAAGCTCTGGCTAAGTGAAGGTATGGAGATCTATATCTGGGTTTTCCTCGTTGACACAGTACCTTATTTCTAAAGAACTTGTGAGAGAAGGAGCAGCTGAATTATTAGTCTGCTGTGCTCCAGCACTACGTTTTGTCCATTGTGCTCAGAGCTGTTCAGCATTGTGGGGAAAGCTGCTTTCAAAGGGGGGGAGGCACTTTCCAAAGAACCTCTGCCATCCTCCCGTGAATTCCACAAGTCTTCCTAAAGACACTGTGCAGCCGAAATCCTGCAGCGGAACAGCCAGCGCTGTGGTCCTGCCTTAGGTCTCTAGTTGTAATGAAGAAAGAACTCTTACACCACACCCATTTACAGTATGTCTCAAATAGATTGTCAATGTGAGCTGCAACATTCTGTTGCTAGTCTGCCAACAAATTCATTTAATGTTTTTAATGGTATGTGTATTTCTGTTGTCTCAGTTGCTCTAGGATGTGTTTTTAACCAAGCGTTACAATATTTTATATACCTTAATTTTCTTTAGGCATTATGCTATGTTATATTAATTTTAATACTGCCTTGGCTAAAAGCGTCAGCCAAATAAATGAGTAAAAAAAATCTGTTTCCAGAGAGGGAGAGAATGGAAAGTGTTAAGGATGTACATATATTAGGAAAGCAAATTTTGTTTCCTCATGGATTTAAATTAAAACAAACCCAAGCTATTGAGCAGGTCAGTTGAACATTCCTCCCACATTTTTTAGACACGGTTTTGAGTCCCACTGGAATATGTGGCAATGTCCGGAAGACGAGTATCTGTATCTTGGGTGGAACGTGACTGTCAGCAGGACAAGAGAAAAACAAGCTGCTCTTGAGATTAGAGGGCAAATGACTGTCCTGTGGAGTTCTCGTATCAGGGAGTGACCTCTGGAATTCATGGACCAGGACTGAGAGAGTAACTGACATGTACTGTATCAGAGCATTCGACACATGCCTGCGTAATGTTGAAACACTTCAAGCAAAGCTGTGATGGAAACTGTTGGCAAAAATGAAAAGGGTGGACTGATGAAGAAGGAAGCAGTATTACAGAGATTTAAAACATGAAGGGGGTGGAATCAGACATTGTGCTACCAACACATTGAAAACTTTCAAAATGTAATCTCTCACAGTGCACATCTGTCAGTGTTTAAGTTCATCATGTTACTTTCAGCATCAGTTTGCAGGAGGCAAAGATTGGTGTGCAATAAGGCAATTTAGTCTGCTGTACCTAGGATATTGAGGATGCTCAGTGAGCAGTTTGAGAATCTGTAGTTAAGAACATTTCCTTCTGTCGTGGGGTCAGAATGTAAATATACAGCATACAGTACGTCAAACATACATTAAAGGCAAGAGAAAGGGCAGTGCGGGGTCAGCCTGTCAGTCTGACAGTCGCAGAGTTTTGTGTAAAGGAGCCAGGCTGTTTCCCATGCAAGCAGGTAATGAATGGGCTGCAGCTCGCTCTCTGACAGAGTGTCTCTCCTGGGAGGCTGGCTGAGCCACAGGCCCAGCCTGCTGAAGGAATCACTATGTCAGAGCTCTGCCTGCATGACGTCACTCCGCCCTCTGCCGGCACTCACTGCCTCTCGCTGAAAGAGTTACACTGTGCAGTATCCCTCTAATTGAGTTTACTTAATGTTTTTTTGGGGGGGGCTTTTCTGTTTTAAGAATGCCCAAGAGTATCCTTTTGGTAAATAATGTGTTTTTGGGAGATTTTAACATTAGTAAAAGCATAAAGCAAAAAAAAAAGATCAAGAAAAATATTATCACAAACCAGCAACGCCAACCCAACCCCCCCCCCCACCCTCCTGCTCCACTCTTCCACAAGGAGCCTGTGAACAGCAGGGACTCTGAAGGTCACAGGTGGGCGTAGCAGATGGTTCAGGGCTTGAGGCTCTGGGCTATGAATTGAGCATGTCCCAGGGTTAGAGTGAGAGGAGGAGACTGTGTGAGAGTGACGTAACTTCCCAACATTAAAAAGTAAAAGGAACTGTGGAACAAGTGGTGTTGTGTTGTTAGGGGCAGCGGGTCGTAAATCAGCAGGGTTTATTATAAAAGAGTGTCGAAGGGCGAGGGTGTGAGCGATTGTGTGTGCCGTGTCCTTTACTGGATCCTTTTTCTTGGAGTCAGTCCCTGCTCTGAGTCCCATTCCGTTTCTTCCTTGGATTCAGTTCTTTCTTGGAGAGATTTTTCTTCCAAAGCACGGTGGAGTGTACTCCAGTCTTTCATAAGTCATGCAGCTCTACATCTGAAATATTGGCTCTGAGATTCTGTGTAAAATGTACTTTGTTGTCCCAACATCTTTTGTGTTGTTGGATTTTAGATGCTTTATTGGAGGTCCAGTTAAACTATCAATAACATTGGCTTTTTAATGTTTGAAATGATGATGGTTTCTGCAGGCAAGGCAAAATGGTTTTTCCTTTCACACCTTTGAGTGCTGCAAGGCCTTCTCTGGAAGAAGTGCAATTTCTGATATTTTGGGGGGGTTTTCTGTCAAGCAGGTGTAGAAGGATTCTTTGACTGGGCTTTCATATTTCTTTCATTTTGTAGGCTTTGTGTATCCTGATTGCTCACTAGGGAACAAGTCTACAATGTCCAGAGCCCAGTGTGAACATTTAAGAGCCCACAGTGGTGCAACAAGAAATAGCTTTGAACCGTTCTGCAATGTAAAACCAATTAGCTTCTCTGATAAAAGCACTCTGGAAAGTAGCAGCTTTCTTAACGACAGTCTCTCCTGCTCTGTGGACCGAGAGGCTTGTCTGGTGGTCTGCTTGCTGCGTGTTTTTTTTAAGTACAAAGCAGCAGGCTGAGAAACATTTAGTGTTATTACCTCTTTGGTAATCAGTTTCCTCATTGCTTTACATGGGAAGCTGTTGAATTCTGTGTCCGGTGATGAAAATAAATCAAGCCAGGCTTAAAACTGGAATGAAAGGTGTCATTATGCCACAAGGCTCCCCCCCCATCTAAATGAGCTTTAATCTCACCACAGTCCCACAAAGAGCAGCTGTCAGCCGGCCGGGAGTTACAAACGCAAAGAACCCAAAAGATGAAAGACGATACCTCTCAGTATTTATTCCACAATATTCATATTTCCTCTCTCTCTCGCACATCTGTTGGCTCGTTCAGGCTGGCTCAGGAGGCCAAGCTTGTGCAGCTCTGGGGGGCAGTTAGCAAGGAAATTCAGGCACACTGCACAGGGGACACAGCTGTCTCACTCTGGAAAAATTCAGCTCCTAGGATTTTGTAAACTGGATAAAACCTGTACAGCATATTGCTAGAGAAGGCAGTAGGCTCCTAAGTGACTCTGGGAGAGCTGCCCTGCAGGAGAGCTGTGGCCACTCGTCAAAAATATTTCCACACGCAGAATAAAATAATGCATTTGATGATGTCCAATATGATAAATTAACCCACGTTAGTTTTATTTCACTTTGAAGTTTCAGCGCTTTTAAGGTAAAGTGCATACCCATGGTGAAAAGGGGAATTAATGAATTGTGCTGCTAAGAGAGTGTTTTGTCACATGTAGAACCGATTAGATGCACAGAGGCTCAGCAGCACAGGCTAAAAGAGTCTTGTCTTTCATGAAAAAGTGGTCATTTTCAGGAGATCAGCCATAAACTGTTGTTATTCACACATCCATTTTTGTTCTCAAGACTCCACTCCACCATCCCTCTTGCAGTGGATCTGCAACATGACAAGCAAGGTATTGGTAAATACCTATTAAAAATGTACTCAGGTGAAACGTGTCTGCAAAGACTGAGCCACAGGGAGCTGGCAGCTCCAGACTTTCAGATGATTCACAGCAGGACCAAGCAGCCAGCTGGGCCCCCACCTTCTCATACAGCAGGCTTGAGTCACTGTCAGCAGCGTGACGGCTCTGCTGATAGTGTACTTTTCCTGCAAGCTCAAGAGTTCATGGGTTCATGCTCTGGTCACTTGGGTTTCACTTTCCAGCTGTGCAACCACTGCAGTGCACATTTTGAGATTCAGATTGATGATCCTATTGCCTTCCAGATATACCCTAAAAATGTATCCTGTTTGCATTACCCATTGCATTACATTGATGCAGGACCACGGCTCACAGAGCTGAGTAAGCCTGACTTCAGACAGGAGTCCTTGAACATTGAAACTGGAATCAAAACCCTGTCTGTAACTTATGGTCTTTTTATTTTGTCCCATTTCCTGATGTCTGAACTTACTCCGTTTCCTCTTTGAAAAGGAAACCACAGGTAGAGATCCTCTCTTGTACTCCTTCATTCTGCATGAGTGTGTTAACAAGCAACCAAAGAGCCTTCTGCTCCTGTCACACTCATGAATTACATACAGTGCCTTGCGAAAGTATTCAGCCCCCTTGAACTTTTCAACCTTTTGCCACATTTCAGGCTTCAAACATAAAGATATAAATTTTTTATTTTATGTGAAGAATCACCAACAAGTGGGACACAATTGTGAAGTGGAACGAAATCTATTGGATTTTTGAAACTTTTTTAACTAATAAAAAAATGAAAAGTGGGGCGTGCAAAATTATTCGGCCCCCTTGCGTTAATACTTTGTAGAGCCACCTTTTGCTGCGATTACAGCTGCAAGTCGCTTGGGGTATGTCTCTATCAGTTTTGCACATCGAGAGACTGAAATTCTTGCCCATTCTTCCTTGCAAAACAGCTCGAGCTCAGTGAGGTTGGATGGAGAGCGTTTGTGAACAGCAGTTTTCAGCTCTTTCCACAGATTCTCGATTGGATTCAGGTCTGGACTTTGACTTGGCCATTCAAACACCTGGATACGTTTATTTGTGAACCATTCCTTTGTAGATTTTGCTGTATCTTTGGGATCATTGTCTTGTTGGAAGATAAATCTCCGTCCCAGTTTCAGGTCTTTTGCAGACTCCAACAGGTTTTCATCCAGAATGGTCCTGTATTTGGCTGCATCCATCTTCCCCTCAATTTTAACCATCTTCCCTGTCCCTGCTGAAGAAAAGCAGGCCCAAACCATGATGCTGCCACCACCATGTTTGACAGTGGGGATGGTGTGTTGAGGGTGATGAGCTGTGTTGCTTTTACGCCAAACATATCGTTTTGCATTGTGGCCAAAAAGTTCGATTTTGGTTTCATCTGACCAGAGCACCTTCTTCCACATGTTTGGGGTGTCTCCCAGGTGGCTTGTGGCAAACTTTAGACGAGACTTTTTATGGATATCTTTGAGAAATGGCTTTCTTCTTGCCACTCTTCCATAAAGGCCAGATTTGTGCAGTGTAAGACTGATTGTTGTCCTATGGACAGACTCTCCCACCTCAGCTGTAGTTCTCTGCAGTTCATCCAGAGTGATCATGGGCCTCTTGGCTGCATCTCTGATCAGTCTTCTCCTTGTCTGAGCTGAAAGTTTAGAGGGACGGCCAGGTCTTGGTAGATTTGCAGTGGTCTGATACTCCTTCCATTTCAAGATGATCGCTTGCACAGTGCTCCTTGGGATGTTTGAAGCTTGGGAAATCTTTTTGTATCCAAATCCGGCTTTAAACTTCTCCACAACAGTATTACGGACCTGCCTGGTGTGTTCCTTGGTCTTCATGATGCTCTCTGCGCTTTCAACAGAACCTTGAGACTATCACAGAGCAGGTGCATTTATACAGAGACTTGATTACACACAGGTGGATTCTATTTATCACCATCAGTCATTTAGGACAACATTGGATCATTCAGAGATCCCCGCTGAACTTCTGGAGTGAGTTTGCTGCACTGAAAGTAAAGGGGCCGAATAATTTTGCACGCCCCACTTTTCATTTTTTTATTAGTTAAAAAAGTTTCAAAAATCCAATAGATTTCGTTCCACTTCACAATTGTGTCCCACTTGTTGGTGATTCTTCACATAAAATAAAAAATTTATATCTTTATGTTTGAAGCCTGAAATGTGGCAAAAGGTTGAAAAGTTCAAGGGGGCCGAATACTTTCGCAAGGCACTGTATCTCTGTCAGAAAAAAGCTTCCACTATGTTTTGTTTGCACTTCAGCAGGAAGCTTTGACCTTATAAAAACAGGAAAATGTGTGCAGTGGGATTTTGGAGTGTGAGGTATAGCATGTTCCTATAATATACCTTGAAGTCTAACAGTAAGCACGTGGACTAAGAACAGAACAGACGCTGTGTACTTTTCCAACAGGAAGGCCAGGAGCAGTTGAGCTAATGTTTGACCAGGCCTCACACAGCTCCTAAGGATTGGGGCAAATGGAGAGTCTGCATTAGAGCAATAATCTGTAGGAGTAATTGTCTTATAAAACGGGATGAAAGCAGCATGCTACACCCTTTTCATGCTACACAAACCCAGAGCCAGCTTTCATCCTGGCTCGGCAGTAATATCAGTCTTGCCTCATAGAGCAGGCCTCTCTTTATTAACCCCAGAGTAGGGTTGATCAAAATGCCACAAATTTCCAAGACTGAAGTCATTTCCACGTTTCCAGACTGCCAATTATTCACTTCTCTGGTGTTTTACTTTAATTAAAAAACAACAAACGTGTTTTAGGCGAGTTAGAAACAGCATGTCAGCACTTACATTTTCAGAACTTCTTGGAAGTAAAGAACCACACTCGGGCACTACAAAGGTAATTTAGCCCTAGTAAGTACCAAGTCAGGAGCTGAGAAGAGCAATTATGTAACTTCCCTAGCTGTGGAAATCGCAGGTCATTGATCATTAAAAAAGCACACTCTGTGTTAAATGGGCAGAATTGTTCTTGGATAGAGATATTAATTGTTTTAAATAAGAGATATGTGACTGCTGGCTCAACATTCTTGGGTTCTGTGCTCAATTTCAGATTGGAACACATCCTGCCTGTATTTTGTTTGTAGCATATTCCCCCCAATGTCCATGTGGGTTTCTCCCACCTCCCAGAGATTACCCGTCTCGGCTAAATTGTCCTCGTGTGTGTCCTGTGCAGCACCGGCGTCCTCTCCAGGCTACAGTCCCGCCTTGCATCCTGTGCTCCTAGGATAGACTCCAGGTTGCCATGATCCTTACAGGAATAAATGTCTTTCTGATGATGGATGGGAAAAAATACATGAACTGAAAAAATACTCTTACACTTGATACTGAAGGCACAACTTCCCCTTATTTAAAGCTGCTCAGTACTTTTTCACCCTAGACTTCCATACTGCCAAAATTTATTTATTTTTTGTTGCGATTTGTTCACCAGGTCCTGCTTGTAGCAGTGTTTTATGGCATCCTCCCATATTAACTTTAAAAAAGGGTCAGAACTTTTGAATCCTGCTGTCCAGACTGACTCCAAAGCAGCAAGTCACACGATGGGTCATTATCGGCTGCTCCTGGCAGTGACGCTCATGCTGTGATTACATTTAAGTCTTTCGGGTGGATGCTCACAAAAGCACAAAACAGTTCAATCTTTTTGCTATACTTCGTTTCTGGATTAAGACATCCTCAGATGGGATTTTAAAGATCTTTGCTCCATTTTCGTCCCCAATCCGTGATGTTTGGCATTCCGGCGGGTGCAGTGCAATTTGTTAACCAGGAAAGATGAAACCGATATCACAGTGGTGCTGTGGCTGAGAGCGCTCGACACTACAGTCTGTTGCATTTCCATATCATTTAGGAGAGGCTTTGGTTCTTAAATAGGGTGATGCTACATTTTGAAAAAATTAAAGTCATCTTCAAAAAAATAAATTTCTTTACAGTTTGATTCAAGTCATGTGCATTCTTCAGGCTCATGATGGGCTTGGGAATGAATATAAGCTTTCAGCTGCATCCAACTGAGGCTTTCTTTGATTCACTTAAATATATGAAGAACTGGAGAGAAAAGAGGCGTTTTGTTTTCATCCCAAGACTTGGGTTTAAAATGTCATGAAATAAAAAATCCTGTTGTTAGCTGCTGGCCCGGCGCTGTTGCTACAGAGTTCATCACCTTCAACTGGCCTGCTAGTCCAGTAACAGGAAAAGGATGCTTTTGTTTTGTCTGTGATCGTAAAGCAGAGCTGGTGTGTGTTGTTTCCTGCACATTCTGTTCCACCTTGTCTGCGCGTAAAAATTATCATTTCATTTTTGAGGATCGAGCACTCCAGGCCACTTCTTCTGTCCACTCTGTAGCTCCTGCTTGAGGAAAGATTATGTTTATTGTTGCTGTAACTACACACCCTTCCTGTTTTCAAATGTACCGTGGTAAAAAATCTGCCCCTTTGCTGTGATTTAAGATTGCCACCCAGTTTACAAAGCCAGCCAGAACCACAGGGCATGCAGCGATGCCCATGGCACAGTGGTGGATTTAACTAAGCGCCACCCATTATTTGTGTGCTGAGTGACAGCTGGAGCCTGAAGTGCTGCAATATGATCTGTCGTGCTGCGCCGAGCTGTCTGGGAGAGTGAGCGAGCAAGAATCCTGAAGCTGCCAGCTCTGTATTAAGAGAAAAAACGAGTAGAGCTTTGCACATCTATCCCCAGGAGAGTAGCCGCACTGCCTGTGCTGAGTGAGACTGCGGGCCACCTGTCTCCCACTCTCTCTGTCACTCTCTCTTTCCTTCGTCTCTCTCTCTTTCCATCTTCCATGCTCACTGCCCCCCCCCCCCCATTTTCTCTTTTTCTTCCTCTCCTTCCCTCTCTCCACCAGCGAGTTTCATTAGTCATAGGTAACCTGATCAGGGACGGGCACTGAAGGGAGAGCCTTGCTTGTGCCAGGGCCCCTTCCCCAGGATAAATACAGCCATTCATGCTGTTAATTAGACGTTCAGCACAGTGCATGAAGAGCTGTGAGATGAAATATAATGGGATCCTGACTAGCACCGAGCCTGATTTGCTCAGGGCCCAGAACTTTTGGGTAAGATTACATGGCGCCCATGGCCTGTGCACACCACTGTGACATTAGAACCTTAATTGGGTCTCCTTGTGTTTTGGATGGATTTGTTTGGTGGTCTTGTACTTCTCAAGTTCCTCTTGGGGTCTCCAAGCATGGGTTATCTGTGGATTTGCTGCTCCATATCACTTGTGATCTTGATGTGAATGTTGTCTCTTTGTAACCCTGCACTGTTCTCCACTCATAGAGGAGAGAGGGATGTTCTGCTCTCTTCTGGGTGGGCTGGATGATCATATGTGTTTACAGCTTGCCTGTTTACCACTTACAAACACCTTCAGCTCTGTCTTCAGTGATAGGATCTGCTCTGTGGAAGCAAAGTGGCCTGAGCTACTTACCAGACAAAAAGCACCAGGATCGTGTCCCTACAGGGTCAGAAGTGAAGTGTGTGGTGACTTGGCAGTCAATTGAAGTCCTGCAGTTGAGCCCCAAGACAACAACAAAACAAGTTGATTGTTCTTTTATCTTATAATGAAATTCACCGCTGCCCCACTTGTAACTGGAGCTCAAAAGTAGTTCATCTTCTCATTAATACCTTATGTATATGATCAAGTGCAGCTCGACAGATCTTTATGCCAAAATTATTTCTTCACCTTGCTTTTTTAGAAAGCATTGTTTTGCTCTAGTCATAACTCCTGACATTAACATTAACAAGACATTATGTCACAGTCCTGCATGCCAGGAATCTTATTACAGCTTGGGTTCGGTACTCACTGCATTAATCACACTGAATGTTTTCCTCAGGTTTGTAAGAGGTAAAGTAAAGGGATCACTTAACCCCCTTGAGGTCTCCTAATAATAAGAAACCTAGCCTTTCACAAAAACACAAAACACATTTGTAAAAAGGAAATAAAGGCTAGTTTTTCCCCTCT
Source organism: Lepisosteus platostomus (assembly GCF_059453375.1). Classification (NCBI taxonomy): domain Eukaryota; kingdom Metazoa; phylum Chordata; class Actinopteri; order Semionotiformes; family Lepisosteidae; genus Lepisosteus; species Lepisosteus platostomus. The sequence goes on along the minus strand of NC_142617.1, from coordinate 5,344,921 downwards.
AACAGTACAATCATATGTGATAGGATGAGTAATTCTTTACCTTTAAGTTTTTAGAGCACATTTACAGCTGCTTTCTGTGCAGTGTTGTCTGTTCCTCAGCGGATAGGTGCAGCCCTGCCAGTGTCTTACTGTGCCTGAAAGGTAACAAATATCTTGTCACGGCACATGAAGTCCTACTTCAACATTGACCACACTGCTGAATGATACTGAAGCGGTTCTCCATCAAGCACACATTGTCTGATCCTACAGGCCAGTGCAGTATTGGGGCATGGCTAGGCAGGTTTGTGGTGTAGTATTCAGGCCTGGAATTAAGACTCCCACCGCAAAGCAGTTTGAACCCTAAGCAGCAGGCTCTATCTCTGTTGAAATGTTAATGTACTGGTAACATAATGCAGACTATGTCTTTTGTACTCATAAATACCTATATTCATCCAATTTGTTTTACTCTAGTCCTCATAATGTCTATGCCTGGATTATCCATGGAGCTGCTCTCTAAGAACTTGCTTCTTGGTATCCTCCATACTTTCCCACTCCCTGACAGCTGGCAGTAGCCAGACGTATTGTCTGGGCTGGATATAAGTCAGGAGGTCTGGCCAGAATGTGCTGTAAGAGTATCCCTGTTTGTGCAGCAGGAGGCAGGTGCTGCCCCCTCTGAGGTGGTCTGTTAGCCAGGTGCCAGTGTTTGTAAACACAGGCCCGACTTTGCACCAAGAGCAGCTCTGCGGTCTTGCTCAGTGACAGTGTCAGTTTGAAGGAGCTATTTCGGATGATTCAGTGCCAATCTTCTGGCAGTCTCTGAGAGATCATATCAGCAAAAGTAAAACTGTTGCAAGGCAGATCAGTCCATTTCTGATTTTGTATGCTCTTGTTTATACAGTATGCCATCGCCAAGCACTGTGTATGTCAAGCGTCATTACTTCACATGTATGGTTTGTAAAATAGGCTATGACTCATTAATCTTGTGATCAAACTTGTGCAGGTAGTGTCTTACTTGCTCTTTCACTGAACAAAACACTGAAACAGATTGTATTTTTGAGTGTGATCTGCTATTACGTATGGTTTAAAACAATCAAAAGAACTCATTTGGGTGTAATATTTAACTTTAATGTGTTGTAAGTGTTCAGTATATGCCTGCACAATAGTAATTAAAATTGACAGTGCCCTACAGAATTTCCACCCCAGGCTCTAGATTCAATGTGTGCATTTTACGCAAAGAATATTTGCCAAAATAGTTGTACAATTAAAGATTTGATTTTTATTTCTCACATGTCGTTGCTTGACCTTAACATACTGGGGCATCGTTTAAAGTGACTGTAACATTTCTAATCACCCAAATTGCAAATAATTCTTCAACAAAGCCTTGCCTATAGTATCAGATTACGACGGTAAGACAGGGAACCCACTGTTGCATTTCCTATAGTGTTGCTTGTTCAATGCAAAGACCTGTCACCATCCGTTTCAGACCTGTGCAGGTAGGTTTTTTTTTATCCCTTATTGTTTCATAAAATTATTTTTTTTTAAATGAAACGGGTTTGTTTTTAAACCAGTCCCAAGTAAAGTTCAAATACCTTTACCAGCCAGAGCCAACCTTCCAACTGCGAAATAGCCTGCCCTTATCAGGTTGTGCTAATACAACCGCTTAAGGGTTGATAGTGAGGTTTGGTTAACTGTGTTTGATACTAGGGAGATAAGGGTGAAGATAGATAAAGAGCTGTACGGTGTTATTCAACAGGAGTTCTATGTTGTTAATGCAGACATTTTCAAGGACCAGTTAGCTACATGACAAGGGGGAGTTAAGTGTATTTTTTTCATCATAGAGATGAAAGCATAGTTCAATGGATGCCAAGCACAGAAGAATTTGATAGATAATTTTCTCTGAGCCCACTTAAAATAGCAACAAAGCATTCTCACACTCACTAATCGGAGGTGACTGCACAAAATGGGCTCTGCACAAGAAAGGCACTGAAGCTTACAGAGTAGTCATTGAAAGGAAAAAAACTGATAGAAAAACACATTTGTGTTTGAAGCAAGTACCACCATCGTGTTAGAATCAAAAGAACAGGCAGAATCAGGTTAACGGGTTTGCAACGGGTTAAACTCTGCTGTTTCACACTTCACACAATTTAACATAGGGACATATTCCTGTTTTAGGGAAATTTATCTACCCGACAAACTGCAATTAAGCATCACTTTGTAAACAGTAGTTAAGAAGAGAATCACAAAACTATCCAAAATCTGTTTTTATAATGATATAACAGACTTTGTTCCTGAAACACTCTCCTTTCCTACGACAAAAATCAACACAGTAAAGGGATAGATTGTGAGATCAGTCTTCCGTGATGCAAACTGAAAGAGACTCTTTTGGAGCATTCATGATTGTTTTTGGTTTTGAAACATAAGGAGTTTATTTTTCATTTTTCAAAACATCGTTAAAACTTTTTTTGTGTGAATAAGACCCAAAACCTCTAATCTTATCCTCTGGCATTTTCTTCATTAAAAATGAGAGTGATGGATTTCCATTGCTTGAGCCCAGTGATTTCCACCCCTGGCTCCAGATCCAGTTACCCCAACAATGAGTGGTGTCAGCACGGTCTGTCTGATGCTCAGACTCTCATGCCTGTTACTTCACGAGAGAGAATCGCTTCTTGATTTCCGCTGGTTTGAGTTTGGGACATGTCACTAGTCATCAATGACTGAGGTTCCACAAGTGGCAGAGATACACCAGGTATATGTGGGTATTAGTCTGTGGGTCTGTGGGTATTAGAAGTGGGTCCTCTGCACTTTCGGAGAACCTGAGAACCTGAGAGCTGAGAGCTTGCAGAGGCATAAGCGGGAGAAGTGTTGCTTCTCTCTTTAACACCAGCTTTCCTGCAAGGCACCGTGGAGCTCCTAGCATATCAAAAGATGAGTGCATTCGGAAGGAGAGCACTTCAGAGATGGTCTGCCAGTCCTCATTCTCCCCGTGTAGGTACAGGCATTGTTGCTGAAAAAGAGTCTTAATCAGTGGGCGATTCCAAACTGTGTTGGTGCGTAATAAAGTGAAAACAGAGGCGTGTGTCATGGATCTGTCCTGTGCATTTAGAAAGCTGTGGTGTCTGCGAACACCGTCATGATATTGTTTTACTTTCCAGCACAGTTGTAATTTAGTACCCATTCTAATACACTGGATAAACCAGGACTCAGGGGGAGCTGCCTGTTAGATGTCCCATTAATCAGTGGGGCGCGGGCTGTTTTGTAGCTTTTGCAGCACGTGTAAGTAGCAGCCTAGCACACCCGTAGGGAATGACTGCCTTCTGCTGACATGCCTCCTTGCCCTGGCTGGGCGTGATGAAAACCCCAAGCGCGGCCATGAATCATCTCCGATTTGTTCAACTGTCCAGGCACATCCTCCTGCCTTGCTGCTTGTCTGCTGGTGTGAGAGATATTCTATTGATATTTCCATTGGCAAAAAAAAGCCTTCTTGACAAGGTTGAAGTGCAGACGGACTGGGACTTCAAGGTCCCTCCTTCGGTTGATGTGTACCAGAAACTGTGGGCATAGTCACCATCCGAAACAGTGTAGTATGACAGAAACAAACACATAATTCAGTCCAGGACTTCTCTTTATTACTTGGGATCTGCATTGCTTTTGTGTTTAAACATGATTGCATTAATGCCTTAAATGGGATTTATCTGTGGAAAGTTAAGTTTGGTGGTTTAAGGTAATGTGTGCATTTTATTGTAAGTCAAGGAATCTGATCAAGAAATTGATACTGTAACTCCTCTGATACTTGTCGAAATTGTGCCATTGCTCCCCAGACAAGAGAGCAGCACGGGGATGGGTTATTGAGAGGATGGGGTAGAGGGCTGGAGACCAGGATCAGGTAACTGGATGTTGTCGGACTCTTGTGACTCTTGTGACTGAAACCTAATACACTGTTTTTTTTCTTCCTGTTGTATTGTGATTTGCATCACCTAGTAACAGGACAAAGGGCCAGGTGTTAACTGGTTTCTGTTGCTCTCAGAAACAGTCTGTCATTGCTCTGTTTTTCTGCCAGAATAAAGGTCGAACACTGAGTTTGAACCTAGCCTGCACTCCTTTACGCCCCCACCTTCTTCTCTTTCTGGTGATATTTATTCATATCATAGAAGCAGCTCCTGAAATCATCAGTCTGTGACCTTTGAAACTGCCAGCTAAAATCAACTTGCTCACACCCTAGTGTAAGAGTGTCCTCTTCATCATCCCTGTGTGCTTATACAGCTTCCCTGCGGTCTTGGCCTCCTTTCCAGGGATTCTCATGCAGGATGCTATGCTTTAGCAATCACCTCAGGTAAAAAAAAAACAAATAAAACAAGTGAATGGCGCACTCTGGAGAAAATGGCTGTCAGTTTCTGTGCCTCCTGTAGTAGTATGTCCTGTTCTCCTTCACAATGATTGAAATCTGTCACACCACACCAGCTTTTTGCAATGACAGCATTGTTAGAACTTTCTATCCTAATCTTGTCATATCTCAGAAGAAAAATGCCGGGATTGGTTAGGGTTGGTACAGGAGACAGGAAGAAAATTCAGGCTGCTGCTGCAAGTGGTCTTGGTGGACCACTAAGTAGCCTGTATTTTCTATCCAATGGGACAGTGTGTTGTAAGTGTTGCAGACTCGTAAGTGTTGGAGGGTATTAACCATGTTGTTCTGACTAAATTCCACTCTGCCCTTGCACTATCTGGCCTATGTAATGTTCCCCCTTAACCCAGCTGGTGAAGAGGTTTGTCACTCCTCCCTATGATGTGCTGTGTAGTTGAATCTGCTGGTACAGAACAGCTGCCACGCTTCACTCAAGTGGGTGCTGCTCTTCATCTCTTTGAGATGCTTTGGAATCAAAATATTATATAAATGAAATTTATACAAATTCTTATTGATACTGCAACTCTGTATTAGTATTTTTAGCCATTAAATTCAAACGTGTTATCCTTGGAATTTGGCTGAATGGGACCTTTGATCAATTTGCTACTAACTACCGAATGAGCTAGATGGTTTTGTCTCTTCACTACATGCTCATGTGACGTAAATAATACAGAATAATTGACTTATACACGAACGAGCATGAGTGTGTTTGCTTTAGAACAGTTCTTGGATTCGCGGCCTGTTTTTGTGTCAAGGCAGTGTGGATGCCAGTAATTTATCATTAGCCCCTGCATAGACGAAGCCAGACATTAGTTAACATTAGTTTCCTTGACATTAAAAAAATCAGCAGGGGCCAAAAGTTTTATTATTCTTTTTTACTCCAAAAGAAACTAAATAAAACTGAAATCCCTTCCCATGAAAAAAGCATTCTCCCTCTTAGCCTCTACATATTAGTTAAAGTTAAAGCTAATTAGCTGGAGTCCAAATGGCTGGAGAAAACTGTGCAAGAACCTTTAACTGTTGTTTTACTATAAGAGAGCATTCGTTCTCTGGCCTGTTTTAATGTGTAAATTGAAATGGTTAAAAATTATAAAACAAAAACCCTAAAGCAATGCAGACCCCTTCCTCCAAAGGAAAGCAGCGATGAAAAGAAATACTGTAGGAATGTGGAGAAATGTAAGCCGTGTTTCCCTGGGGTCTAAGCGCAGTTGAGCTGTGGCATTCTGGAAAACATAGCAAGCAATTGGAGAAATGATGACTGAAGTACGGAAATGCGATCCCCTTGCAGGGCAGCCGTTTTAGAGAGAAACCTGCCTCGCCAAAACAAACTTCTGTAAATACAGAGCGCACCGAGAGTCTGGACACATCGCTGCATTGGAAAAACACTCTGGATCTTTTCTCGGGGCTTCGCTGAGGCCAGGCAAGGGCAGTATCAATTCTTCATCTTCATATCTGATACACCGCACTCACAAATCACAGACATTGGCTGTTACACAAACACTACACAGCCAGGAACAAGGATTCCATCAAAGAAACTTTTTTTTTGAGCATCATCATGATTATAAATTACACTTGGTGCTGAAGGATTTACTTCTGATATATTTCTGATTTTTATTATAAGTATAATTTATATTTTTTCATCTTTCACACTTATTTGAATTACAGCCTTTAATATGTGTTAGATATTTTGTGCGAGTTTATATGAAGCCAGGAATGTAGTATGTTCGTGCCGGGTGAGCAGCCGGACTGATGGAGCGATACCATACTAGTGGGAGTTCCATGTGTTTACGGGCACTTTAATTCTTCATGTCTCCCCTCCCCACTCTCCTTTCAAGTCTTAACTGCCCGGATTACAATTTCAACGCAAGCATTTCTACTGTACTTTCAATTAATCATCAGGGCGTCCAGAAACCCATCTGCTCTAGTCTCCCAGTTAAATAAACACTGCCAGTGCGTTTGTTTGTGGGAGATAAACAGGCCGATGCCCAGCTCCTCTCATTTCGGCCTACACAAGGGCTATTAACGACAGTTATAAATCTCGGTATTGACAGATCCCCAACGGGACAGGTTCACATGCGCCTGAGAAGCTGTCTCAGTTTGCTGTGTTTTGCCAGGCCAAAAGAAAAACGCTGCCCATCTCTTATTCCCGGTTGTGAGGGCAGTAAACAGTCTTTAGTAGTTTAGCAGCTGCTTCATATATTTGACAAGTACTGCTTATTCGAGAGCACAGGGATTAGAAACTCGGCTCCATCTGAAGGACTGCTTGCAGTGCGTGTGAAGGGAACATTTGAAATAATTACAGTTTCTTTCTAATAATACTAATCTGGAAACACTTTCAATAAAGTAGTCTTTAAATAAGTCTGATCATTTGAACATTTTGTACAATGTTGGATTTAAAATAATTTAGATTTTCAAGACATTTGCAAATAATTTCAGCGTTGAGAGAGAAAGCGGTGTCCTCCCTGGAATCTTTCTGTGTTTTTTTCTCTATGAAATATCAGGGGGGAAACGTCAGTAACCTTTCAGAGTATCCCATGGTACTTACAAACATTTGCTGCAGTATTATCACAGAGTATTAGCACGAAACTAGTAACACATGCTGACAAGCGGTAAACCCTCAGAAAGGCAAACCAATAAAGCAAAGTAAATTAGTGCAAAATGCAGTGGAACAATGTGCTAAAACCGTGAGACCATTTTAAATATACCATGGTTTACCTTCAGAACAGGCAGCTGAGATTTGAACAGGAGCATGTTCAATGACTTCACTTTCGAGAGAGATGGAAGGAGCTGTGTGGAAGCCTTTTGTTGGAGGAACCTGGCCCTCATTTCTAACAGCAGGGCAAAGACAGATTGAGGAGGACAGCTGAGCTCAGCCTGGGTCCCTAGGGAGACTGCCTCGCACGGGGTCGGTAACCCTACCAGGAGAGAGAAGAGGAGCAGCAGCTTGGTCCGGGGGCTGTTTTTCCAAGATGTTCAGCAGCCATTGAAATTCTTTGCTGCCACATCCTCCACTGAGAGTTTCCTCTCTCCTAGAGCATGCATGTGTGTATGAAAGCTTGCCAGCACCTTAATTCCCCCCTTTGGCTAGGCAGACTGGAATACTGCTTATTTAAGGGCCCAGAGAGAGGAGGGATTTAAATACCCATTCTGCTCAACCCCTGACGACAAACTGCACGATCAGTGAGCCAAGGAATAGCTGGGGGACAGAGGGAGATTAGGATGATCTCTTCCATGGTGCACTGGCATTCTTGCACAGTGCTGTCTCTGAGTGGGGAGACAGGGGTCACAGTGAATGTACATATTTTTAAGAGATAATGAAGCCATGTTTCCTGGATAGGTCTAGCTACTATGCTTCAGTGATACTTTCAGGGCAGTGTTTGACCATCCCAAAAGAGAGCCTGGCCATATTACAGTGAACACCCTCGTTCCTTCTTTCCACATACTGTAAGTGATTGTTTTTTACATTTCACAGCAGTTCTTGTATAGCTGGCACTGTATGCCAGCTGCCTTCTCCTGACCCTGCACTATTCACAATATCAAACTGTTTTGGCATCTGCTTTAGTGTCCTGCTGCAGTCAAGACTGCTCATTTTAAAAGGGCAGGGCACTGTACAGTACAGGGAGCCAAGGCTTCCCCATCATGGTGATTTACACTTTAACAGGAAGCAGATAAAAATCCCTGTTGTGCCACATCTCCTGTAATAAAGCCACAGCCCTGCAGGGCAGTTACTGATTGACAGAGTGTGAGAGGTGCTGGGAGCAGGGAAGCAGCGAACCAGGGTACGGTGCTCTTTTAAATACTGGGCGATGTGATTGACTGCAGCAGGAGGACTTGGGGGCTGTGGGGTTTCAACTGGCATTCCTGATGTAGAGCTCTCCTCCAGTAACTAGCAGAGTATTCCTTTGCCGCGGTACGTTATGAAACTATCATACATGCAGACCCCAGATTTATACTGTCGTCTCCCGGGCAGCTGTCTAGCTCACACAGCTCAGACAAAGTGTGCTCAAACCCACTGTGCCAAAAGGCCAGTCTCTCGGCACAGGAGGCTGAAACTCTCTGCACCCTAATGGGAGTAACATCACCCTGACAGTTTTGTGTAACACTGTGAGACCTGTTCCACATTGGGTGCTGTTTGTTTAAACCCAATAAAAAATATGGTAGACCGCAGGAAAGCATTGTGAAAGCAGTGGGAACAGTATAGGAAAAATTAGTAAAACTGGAAAATTTGATAAGCCTAGCTTTTGGTGGTAAAAGATTGACCAAATTTTGACCAATTTATTTTTGAACTTCTTCTGACTTACTGTGGGATTAACTGAAGCCTGAAGACTTTTGTCCTGCCCAAAGCAGTGAGAGGGTATTCAGAGTCACCATGACACTCAAAGGTGAAATTGATTAAGCTAGACCAATTTCTAATCCATTACACTGGGCTGTTTGTTTTCGGCACTAAAAATACCGCTGCCCTTCAGGGCTATTTCCACAGGTTCTGCATCCTGAAGTCTGCCGTGTTGCTTCCTGTTCAGCACTTCCACGGCAACCTTACTGGCAGTTGTCAATTTGAATGCCGGAAAAAAATTAATTGGCTTGAAACAGTATTTTGACAGAACCGTGTTATTGAAGCAATATGTGATTTGTTTTCTCAAACTACAGTATTAGGGCAACATTCTTATTTAATAACAGCAGTATATGGAATACCTTGTACTTCTTGCTTGAGCATTGCTTACATACCATGTTCTTTGTTCTTTATACCAAAAACATTATCCTTATGAGTGGTGACACAGAATTCGTGGATTGGCTGGGTTTTGAATTCAGCAAGGGGTTTCCTCAACTTGCCACAATGCATATAATTTGCATCTCACAATTTAAAGAAAAACAATATCTTAGGTGTGTGGAGCAGCAGTAGAGGCAAAATAGAACAAGTGCTGCTTTTGTTTTTTTTTCTAGCCGTTGGATTGCCTCTAGATCCTTTGCTTGTAGGTAAGGACTTATTTTGACGCACATTACCGTGTTTAGATATGTTGAACAACATTAACATACTAAGTGAAAAGTATCGGATCTAGAGGGAGTGTACTTTTCTTTTGAGGTGTTTGAAAGAAATGGCACTTCTAATATAGTGATCTATTAAATAATAATTTGAAGGTCTACGCAGGTGTTTAAATTAACGTGAATCCTTTTATACCACACCATTCTATTCTTTGAAATAAACATTCATTCACATCTGTCACCTCTCATCAGGGTTATAAAACTGGACTTCTCTTTCTGCTGCTACTATAAGTAATCCAACCCCTAGAATTGCAATTGCACAATGGTGTTCTGGCACATACAGTATTTCTGCTGTAGTTAGCCCTGATCTCTTTGGGAAAAAATGGCCTCCTGCGATCTGTAAAGAACCATATGCAAAGGTCAGTTCTAGTGCTGCATATTCTAGCAGATTAAAAGAAAAACATTCAGAAGTCAATCTGCTGGCTAGAGACACGGCCCTGCAGCCGTTCCTGTGGCTGTGTGTAGCTCTGACTGCCTTAAGGACTGCAGAGTGGAGCTTTACGCCTGCTTATACACATTTTACTTGCTGTGGTTTTTGATAGTTTCTATTATGCTTTGCCACATCTATCTATAATTTAATATGCTTTCACCATGGATTTATTACTCTTTTCTATAAAAAGCGTAAACTGTCCCCCTTTTATAACCATTGACTTGGAAAGCACACCCTAAAAGAACAATTACGTAAGCCCACACCTCACCTTACTGCGGAGGTCTGGCAGTAGATTTCGCAGGTGAATTGAGATTTAAAGCTTCAAAGTGGGCAGGTAAAAAAAGATTAGCGGTGGCTTCATTCATCTCCTAGTCTGCAAGCTGGTAGAGTCCCTGCCCAGTGCTCCTCAGTCACTGTGGCTCCATTCAACGTCTCCACCCCCAGCTGGTCCATAATGACCCCACAGTTAAAGGAACCTAATGAGAGATGGCAGACAGGCACTTTCAGTGCCTTCCTAATTAAGAGGTAGCACCACAATTTGGAAGCAGACAAAAGACAAATTTTCCATCTTTCTGTGTGCTTACTCACGAGAGGGCTTAGAGAGGCCATGCATGTCAAAGCGATGGGCTGTAATGAGCGTTTTATTGCTGGGGAATACTGAGCGCAGTTAGAGATCTTGACCAGGGTCAGCCCTGGGCTTTTCAGATCAGAGCAGATGCAAAGTGAACATGACTTTTAGCCTTCCAGGAGCCTCCTCTCCACTGTGCCCCCCTCCCCTTGGTGCTGTGTACCGAGCAGCAGGGTGTGGGTCACATTGTGTCCAGCCGCCAGGGCACAGCAGGCCCCCGTCTCTTCAAGAGTGTGCAGCATCGCTGCACTCCACTGGCACAGTCACCCCACTCTCCTTCTGACTCTGACAGACTGCCCCGCTTCAGCTGCACTCACTGGAGATCAGTCTGTTTATGAGCCACCATTACTTTAGGATCATTAGGGATTGATTAGCAATCACATGCAAGGTCATTGAGGTGTTTGTAGGCACTAAGCTGTTACATGTCCCTGGTGTTTGAAACAGGAGGCTAAGGAATTTGCATGAGAAAATACCGCCCTAAATTTAACATAAGATTCCACTGACAGCCTGGAATCAGCACAGCAGACACATTGTGGTCTATACCAAGAACTGACTGTGAGCAAGCTGTAGAAAACCTGGAGTAGGTGCAAAGTTTTGAGATTTTGGCAGGCATCTGTAACAGCAGTAACTTATTTCAGTAATAGTCTATTTAATATATCCACAGGTTCTTCATAAACCCTAGTGCATGAACATATGCTATCACTTTCTGGATTGGAACACTTCCAGGAAGTTTTAAGGCTTCCTGGGTCATTGCATTGAGCAGCCCTTCCCTTGCCACAGTGTGCATCAGTCCTGTCACCGTGATGGGATTCTACCCTACACTGGGCCTTCCAGCTATCTCCAGTTGTTACTCTCACTCTCGGTAATAATGGTTCAGCAGATGTGGTCCAAAACCTGCTTATCACCTCACATCTTGCTTAACAAACTTTCCTATATCGAAAGGCAGTTTGCAGTATGTCAGAAATTTTCATTACTCTGTTGAACGCATGTAGGGGAATAAAGACAGTAATAATCTCATACACACTGAATAACTGCCTAAAGGGAGTGGTTGTTCATGAGGGCATCACATTGTATTTGAGGCAAGCAGAAAGTTAAGTTGTTTTGTAACTTACTTACCTCTATAAAGATATGTCAATAAAGGATGCAAAACTCATAGCTGGCCTTGAGATGTTGACCACACCCACTTACCTTTTTTTTTTTAGCAGGCAAACAGGTAAGTCTTATCAAAGATTACTTCTGTAAATTTGCATTGTTATATCTGTTTTTCTTGCTTTAACTGAGCAGGGAAGCAAGCTTTTTGCTTTGCCACAATTTCTATTCATTTGGATCATGAATTCCTTGCTTTATCGCATTTACTGTATTTTTATAGTACATCTGTCAGGAAGGAGAAGTGCCTCACTCTTCCCCATGTTTGCTGAAATACGTAGCTGGAAAGGACTGCTGTCAGCATGGCAGCAAATGCTCTAGCTAAGACAGAGGAAGCGACTGATCCTGCCTGGAGTTAAGCCTCTCAAAGCAAAATGCTCTCCATTCCTGCATGCTCAGCTGGCTCCTCCTAATAATAGCTGCCGAGTGTGATCAGTCCGTGTCTTTCCCATGTGCCATGTTGCTGCCTGACCTGGACTGTTACCAAAGCAACACAACACAGGAGTCAGACACATGTCACGACACCTGGTGAAGAAACGAGGGTGAGCGATCCATGGGGTAACCGCCAGAATGACCCTCTCCTATTCTCAGGCACATTGGCCACACTAGGCCTGTATGCCTGTGTCCTGAAACGTGCTTGTTGTTCTCTGTATAGTTTTGTCATTCTCAAATGTCCTTGTTTGAGCAATTTATTTCTGAAGTTGTGATCTTATTTGTTTTGCATTACATATGCAATCATGTCTTGGCCTCTTTTGCCTCCCACTGTTAGAAGGAACGAAAATGGAATGGTTTGATTTTTATTTGGTTTGGCCAAGAAGACTAATCAAGACGAGACTAATTAGACATATTAGACAATATTGCACCTGATCTCTCACAGCTCCCAGCAAGGTGGCTTTTGAGTCTCAGAATAATGCCATGAGGCTGAAATTGCAGCACTGTCTTGGTTTGAACTCATGGAAGTCAAACCTACCCTTGGCAGCGATCGCTGCAAGCTCAGAGGCTATGCTGAGAGCCTCTGTCGGGACTGGAGCTCAGAGTCAAGGGCGGATATTATGCACCGGGGCTCTTTCCTGAGGTGTAAAATGTTGCAGGTCAGGAGGTGGTTGTGTGCAGAACCCAAGACCCCTCTGATTTCTCCCCAGCTGGAGGCGTTGAAAGGCTTGAATACGATTTCCAGCTACTGTAAAGCCAGGTCTTATAATTAATGTACCAGAGTGCCTCCAGTGGGCTGCAAATGATTTTAAATTTTAGGAAGACGTCTTCTTAATTAGAGGCAGTCTGCCTAAGACTCTGTAAGAATTTCCATTACAAAAGCAAGACTGTCTTTGCTGCAGCACCGACATTTGAAAGCAAGATATGCAGTCCCTGTGAGGTTATTTAAGTGAATTTAATGCTTCCTTGGCTAGAAATGAAGAAGTTGTTACTTCCCTCTGTATGATACTTTTGCCAGTTATAAAATTTCCTTCTCTGGGGAGCCCCTGGGGAGACAGATCTTTTCACCAGCACTGTTTACTGTCAGAGAGCTATAGGAATACAGGTTCAAACTGTCTAACTCGCTAATTGACTCTCATGTTGAACTAGCACTTGGATCCTGTGTAAAATGAGAGTTGATCCCCTTCTTGGGTGAAAAAAGTGAAATATTCATGATAGATACTGGTCTGAAATACAGTGTCCCTTTGCATACACAGTTTCAGTATTTTCAAACAGTGGGAGCTATTTCTCACTGCGCCTTCTTCTGCTGCCTAACCCTGGGCTGAGCCAAAGACGACTTTTGACATGTGCCAAATTGAGGGGTGAATTTTTTGTAACGCTGTCCGTGTTTGTGAAGCAAGCTAAGACAACCATTTCAAATGTGGCCTGAGCTGAGCTAGACAGAAAGCATTTTCTCCCCTGGGTTAATGGAATTCACATCATGCTGGCTCTCCTTTCTTAAACTCATCAGAAATGTAACCTTCATTCTTCTGAAGTGGGAGGGTTCTTCCCCTGTGAAAGCATTCTGTAAATGTACTGTAGGGGCTTTCTGTAAATGGTCTCTGGGTCTTATCCATAGGTATATGTGCCTACCGAAATTCTGCGCCTTTTCATGATGGTTGTGAAAGCAGCAGGAGGGACAGAAACTCTAGGAGGAAGACCTCAGTGAACATGTCATATGTTCTTAAGTGGCCAGACACTATTAGAGGAGTCTGTGGACAAACCGGAGTGCATGAAATAAACAGAAACAAAAAAAGGAAGCTTAGGCTCCCATCCCCTCTTTCTGTACCCTGGGCTCCAGTCGAGTGGAGTATAACATTTTTCTAAATGTGTAACAGTCAGAACTACTCAAGGCTCTTCAGAATTGATGACTAGAGATGTGCTCCAGTATTGCTGTCTTCTTTCTCCCACACAGGCCTGTGAAGTGGAAAGTAAAGGAACTAAAAAAAAATTCAAAGAGCTGTCTGAGCTGTGCTGCTCCCTGGGTTGCCTCAGTCTTCGCTGCCAATCCGGCCAGTCAGTTGGCTGACTGAGTGCAGCTGGAAAATGATTTCCTGTTGAGCCGCACAGCAACCATGCAGTGACATGACAGCAATTTGTCTGAGGTCACGCATGTTTTATTTAAAGAGCCTTAAACCTGCTGAGCCTTGGCGGATGATCTCTGACTGGGAAGTGACCGGGGTCAGTGGTGTACAGGGTGAGAGTCCAGTGGTAGGAAATGCAATGGAAAACAGACTGCTGGTGGTCAGAATTGGAGCTGAGGTTTGGACCCCATTATATGCTGTCCTGAGGCAAAACAACTGAACTCCAGAGAAAGTTGCTTTTAACAAAGAGTGTACAAATGGTAACAAAATAGAGCAGGCTGTTTATCCTGTCTAGTCCTCATCTGATCTTATGTTTCTTGTGTTTGCAGAGTAGTGAAATATTTTTCTAAGAATCATCTCGATCTGCACCATTAAAGCCTGAGACACCACTCTTACGAAGAAAAAGCTCTCTGAAATACAGCTCTGAGCCAGATTGTGTATATTGGTGCCACTTGCTTCTTTCAGTGCTTAGAATGATCTCTGTATACGCAACACAGCAGTTCATCCATTTTGTTACGTAATACAAAAGTTTGCAAAGCAATGTTTTCAAAGCTTGCTGAGATAACTTCATGAAATAGTTTCTGTATGTGTCTCCATTTACCTTTTTATGACTTCTCCATAGATCTCACAAATCACTGTTCTCAGGGAACTAATTAGACATGATCCCTCTAATCCCTGGGGACCAAGAACAGCAATACAGTACATCACTCTGTCAGTCAGGGCACTGTTAAATGGTTTTGTGATTAGTGGTCCTGTCTCTATGTTAACCCTCACTGTTGGGGGTTTAAACACTGAACGCATCTGTTCAGTGACTCAGTGTCTCGGAGGAATGGTTCAGTGTGGAGATGGAGCTGAACTGACTTAGTCTCCTCAGCCAGAGACACTAAAAATCTATAAATCACTTGGGTTTTTTTACTACACCCTGTTGTGTACACAGAACCTAAATCAGAGGCTCAGATGGGACTAACAGAGGTATCCCTGATCATCTTGGTCAAATAACAATGCCTGGGATAACCAGTGGATGTGAATTTAAGAGTGTTTGTCCACAAGACCAGATGAGTGAGCCCTTAAATCACTGATGTAGAAATCACACGGTCTAGAGTGCAGTTCTCTGTGGTAAAAGGAGTGTGCTATTATCCATCTTGTTGTGTGAGAGCATGAGTCCGCAGACATTTTCAGAACATGGAGGACCCGTGTTTGAAGTCTTCTCTTTGAATTAGGGCCCTCATTTTAAACATAAAAGCAAATAGAAATGCACGCACAATGGTAAGCTATAGGACCTTTCAGTACAAGCATGATCAATGACCCAAGAAGCTTTTTCAGTAAATTTACCCTTTCACTTGTACTAGAAATTACATGCTGCAGCAGCACATAGTTTCAAAGGTTTTGATTCCTCAAAGTCGACCACTCGAATTAGATGCAATTTTGAGTCCCTTCGGGGGGATCAAGGCATGATGGTATGATAATTGTGCTGATTGCTCTATTTGTAGCCGTCAGAGTGAGGCTGTTTGACGCAGTATTTAAAAAACACATGTGGTTCTGTTTGTATTAGAGGAGGAATTCACTGATCACTGACCTATTGACCACATAGCAGCAGGTGCCAGGCATCCCAGCTATGCGTTACCCCAGACAGGAAAGACATCTCATTTGGATTTGTTGCTTCCCCTATTCTCGATTTTATTCCTTGTTTCACCTTTTTATATCCAGCTGTCTTTTCATCCATCTCTCCTGTTCTGTGCCTGTCCTGTTTAATACATTCTTGGCTTACATTTTTAAATGCAGAAGTATTTTCTGGAAGTTTTGTAATGCTAGGCACCTATTTTAGCTTCTGCACCACAATACCTGAGCAGGGTGCTGTGGAGTGCTTCTCACTTGATGTGGGTCTCCTATAGCATTTTTCACCTGCCTTTTGTCTTATTGGCTGACAGGCTATTACCCCAGTCTGTATCTGTACAGCACAGAGCGTGTTCGGTGCACAGAATGAAACGAAGCATTCAGTCAAAGTCCAACAGATTACGGAACAGCTTCTACCTCCAGGCAATAAGACTGCTAAATAGCTAACCTGCAGTTCCTTCAGCAAATCACCAGTAATGGCTACATGGACACACAGTTTTCATTGTATTCGGCATACTGCACTACTTGGACATAATATATTGCATACACCCTGGACACATAGCAGCTCTATTTATACTGAGTTTTGTCTCAGTTTATTTTATTCAATTTCTATTGCACTATTATCAATTATTATGTGACCTTATTTTGTAACTTTTGTGATTTTTACCCCCCCCGGTCATTGAATGACAATGGTTAATCTGCACAAGCACCAAAAGTATTGCTGCAAGCCACATTGTATGCCTTTCTTTTGTAACTGTAATTTAAACATAAACTGTTTTCTCTTTAATTTGTATTTTAAGTATTCTGTCAGAAAATATCAGTAATTCCATCACTGATACCCCAGTGAAGACCTCCTACTGTATGTCGCTTATAATGTACAGTATATAAGAAATAGCATTCCCGGGAACACATTCCCGTTGAACCCAGGCTGTAATTGCCTCTATTAGCACTGATCCCAACAGCACTCCTTTGTCTGGAACGTCTCTTCCGCACTAAGCTAATTCTCATCCAAGTCCAACAAAAGCTAGATTGAGTGACAGCAATTGAAGACTGCTTTGAGCTTTCAAGGCAAGCCTTAGCAAACAAAGGTGTGTGACACAATTGAAAAAAAAAAGTCTACTACAAACTCTATAATAAATGCCAAAGATTATGTGTTTATCTGTGCCGTGATGCGTCAGAGATTAAGTTCGTGAAAAATAATGCAGTTTTCACCTTTACCATTGCCCTTACTTGGATGAAAATCTGCAGTTCTTGGAGCACACACTGCAACAGTTTCTTGACACATCAAGAGCAAGGTGCACAAAAGTAAGACTTTAAGCTTATGGTACTGAATAGATGCCTCTATACTGTGTACAAATATGGATGGAAGAAGAATGTAAAAGATAAAGAAAAAATAAATAATACTGTAAAGTCGCCAGCTGTTCCCCACTTCTTTCTGCAGTTTCCCCCCCTCCATAGCTGTGTGAACTGGGAATGCTTCCATACAGCTGTAGTTCTTGGCACATCTACATGGCAGGACTGACCTCGGGAGACAATGAAATGTCCACTCTGCCCACACCATTATAAACCTCTTACCACAATTGGATGTTTAAATACATTTTACTGTGGAACAAAAACATCTATTTATGGCATAAGGGACCTGCTGCTCTGTGAATCTTAAATCTATTTAACTGGCTCAAATATCTTAGCTACCACTTTCTAGGCTGAATTATTAGGTGAACTTGGTAAGCAGATCTGTGTGTTTTAACAACCAGCATTTATTACCTTAAATTAGTGAGTATTGGCATTCCCTTTCAGACACAGAGTGCCAGTGCTTCCATCTGCCACTGTGAACTGTGTGATTGAAAACAGCGCTGGTTGTCAGATGTTTTTTTCAAGGCGTTTAGGGCTTCTGCCAGCACTGCAGCTCCAGAGTGCAGTAAATTGAACAGCTGGAGAGGCCGGGAGGAAATGGATTAAAGTTGGTGTTCAGGCTGGGGTATAGCACCATTAACACCCTCGCAGTGAGCTTGCAACTCCCTCTCCGTGGAAACTCCCACTCCGCCCCTCTCATCCCCACAACTCTCTTCTCTACCCCTTCGTCCCTTTTCCCCTCTGCCCTCCATCTGCCTACACTCCTTGCTTTCTTCTCCCATGCAGCCATTTCTTTCTACAGATTGAGGTATTAGTTTTTAATTTCCTCGGCATGTGTGTTGATGGTGGCACCCACTGTCAGGCTCTGCTTGAGGGCGAGCCCCTGACTCTTGGCACAATTCAACCCTGCAGCTGCAGGAGGTGTTTGCAGAATTCCAGGGGAGCGATCTCAGATGAGCTGTTGTGCCCAAACCTTGTTTTTGGACTGGAGAACTGATAGAGATTTTGCTGTAGGAAATCGGGAGTGAGATTCTCATGGGGTGTTTAAGATGGTATAGCCATTTCCTGCTGAAGTAGAAAACCCTGTGAACCATTTCAGGCAGTCTCCTCTGGGTTTGTTAGACCAAGGCAGGTGTCCTATGCCTGAAAAACCATGAATCTGGTCTTGTCTAGGTGTAGGTGGGTGGCTGCATGGCTAGGTCCACTATTAGAGACGCAGTTTGATCCTGGACTGGTAAAGGGTGGGCATAGGGAATGACATGCTGAGGCCAGCTCATTGATCTATAGACGTTGAAGAGACTTGTTTTAGACTGTATCCCTCTCTCACTGCACAGCTTTCTTGTAAGAACCACTGCATTGGTTTTCATTGTACATATTCCTGATGGTGTCACAGGTTTTCCTGTCTATGCCACTGTCAAATAGACTGAGCAGCAGAACTTAGTGCCACATGGAGTGAAAGGCTTTTTTGAAGTTGACGAAACAGGCACTTTCACCTTTCTTGTGTCGTTTACATGCCTGTTGAGGAGGTTGTGCGGGTCATTGATGTGGTCAGTAGTGCAGTGGTTGGGGAGAAAAACGATCTGGTTCAAGCTGTGATAGGAATACCAGGATTCTGCTGTTCAAGGACACTTCTTTTCATAGAGATCCTCTGTAGTTGAGGAGGTCAGGCTCCTCTTTTCCCTTCTCCCACAAGCTCTTATCCACACTCCTTTCACCTCCCTGCTTTTCCATCACCGCCCACTTTCATCTCATCCTTCCCTGTTGCTTACTGTACCCAGATCTAATCTTCTCCCCCTTTTTCGCTCTGTGTCAGAAGAAAACTTGGTGTTTTGCTTAAAATACTAACAGAAAGGTAAAATTGATGGTAGCCTAGACCCCCTCTTCCTTTACTTCCGTTACTAGTCATACATGCCTAAGACAGAGCAATAAAAGCACATTGTACATTCAGCCTAACTGTGAGCATGTCTCAGCACCCCGCATGCAGAGCCCGTATCTATAACCATCTCTCCAGAACAGTGAAGCAGAAAACAATGAGATAAAAGACAGCATAGCTAGTGATATGTTGTGACTAGGACTGTTATCACAAGGTAAAAAATGAATTTAAACCGGAAGACCTGTTTGGTTTCAAGGAGCTGTGAATTAAGAAACTGAGTTAGCATTAGTGTGTTGCAGCTTGTCTGTACTTTTGTTTGAGCGTAACTGCATAATTGAACAAGCAGAGACATTTTGATTTATTTTGTGATTTTGTGTTATTTATGTTCTACAGTGCTGTGTTAAGAGTCCAGAATGATAAAAAAGGTATGAGATGTCACAGTAAAGATAATTGATGGTGGGATTAGTACAGTACCTGTTATCTCTCTTTATCTGTAGTGCCTTGGAGAATTAACACAGTGCAAGTAACTGTTTTCATTTTCACAGCACACTGTTTTCCTTTTTTCATCATTCTTATTTAAGGTACCCAGCCAACAGCATTAAATCATAATGGTCTAATAAAAATGTTGCACTGTTTATATCGTAGTGTTTGAATGTAAAAGATTTTTTGGCAAATGCACCAATTAAACCTGCACATAAGGATTTGTGGTTATAGTGTAGGGTAAATTACTTAGAGACTCTTCTCCTACAGATGCCAATGAGCTATAATCACTCTTAAAGCAGAATAAATCCTGATAAAGCGCAGTAAATTAATTTTGTAAAAGCATGGGAAAGCCCAGGCTACAGAACGGTCTTTTTACGATTTGGGGTAACCTTGGCAAAGCCCCCCCCCCTTCTCACTCTGTTCTTCCTCTGCCTCCCCAGGCGACGAGAGCCACGCTGACGGCCCACTGCGCCTCTCTAGGGGACACCCTGGGCAAAGAGAACGAGCTGGCCCTCATCATCGACGGCCAGACGCTCAAGTACGCCCTCTCCTTCGAGGTGCGGCAGTCCTTCCTGGACCTGGCGCTGTCCTGCAAGGCTGTCATCTGCTGCAGGTAGGCCCTGCGTGCCCGGCGCTGCCAGCCAGCCGGCCCGTCCTGGGAAAGGCCACGCCGTGTGGGGCGGTGGCGGCGCCACTCTGGTCGCAGACAGGAAGGCGTCACACCGCTGCAATTTTGCTCGCTTCTCCTAACTCTAAATAAACCCCGGCTCAGTTTATTTACTTCTCTTTTCCTCATGGCCACGTCGGCATGCTAGATTTTTAACCTTTCCTGCGATTTTCCCAAAAATAGCGAGGGAATCGTGTTCATTTTGGCTGTGTATCCATGCGGGTCTCCTCAGTACATCAGTAGCATCTTTGTGTTCGTTAATGGAGGCTGGGTGGTGGTTCAGTGGTTAACACAGTTACCAGCTGAAGTCCCATCTCTACTTTTTTCATCCTTTATTTTACCAATAAGATCCACTGAGAACAAATTCTCATTTTGGCAATGACGACCCTCTTAATGTGCCGACAACCAAGCTTTCCAGTTGGGATTTGGGCCCACAACCGTCTGGTCCAGTCTCTCTGATCCAGTGTTTTCCTGTGCCCTCCTCTGTATGCTACTGAGATGAATGCTTTTAAATGCTATACAAAAAACTATACCCTGCTGCATCAGTTGTCGGTGCATAGTTTACTCCTCAGTGTCTGTAAGATGCTTTGGACGAAGGGATCAGCTGCATGACGTTATTATTATGATGATGCTGTTTCGCCATGTTTCTTTGTGACATAATTTTCCCTAAACTTCAGTTCAGTGGCTTTCTGGACAGCCGGGACTGCTCCAAAGTTTTTACTGGTGTGATATACTGTGTATTGGTTGCAGATTTTTAAGAAAGTTTTTTTTTAATACATAAAAGCTACTCCTATACGCTTCAAGGGCCAAATCAACGCCTCTGAGATTCATTGTTCGAAATGTTCCTTCTCGGAGGTTAACAGCTTGAGTTGATTTTCTCAAATCAGCCGCTGCTTAGTGGGAGCCTTGGGAGGCGCAGCTGTGAGAAAGGGTCTCGGAGTCCGAGCGGTGCACTGCATCACAGCATTCGTGTGGTCGGAATACAGACCCGCGCTCCATGAGGAGCAGAGCGGGGCCCGGCGCATGAGCTCATGTCTCTGCCAGCGAGAAGGGGAAATATTTAAACTGCATATGAACAGTGAGCTTCTTTCCATGCTGCCCACTGGTATAGACTAAAGGAGTGCCTGGAGAACTAGTTCAGTGCCTGTAAGCTGAAATCGCAATTTAATCGAGAACATGAGAGGACCAATAAATCGATTTTTTATGAATGCCGAACAGCACAGGTGCTGGCCAAAGCAAGAGGGGCGGTAATATTTTATTCTCCGATTGGAAATCGGACTCTGGCTGCACGGCAGTTAGATCATTTTCACCAGCTGCAGGGGCTTGTACAAACCATATCTTAAAATTTATAACCTAAGAAACAATTAAATGATCTTAACATCTACCTATTTGAATTATGTTGTCAAAGATGAAATATGTAGCACCTGGTACTGGTTAATATACAAGAGCCTGTTGCCTCTGAAGCTTTAATTTATCTCAAATTACTGTACAACTGAATTGTTATTTCCATCCCTGCACTCGACATTATGGTCTCCCCATTCTTTTTTTTCCATTAAGTATTGTCAGTTATCTTTGTTTTACCCATCCAACTTTGGAATAACCAATTGTGTTTTTATGTTTCGGCTAACACACAGAGCAGGCAGAGTCCTCCAACATACCCACCTTTTAGCACATCACAGGCAGCACGGCCCCATATCAGGGGATCAGTGCCAGTTGGAGAAGAGGTGTGTCCCTCACCAACAGTATCACGAGCCTGCCGGTGTTGCTGAACCCCACCCTACCCCTGCAGCTTCTTCTGCATTTTCTTGGTGCTTCTTGCACTGAAAGCTCAGAAATTCCAAGACCCTGGTTGCAGTCCTGAGTGAGGCACAGCTGTTGTACACTTGAGCAAGGTACTTCACTCAGGTAGCTCCCGGAAAATGTCCAACTACATAAACTGGTATAAATATTGCCTTTTATCTAATATAAAGTTCAAGTTCAAGTTTATTGTCATTGTACTCATACACAGGTATACGGTATAATGAAATGCTATTTAGCTAGCCCTCAGACGGTAAGCAGTACAAAAAGCAACAACAATACAATTGTATAAGAAAAGAAAGACAAGAGACAACAGGCAATGTGCAAAACAACATCAGTTGTGCAAAATCATACATCAACAGAATGAAATAAGGATAGATAAAGATAAGGATAGAAAATTATGGGGAGTGAACTTCTTGACATGTGAGGTAGAGGTAGATTTCAATGTGTGTTTGAGTTTTGTTAAGAGAGAAGGCACTGTGAGGGTTCAGATCGTAGGTGAGAGAAGCTGGGAGTTTCATAGTTTGATAGTGCGTGGGTAAAAAGTATCTTTGGGTACAAAAATGTCTTTAATGACAATAATGACATATTGAATAAACATTAGTAAACAGCTGGAGGCATCTTTTAGGGGAACTGCAAACAATATCTGAGGGCAAACTGCCCTTCTTTAAAAGAGCCCAGCAGCTGGAGCAGTGCCAGGGTCCTTTCCTGTACTTTAGGAAGGTAGCGGTCTAAGATAGAGCTAATGAGCTCACAGTGGGAATTACTCAGATGAAGGATTAGAATACTTGCTTAGTTATACCGTATCATCCAGAACTTCACTGGAAACGGCTGCTGGAATTGGGGAATAGGAGAGAGCCATACTGCCTTTGTTACAAGAAGCGATTTCCTTTGTAAACAGATTCCCCCGACAACCTGCAATTATTTCAGCAGCCCCCCAGCACCAAAACTAGCAATTATCTCACAGAAAGACCTGTTACTAATTCAAGCTGTCATTCCACTTCCGTTATGTAACAGCTGGAGCTGAAACCGTGGTGGAAAGGGTTTACACAACAGTGCCATCAGATGAAACAGAGAAGTATACTGTATGAGCACTACCGTGCCACATACCAGCACATTGTCAGGGGTGTGCCATCAGGCTGCATCGAGATGAGTTCTGCTTTAATGTAATGAACTATGATACCTGTCACAAAGTATCATTGTTTCCTCGTGATATGATTTCACCTGGGAAGATACCTGGTTGTGATTTTTTTTCTTCTTCTTCCTGTTGTCCCACCTCTTGTCATGTCTGGAGAAGTACAGGAGTTTTCCTTCAGGATACACTGCCGGTCAGTGTTCCGTGTCCACTTCTCATGGAGCCAGGTGTTCTGACCTGCACTCACCGACCTCCTCAGACTCTTTTTCTCCATACCAAGCCAAGGAAGTGGAGCATATACTGTATGAAATGTTAGGGGAAAAAAAAACATTAAAAAATTCAAACACAGAATTAAGTAAAGAATATTGTGCAACATTTGTGTCTGTGAGCCCTTACCGACAGACAGGGGAAGGTACTGGACAACAGATCTATTAATATGATCCCACTTCAGAAGAATGTTAAAACTCCTTCTTTTCCCCACACTTCTGCTCTCAGCACAATGCTAGATACACTGTTCTCACAGCAGCACAGCTCAAAGTTGACAAAATATCTCAGTTTCCTTTCAGAAATGG
Organism: Lepisosteus platostomus; assembly: GCF_059453375.1. NCBI lineage: Eukaryota > Metazoa > Chordata > Actinopteri > Semionotiformes > Lepisosteidae > Lepisosteus > Lepisosteus platostomus. Next base: position 5,321,250 of record NC_142617.1, on the reverse strand, counting down.
GAGGTTTAGGCTGTGAGTGAGGCACACAGAGAGCATAAAAGCACCATAAAAGCGCCCTGCTTCTTGTCTGCTGGAGGCCAGTTTGCGCTGTAGCCCAGCTGCGGTTGAGATACTAGATTTGAATTTGGGGACTGGACACCCAATTGCTTTGCAGATGATCAGACAGCTCGCAGACCAAAGAAGCAACACAGTGCTTTACCACCCCTTTGCCTTCTGGTCCTTACAGGAAAATACAGCCCTTTTGGTTGCAGACAATTTAAATGCTCGTACTTAGGTTGTCTCCATAAGGTAAAGCAATATGTTTCCTTGGAACACATTCCTGTGGTGCATGTTAATGAGATCAGGCCAGGCCCCCGCGGCTTTGACAGGATGTGAGGCAGAAAGCTGGCTGTACAGCAGTGGTCCCTGCAGACCCCCTCCTCCCCTCCGAGCACAGTCCGGCACAGCATCCATGGAGGCAGGGAGCAGTCTGTCTTTCGGCACTGGAGCTTTCGGAAGTGGGGGTGAGCGGGCAGTTCGGGGAGGGGAATGAGCAGCCGACTGCTCTATCAGCACTGTCTGGCTATCAATCTGGCCTGTCCCACTCTCACGGATCTTCACAGCCTTCATTATTGTCCGTTTCTAGCCAGGTTTTTTTTTTTATTTTCTCACTGACTCGCGGCTGTTTGCTTAATCGATTTGCTGGCTGAAGCAAAACTCTGTCAGAAAATGTCACTCGCTCTCCCTAATCCGGCTTTTTTTCATGTTGATTCCATTAAAAGTTTTTCCATAAATATCCCGTCCACATGTGAGCAAGATATAGAGACAAAAAAACTGTGGGCATCAGGACAAGGAAGTAGTCTTTTGTCCAGAGATACAGGTTTGCCCTCACAAAGAAAAGTAGCTCTGGAACTTAAGAGAAAAGTTTATGTATGTTTTGCTAAGTATTGACTTTATTCAGCAGCACCAGGAGCCTTGGCATTAGGCCCGAGGAAATTAGAGGAATTGGGGTGCCTGGGCCTTTACTGGGGAGGGGTACATGCATTCATGTTAAACATGTTGTCAATACATCTGAGGTTCCCATAGCAACAGCCTGTTTGTTTGGATAACCATTTCAAACCAATACCATGCTGGAGCTCCAGCTTCTAATTTTCTGCCAAATTCTGTGAAATTGCCAGGCCTTTGTTCTTGTTCCTCAGTGTGCTTCCTACACTCTTTTTCTTTTCGTCCCATTAACAATGCGCCCTGGGGCATTTAAAATACTTCCCTCCCCATGTGTACGTGCCAGTGACACAGCCTTCCCACCTCCCGTTGCGGAGCACATCTGGTGTGTCAGAGAGAGGCGAATGGGGAATAGCAGGTCACTTGTGCTTGGGCAGCAGTGTGGAATGGGGGTTTGGGCCGCTGGAGTCACCACCTGTAATGTCAGGGGTTCAAATCCAACGTGGGGCACTGCGCTGAACCCTTGATAAGGTACTTTATTCAGATTGCTTTAGCAAAATGCCCAGGTCTGTAAATGGGCACAAATGTCCCTTTGGATACAAACGTCAGCCAAATAAATTAATAATAAAAAAAATGTCCCAGCTTTTGGACCTAATCATGTATTTGCCTCACTTTCAAAGTTAGAAAGCATATTTATTTGATTTATTTTTCTTTTCTGCTCCATTGAATTTTATTAATGAAGTGATACGTTTTTTTCAAAGTCTTCTGTAGGTGTTTCATCTGGAAGGCGGTTTGAGGCACGTCTAGCAAAACAAAACACAGAGCCTGTGAAATGCTCGGTTGGCAGGATTTTGCTTGGCTCGGTGTTAAACAAACGAAAACAGGTACCTCCCTCGCAGAAACGCGCCACTGGCTGTGAAATGAAGTGACCTCAGCTCTGTGTCTGTGAGAGTTTCCACCAGCGTCAGTGACAGAGCTTTCCCTCCGAGTCTACAGTCTGAGCTGCAGGCAGAGTCAACACTGTAAATCCAGGCAAAGCCACATGGTCACTTCTGTTGACAATAAACTGAAATATTGTCAAGCCTTGGATGGCGGCTTCTGTGAATCCCAGTTTCTTAAAGCAGTAATCTTCTCTGGGTAATACCTAAACTGTAAACATGGAACTCGCACTCTATAAATCTTCTGGAATGTGTGTAGGAGGAGCTCCAGTAGCTCACCCTTTCTGCTGAGAAACAAGACAAGAGGGTGGATGCAGGAACTTTTTTCTGGAGCTTGACCACAGTCTAAAACACAGAATAACAGAGACTGTGAACGAGAGACTGATCTGCCGTGGTCACCGTTAGGATTACTTGGTGCGAGAACCCTTGCGAACTAGGACAAGAGGAATGGCGGCGTCCCTCCTCCAGATTGTCCACCGTCGAGCCAGCTGCCTGTTTGTACACTGCCAGCCCGGCCAGAACAGTGGACTGCAGTGGATTCCCACTGCAGGCTCTCAGGTGCAAGGCAAGCGAAAGGCTCTCTTAAACATCAAGCATTAGGCAACCCTGGTCAGTCAACTCAAGACCTCCCAAACCCAGACTCAATTTAATGGCTTCTGACTGTTGGGTTCATCCTGTCTCATGTTCATGAGCCTCTGGGCACCCTGTGAAGGATGAAAAAAAAGCTAAGGTGCCAAATGAGAAGTGCCATGTAACTAGATCCTTTCTGCTGTCTTAATTTACCATTTACATATAAATGTATTAAATTCGGCAGCATGTCCATCCAAAGCAGCCTGCCTCGGCACCTGGTCAGAAGGCTGCATATAACATATAAAACCATATTTATGGTTTTATATGTTAAAGACGTATTTATTGTACGTCTCCAGTCATTGTTTACACGTCTGTATTGTTTACATTCAAACTGTCTGCATGTTTACTTGCACATTGTCTATTGTTTGTTTGTACATTGTCTTGATGCACTGTTTGCACTTTGTTTTGTTTTTTTTTTTTACACTTGTTTTACAATTGAGAGACTTTCTGTAAGTAAGAATTCCATTGTACCAGCACCGGTTACATATGGCAATAAAGTTCAAGTCAAGTCAAGTCAAGTCAAGTCATATAGCATATTAAACCACAGAACACAGTAAGCGTAATGTAAATTAAGTGTTAATCCGTTGTACATCTTTGCACATCTTCGCCTGGCTTCCTTTGCACTTAAGAACATACAAAGCAAAGCAAAAAAAAAAGCGTCAAGCTCACAAGTTTGGCTGGAGCTCCGTCTCTCAGTCAGTCAAAACGAATTAAAGTCCCATCTGAGCATTAGCATACACGGTGCACAAGAAGGGCAGGGGTGGGAAGGGGAGGCTTGCAGCCAAAAACTATGGCAACGGGTTTGTCCCGCAGAAAACAGAGGTGGTTCTAAGGTGCAGGGTGCAGACTTGACGGTCAGGAGCCTGAGACAGAGCCAACAGTAAAAGGAGGAAGCTCTCCTCCCTTCAGAGATACCCATTATGTTCTCCCTGGCTTCTCTTTAAAGAGAAGCAAAATAATTTTCCACCTGAACCATGAACCTGTGGGGTGTCAGCTTTCCAAATCCTTTTTGACCACCCACTGCTAAATCCAAACTGTGGTTTTATTTATTTTTTTCTGTAAAAGAGTTAAGCAACACTTTTATTTTTTTCCCCTGGTAAAAAGATACTATGATTTATGAAATCGCCGATGATGGGTTTTTTCCAGCATTGTGAAATAAGTAGGGATCAGCGTCTGATTTTATTTTTTATGTGCTCCAATCAGAAAATTTATTAATATATATAAATCATTAAGTACAATTAGCCTCCAGTAACGTGAGGCGGCAGAGGAGTACCGCTGTGCTTTAGGAACAGTTTCTGTTTTGGCGAAACAGACATTGCGGGAAAGAACGTTTAATGAGGGAGTAGAACTCGGCATGTACTGTAGGAAACCTTGTTGAATGACAGCAGAGATCTTTTTGCTTAAGTTTAACTGTGAGGTTTGCAGTTTTTACTCAGCCCTGGACCACCCAGCAATGCCAAATTAGGCGGCTTCAAAGAATTATGGAGCAAGGGTTGTGCTTGTGATAGTCCTTTGAAATGATTGTTAATGAAAATAGAAAGGAAAACCACCGTGCAGTAGAGAATATCTGATCTCCACTTGTTATTACTTGCAGTTCGATTGGTTTCTGATTATTCCTGCAAGGCTCCCAAATGCGCATTCCATCTCGGCTGGATTGCTTCAGTGCCACTGTCTCCCCACGATAGAAACACGCCTGTTATACCTGTGAGGTACACTGTGACTGAGCAACTCTGTTGGCTAGGGTCCTCATTGTTCCTACTGTTAATCCTTCTAATCCCTCCCTCTCAACGGGAGAAGCGTTGGAGTTTGGCGGGTTCTAGTGTGCAGTGGGAATGGTGCTTGTGCTGAGGCTCACGCTGACCACTGAGCGTCGGCAGCCATGTGGTCTTGTGGTACCTCACTGATCTCCTGAGGATTTATAGAACGTAGGAGAGCTGCTCATTTAAGGAGGGTCGCAGGATTAAAGACATACCTTTAAAGTTCGAAGAGTAGTTTTATATTGTATTTCAATCAAGTGAACCGTAGTCATAGGGAAATAAATTGTTGGGTGATGCTTCAGCAAGCTTGTCAGCAAAGGTCCTCAGTGAATGAATAAAGATGTTATTTAGCATGGCAGCTGATATGCTGTGTCTCATCAAGGCAGAGGGGCCTGGGTCCATGGTCTGTGTCCTGTTCGAGATTTTCCCAGATCTTGGCTGAGAACGGAAGAAACACTGTCTCCTTCCTTCGGCACAGGGCCGGCACGCTGACAGTTCTCTCCAGGCCTCAGTGACAGTGATGTATGGCTGCCTTCTCTCCAGGGCCGCTCAAGACTTCAGGACTTTTTTCCCAGCCCATTCCATTGCTCAAGCTTGGGTTTCTCTGGGAGGGTGAGGTTCCTTTTTTAGCTGGCTTGGAGCAAGCGGGAGGAGGTTAGGGTGAAGAATTACGCAGGTTTCCAGTCTGAGCCATAAACATTCAGCTTCAGCTTTTTAAAAAATAAAACCGTAATACACATAAAACTTCCCAGGTTAGCTTTCCTGTGTCTCTTCGAGACAGCAGTTGGTTTCTCCTGAAGGCACTTTCAGAATCCAAGACAGTTTCTGTTTCTCTTTGTTTTTATAACTGTAGATTGCCAACTATTTTTGTTTTACTGACCCAGCCTGGAATAGTGATTTGTGAGTGTTTCATGTCCTGGCTCTCAGCTCAAATCCCTGCAACTGCAGGGGGGGGAATGAGGAAGTGAAGGCAGACTCCTCTGACATCTTTAACACCGTGCAGTACTCCACCCCTTACTGAAGGACCACTGCCGGTTAGATGCCAGTCCCATCGCTCGTTGAAAGTACTGCACCGTGATCCTGCAAGTGCTCAGGAGGTCTGCTGGGGTCACCGTGATGCTCAGAGAGCCCTGACCGGCTAATCCCAACCCGCTCTTCCTGAGCACTGCTGCGTGGGGAATCATGGTCGCAGTTTGCCAGCAACGGGACTCCAGCTCGCACCCATGATCATGGAGCCCGGCTCATGTTGCTTTTACTGGTTGAGCCACCCAGCAGGCCATCACACCTCTGATCATAGCACACTGTATGTGTCGTGTTTGTATTATTATTTTATGATCGTATTACGGTCTGAATCTAGACAGCATGTACATGTCAGAATGAAATAAAAACTACAGTCAGAAGATGAAGCTTCAGGATGGGAGGGGTTGTGCACGAGGCTGGGTTTTTTCTCACAGGGAACCCCACCCTCCCCCCCCCGCCGTGTCCCATCCCTGTGTGCCACACATCCAGGTGGAGGGGTGATCCTCCGGGGATGGACGGAGAAACGGCTCCCCCGGTTGGAAATGCTGTGTTAATGCCTCAGTACAAAAGATAATATTATTAGTTGCGTGCAGTTTGACAGTTTATTGCAGCTGTGGGAGAAAATAGGAAAAGCCACCATCAATCAAATTTCTTTCTTTCCCTTTTTCTTTGGACACAGGGCTTGCTGTACAAGATGTAGTGGCCACAGCAGGCAGTAATTTTGGAGATTTATATCAGCAGTTGAAGTGTAAAGGGGCCCAATGTGACAGCAGTGTTCATCGTCAGTAGCCCTTCTAGTTTATAGACTTTTTCTTCTTTATTTTGTGCCGAAAAAGGCATCTATTGAGGTCTGAGAGAGAAAGAATGCGAGGGCCTGGTAAGTGTTTTGCAGCAGACTTCTTACAAAGCTGAACAAGGCCTTCAAATCTCCTCCCAACAACAGTCGGCCTGTTTGTTTCTGCAAAAATCGGAGCTCGAACTATGCAATTAAAGAAACACCATGTGGATTGACAGTGTCGTCTTATAGCTAGGCTCTGGAGCTCTGCTGCTCATCACATGACCGTAGTCTGGTTTTTGTTTTGGCTGAGCTCGTGATGACTTAATTGAACTCTCAAGAGACCTAATCATTTGTTACTCAAAACATTTTAAAATTTGTTTTCTACCCACCCCTCCCCCCCAAAAGAAAAGTTGCAGATTTCAATACCCTTAGTTTGTTTTTTTAGTTCAGTGGTTTCAGAGCTGAAAACAATTGAGACAATCTAATTAACCTGTGCTTAGTTGAACCAAAGGGTCATTGAAGGCACTGAGAGACCATCTGGAGGGAAAACCAGTCCAGTGACAGAATCACACCTGATTTTCTCCAAACTCATATTGGCCCGCAGTTGTGAAAATTTGACTCTCCTTTCACCATTACTTAATAAAATGGACAATTCCTGAAATAGGAAATTCATCAATTTTATAGAGTAATAGTTTATAATCCATTCGTTTTACCAGCGATTTCAGTCAAACATCCTTAGAAGTCCATGTGCTTGTTTAAATTATATACCCATTCTATTTTCGGACAGTAAACCAAGCCTGTGAAGGCTGTTGTAGTATTTCAGCCTGAGTAAACTGCACTGCATTTCTTTTCACTTGTGCTTCAGAAGATTTAGATCTTAATTGAATGAATGTCAGCAACAGGGATTTGTGAGATTTAAAAGTCAACAATAGGTGCTCTGACTCCTCCCTCTCCTCTCTGTATCAGCTCTGTAGTGTGAAACCCCTTCTGTGCTAACAATGCACAAGGGACAGCTGTGAAATTACTACAGTAGAAAGAAACGGAAATGACTCAATTAGGGGGATAAAAGTATTACTGCATCTAGCCCATGGGTGCCAATTATATTTTATATTTGTCTGTTCCTTGCTCCATGTGGGACAAGAGTTCCCAGTTATTCTGTTTCTTGCTGTTCATGCAGTGAAGCACGTCTTAGCTACATGGAGCTCACTCACACAAGCCTGATTGGTCCTGGACTCATGGTTGACTGGGCCTCCTCTCCTTCTGCATGGGACAAAGCCATGATAAAATGAGATCTAACTCCTAGTCTGGTTTGCATTGACTGAATCTTTCAAATGCCATTGACAGATTTTTCTCAAAATGAGGTCTGGAGTGATAGGAAGCAAGAGGCTTTGTCCACTTGCCCAGAGGTGTACAGGTACCAGGTATCTCTCAGTGGCTTCAGCAACCCAAGGGCTAGGAGCAGTGTCTAAATGAAATTTTTAATGGAATGTAGAACTATATCAATGCCCTTTCCAAGGTCTGCCTCCACTCGTGGAAATTGTTTTACAGTGCAGAGGGTTGGCAGTTTCCTTGGATAGAGAATCACCTCTCTTTTTAATAGAGGATTCAGTTGGGAGTTCATATGTATGTCAGAAGAATCAGGTCTCTTATGAGCAGTTCTTCACATGTGGTTCTTAACAGTAATGCTGTTAACGAGATTGTATAGATATAGATTGTATCTCTGTATGAGGCATGTATCTCATTTTCTCTCTACGTTCAAATCTCGTTTCCTCACTCCCTCTCTCTCTTTATACCCTCCCTCTTCTTTTCTCTCCCTCCATCTTTCCCTCTCTCTCTGTCTGCAGGGTGTCTCCGCTGCAGAAATCGGAAATAGTGGACATGGTGAAGAAGCATGTCAAAGCCATCACTCTGGCCATTGGGGATGGTGCCAATGATGTGGGCATGATCCAAACAGCACATGTGGGTGTGGGCATCAGTGGCAACGAGGGCATGCAAGCCACCAACTCCTCTGACTACTCCATCGCTCAGGTCAGAGGTCCCAGGAGCATACCTTTTATTAGTCGAGCCACTCGAGAGCCCCAGATTATTTCCTTAATTCTCAATTGATTTTTATCATTGTACACTCCTAAAAATTCCTCCTAGCGGCGTTGTTTGTGGAGGGACTCTGTGCTCATTGCCAATGTTTCTGATTGACAACAGGACTCACAACAGTTTTATATGGTAAAATAAGTCTCACCGGAGAACATGAGAACAAAAGAAAGGATACCAATGAGAGTCTTCAAGGTCATGCACTCTGTAAAAAAGCAGTTAAACTTGAATGCCAGGAAAACTTAATTCATGCTCAGAACTTGGTTGTAACCCTTTCTTCAGCTTTGAAAATTAACACTTTTCTGTGCTACACTGTGCCAGTGTCAAGCTTGTCACTGATAAGAGCTGCACTATTAGTAACAAGAAGAAAGTCCTAGCTAGATTGCTTGAGACTATTTTAATGCCAGCCCTGTTTCTGTAAAGATCATGCATTGCCGTTTTTTCATTCTGTTCTTGTCATTGCCTTTTCACTGAGTAATACAATACCTTGGACACCGTATCTAGGCAGTGAAATCGACCACCAGAGCCTGGTTCCCATTCTTAGTTAATTGCTTCCTCATATCCACATGCAATAATTTCCCCTCAGGTATTCAAGGCCAGACAATAGCATTGTTTTTTTGTCTAAATAGCTTCCACGTGTTTGCGTGCCATGCTGTGCAGTCGCAGGCATGGTCATTAAGACAGGTTTCTCGAGGAGGAGGATGTGAAAGAACCACCCTGGACACAGTATACAGTGTCCAGCTGCTAAGTCTGTCCAGTGTCGGAATGCAAGGGGACTGACACTGCACGGAGCCTCTGTGGCTTGGCTCTCTTCCAGAGTAAGTTAAGCACAGTCCTGCAGGAAATAACATTTTCCTTATTGTTTGTTTTTTTCCTGTAGTTTTCCTACCTGGAGAAGCTGCTGCTGGTTCATGGGGCTTGGAGTTACAGCAGAGTGACCAAGTGTATCCTCTACTGCTTCTACAAAAATGTTGTTCTCTACATTATTGAGGTAGGAACAGTCATGGCAAGCAGGGAAGGGCTTTTCTGTACTTCTTTTCTTTTTTGTTTTTTATTCACAATTTTAATTCTCTTACAGTTTATACTTCTAGTGGGGGCCTCAACAGCTGAAACTACCACACTGGAATGTCAACAAAGCAGTTGTCTGTTGTTTTTTTTTTTTAAACACGAATCAAACACTTTCTGTCAAACAAGAGCCAGAGCTCAGCTTTTGCAGTGTCCTGTTTCTTTTCAGGCTTTATATAACTCTGCTTTGGCTTTCGGGCTCCGTCAGGTGAAATCTTCGCCCTCTCCTGCTGCAGTGCTCCCTGACGCAATGCCCAGCACTGGCTGAGGAAGACACAGGTGTGGGCTGGTGCAGAGGAGGTTGTCCAGGCATGGGGGGTAGCATCTGTCACTTTTCAGCAGACAGTTACTGGCCACACCCTTTCGTAAGGGTGCCCTGTGGACGATTGGGTTTGCTCCACCCGGAGACTGCAGCTTCATTCAACTCATTTAATTTCAGTTTATTTCATTCGGTTTTTCCTTGCATTGACTTGGCCTTTTTTTGTTGTGAGTTACTGTACATGATTCCTCTTTTAAAACACGCCTAATTTAGCAAATAATCATGGCTGTGAAGTAACTGAGAGTGTAAGTCGAGGAAGAAACAGCAGAAGCTCTTGAGGACTGGAGCTGCGTCTCCAGCTGAGCCCTGGCCCAGCCAGTGAGCAGGGCGAAAGCTCGGTCTGCAGCTCTCTGGTATGTTAAAAGCACTAGAGGAGCTAATCCAGGCTAGCGGAGCTGCCATGAGATAGCGTGCCCTTTAACCTTTCCCTCACAGACTGCTGATAGATCGTCTCCTTTAAAAGTTTAAAAAGGGAGGACTTGGAAAGCCTTTTGTGTTTCATTCAGGTTTTTTTACAATAAATATTTATCTCAAAAAAGGTTTCTTTCCCCATGACAAAAATCTTTTTTTTTAGATAATTTCTCCTCAGCAAAGAACAGCTTCCAGCTCCACATTTCATCTCAGCCGCCAGGAGTCCTTTCAGAATCGTACATTAGTACTGCACTGAAATGCTAAAACAAAGCAATTCCTATTAACTGAAAGAAATGTACTTAATTCAACTGCATCTTTGTCAGTAGGTCTACAGAGCTCCCACGGTTTATGAAATTCGCAGTGAGGCCCGTTCTTAACCGGGCATAGCTCAGAAGCTCTCATTTCCTGGCCGGCTCTGAACGCTTGGTGCCGAAAGACGTCGACCTTTCTGTCATGCATGCAATTTGTCAGAGGCGCGGCTCCTTCTCTTGTCTGGCTCACTTCTGAGGGATGTCGACAGATGCCATCAAAATGTCAGCAGCATTACGGGATGGAGGCATGTCCAAATCTGGCACCGCAGTACAAATGGACTGGAAGGCATTAGCAGTAAATGCCACTTGTGACAGAGTGAATTCCAGTCCTCCTCTGAGTGCAGTGCGAATGGAACCTGTATGCGATGAAATCATACTGGTGTATACGCCTACCACCAAAATGCCCCCCAAAAATCAACAGCATTGTCTATGGAGAGGCTCTGCAGGTATTTTTATGGACCAGAGTAAACTTTGCTAGTTACTAGTCCTGCCTTTCAGCCTTACCATTTCTCCTTTCAAGTCTTGTTATGGAGAACAACTGCCATTTTATCTGTCTACTGTAACAGCACTAGCTGTACAGAACGCTGACTTTGGATCACATTGGCCCCATATGGCACTTCCAGATCTGCTGTCTGTAACACAAGACACAGACGAGGGGACTGGGAGGTGGAGCACTGCACAGCGAGGCACAGCTGTCGGTCTGCTGCAGGGGAGCACTGCTTGCTCCTGCTCACAGACATGTGACAGATCTCCCATGGACACTAAGGGGACTCTGGTCAGCCTGACTGGGGCAGTTTCCATCAGCACTTACTGTAGATCCTTATCATTGTGCAGCACAACCCAAAAACTTTTTACATTCAATCTTTGAAATTCTGGGTTGATGTGCAGTCAGTGAACTTATAAGAGAGGCATCGCAGTTTGTTTGCATATGGTGTATTTCTGCAACTAAAGCTGGACATTATTGGTTATAAGATATGGATTTGACTGTCTTGTGCCGATGTGTCACTAGAGTGCCCTTATGCCATGCATTGTTTCAGTAGCGTTTCACTGACCATCTGGAGCCAATGTTGAGGGTAACGCACAAAAGGCAGGTCTTTGTGAAGTGGGCAGCAGTGTGCCTAGGTATACTAGAAAACTTAAAGAATGTGATTTTTTAATGGATGAGTTAAAGGACTTCTAATATGGGTATAGCCGCATGTGACAAGTGCTTTGGAGCTAATGAATTAAAATTCTGTTACAAAAGGGAAGGCCTGCTTGTGATGGGAATTGTACTCTCCACTGAGAACCTAAGAGTTCTGCTTCTGCTTGTGAACTTTGACCTCTCCATTGCTGGCTAAAGATTGGATGCCGGCAGTGGAGTCAGCCTAAAGGTCAAAGATCAGTCCCTGGCTTTTGTACACAGCAGGACGGGGGAGTCTGAGGTGACACACAGTAATGTCAACACACTGGGGTTCGTCTCAGGGGACAGAGGAGTGGGGGGAGATTGATCACATAATACAGCTTGCCGTTCTCATTCCATGATGGGACAAACAGTTTGGGGAACCTCACACGGCTCAGAGTTTGCTGAGTTGTTCTGCGCTCTCTGATCTGAACCGGAAAATAATAAATTACAATTGGCTGCTCGCAGGCAATGGGTGGCAGTGCTGTTCATGAGCAGAGCTGCAGTGGGATAAGTGCAGGAGCCTCATTAGCTGAGTGCAAGGATATTGGGCAGCTGGGAGAGAGCTGGGATGTGGTGAATTGTGTCCCAGTCACATCAGCTGAGAGAGGGCAGTGTGGAGCAGCTTTAAGAGTTCAAGTTCCCTGTTTTAGCCTTCAGCAAGATGCCCTGATATTTCCATTGAACACAACCTATATGTATTAATGGACACCACCTGTATTTGCTGGGTGGGTGAGTTTCCTGTAATGGGCTATTTCACAGGAAGGTGGGTAGCTGTGTCAGCATGCGTAGGCTGCAAAGGAACAAGTAATAGGTTTATTCCATTCTGAAAAGAGAAAAGAGAAAAAAGGAAACACAACCAAAACGCTGCGTTTTCTTTCTTCTCTTTTCAGAATGGAATAAACCTATTGTTCCTATTTCACAGGAATGTAATATTAAAAGTACTCACGTTTTCTTGTTTATTTTTGTTTTTTAAAGAAATAATAATAAAAGTTAAACATTTTGCTTAAGTACTCTAGTTTCTGCCTTAATTATATAACCAAATAAGTTTTGATTTTAGGAATTATACACATGGTTTTCTTTTCTTAAAAGCATCATCAATAGCAAGATAGAACCTTTAAAGAGAGATGTTTGCTGCAAGGATTTGTCAGTAGTTTCACTGGCTGATGTCAGCAGATTTCACCTCAGAAGAGTCACAGTTTCTCTTTGTCTCTGCCAGAGAGTAAAGCCTGTGGTATTTTTTCTTTTTGTCAGGTTTCCTGTGCTCTCTCCTTCCTGAAAGGGAATACTGGCGAGAATGACAATAGCTGGTTTGTAAAAGGAATTGTTGCACCGTGTTTTCCAAAGATCTTTTTGGGATCTGCAATACAAAGAGCTGCTGAAGGCTTGAAACTGGGCAAATGCTGTTTGCTTTACTGTGGCTTCTGACTACTTTGGATTCTCTCACACTTTCTAGAGAGTCATCAGGACAGTTTTTTTAAATGCTGCTTGTTCTTTTGACTTTGTCTCATTTATCATCCTCTGTCTGCAAGTTTTCCTGTTTCCTGGAGTTTGCCCATCCTACTCTGTGTTTTAGGGACCTTGTACAAATGTGACTGAAGTGTACTGTGGGCATCCTTTCTGGCTGCAATCTCATCCAGTCTCCTTCGCTGGGAAAGTTTCACTCAAGACGCGGGTCTGACACTGGTTGAAAAGACATTACAAGCCACAGTAAATATTTTATTTGAAAAACAAAGCAGACTCTGTGCTAAAGGCTGCCATAGGTTCCCCTGTGCCAGATCATTGTAAGCTGAGCATTTAAGGGCTCAGTAACAGTATCCTTGAGGTCTGGGATCTGGTTTTCACATTATCTGTGCACATGTCCCAGTTGGGCATTCTTAGAAAAACAAATAAACAGAACGTGGAGACACAGCGGTACTTGTGCATTGAAGTATGGAAGTTGTAATTTTCTTCAATACCCCAAATGCTTTGGTCCCCCTAGTTGGTAACAATACCATCCCTTCTTGTAAATGGAAGCTTGTTTTTGTCTCAGGCAAGCTGTGAGTACTCTGCCCCACTCTGTGTGTCCCACTCTAGCGAAGCTTATGTGCGAGGCTGGGACAGGGGACAGAGGTCAAGGGGGTGTGGGAAGTTGGGGCACCATGAAGAATCGGCCTGATTTGTCCCTTGGCTAAACTACCTCCACTCACTGGAGGATGTCAGCTGATTTTGTCCTCCAACAGCTTCCCATGCACCCCTGTTTAAACTCTCTCTGCAAATCACACTTTCAGCCTTTTATGCAACTTGTTTTGTATTCAAGAAAAAAGTATTTTCTTAATGTTTGTTTTATTTGTGGGAGTGTTGGGGCACCTAGAAACACACCTGTACTACAGTGAGAGCCGTCCCAGGTTCTGCAGTAAAAAGGGCGTGCTGATGGTGTTTTCTGAACAGAGCTGGTGATCCGGTGCACCATGGGTGGAAAGTATGGGTCATGTAGTGCTGTGACCTGAAATTATACATGATCATTTACCGAGACAATGAAGAATGTGACCTTTGAGCTGTTCATCATACAGTAGTGTCTCAGGCTTTCTCTTTGCAGCTATGAAAACTGTTATTTAATATTTTGGTGGAAGACACCATATAATTTTGGCAGTTTTCGCTTGTCTTTTCATCTAGCTAGCTATTTGATTACATTTTGTACTAACCAAGATGATTAGAAATGGATAGTTTATTTTTAAATGACGGGAGGGTGTGTGAATCCTCTTTTGATGGGTCTGCAAATAAGGACACACCATTACAAGCACAATGTAAAGAATGTGTCTGAGACGGAAATTTCAAGGAGAAGAGGATTCTGACATAAGAGCCGCTGGACTGTGTGCCTGAATCTCCTGTAGACATTAAACATGTTGCAGTGAGAGCATGCTGCTGTGGAAAGGGTCCCAGGTTGTGGCTTTGCTCTGTCTTGTTTTAAATGAGCTCTCAGAGGGGGCGGAGGGGGGGTGTTGCTTATTGTAGCTGTCTGAGGTCCTTGGGGATGTTCTGGTGCTACATCTCTTGGCCAGAAGACACTAGGTTCTGAGGTTGACTGCAACTGTTATTAGAAATATCTATCTCGTTCAAAGCCGTTGGATACAAACTTCCGGTCATTCCAGCATAGACAGCACATCTGTACCCATACTGGAAATGCTGGTCCTATGCATTAGACCCTGTCAGAAAACCTAGACACCAGGACCTGCTGTGTGTTAACTTCTGCTTCTTTTACAAAAGAGCGTCAGAAGATTACAAACAAAATGCCACCAGTGATGCAGTCAAGTTTGATAATGTTTCTCTTAGGCTCTTTATGAAATGAGGTTGCCCAAATGATGACCGTCAGGTCAAAGAAGAGGCTCTGAAGCCATCAGATACAGTTGTATGCAAGCAGCTAGCTGGTCAAATGGACAGACATCATTAGAGCCCATGTGGCAAGCTGTTTAAATAATTAAAGAGAGTATGCACACAGCCATGAGCACAGTCAGTTTTGGATAAGGAACTGGGAGCAGTTCTTATCTTGACCGATCCTGACAGAACTGGCAGCCCCTGTGTAACTGTTGTTTTGATTAAACTGAAAAATGCTGCCTGAAGTTGTTGTTTTCCAGGAAAGGCTTTGTGGAAAATATTAATAAGAATGTATCTTTAGCCATAGACCAAATAATATTTAGCCACATTCTTCTTAATTCTAATGTGTGTTGTAGAAACTTTTTTTGCTCGAAAGCGATTTTAGTCTTAATCGCACTAGCCCTAACCTTTTCAGTATAAAATATTACTTTGTTGATTGAATGAAAAATGTGTTTCATGTACCAAAAAAAAATGTTTTAATCACTGACAAATTGCAGAGGACATCTAGCCAGCCAACAAATGGTGTAATTAATGAGTACCATGACTTGTTAAATATGAAAAATGGATTTCCTAGTTATTTTACAACAGGTTAGGAAACCGTGCTTTACTCCTACACTGTGAAATAAACTGTATGCATCCGTTGGGAAACTCCTGAAGTTCCTGTCTGGATTACTGAACTCCAGAGAAGGGGAACATTAATTCTCTGGTGTGCCATGTACCCCTCTTGTTTTTCAGCTGTGGTTTGCATTCGTTAATGGATTTTCTGGGCAGATCCTGTTTGAAAGATGGTGTATAGGTCTCTATAATGTGGTAAGTGCTGGGTAGTCTCTCTTTGATAGCATGCAGAACTACACTGGAATTCCACTGTGTGTTTATGTCTATAAACTTTATCATACTCAACCATCAAAATGGCTGAGAAACAGCATTGAGTTGTATACCCAAAAGAAGATTCTTTTCCAGGCCATGGAAACCAAATGATACAGCTTGTGTTTAACACCATGTATAGAACACATGTGCTGATAAAGTGCAGATAAGTGTCTATGTACACATTGGGCTCTGTATAGATCCTGAATCTTTAAAGCCCAACACTAGGCCTCCTGGGATTGCACCAAATAATCTGTCTTTCAACTGCACGCTGCATTTTACAGCTGCCTTTTCTTGTCTCTGGTGAAAGAGGTTGAAGGAAAAAAAATACTTTTGGCTCAAAAATAGCATAGAAATATAAATATATTGAAGCTCCAACACTAAGCAACTTTCACATGACATCATCCTCTTTAAAATCATCTTTATTCTTAAAAGAAAATAAAAAAGCATAATCCTGTCCAAGGGTACTTTTGTTGCTGCGTCCAGTCAGCAACACACTACTGCGGAATCACACACATCGTATTGCAGAGCAATAATTGCAGTTAAGAGGAGACTATTGAGCAGGAAAGGATAATAAAGAGGAGCAATGGCTCCAAAAGCTGGACTTAAACAAACTTTGCAAGTCTTATCTCCTGTGCCGAAGGGAAGGTAAATGGCCATTCCTGGGATAAGGGCTGTATCAGTGACCTTGATAGTGCAGGACCTATCTCTCAAAGAAGAATCTTTTTCCCGGTCGGGACAACTGAATCAGTGAGTGGGCTTGGCTTGGGAGATGTCGACTGTGCTCATGCAGCCCCGTGTTTGCGGTCTGCTCCGTTACAGATCTTCACGGCCCTGCCCCCCTTCGCCCTGGGGATCTTCGACCGGCCCTGCAGCCAGCAGAGCATGCTCCGCTCCCCGCAGCTGTACCGCATCACCCAGAACGCTGACGGCTTCAACACCAAGGTCAGCTCCAGGGGACAGGCGGAAGGACCTGCAGGCCCAATGAGAGGGCTGCACAAGCAAGCAGGGGGCATCCCCCCGATTTCCATTTAACTTCCTTATCGTCACCTTGTTTTACAACACCCTGCTGTAGTGGTTGAGCCACACTGGCACAACTGCAGCTGCATCCATGAGCTGGAGCAGACTCACAAACACATCAACATATGTGGTAACTTAATCTTACAGTACATCTTGCTGGCCCTGATTTAGGCTGTGCTGTTGAAATATGATATGCATACTGTACCTCTGGCGTAGGAGTACTGTGGGAATACTGGACAGTGCTTTTTTAAAAAAAGAAGGATTTTTTTTACCGTATCTTAGCTGGTTTGATTATATAATTTTACCCGTGTCTAGCAGTGCTATCCTGTACGTAAATCTATATGTCATATTGAATCAGACCTGTGGATTTCCCTAATAACTTGTGAAAACACTTTACAAGGCTGGAGAAGGTGACGAATAAATGTACAAATCATGGAATCCTAGCGGTAACTATGACGATGATAATGAGATTCAATAGCAGAGAATAAGGAAATCATTCATTTCCGAGCAGCCTGCTGGGCTGGGCTGCGGGGGGGGGATTGGGGTGCCTGTGATGGTGGGTGGATGTTCAAGCACCGGGGGAACAGTGCAGGGCTTGTTTGATTGGGGAGATGTGGGCTGTGGGTCTTGGCAGCTTCCTGACTCTGCTGGTATGGCTCTCTCCCTCAGGTGTTCTGGGGTCACTGCATCAACGCCTTGGTCCACTCTGTGATTCTCTTCTGGTTCCCCCTCAAAGTGCTGGAGCATGGTAATTATGCCATTAGCTTAAATGTCAGAGCACGATGCAAACATGTGACCAGGGCTCCCAGCCAGTCCCAGTGCTGAAAAGCGGTGGTTCAGCTGCCTGGGTCAGACACATTTTGACTGCAGGCTTCTTTTTAACAAGTACAGTACTTCAAATTTCATTTTTTGGGGGTTCTTTCAGTTCTTACGTTTTTATACGGTTTCTTGTTTTCCTTCTGAAGTTAAGTTTGCTTTCTTACCTTGGGCACAGCTTTCCAAGAGGAAGCTGAAACATTGTTACCACTGGCCGGGAGGGGAGAATTTACAGCAGCTGAAATGATTTAAAGTCGATAGCTCAGGCCCTCAAGTCAAGAAAATAAAAACGGGGGAAAAGCATTTGCAGATACAGTCTATCATAGAGGCTGTTTGTAATGTAATTAGAAGTGATGTGCATGGATTTCACTGTGCTCTTAGGAGTGTTCTGTAGTACTTAGAAGTTAAAAGTGTTTGTTTTTTTTTTGCTCTAAACACTTTCAGAAAAGGGGGAGAAAATGAAGGGGGTGAAAAGTTTAGGTGTACTGGCTCCTTGTATCTTTAACAAATTCACTGGAACGCCTTTACTACCACTTCAGAGAGTGTAGAGAGTGTGCTTACCTAATGGAGGAATTACTGATCAATCAGCATAGGTTAGCAAACTAATGTTTTACGCTTTCAACAAATTTGGGAATACCCCAAATACAAGGTGCCCCAAACACATTTCTTATTTTGTAATTCAACGTTGCGCCCAAGTGAACGATTGCTATCATCATTCATCAAGAATAGACTGGATGTCATGCCGTGCATTTCATGACACACGATCCTTCGCTAACAAAGTGTGGAGGGTAAGACTAAAGAATCTTTACAAAGCAAATAATCCGTTAAAGCCATTGCTAAATAACAGTACAATTGCAGACATAAGCTTTGACAATGCATAAACATAATCATCATCATGGACATTCTATAATATAGCATAATTATATATATAAGCATAATAATATAGCACCTTTGATGGCCCATCATTTAAGGTACTTCATGTGATATGTGTGCATAAGGTGAGTGTCATAGCTAGGAGAGGTGTATTGTACAAATTAACCCCTACTCTTTTGCGCTGAATGCCTACTGTTGGCCCCAGAGCTATGCTCAACAGTGCCCAAATATTTGGACTTTGAGTGTTTCTCACAGAATGGCTGGATCATGTTACCTCAGCATACATGAAAGTAAAAGGGAAACAATTAACTTTGTCACTTAACCGTGTCACTTAATCCAGTGCTTTGTCTGCAGGCTCTCCTAGTGATCGCATGACTCCTGCAGCTTAACCAATTCATCAGCGTTCTTAAATTAAGTCTGTAAGATTATCTGATCTGAGCAGCTCATTCAGACCTGTGCTGGAAGGATTCTGGGGAACGTTTGTTTTTTTTTCTCTCTTTAATTGTAACAAAGTCTGCCACATTTACTTGTGGTGTGTAAGAAGATACGTGGGGAGCTAGCATTCCTTATTTGTTGGTGCAAAAAAATAGAAAGAAGCACACAATTGCTAAGGTCTGGCTTCTCTAAAGGCAGTTTTAAGCCCTCGTGGAACTCATGAGCTCTTTGCAGCAAAGTCAACATCCCTGCGTTATTCGCCTGTTTTTCATGGTAGATTTAATTCCAGCAGTTCCGACACACTCTCAGTGAGGTTCACCTAAGGGCTGTGGTTTCCTAGTCGCATGTTTGGATTGCTGAGCCTCCTCTTAAGTCCCGTGTGATTGGTATTAAGTGGGCAGTATTTATTAATTCAAACACAGAGAGACCCATTTATTGAAAACTCCAAGCAAGGGCAACTGTTTGTTGCTGGTAGGGCTCAGCCAGAGCTGAGGAAAGCTGCTTGACTTGCCGGCTCCCTCCGGCTGTGTGGGGTGGAGTTTTGTTGCCGATCCCATTCCCTTTTCTTCCTGTGTCCCCTTTTTTAAGAGAAAAGGCGTTGAAGCTTGCATCACAATTAGTACGATCTGTTTATTTAAGAGCCAAGAATTAGCTGGAGCTCAGCGCGATAACAAACCTTCCCTGATTTTTTGTTTCATGTCATGGTAAAATAATGACTTCTCAGTCTTGCTAGAACGTAAGGATGGCTACAAATTAGGCAAGGCTGTTTGGTAGTGACACAATCCTTAATGAATCTACAAGTACACAAGTCATACAGAACAGAACAGAAAAATACATAAGAGTAGAATCAGCTTAATAAAATGTACATCCATAATAAAACTAGAGCTGTTCCATTTGACTGTTGTCACTGTCTTTCCTGTCACTGTTTCAGATTCTGTCTTCAACAATGGCCGTGCTACAGATTATCTGTTTGTAGGAAACATTGTCTACACGGTAAGTCACACTATCTATCACTATCACTGAGACTTAGGCCTTTTGCTAGCATTGACAAGCGACAGGCATTTCTATAATCAGTCACCATGCAGGCACAAACCAGAGATTCAAACTTTCATGAATCTAAATGCAGTGTTAAAACGGGCTTAGTGAGTGCTAGGTATCTAAATGTGCGAGTTTTCTTTTAGATGGTTCCGTAAACATTTCGTCAAAACATCTCTGTGCCTTTTGAACACTTGGACGATAACTGAAAACCATGTGAGATAATGTACAAGACTGCCTTTGTATTGATCAGCTCTGCAGTGTGTACACACCACCCTGGTAATGAATCACTTTAAGCTTCTGTTTTGAAAGAGTTTGAGTCCCCTGTGGTAGATGGTTTAAGCAAAAGTGCAAGAGCTTGTCCATTTTGTCCACATGGCCGCACTCAAGGGTTGTTTCCTGTGTTTTCCGCAGTACGTGGTGGTGACCGTCTGCTTGAAAGCTGGCCTGGAAACCACAGCCTGGACCAGAGTGAGTGCCACCACACTTTATATTGTGTCTGCTGAACCACAGGCTCGGCCTTTCAACCCTTTTGGTCTACAAACAGCTGGCGTGCACCAGGTTAAACTGATGCCATAAATGTTTCTTTTCACTCGTTTTCTTCTCCTTTGATGGGCATTGACGGGTAGCAAAGAATGTCAATAGTTTCTATAGTGCAGTTTATCGTTGACATGACCTCAAATAGCTAGGGGTCAGTTACTCAGCGTTCTGAATGGCTTCTAGAGTATGGAGAGTCAGATTAGCTCATGCTCCAGAACTCACTTGAAGTCAAGTCATTTTAACTGAACTGCACAGGTTTCTTCTTTAATCCTGAACAGAACAGAAAGTCCCCAGCTCTGCTTAAGAACAATGCAGTCCATTAAACGTGAAATACCACAGATTCAACTAGTGTTTCAGGTCATTCCACTTGTGAGTGGATGTATGCAACCTTTCAGTTTTGAAAAATAATTTTTTAACAGGACACGGCTTTTAGCATCTTTTAAAAGTTTTAGTTTGTGTGTCTTCATTTTTTAACAAATTATTGGCTTTTGGGGATTAAAAATATGCCTATATATAAAAGCTATGACAATAGATAAGCACATGAAAATGAAAATAATAAACAGCATATTTACATTGAGTTTATCATATTACATATTTCTCTTCTGGAGGATGTGCTAGTTTCCAGTTACACTCACCGGATTACCAGAGAATCAGGCCGAGATAATCAAGCTTCTAGATCTTCAGGAATGACTCCTCACACCCTCACTCCTCCTCACTGGACTGGGGGGTGAATTTCACTTTTTGATAGCTGGTAGATTGTCTTTGACCCAGTTAACCAGAAAACATTTTCAAGCACCAAGTTTTGTACTTTTTTCATTCGTTTTATGTGAAGAAGAGTCATTCCTATTATATCAGTTATCACTGCCAGGATAAACACCCAGTGGTCCCTGTCTATTCTGCAGTTTAGCATTCATTCGAATTCTTGTCTTATCTTCATCCAAACATTTTTAAACAAAGAACAGGCACTGAGATCTCTGAATATTTTTTTTTCAATAATATTGAATATATGTTTGATTCTGTCTTCATTCACACCTTTTGTACACCTTTGAACACATTTGTACAGTATTAACTGTTACAGTGTTTTACGACAAAACAGAAGCTAACAACACCGGGGTTAGAGAATTCCCTAATGCCTATAAAATTGTCTGTTTTCGTGTTTAATTCAGCATATGAATATAGTGTTCGTCTGGTGACAACTGATTTATGAGGTGCTCTAAAATAGTTTTGTCATGAAGGTTAAAAAATCCTTATTTGAGATTTAATGGATTCTCGTCACCTCCACTGTCGGAGGGATAAAATGGCCACTCTGGGATAATAGAGATGGAAGCTGCGCTCTCAGAGCGTCTCGGTGGGAAATTCACTCTGCAGGTCACAGGGCACCCCGGAGGGAGAGGCTGTGGGGATTTGGAATCTCCTAATTGAAGTGGCTTTATTAACGAGGGCCAGCGTGGCGGCGCTCGGAGAGGATGACACGTTCCCTGCCCGTTAAGCTCCGCTCGCTGTGGGAATAACGAGCTCTTTCACAGCTCCAGCTCTGCTCCTTCCTTTAATGTGTCCCCAGTGCCTCTTACCGGGAGCCCTCTGGGGGGGAAGGGGGAGGGGGGCGCAGGGAGCTTAACAGACAGTTTAAAAAATCCTCTTCATCCATTAGAAGGAACATTCCTGCAGTGAGCTGAGCCTGCGGAGCACAGGAGCAGGGGAGGGGCGGAGAGGCAGGGCAGGTGAACACCAGTGATGGGAGAGAGCGAGCGAGCGAGGGAGGGAGGTGCAGGGGGTTGTCTCCCAGGGGACGGCATTAACACAGGCAGTCGCCCCCAGCGCGCTGCCTGCTGCTCAGCTGTCCCCAGCCGCACAACCAGGTAATGAGGCGCAGAGGCTCTTGAATTCGGCGTCGCCTTGCACAGAGGCCAGGACAGGATCCACTCTGCATTCAGATGAAACTCACTCAGACGTGAGGGCATTCTGTAGGCTGAGAGGATTTCAGAAAACGGATACAAAAGTACAGTGTATGACTGAAGTACCATGCATAAAACGTAATCTGTTAAAATAATTGCTAAATTACAGTTGCAGACAATCTTTTACACTCCAGATGGTTACTCACTCATTAATTTAATATGATATAATAATATAATAATTAAATATGATTCATTTAATATAATATTGCTTGTAATGGTGTATATACAGTATGTGTCAGTGTCAGTGTTTCCACTTCAAGTAGTAATAAAGATGGTGCAGTAAATGAGCTGGTTTATAACAGAGGCTGATGATGCTTGTAACTGCAGATGTGTGTTCCTTTGCAGTACAGACATTGTTAATAGCTCAACTGGAGCAGCTCAGCATTACCTGTGGGTTAATGCAGTTATTGGTGATCAGATTTCCCTTAAATCTGCTGGAGATCAGCCTTAAAAATCTAAGCAGCAGTTAACCCATCTTGAAGAGGCTAAGCAGGACAGTTTTTGAATGTGAGGCCTCAGTGAGAAACCAGACTGCCACTGAAAGTGGATTGTGTGCAGACCTGTAACATGAAATTTCCAAACTAATGCCCAGCTGGGTGATGGTAGACAGTGTTATACAGTAGGAGCAGCTATCCTTGTTTTTTTGAAGATTTAAAAATTGAGTCCTCCTGAGCCCTTGTGGTTGTTAAGGATTCCATGGTACCAAATTTTTCTAAATTTTTGGGAGCGCTCTTCTTCAAAATTAATCACATTAACAAAGCATTTCTCCGCTACCCCTTCACACCTTAATACAAAAAATGAAGCATTTCTTATTAATGAACTAAGAAGTAAGAAGATGTTATCTTTATAGTAGAAAGATGTTGATGTCCTCTTTGCTGAAATATCGCCCATTCTCTCATTGACAGCAGCTGTTTTGCATGAGGACCTTTTCTGATCCGACGCACTGTGTTTATGATAGACCGATACGTCGTTAAACAATAAATCAACTGAATCAAAATTAAGAGTCGGATATATTGACCATGGAGACAAGTCTGACACAAGACATAGCAGTTATTTACCATTGTATCTGCTCAATCCTATGGGAAACTCTCAAACCTCAAACAGGTACAAATTAAAACTGCATTCACTCCTGCTTTAACAATAACATGATCATAAATATTAGGGGTTACCTGAGCTCACACAGCACCCACAGAGATGGCATCCATCATACTTTTTGTGGGAGTGGAGGTGCTAACCCAGAATCATGGCTAAAGTCCAGTAAAGGCTTTCCCAGTCTAGTCCTAGATGAATTCCCCTCCCAGTTTGGTGAAGTAATTTTTTGCTTCTTTATCTTTTCAGCTGTGAAGCTAAGCCACTGATGCACCCAACTTTGTGCTGCTCTTTAACAATGAATGAAACATGTCCCCTCTTACTTGTAAATGAAGCCCTTTTGGGATCTGGCTGGATGAAAGGTTCTTGACAGAATGCCAAGAATCATTATTTTCTCATTTGTGCAGCTCTGGTTTAACACAGTCCCCCTTTCTGATTTCAAAATCCTCTCCTGGGTAACCCCCAGCACTGTGGATTTATACAGAAACCCCCCCTGAAATATCACTTTCATTGTTTCATTATCGTCAGGTTTAACAAGGCTCAGCGTGTTCATCACTGTCCAGTAATTAATTGTGCCTCAAAATGAAAGGGGTGAAAAAATGAATTATCTGAGAAAGAGCCCTGAATCCCTGCTGATACTCAGGCAGAGGAAGCAGCTCACTCTTTGTTGTGGTCAGCAGGGGAAAGCGAGGAGGGGAAAAGGGAACTTCAAGTTAAACTTTAAATTTAATTGGAAATTTTTCTGTCTCCATTTTCTTCATCTCAGGTCTTAATGAGCAGCTAATTAATGTTAATTTAAACTGTTGACACAGAAGTCCTAATGAAAAAAGAAATGCTTTTGTAGCAGCAGTGGATTGGAGGTACCCTGAGAGCTGGGGAAGTTTTATGAGCTAGAGACTGCATTTCTGCACAGCCTGTCAGTGTCTGCCTACATTTACTCCAGATGCTGGGGAACTGAGACACCCTCCCAGAGGTGATGTTGAGCTGCAGGTTTAAAGTTATACCCATCGAAAAATGGTCGGTTTCTGCAATCTTTTTTCAGCACTCTGCATGCACTCATCTGCACTAGAATCTAGAGGTACTTAGAGGGGTTTGTGTTAGATTAAGGATGATCCACGGGTTAAAATGGGACACCTGCCTTTGTTGGGTGTGGGAGCTGCTTCGTAGCTTTTTTCATTTCCCTGGATGTATAGAGGGGAAGGATCTCCTTCGCATCTTTTTCAGTCTGCAGAAAATTGTACAGTTGCCTCATTTGAGGGGAAAATGGGACCCAAGGTCACTCAGCATGCAATGTTCAAAGTGTCAAGAGGGAGAACAAGTAGTTCAGGTGGGCAGCTGTGTCAGCGCGGGTAGGCTGCAAAGGAACAAATAATAGGTTTATTCCATGCAGAAAAGAGAAGAACGAAAACACAGCGTTTCGGCTGTGGAGCCTTCTTCGGGAGTTAGAAAGATAGGGCAGTGAGCAAAGAAAATATAGCGTGGGAAAACAGAAGCCAGGAGAGAGGAGGAGGCAGGAGGAGGGGAGAGGCGGAGTGGCCAATCAAGTGGTGCGAGGTCGAGAGAGGTGAGGAGAGGTGTGAAAAAAAACCTACAAACCAATAGAGAGAACAAATCTGTCGTTAAGGAGTTTAAGAAACCCTACTTTGAGAACGCAGACAGGAAGATCGGTGTGATCATGGCCGTCAGAGGTGAAATGAGAAACTATGGGTTTGGGGAAATCTTATCTTCACAGCCCTAACATGTTCTCTGAATCAAAGAGTGAAAACGAGTGAACTGTGAACTTCCAGCGTTTGCAGTCGCATCCCTCTCTTCCTGCCTTCACTTCGCCCTCTCTGCTTCCCTGCAGTTTAGCCACCTGGCTGTGTGGGGCAGCATGCTGCTGTGGATGGTGTTCTTCGCGGTCTATTCTGCCATCTGGCCCGCCATTCCCATTGCTCCGGACATGCTCGGACAGGTCAGTCCTTCCTCCGAAACATTCTGGGCAAAGCATTCCCGAAAAGGAACACTGTTGCTGTCTGTCTGTCTATCCAGCCTGCTAGCCAAAGACTTTCAGGTTGCCCTACTCATATTGTTGTTGGCTCAACTAGCAATCCACCTATTTATGTCTGTCCCTTTGTACAGCGTATCTAGCTAGTTTTAAATAGTACAGGTTTGCTGATTCTACCAGCAAGCAGTAATGGACAAAGTTCCTTAAAAAAGCAATCCATTTCAGATACAAGTTACTTGGGTAAGGGATGAGTTTTAAAAATGAACAAAAAGAGGGCTGGAAATAATGTTAAAAAGTTAGTTACAGATATCTTTGTGTGTACAGCTACATTGTAAAGTAACACATCAGCTCTTAAAAGCAATTTCTCTTAACATCTTATTAATTTACAATAGTATCTGTAACTGTAATGCATTATGCTTTAAAAGAAACTTTCCATAACACTGCCAGCAAGGCATGTGAAAATACATTTTCTGAAAGACTGAGCCTTTTTTTAATGTTACTAAAGCACCAATGTTGCATTTAATTGAAATTTCTTCCTGAAATCGGGAAGCTGCTGTGAGATAAATTTTTCCAAGATTTCCAGTGTTTGTACTGGCTGTGCGTCCTGTTTCTGAAGGGCTTCTCTGAACCAGGAGAGAGAGAGAGAGCAGAGGGAGGGGTGGGAGGAGAGAGATTGACAGCTGTGGGCTGCGATCACCTGTTCACACACTGGCAGGGGGAGCCTGCTGCCCTACTTTCAGCCAGCGCTGTGCCCCCGGTGTGCTCTGGGAAAGCAGACTCCAGGAGGGAGGGGCACATGCTCCCTGCTCCAGCCAGCTGCACTCATTAGCCTGGATTTGCTCTTAGTTTGATTTCTGTTCTTCTCAAGTTCGTTGTTTTATATTATAAGTGCAGGCCTGGGTGGTCCACTGGTTAAGATTAAAGGTTTCTTATCAAGCATTCTCTGAGCCTAAACCATACTGTACCTCTCTCAGCAGCACTCTCAGAACAGTACTGAACCTCTTTCTGTTCTTGCAAAAGTAAAATCAAGCTTCACTTCGGCAGTGCCACATAGATCACTACACCTGTCTTTTTAAACTTTATCATTGTGGTTGCTCCTCTTGGTAAGTTTTCCCGAGATATCACTCATCGAGCAAACCATTTCCCTGTTTAAATATTGCTCTTCACAGGTGCTGCTTTTCTTAATCTTTAAATTTCTTTGATTTTGCTTAACAGACATCAAGTTAATAAAGGAAAGGAGGCTATTTAGCTCACTCGTTTTGATCCCGGTAGCTCCGTGATCCTGTCATTTGTTAAAGGATACCACAGACTCAACTTCAACTTCAAACCCCTGCTGTGTCCGGGGGTTTGTTTCCAACCTCCTACAATCTTCTGATCTTGTCAGAAGTCAGAAGCTAAGCAAGGCAGGGCCAGGTCAGTATTGGGATGAGAGACCAGGTTGCCACTGGGAGTGGTGGTGGATCAGTAGGTGGCACTCTTCCCCCTGGACCAGAATTTCCAAATCACTGTCTCAGAGTGGTGACCGTGGACATGTGCTGCCGTCGGTGTGGTCCTTCAGAAAAGGTCCTGACTACATGATATTTAAAAAACCTTTCATATGAATAGCTTTAATGAAAAATGACAATGTGCTTTGCTTAGCTAATGTCTTTCTTTACCTTCTATACAGTAGTTGAGATTTAGCTGTGGAAGGTTTAGACATGAATCTGAATTTTCCGCTGAATAAGAAGAAAGACAAACTTTCCATTTCCCAGCAGGAGGAGTAGTCAGCGGTTTACTTGTAGCTGAAATGAATTCAGCACTGTCTAATGTCTGCATCGTGTGAGGGACACATCGGTCACTCAGTCCCTGGTGTCTCTGCTATCGTGTGGCACGGTGTGCCGGGGGTCATCTTCATTGCTGCTTCCCTCGTGATTTATGGGGGGGCTGACTGGGCACCTGGCCTGAGTTCCCTGTCATTGGTGAGGATGGCTGTTGACAGAGCCGTGAGCAGCTGCTGACAGCTTCCCCAGTGTCCCAGAAATGGCAGCCCTGGCCTGACCACTGGGTGCTGTTGCTAGAAGACGCCCTGGTGCCAGGATGATTTATACCTCAGCAGCCAACTCTCCTTCCCTGGGAGGCCACGTAACTGAGCTGGGCAGAAAGAAGTGCCCTACACCTGCCCCTCGCCCACCCCCCCGTCTCTTTATGGCTTGTTTAGGAAGCTTGGTGGTTGTTTACTCAGGGAGAGAGGGTTGTTTGCATGTCACTTACAGCTGACATGTATAGGAGCACATGACACCCAGGGGCCCCTGGTGTGGGGTGAGAGGGACAGTGGAGAGAGGGGGGATCTCTGTGAGACGGTGTCAGGAAAACACACCAGCTCTCTCGGCACAACATCCTCGGGCTATCCCTAATCACACTCCCCAGGCTGTGCGCAAGGTGCAGGCAGGCCATGAGGTCCCCAGGCAGTTCCCATTGTGCGGTGATGGACAGGGCTGTGTCAGAGAGGGGGCTCTAATTGTGGCGCACAGCCAGGCCCGCGGGCTGGCGGGCAGCACAAGTGGTGGAGAGGGGAGAGAGAGATAAATAAGGACACAGAGAGACAGACGAGCTGCCACAGTGAGCCTGCGGACGACACTAGCTGAGCTCAATTACCCTCATTAATTCAATTTGTGTCAGGAATGTGTGCAAATAAATCCTGCCAGCTGCCGGGGCTCCCATTTCTCCGGGGCTCCGGCAGGAATGCAGGGGCCGAGAGATAGCCTGCCCCTTCCCTCTCCCCATCGCTCCCTCTCCCTCTATCTCTCTATCTGTCTTCCTCTCGTTTGCTCCTATCTTCAGAGAAAGCTGCAGGCTGTGCAGATGCTTTTAGTTTGTTTTGTTTTTCTGGTGTTTTTGTTCTAGTGGAGACACAGATGTGCTGCAAACAAAAGTCAAAGTCATCCTTTAAACCTTCCTGATGTTTTGTGAAACAATTCAGTCTTAGAGCCGTGCAAATGTCATGCCTGATTAGTGGGTAGTGCATGGGGCTTAAAGGAAAAATAAAATCATTTGGGAACACACTTCCTTACATTTCATGTAAAGTTTTAATCAAGAATTGTTCTTGTTGTTGTCATGTTTGTCATTCATAATATTGTAACGCTTACGGCCGACAGGCACTGTGTAAGAGCCGGCGTACCAGAGCAGGTGACGTCACCGCCCTTCCCTGTGATAGCAGAACTACAGCTACTGGGCTGGGGAGAGATCTCTCTTTGGCTCACCAGGCTGGGTCACTGCAGAGTGACGCGGGAGTCCCGGGTTCGAGCCCCCGACGGTGGGGGGCCGACCTAATGCGGCAAGGGCGCCCGCCTGAGCCCCCGTTGCGTTACAATATGTATTCATTAATAACTAATTTATTGTCACCTAGCATGTGCAAACAAGTATATTTTCATACATCTGTGCATACTGTAAAAGTAGCACATGTACTGTAGCAGATGTAAGCTTTTTCTCCCTCTTCTTCCATGGGAATCCTGCTGTACCTGTAAACGCAACCCTGCTGTGTGTGCTGCTCCGAGCTCTTTACTTGTATTTATATTGCAATAAATCCCTCAGTCAAGTGCAGTTTATACAGCTATTCCACTGACAGTCTAAGACATGTACACAGCAGGCAGGGTTTCCGTTTGCCTACCTGTAGATCTGCATTAAACGTTTTCAGCGGTTCTGTTGTATCCCTCCTAATCTGTGTGTTACAGGAGAGCAGCAGATGTGGCTGAGCATCAGGTTAGAGCAGCTGGATTAAAAGTATGACAGTTGCATTAACAGAGACTAAGAGAGTGCAGCCAGGTGTAAAAAGGGGTTTACATCTGCTTGTGGGGGGAGGGTGGCATTGGAAACCCCACGAATCTCCTCCAGGAAGAATCCTCCTTCCAGCCGGGTTCCTTAATCTCAGTGCTTAAACCCGCCATACCCCTGGGCAAGAGCACTGAGAGCTCTCACTTGGACCCTTGAGAGCTAATTGAAAAAGCCCTGCTCTGATGTTATCTCAGCTCAGCCTGCTTAGGGGGTCTGTAGTGCAATGTGTGTGTGTCAGTTCTCCATTGTATTAGTAATATTTTCCTAGTCAGCCAAACCATGTTGACCTTGTTATAGGATATACTCTATATTCTAACATGTTACCTCACTCCACCAAATTTTTTATTCATTTTCATCATCTTCAGTGTATAAATGCTAATGCTTGTATGTATCTGAACTTTGCAAAGCTTTCAGGAGATTTCATTGCTGGTGTTCATTTGTAAAGCCAATATAACCTGTGTTCACCAGTTTCTTCTTGATTTGTATATCGCTTTCTTCTGTGTTTTTTAAAAGAAAAACTGTACATTTCCCTAAGTAGGTTCCTGGAATCATGGAATCGTCAACAACGCCGAGGAAACTGAAACGTTTCCCTCTCAGTTTCCACGGCTGTGACCTGTGCGTCCTTCCTTAGTGAACATTTACTGCTTTGTACAGAAAGAAAAGCCCTTTTCCTCCAGTGTTAAACACCTGCCAGCTCTCTGTCTTTTTCAATTCCGTAATCCGTACGTTTCTACACTCTATTCTTGCAGAAAATGAGCTGATTTTTGCAATTTTATTATGGTGCGTGTTCTCCAGAGGATCCCCAGTACGGCGTTCCGCTCGTTAGCATAGCCGCGGAGAGCCATCTCTCTAATTACCGCTGCAGGGTCGCCGGGACCCAGGCTGTCGGCTTCATTAAAACCCCTGTGCCATGGGACTCACCCTGCCAAAATTAACATCTCACTGACCCCCCTTTTCACTCCTGTCGCAGGGCAGGCAGATAGGAGCTTGGCAGAAGAAGGAAGAGGTCTTTAAAAAAGAGGGAGAGAAGATGCTAATTGTCAAGGCCTGGTCAGGAGCAGCATGCTTTGTGTGCTTCACAAAGGCACTAATGTTTCCCTCAGCATGTGGGTAAATCTGCTAAAGGCCCATCTCCTTCTCTTTTGTGAAGTGTCAGGCTAGGAGAGACAGCAGAAAAAAAGGAGCCTTGGGCAAAGACTCTCGTTGGCCAGCCGACCCACAGATGCTGGGTGATCAGAAAAGTGTCTTAAAACAAACGACAAATTTAATTATGGCTGACAATATCCCTGAGAACCAGGACCCTGAGAATGAATCCAGGTGTGCAAGCTTTCAGATTCACAGTGCCTAGGAAAACCAGCAGGACAGGTACTTATATTTCTGGAGGAGTCCTCCAGAGAACTAAAGTAGTTTTTCAGTAAGAGGAGCAGCTTGAAGATTGAAGAGACAGATGTGTGATAATCTCCAATTGGTGCATGACCAGCTTCCTGACCTTCAGGGCACTGACTACAGGAATTATCTGTCTTTAGCTTACTGATCTGTCCAAGTTATCATGTGGTGGAGGGAGCAGGCAGGTTGCAGAGTCTCTGTATAAACAGATGTATCAAAGTCCAGTCCTTCTTCCTGCAAATTAACCATGAGCTCATCCAGGAGGATGCCGGTGCCTTATGGTGTGGGGTGGCTGATGTAGCACTTTGTGGTTCTGGGCTGATGAATTCCATTTGACATAAAGTATTAAGATGTATCAAATTATATAACTTGCTCTGTTCTAACCTGAGCTAATTAAGGAACTGCTCTCATCAACTGGGCATCCATAATAGATGAAAAACCAAGTTCTAGTCTGTGGCTGGGTGTGTGGAGAAAGTAGTAGGAAGGACATTTCAGCTACTGTTTTAAAAAAAATCCAGTCTAATTAAAAATGCAATCGTACCAATTTCCAGTGCTTAGTTATTACAATATAGTATTGTGATGTTAAAGGAATAATATTCACATATACAGACTGATATATCCCTTTATTTGAAAGAAACCTTGGAAAACTGATCTATCCCCCCTTTTTAAGAAGGGAGTCTGGCAATTAGTTAAAAGGTACATCTAGAAAGCTGTTTATTCCTAAGCTCAGCCACCGTTTAAAAGAAACCCAAAGCCATCACTCTCTTACCACATTGTGAATATTTAACTCTTACTAGTTTAGGTTTTTAGAAACTTGGAGCAATATCTGAAGCTAAGTCAGACATCTTTGAAAGTGGTCCTTGTGAAGTTTTGATTGCTCTGAATGCTGAAAACCTGTCACGGGATGTGTTGGGAATGAAAAGCCAATGAGAGGATAGTGGGCTGTCACTCAACGCGTGTGAGCAGAGCTTATCGGGTCTCTGCCAATCTGAGACAGAGCCCTAAATCCTGGCTGCTCCCATGTACGTCCATATAGGAACACCAGAAAGGTTACAAACAAGAGGAAGCCATTCAGCCCATTAGAAGTAGTAGTTAGTAGTGAATTAATCAGAGGATCTCATCCTGCAGTTTCTTCAAAGAAACCCGGGCATCTGTTTCAGCAACATGGCTGGGTAGCTTGATCCAGACTGCAAAATGCTGTGGTGTAAAGGAGCTGTTCTCAGTTTTAAATGCACTTCCTCGTATTTCCTACCTGTGTCGTCTGTCCAGGCATGTGGAGAGTTTATTATTGGAGAGAGCCCTATCGCTTATGTAGCTTTTTATTGTATATCCGGTCCAGTAAAATGTGCTGCCATTGTGGCAGGATAAAAAGCTAAAATGAGACGGAAGAACTTGCGCCGCGCCCTGTTCCTGCTGGACAGGTGGCAACTGTTTGCAGGGAATTGGGGGTAGTCAGGTTTGAGACCTTCCCCTCTAGTCTGTCCTTAGTCCAGGCTTGGATGATGCAGTGTTTGCCCTGTGCTACTCCTCTCCCTGCTCTGTGCCAGCACTCTTTCCCACAGCTGGCCAGGACCCGGACCCACAGCAGGTGTGGGGGATTATTGAGTGGGCCCAGTGGGGGGAGAAGCCATCCTTGAAGATCTCCCTGCCATAACCCTCAGCTGTCAGTACACTATGAATAGCATGAACATGGACCGTGTGCAACACGTTGAGCGACATTCAGGTTTCACTGATGGCACCAAGTTCCATTTGGAAGCAATGGCGGAAAAACACTTGTTGCAATTGAGAGCAGAAGTCGGATAGGCTAGGCTACAGATTTCTTTCTGAGTAAGTCAGCGGTTATGGAGTAAAAAAAAAATTGCTTATGCTTCCTGAGTACTGTTTACATGTCTTACTGCTTCTAGGAAACTGAAATATTGAAATGAGTTCAATATTGAAATGTTGAACTAGAAGCTTCTTCGGTGCACCATCATTGCGCATTTCAGTTGCCTTCAAGCAGCTGTAGTAGTCTGTAAATCAGGGCTACAGCCACTGTTAATAGCAGACCCTGTTGGCCATTGAACACTTGCAGCAAGAGGAAAGAGAAAAAGGAGATTCATCTCTGTACACACACTCACAAGACACCTAAGTGGTGAAGGAGTAAGAGGCTATAACTCATTTTCCTCTGATTCTTTCCAGGCACAGGTCCTCTCTACGTCAGCAGTGCCCCTGGACAGTAATATCGAAAGAATCACTCAATCATCACAGCCTGCAGACAGTATTGTCAAGAACTGGACTCCATAAACATGGAGGCAGACAGCAGAGGCCCTGTGTGTAGAGCACACATCCATTTCAGTAAAAAACCAAGAGGGAGCAAGAACCAAATCTGAAAAAATAGCTAAAAATACCGTAGTGCAAAGTATAAAAATAGCCAAAGCCATTTACATTTCTCCAGGTATTTCTGTATTTATTTTTCTGTCTACTTCTGTGGGGACCAAGGCTGGAAATGGGCAAGGCTCTCTCAGCACAGACGCAGGCATTCAGCATTAAGTGGTGCAGGATGATGGAGCCTGGGCAGATACGCGGCTCTCCCGAGACAGGCTCGCGGGCTGTGACGTCAGCCACTGGTGCGCCCCTGCCCTGTGTGTGATGCTTCGCTCCCTGTCTCCCCGGGCCTGCTCCATTACTGCCTCGGGGTCTCTGCTGTCAGGGTCCAGCCCGGGCGTTTGATTGAAGTGGTTAAATGTGGATCTGTGGGGCCCAGTGGCCAGAAGCGGTCAGTCTTGTGCGGAGGCCTGGTGCCAATGCCCTGGTCTATTTTCGTCCAGCCAAGGGGGAGAGCCCAGATAGCCCAATCTGTTTTAGAAAGCTTTTTAATTCTCCCACGGATTCTCGTGTGCCCTTTGATAATATTTCATCTTCTATTACTCCTCCGTCATTCTGCTGCCCTCCTCCTCACTGGGCAGCTGGGTCTGTCTGGAGCTGGGGGGCACGAACCAGTCATGACATCCCTTCCTCTTCGTTTTTCACAGCTTCACTCACCAGAAAGGAACTACACACTGCTGGCCTGGCACTGCTGTTTCTGACAGAGCATGGCCCCAGTCCGCCTGGGTCTGTGTAGCCCCTTCACCGATCACATGGAGAAACAATATAAGAGCCTTTTGAATTAGATAGGGCCCCTTCCCCTTTTCTTGCCAATAATCAATATAATTGGCTTCCAATAAAAAGAGGCACTAAAGAAGCAACTAACACTTCAGTTACTGAGGTGATGTTCTTATCAGACTTTTTACTAAGAAAACTGTCAGTTTTCATTTTTCCTATGACAGTTGATTTCAGTGTCCTATGATTTTGTTTTTTATAAAAAAACAACAATTGCAACAATTGTCGCTGTCCTATGGGCAGTGAGCAGTATCGTGTTGATAGAAGGAGTAGGGGCAGAGCAATACAGTGGCTAACAGGCGCAAGAGTATGTTTAAATTTTTTTTTAATTAAATATATTTATAGAAATCATGCTTTTCTTCTGCAGTGGTCGTCATTTAGTAATTCACTTCCATCCTTTGTACTTCCTAAATATCCTTCTGCATAATACATGCAAACAAAGTAATGATCAATTCTTTTCATTATCGGTACCCATGGGGGCTGCAGGCTTGTGGATGCAATATTGTTTCTGACTGACACAGATATAATTGTCAGGAGGTGTTGTTACAGCTCACAATTTATTCTGCATATTAAACTCGCATTCCATATTTTGCATATCCTTATGCATATTACATATCCAGCCAATGTAAGTACAGACTGCTGCACGACTGCATCTTCTGTACTTCATGAACAGGTGTTACACAAATCAATTGTTTTAATCTCCAAGTTTGGTTGTTTGTTGAAAGGATGGGCTTCTCTTCCCACATTTCTGTAGCAATCATGATTGCACCAGTAGTCCAGGATTAAGCTGGTGGAACAGCACTCTAACTGAGCACATGATATTACCAAGGACACACAAAAGCTGAGGGAGCTGGTTGGCGACCTTTGCAGTTCAGCTCCATGTTTCTAGTCTGCTCTCTGATGCTCTGGGTGGCAGAAGAACAATTTTGCAGCTTGAAATCGAGAGGCACAGCAGTGTTCAAGAGTTGAGGCCTGGTTGACGTGTTTGTGACAGGTGTCTGCTTTTGGTAAAAATAGATTTATTGGTGCACTTAACATTACATTTTGGAATGTAATGCTATTGAGGGATTCTTTTTCATTTGTTTTGTTTAGTTTAAAAAAAATCTTTAAAGGCTGCAAATGAATGGAGAGATATACAATATGATAGATCATGGGGTGGTCTGATAACAGTGTACTTACTTTAATTTTAAAAATGGTTTGGCCAAGCACGTATCTAAATATAGTTTTGTTGTAGTTTTCTATGGTAGACAAATACATTGTCAAATTATTAGGTAGTCATACAGCAGGACAAAAAATAATCTCTCATATAGACCAATAGAAAGGCGTACAGTGAAGGATTAACACTACTGCTCTGTGGGAGGTAGTATCACAGCTCTGCTGTGAGTGTGTGAGCACATCAGCTCCTCTTGATGTGGTGCCAGGCCTGCCTGTAATTTAACATCTCCCAGCTGCCCCCACATCCCAGGACACCTGCCTCATGAGGAACACTGCATCCACACCCTGGCTCCATTGAGTCTCCTCCACAAGCCACCCCTCCCCTCCCACAAACCCAGCGCCCGGACTCCTCTACAAATCACTGCCAGACATTTAAAAAGGTCTTTCTGCGATGTGAACTGAAATTTTATAATATTCACGTGTCGGCAGTTTTGGAGATTGTAACCAACAGGCAGCAATGCAAGATACTCTTATCATTTTCCTTGTCGGAAGAGCAGCATCTTTACTGAAAAAGTCACTTTTTTGTGCAGAGTATGAGACTCCCAGGAAACTGCTGTACATCCCACTTTCTCTGTGCTGCAGGCTGGAATGGTGATGAAGTGCTGGAGCTTCTGGCTGGGGCTGCTCCTCGTCCCCATGGTGTGCCTGCTGAAAGATGTGGCATGGAGAGCGTGAGTACCTGCCCCCAGGAGGAGTCCTGACCGACTGACCACGCAGCGATCCCACATCCACACTGTCCTAGCCTGGGAGGGTCTGTCTGTCGGCTTCCCGGCACAAACTGTTATGAACTGTTATCATTTCTTGACATACGCAGGTTAATGTTCACGGGAACCTAGGAAATTCGGTCACTCTCAAATTCACTTACAAAGCCTTATGCACCAGGACAAAATACGTTGTTCTTGCTAATTTTATTTTTTTTAAGTGGAAATATTTCCTGCCTCCATGATCTACCAAATCCCTCTGAAATCTGTGGGCTTCTTTGGGGGCTAAGGGTTGGTTTGTGGAAGTTGTACAGAAGTTGTACCCCTGCGTACATGTTTTGTGGGTGACCCCTGAACTCTGACCTCTGGCTTCTGGTTGCCTGCAGGGGCAGGCACACGTACAGGAAGTCCCTTCTGGAGGAGGTGCAGGAGCTGGAGGCGCAAGCCCAGGACCCAGGGGCAGCTGTGCTTCGGGACACCAACGGACGCAGGTGAGCCAGAGGAACGGCCTGCGCAGTCCTAGAGATGACGGTGTAGATGGTGACCCGTTCATCCGTGGAGTCAGGAGTCCTTGTAGACATGTGTAAAGACAATAGTCTACAGGAGGCAGGAACCTATTACCTGGAAAAACTCTCCTCCGGCAAAAGACAAAGCTAAAAATAGCTTAATTGAAGTGATTCCTCTGTTCTAAAACATTCAAGAAGGTGTAGATGTATTTTTGGGGAAACAGACGCTGCCAGTAGGCAGTGACCTCTAACACTCCCCTCATCCCGCACTGTATCCCTTTTCCCTTCGTGGTGCGAAACAATGCTGGGCATGCTAAACTGAGTGAATGAAGTCTTACACAGGCCCTCTTATCCCGGCCAGTGACTTCTTCATATTTTCCACTAGCCCAAGTCATCACACGGTCAACCAGCTATCCACTGCCACTGCGCGCCTCCCATCAGCCTGACCGTGAGAACGGCCTAAAGAGAAACTAAAGGGTCTGATGAGGCAGAGGAGCGAATCACCTCCACTGCTGTTAGCCTGTTAGCTGTTAGCGGGACTGGAACAACACTGGAATACCACTAGAACACGCTGAGACGAACTGATACCGCTCAGGTAGCCTGCAAATTCCAGGTCCAGGTCTTTTCAGTGATATTCATTAATCCTACTGCTCTCGCTGGGATGCTTGTTTATCAGGACGAAAGTCTCTTTTTCGTTCTCCTGACCCTAAATTGCCACGGCAGGGTAAGCAGCACCTTTCCTACGGTATTTCGAACAAGAAGGAGCCCGGGAAGGTGCAGGTTTCCGGCCTGTAGGTTTGGCGTTTGCAGTATAAACCTGTTGGTGGGGGGGCTGCATGGAGGAAAAACCCGTCCATGCGTAGCGTTGCTCTGTCTCTCAAAGTCAGGACTTCAGGGATACTTCCGCCCGGTCCACAAGGCCTTGGGGACCCTCTGCCCTTTGCCCCGGTGCTCCTGT
Organism: Lepisosteus platostomus; assembly: GCF_059453375.1. Lineage (NCBI taxonomy): Eukaryota > Metazoa > Chordata > Actinopteri > Semionotiformes > Lepisosteidae > Lepisosteus > Lepisosteus platostomus. The sequence goes on along the minus strand of NC_142617.1, from coordinate 5,284,171 downwards.
CCATGAGCAGACAAGCAGCAGCTGGGGGAGAGACCGGTGTTTTCTTTAGTTAGAGCAGCACTGCAGGACTTCCTCTGGGATCGCTGGGCCCTCCCTGAGCATGCAGGCACACAGGCAGCCACTGCCAGTAGCCAGTGACCTCTAACACTCCCCTCACCCCCCACTGCAAGAGGCACACATCCGTGCTCTTGTCCGTGTTGATCTTTCAAACCGCTTAAAAACATATTAAGACCATGTTAAACTAACAAGGCCAACTGGATGAAAGCAGTCGAGATTTTCTCCCTCATCAATTCTTTTACAGCCTCCCCAATGAAGTCCTTTCTTAATTATTTAATTATATTGGTGTTGATTTAGGTTTCAAAGTTTTGCACTTTATCACATTACAAATCTTAAAAAATGCAAGTGTTAACAGTAAGTGTTAAATTGAATTGAAATTAAATGTGTCAGTTCAAATAATTCTTACTATATCTGATTCACGGTTATTGATTCTGCTGTTATAGAGGGCGTGTTTTGTACTACTGTCTGCTTTATTCTTGTCACTTACAGCAACACTGCAGCTAGAGAAACTGTATGTGTTCTGCAGATCATCTTAAAAACCTCAGACATCTGTGAACAGTTGCTGGAAATTATTTGAACAAATTTGTGTCAGCCCTGTTTATTCAGAGACCCAAACCTATGGCAAGCTCTTCTGCAAGTTTGGGTAAATAATTAAGGACCTGATTTTCCAAAGTTTGTAAGGCCTTAACAAATGTGTACAGAAATCAAACTTCAAAAATTAAAGTTACATTTTCTAAAATGAATTGGGACAGGTATAAACAGAAACAGTACAGTATAAATAAACATTGTTTATCTTAAAGGAACAGTATAAATATTGTCATAACCAGGGAAGCTTACCCAAAATTATTTTCTTCCTAATTGGAAAGTCTATTACAAGCCTGTTCAAGGGGAATTTAAATGTTTTGGAAGTAAACATTGGCGTAAGTTGATTGAAATTAGTTTGACATGATTTAAAAATGTTCACTTCCTCCTTTTATTTTTATCTTTTCACAGACCGCAGTCAAATCATGTATGCCTGCCTGTCAATGTGTTTCCTAGCTGCATTAAGTCTAAACATGCGTAAAGTTACTACATGTGCCCTACACACTGCCTCGCTGATATCGCACTAATATTCTGTGAACATTTTCAGGAAAATGAGCAGTGTTTCCTAGAATATAAAAAAGTGCATGTACACACAAGGGGGAGACTGAGGCAGAAAGAGAGGTACAGGTATTGGTTGATTTTTGATGTGTCTGGTTTGAACTCTGACCCCTCCTGGGAGGTTGAAGTGCTGTTTTTTTCACCACCCATTACATCGTTCTTTGTATTTGGTTTCTTTTTTTTTTTCTTTCTCATTGCCATCTCTTTCTTTCCGTCCACATTCCTCCGCGCAGAACGCCTTGAGTGATGACGTGCTTGCGTGGAGATCACGTAAGAAGCGCAGGCTGAAACGCACCCCAACCCCGACCCCCACACTCGCACGCCAGCTCCCTCTTGGCACAGTGCTGTTTTCCTCCTGTTTCTAATTGGTCCCAGGTACCCTGGGTGGTCCTCCATCTGTGAAGCAGATAGAAGACGGCAGCGAGCGTATCCACTACAGCTTGTGGTTCTGTGGTTGTGTCGTGCTGTGGTTGGTGGTGTGTTGTCGTTATCTTGCGTTATGTTGTGCTGTGTACCTCAGAAGACCTGTGACCTGTGTGTCTTATCACCCTCTTCACCCCCTTCCTTCGTCTTGAAGGAACTCAAAGAATCGGCTTCAATATGTGCCACGATTCTTTTACTGTAGAAGTGCTCCGTGTTTTCAAACCCGAATGCGCTCATCTGAGCTCTGAACGTGGTCCTTTGATTCATTTTATTTCAGACTTGAAAATTGTGAATATTTCTGTCAACGCCCCTTGTAAACACTATTCAAGACTGAAGAGGTCTCGTTCTATTAAGAAGTTCGAGTAGGGAGCTTTGTCAGCGTGTGTAGGCTGCACAGGAACAGGTAAAGGTTTATTCCATGCTGGAAGGAAAAGAAAAGAGACAAGTTAAGTCTCTTTTCCACAGACTTCAGTGTTTCAGACAAAACGTGCGTTTTCTTTTCCTTGCAGCATGGAATAAACCTTCACCTGTTCCTTAGTTCCATTAACCTGTCTTTCTCAGACTTCTGGGACCAGGAATTATCTATCATTTGACTGCTTTCCGGAAGATCTTGTCATTTTTGTGTTGGTGCAACCAAAAAATGAGAGATTCTAAACAAGATCTCACAAAGACATGATATCATTTGAATCATATACAATAAGGACTCCCCTTCAGATTTAAATTCTGCACTTTTGCCTTGGTTGCAGCTCCTTTATTATCACCTCCCCACTGAACAAGACAACAAAGAGACAGTATAAAGTTCAATACTTTTTATAGGCTGCTTCTTATGTGCTGCTGCTCTTATATTTACTCTATACTCTTGCATTTGTCTGCACAATGCTTAACTTGCCAGGGGTTGGCCGAGCTCTGAATAGTCAATTAGTATTTCATCTGTTGCTCCCACAGTGTTTATAACCTCTCTGTTTGTGTACCATCTGCAAATTTGTAAGTTTGCAAGCCCCATCAGTGTTGTGCCGTGTGTGTTCCTGGGGCCAGGAACGTGTGAGTGTGTTTACACAGATCCCCAATGTCTGGCCGAGCTGCCACAGCCTTAGTGACACAGGCTGATTTCCACTGAGACCGCCTGTGGGCTGAACATAAACAACCTCCATTTGTTTCTAATTACACCAATTACTTTGCCATTGTAAACACAGTAAACTGCTGTTTGGTGAGATCTTCTTGATGGGCCTGATGTGATCGCCTTCGAGGTCCTGCTGCAGCTGGGGTCGAAGTGTTTTCTCCCTCACTTCTTCAGGGTTAGCCCTTAACGGCAGGAGTAAAGCTGTTTCAGAGCAGCCGCTGTAACAGTGACTGGGAAAATGGCACCCGTACACACATCACTGATACAGGACCAGCACAGCACCCACCCCCTCCCCACTCTCTGTCCAGCCCAGGCCCCTGTGGAGAAACAGGGGGAACATGAGTCTGGCTTGGTACTCTCCGTTTACTCCACACGGCAGAAGACAAGCCCCTTCTACCTGACCAGCTAAAGAAGGCACAAGGGGTGCAGCTCTCTGCAGCATTCTGTATCCTGCAGCAGGAGAGGTTGGGGGGTGAGGGAAGAAGGGTGTACCTCGATTCAGCCGGTGGGCAGCAGCCTTTGATCCTCCATTAGGGAACTTTAGACAGTTTGGCTGAGACTTTGCCCTCCTGTCCTGCTCCCCCGCCAGCCTGGACTGCGAGCTTCGCCCCCTGTTCACTCAGAAACGTCCGTCAGAGCCCCTCCTAAGTCTCTCTGTACTAATGACCAGTTAATTGCAGTGGAGCCTTTGAACACTCCTAATCCCTTTTGTGCTGTTTGATGTAGTTCCAGGGATCTGAAAGGGCCACTCACGGGGTTTAATTCCTCCCAGGACGGCGGGTTCACTCACGCCTGCCTTCTGCAGCGGCTGGCTGGAGAGCTTACAAGAGGGGATTTAAAAAAGCTTTTTGAGCAAAAAATCCACTTGTTGTCAAAGATTAAGATACAAATCTAACAAGTAGAAAAGGGAAATCAAATGAATGTTGCTTTATTTTTCACTTGAACATAGTTTTGGAACATTAGCTTGTGTTGATGGTAAAAGTAGAGCATTAGAGAAAAATACTCCTGGAACGTTGGAGCTAGTACCAGCACGAACAAATACTTTTTAAATGTATTTGGCGCAGGATTTCCAAATGCATTTCAGTAAGTTGTAGTTAGTATAGTTTCAACAGACCACCCTCTGCAATCAAGGGCTGATGCATGCAGACCTGCAACAGGGTTCACTGTCGACCTTCTTCATGATAGTTATGCTTCTCAAATGATGAATCATTCGAATAAATGGTACTGCCGTGTAGGCACAGAGAAGCACAGTGCAATCATGATGGAAGTGAAATGGGACACAGATCCTTGAAAACAGTTGTAAAGGAAAGTCAGTGGAATACATGTGTGGGGAAAATAGTTACCTGCAAAAACTAGCACAGTACAGTTTTATTTAGTCTCAACGGTGATGGGCTAGTTATAAAACAACAACAGAATGCAATGAAGGCTCCCTGGACAGAAAGGGTGTGAGACTGAAGTGTATTTATTTCCTTTATGATGCTCAGGCCCTGCCCTGGGACTGTTCTTTAAGAGCTGTTCGGTAGATTGACTTGGCAGCTATCACAACACTGAGCAGGGAACACCAGCAGACCCTCGAGCAGGGCCAGCTCTTTATTGCTCCTGTGAGTTCCTGGCCATAATGAGGGCAGAATTCCCCTGTCTGTCACACCGTGGGGTCATACGCTGGGGGAGCATCAGTGTGCTGAGGACATACGTCTGCTCCCCAGCCATCCTCTGCTTCACAGCCCACAGGGTATCACTCCGTCTTCTCCCACAGGGGCATAATGGACAACTCCAGACTGTCTGACTCACTGCCTGTTTGTGTATGAGTAAAGAAACAGCTTTAAGGTCTGTGTGAGAATAGGTGTACAAAGCATCCCTGCTCTGCTTCCCTGAGCGAGGGGATATTGTATTATTTGTGCCGCTGAAAACAAATCACCTTAATGTGCCCTCAAACTCCACACTGCTCTGCCACAGCAACAATCACGAGCTATACAGCAAAGCCAAATACTGCTTAACAACACACTCTTAATTGATTGTCTCAGCATGAGTCTTTTGCCTTTCGTTGGACAGAACTGCTCCCATCTTTTGGTTGAAAATGCTGGCATTAGAAACCATACAGAAGAGGCCATCCTTCATTCTTTGACTTCTCTGCTTCACAGAGAAGGGTCGTGCCTGCTGCTTTCTGCTATCGAGGATCTCTGGGAGAATACAGGAGTAATAATATCTGGGAGGAAGCTGTATGCGGCTCTCTGTGCCAATGACAGCCAACACTGCATTGTGACTGTTTTAAACTAGAATATTTGAAAAGAATTCTAGCTACTGCTGCAGCATGCACTCACACAAGTGAGTAAGAATAATTCTGGGGTAAGCCTTCGGTGTCAGCGGAGCTGTGAATGTGCCGGGGCAGTGACAGAGAAAGAGTGAAGTCGGTGCTGAAGTGAATGTTTTATTAATCAGCGGATTAGCTGCAGACACTTCTCCCCCTCTGTCTCCTCAAGCCCTGCACACTCACGTTCGCATTCCTGTATTAGTCTCCCTCCATTGACCCTGTTCTGTTTTCACTATTCCAAAACATGCATTGGGAAACACTGGCTAAAGTGAGCTATGTTTGACACATCAAAAGAAGAAGCTCTTTGCAGTATAAAACAGCCATCTCTGTTGTGGGAATGCCTCAAAATGACCTGTTTGTCAAGAGTTACTGACTTTGTGGGGACACGACCAAAGCACATGCCAGAACCCCAGATTCCTCATGAAGAGCCACAGCAGGGTGGTTTCATTCAATTAACAGTATCGTTATTTATACATATATCTTACAGCGTCTTGCAAAAATCTTCACCTTCTTCCAATGATGTCCCCATTTTCTTCAATTACAGTTGATTTTTAACTTAAACCTGAATGCTCAAAGTGAACACTTTTCCAATTGAGAGAAGTTAAATGTCAGCAAAAAATGCAGAGAAAAAATCAAAACTAAATTATGTCGATGGCATAAGTATTCATTAACCTGAGTCAATACTTATACACACAACAATGAAAACAGACTTTATCACAGAGGTGTAGTTTCTCATATAAGCATAGATTGGGAAATCAGGTGAAGTTAATACTACTTCTCTACCTACTTTGCGTTCAAAGTTGCATGATTATGAGAACTTGAATCCATTGTATTTATTTTTATATGGGTCCAAACCAGTTGGTTCTTCATACACAGATTGAGCACCCACCACCGTGGTCTTCACCCATGGCTCTGGAGCCTATTGTAAGGCACAGTGCTGCATCAGCATGTACAGTCCTAACATGTCCTAATATGAGGACTCAATTGATCACTCTTGAGCCATTCTCCTCTGGAAGCCAGCACATTTGCAAACAGTAGCAATAGTGCTCGGCTTGAGGACTTTTTCTAGTAATTGCAGCATTTCCTTCTTATCCACTGGGACAGTTTAATATCACGCCTCCATCTTGACTTAATCCCGTTTGTCACTTTGGCCCTGATTAGATGGTGACCAGCCAATTACAGGCTCGTTAGTTCACACTGCCGGCCAAAGTGGCCTCCATTGTGTGCCAGAATAATCAGAGCTCATTAGAGCTCCAGTGGGTCAATTGATGGAGCTGCACATCTTTTTTTAATTAGTCATACAAATGAGGCAGCAGGACCTCTGCAACCAGCCCTGAATTATTCTGTTTGTTTGGGTGACTCGTGATTTGAATTTGCAGAGCCAGATGTTCAGCAGCCCATGTCTATGGGCAGGGAGAGGCGCTCCTCAGGGCTGTGTCTGACCCAGGGGGTCAGCACTCACCCACACTCCTTCCTCTTCTTCCCCTTTCATTTGTTGTTTATTTTAATCTTTTTTGGCAATCTAACGGGATATTTAAATTGAGGTATTCAGCAACACATACAGATGAGATGCAGTATAGCCCAACCCCTGTCATTGCTATATAACTTGAACTCCTGTGAGTGTTCACATGGTTTGTTAGAATTTAAAGTAATAGTCCAGTCATGTATAGATCATGCCCTAGGGCACTCGCACTGTGGGCTCTCTTCTTTCCTTCCTACTCGAAATCCTCAAAAAGCCAGTGAGCTCATATATTCCCTCCTGCAAGTCAAACAGCTGCTGTGGCACTTCTGGGGTTTCCAGATCCTGCTTGGGTTTTGAAAGCATCTTTCCTGTGAAGCACACTAAGTTGTAAAATCGAGACTTCTAAACTGCTGAGGTGCCAAAAAAAAAATCGGTGGTCTGTGAAGTCCAGCTCACACACTAAGACTGATCTTTTGACAATTCTTAAAAGGTGTAGTATATCTTGCCTTAATTTGGTTAGACAATCGACTCATGATCAATAGATTCACTTGATTTCTGGTACTATTAAATCATGAGGCTCGTTCTTTGGGCCTTGATCAGCAGGTCCATCAGACAGGATGTAATTCTTGCCAAATGAACAGACCTTGTCCTGTCCTTCAGACACGTCAAAGTCAACCATTTGGTCTGAAGCTTTGACTTACTAGACGATTATTCTGCTGAATCCTGCAATGAAACTAGGCTTCAGAGGCAACTTAGTGAGTATGTTCTTCCTAAAACTGGGTCTGCAGTTTGGTTGAGTTTCATCTCCTATAGACTCGTTCAATCTGTGATATCCCAACCGTATCAAATTCTCACTTTAACTCACTCTCTTACCTTACCTGTCTCGTTCCCTGTCCACCTCACTCTTTCTTTCATTCCCTCTCTCCTGCAGCCTCAATGAGCGCGCCCATCTGCTGACTCGAGTCTTCAAGAAAACACCTTCCAGCCTCGTTCGATCTAACTCGGTCCAGCAAACTGTGTCACGTAAGTCGCAGAGCCCTGGCAGGCTGAAATCCAGTTTGGATGTGACCTATCGATTTGCTTTTTATTTTGACGGTCACATTTTAATGCCTTCTCTCCACACTTAACAACCATGTGTGCTTGGTAACAACACAGTGAACCCGAGGGCTATCAGGAGCCTGAAACTGCAGAGCAGTGAATTTAAACAAAGAACCACTTTATGCAAAGGGTTGTGGGAGTATGGAACATGTTTCCCAGCCACTACCCTGGCTTCTTTCAATAAACAGCTGGATGGGATTAACAGATTGAATAGAGGCATAATGAGCCAAATTACCTCCTCTTGTTTGTAACCTTTCTTATGTTCTTAGGAATTCTGTGTAGCACAGTATAGCCCTTTTGGATTTAGTACGAAATAGCTTTTCTTCCACACCCAAGGTTTACAACAAGGAAAGATTTTCTGTTGTATCATATTATAATATTCTTGCACTTTTCTTAAAACGAGGACTTGTTTTGTCTGATCATTAGTTTGAGTTTCCACTGAGTCACTTCTTCCCTTCTGTGAAAGTTATGTATTATCTTTGTTTTGTGAAAGTCCCTGAAATTTGCAACAGTTTTAAAACAGAGATCTGGGGTTTTCTGCTCCTGTCCTCTTGTTTATTTTGGCCACAGAATAACACGTGTCAAACAGCCTGAAAGAAGCAGCTCAGCACCAGATACTCCAGCTGCCCTCAGAAGGTCTTGTTCAGAGAGGGGATCTGTGTGCAGACAAACAGGGGCTCCAGCATGCTTTGGGATTGGATTTCCAGGCTGTGTTTTTTGTGGGGAGGGTTAATCAATTGTTTTCTTAGAGCCAGTCCTGAGCTCAGATCCTCTCTTTTCTCTCCAAAAGCACACCAGAAAGCATGTTCGAGCATGCACAGACAAAGCTTTGCAGTCACACTTGCGGATTATACAGGCGACACAGGTGATTTGGGTTAATAGTGCTCACACAGAGGAGAGGGGAGAAAGCACACAGCTATTCTGAATAGATAGGAAATGTCATTATTCCTCCTTAAGCAGGCCGATGGTGGCTGACGTCTCCGCACCCTCTCTTTTCAGATGGCTATGCCTTCTCTCAGGAGGAGCATGGCGCTGTGTCTCAGTCTCAGGTTGTGCGCTCCTATGACACGACTCGGAAGCGCTCTGAAGTGGAATAGTGTCCAGCGGCCACAGGACTGCGTCGTGGGCCGCCACAGCCACAGAGGACTCAGAGGTTTCACCGTGGGGAAAACTGCCACCCGCCAACAAAAAGACATTGAATGACACGCTCATTTCTGTGGCCTTAGCCAATAGCATACCTGTGGAATACTGATTAAACATCTCAGACATAAACCTGAGTGACTCGCCATCATGGCTGGGTGCTTTTTGGGGTGTACTGATCATTTCTAGGCAGGCTGGCTGATGGGATTGCTCATTCCTGCTTTGTCCCACTCCTGTCCCTTGGTCCAGGTCTCTGTACTGCAGAAGGAGGTCCTGCACAGCTGCACTGTGCCGAGCTGCAACAGCTGAGATCCCTTTCCATTATTCAGTCCACAGCACCTCCCGGGTTCCCCACTCGACTCTCATATTTCCTTCACACTGTAGCTTATTCAAGGAGAGGAGAGAACAAATGTATTATACTTAGAAAGATAACGGGTGTTTCCCAGGTCAGTGCAAATACAGAATGTTAATGGTGACACAGACTGTGCAGCCTTCCAACACAGTGGAGTCTCTGAGTCTTGACAAATCTTGACATACTGGTTGATTGAGTTAAGGACTATAAGGATTGTCTAAGTGCTGTTCCATGACAGGGGGAGCTGATAAGGTCTGTGCTGGTCTGTATTTATCTGTGACTTCAGAGGGAATCCCACACTGCATAGTGTAGTTCTGTCAGTCAGGTTTGAGGTTAAAGGGGAGAACTGTCCCTGTGGGTGCTGCCCTGGGTAGTTTCAGAAGCCCTAACCTTGCCCAGGCAGATCAAATCTGTCAAATACTGTTTGCAAACAGTGAGCTTTTCCTCTGCATGCCAGCTCGTCTAATTTCTGTGTTCGAATGCCTCATGACTGAATGCGATGCTGGGATTTGGTTTTCACACCTGCCCTGTGGTGTGACCCAGGCATTGTCATCGTCCACCTGAGAACCCTACCAGTAAGGCCCTGCGCACTGCAGGCGCCTCCTTCTCCCCTTCCTGGTTTTCTCTCCGTCTAAGCCAGGGTTTAACACGTCAGTCACCGCGAGAGCGGCTGGTTTTGTGTCTTCAAACACCTGCGCAGAATTATTTTCATTGAGCTGACTTTGACGAGGACGAGGACAAAACAATAAATTCCATCCACATCTGTCTTTGTCCTGGGACCAGCGAGCACACGCCCTGGGAAAAGGGCATTCTGGGGTGTTTTTAGAGCTCCTTCCAAGAGACACGCCGCGGCCGGATATTGAAACCCAAAGCAAAGACCACCGTCTGGCAGAGTGGAAAAGGCGCCGCTCGCTCCGCAGACCTGACTGGGTCCTAAAGCTCTTCCCCCCTGGCCAGGGATGCCTGGCGCTGCCATGAAAGGACCTGGATTTTTTAGCCAAAGAAAGCTGACCCCCGTCACAGAGGCTCGGTGAAGCTTCCTGTTCAAAGGCGCGTGTAGTTGCGCTGACCGAAAGGAAGACTAGAATGCCAGGTGGCTGGAAGCATGCAGTCAGGGTTCATTAAATATTCCTGTGCCTCTTTCGAAGTGTTTGTTCGTTCATTTGTTTGTTCAGCGGTTTGTAGTGATTGCGCACATAGGGTCGGGGCGGGGGGGACGAACTGTTCCCCGGCACGAACTGTTAACTACGCCAAGTGAGATCTGGTCAACTCAAACTAACCCCGGCGCCTTTCAGCAATAGGAGAGGTTGCAGGCAGACCTGCATTGTGTAAAATCCCTTTGTGCACCGTGCAGCAGTACAATAACAATATTTCTATTACACTTGGTCACATTTTGATTTGCCGATAAGAAGGATATTGATTGAAGGTCAATTTAATCATTACAAGTGTGACAACGTAAGGGATTTCTTTCCGAGCTGTTCTTTCTCTTTTTACTGTAACGTCGCATGTCAACCTGCTCCACTGTAAAGGTAAAAAGAGTATCCTGTTGTTTGCACATTGATTATTAATTATAGTTTTAATACTCAAATGAGTCTGTTTTTCACTTGTCCAGTAATCTTTTATTGTTTTACAGATGATCTTTTTAAAAATCAAACATCTGCGGGGAATGGTCAAATTGTGAAGTCCCACCAAATGCTGATAGATAGATGTTTAGTTGTTTTTTTTGTTTTGATTATGTGGTAAGATGTTATGACCCTCAGTCTTATCTTGGAATTGGTGAATTCTTCTTGCTCCTAATGGTACAACAATGTTTAATAATAAAGCCTAATAGTACAGTAATTACAGCAATGTGTATCAATTTAATTCTCAACTCTTAATCTGAGACTGCAGCTGGCCTTCGGCTCAGCTCTTAGCAGGTAATTGGTGCCCAGAGATGTAGTCCACAATACTGTAACGCATACGGCCTCCATTGCTTGCGAGAGACGGTTTACCAGCGCAGTGACGTCGCCGCCCTTCCCTGTGGATAGCAGGGCCCGCAGCCGCCGGGCTGACGGGAGATTTCCCTTTGGCTCAAGAGGCTGGGTCCCTGCTGAGTGACGCCGGGTTCGAGCCCCCGACGGTGGGGGGCCGACCTGATGCGGCAGGGGAACCCCAAAGCGCTACAATACTAACAGGTCAGTGAGCTTGTTCTATTCCAGGAACAGCAGGAACAGGCAGGTGGGATTGAGAGGGTTACAGCCCTGCCTGCCCTCAGGCTGGTTATAAAGTTCTGTGGTCTGCACTGATGAAGAGACTGATTGCCTTGCCAATTAAAACTAAATACAATATGATGGAAGCAATGTTATACAACAAGGACATATTCCTAAATGCATGCGCAACTCTGAAGGTCGATTGAATTGTCCCTTTTATCCATGCTGCCTTTCCTGTCATTCATAGGAGCAGCAAGCTGAACAGTAGCGAATTCTCCCTGGGCTTGTCAATATGAAATACAGGTGAACACTTCTGTTTTTTCTCCCTTGACTCAAGTCAAGGGAAAAGCATTTTCCCCTTAGCCCAGGTCCTGCAGAGTTGTGTGCAGATGAAGAGGGAGAAACATGAAGCTCTCTTTTTTGGGATTGATACCTGGGATCTATCTGGCGTATGGGAGCACAGAACTCCCAAAACATGTGCGAGTCCATTGTCGGAGAGGTGTGAATGGCGCGCAGCTACAAATGTGTCTTGATAGTTAATGAACAGCAGACATCAAATTGAGTTATCATGGTGCTTGCGGTATATTGACCAGACATGCGCTTCACTAGACAGTGAGTTAAAATGAGGAACGGAAATAAAAGGCACACCGTGCCAGAGAAAGAACCTGGCTGGTCTGATGCATGGGTTTGACCCCTGTAAGGTCCCTGGAGAAAAGAGATGGTTTTGTTCTCCTTTTTCCTTTAGTTATGGAAAGCAGTTCCACTCCTGAAGGAAATCTTGTTGCTGGAAATATAGAATTTGGAAAAAAGAGAGAGTAATTGGGGCCCCCGGTGTGTACAAGGTAGTGTCAGGTGTGCAGCAGTGCCAGGGTTATTCCATTTTAAGATATTCTCCCTCTCCCAAGGTTTGCTGTGCTGTCAAGATCGGTTCCAAGAACCCTGTGTTTATCCCCACCACGGGTGTCTCTGTGGGAGATGCACTTTTCCCAGCGTTCCATACCAATCCCGATACTTTTGCCTGCCCTATGGGAGCCTGAATCCAGGAGCTGAGCCCTGAGCTGATCTGGCTGTGCGCTGTGACGGCCTGTCAGCAGGTGTGCCCAACTAGCACTCGGCCCTTCTTGTCGCTGGCTCTCTGAAGCTTTTGAACAAGTTAAAAATAGCCCCCCGAGGAAAGGCCTTTTATGAGAAGTGCTCAGCTGCCAATTTCAGGCGAATTTTCAGGGTGCCGAGAAGAACCGCCCAGCGTAGCTGCCGCGTGAGACTTACTGTTATTGTTCTAAACGCTCTCGTACAGTTGAACAGCTGCTCGTTTTTTCCAAAACAGTTCCGTCACATGGTGGGTCGATCGTACGAAGATAATATGGGCTATTGCTAGATGTGGGGGGGGAAAAAACCAACATAAAACATAAGACTTGAGCATTAAAGCCCGTGGAATATGAAAGGAATGTTAACGGAATATGGAGGCACAGGGCACTTCCCAGAAAGGAAAGAACTCGGATTGTGGTGTCGTAGGTGTGTGTGTAGCACTACAGCAGTGTCTAGGTGTGTGAGGTGGAGTAGTCTTAGCAAGACCCCCTTTCTCCTCCAAAACAACTCGGCTGTTTCCTGCATCAAGACAGTTGTTGGAAATATGAGCACACAAACCATAAGGATGATTTTAAACTTCCAATGTGGAGAATGGATTCCCTAATCCATGCAGGGGGGATGTCTATCTTGTCAAACCTTTCCTAAAACTCCTCCTGTATCCCACTTTGTTTCGTAGGCGCTTTTCACTGGGTTGGTTTCCATAGAAACCTGCCAAGGACTAACATAAAGCTCCAAGGAAAATGTAGCATCTTTTTTTTTTTGGTTCTGGGTGGAATAGTGAGAAACAGTGCGCACGCCTGTGAACCTGCAAAGCTTCTTTGTTCCTGTGCCGGGGCTGCGAGTGGGATGAAGGACTCGAGCACGGCCCCGGCGGTGGAGCCCTGAATTTTAATGCTCTGGGTGGCTGTGATGAGGCTCGAAACAAAACTAGGACATGATTTCCAGTGACTTATTGGTAGCTGATTTGTGAATTCTGAGACCCAAATGTTTTTTTGCTTACAATTCTTAAGACTATTTTAAATATAATTGAACCTACGATGGTTTCTTTGACAAGTATATCTGTTTTGAAGCCATCCAGACTCATTATTATTATTATTTTTATTACAGCCATGGCAGAGAAGGTACAGACACCGAAAGGCCGCAATTTATTCCTGGGTACAGTGAGCACAGGACCAGCCTCAGCTGAGTGGAGCCTACCGGAGGGAGTGGAAACACAGAGGAGTTCAGAGATGTATGATGGAACCAGATAATTTACAGCCTTAAAAGTCAGTAACAAGATCTTATATTGTAAACTTGACTTTATGGGCATCCAGTGCAGAGATTTAAGTGTAGGAGAGATGTGCTGTGAAGGTCTGGTGTAAGTCAGTCACCTGGCTGCAGTTTTGGACATACTGTAGTGCAACCTACGGAGAAGAGTGTAAGGGAGCCCACAGAGTAAAGAGCAGCAGAAATCAAGTCTTGATGTTATACAGTACATACAAGGATCAGGCACTCAGCATTGGACAATGATAAATGTCTAATGTAGGAGATATGTCTAAGGCGAAATAAAGACGGCTCTGAAGACAGAAAAGGACTGCAGCTGAGGTGTGAATGGGGAGATCATCCACCATTACTCAGGCTCTCCAGCTTTTCCAGCTGACACTATAGTGCTTACAACTACAAAGTAGAGACTAATTTTGTCCAGTTTTATTAAGTGGTAAGGCATGGGTCCTAGAAACCATCTTTCATGCCAAGATGCTTTATGAATATCTACCTAGGCAAACGAGCGTAGGGAGATTTTACTGTGCATTCTGAATAATTGTCTCGTTGTTATCCATCCTGCCCCCTATTAGCTGGGCTTTGCGCTGTGCTGTGCTTGTAGCGACACTACTCCCTTGCTGTTTTCGTGAGGAGCTGCGCTGCCTGCTAGTGAAACTACAGTCTCTCTCTGACCCGCAGTGACACTGACCCCTCTTCACAGGAGTCGCAGCCCAGGCCCCTGGAATGCAGGGCTCAGCGCTTCCCCACTGCCTGAATAACACCCCAGCAGGGACTCTTGTCCCATTGAATGAGAACAATTCACGAGTCCTGGACAAATCTGTTCAAGTGAATCTTTCCTTCAAGAGCCGGCCCTGAGGAACAGCCGGGGAACATTTTAATTGCTGTGAATGACAAGCTGGGAGACAATGAGCCTGAAAGGAGCCCTGTGTTTACTACAGCGTTTTGTTCCTGGTCTTCGCCGCAGTCCCAGGAACATCTGTATCTTGTCAGCTCGGAGAGAAACTGAGCACAGTGAACATCTAGCTGGACACTTTAAATTAAACAATGGCTACAGATTGGTGTGAACTCCCAGCTGAGTACCCCAGGACAGACCAAGGAATTTCCCCAAAATTTCCCTTCAGCATCCAAAGGCGCTGTGTTAAAGAACGGTGACGATTAGCTGGTCAGATGACAATCCCAAACTCACATCAGCACCTACTGAATGGCCTATTGTTTTTAATCTGTCATATTTATTTCTTGCTGGGTAAAAAAAAGCAAGACATTTGTACTGACAACACATGTAGAAGAGGAGACGGCACAAATAAGTTCATTAAATCTTCTTTTGGAGGGAGAAGTCCCACGCTAACCATGATAATGAAATATGAAACCAGCATTATATTACTCAGGAACAGAGAGCTATGCAAGCCATATTCTTAAGGAATCTTGAATTAAGTTCAGTCAGGTTTTTCTTCTGAAGTGGTTGCTCACAATTCTGGGACCACATTCTTTCTTAAAAAAGGCATTTTCTGGCTCCAATTATTGATTTATTTTTGGAATACTTATCAGAGGCTTTTTTTTCACTTGGTGCACTGCACTAAAGAGATTTGTGATCGCCTGGCTAAGACTCACTTGGCCAGGTTCAAGTCTTCTACCAGACATCTAGAGAGAGGGGGGTTGTAGTCTGGAGCTGAGTTTCTAAATGCTTTTCAGTGTGGCAGTTAATGGTTTCTTTCCCATTGTAAGTCTGCTTCTTTGTTCTTTCTTACACACACACACACCCTGAGAATTGAGGACGTTGTACTGTCAGAGGCAAGGAATACAGTGAATAAAACATGGGCTCTGTTCAACTGGAGCATAAAATATGCTGGGCAGATTTGTTTATGAAAAAGGGTCAACATTTTCCTACACAGTGTCTGATCTGTTGTCCGACTGGTTGAATTAAACTGAAAGCACACGTCATTCCACACCATAGTATATTTATTATGAAAAAAAGAAGTTTTATCTCATAGAAACCTCTGTCACCTGGGGAGCAACTGTTGCCAATGTGAGCATCATTTGACAATGACGTACGTTACAGTTATCAAACAAAAAAACAGATTTTGTAGACCTTTTTTTTAAAAAAATACAGATGAAAAGAACATTTCTACACAATAAAGCTTAAATATATATATATATTTTTGTGCAAGTAAACATACAAATTGTTTGCCCTGAATATCTCACATTGAGAAATGAGAGAGAGAGTGGCACAGTTCGGTTTAATGGCAGCAGTTGGATCAGTGAGGCAGATTGATGCTGTGGCTTCATACAGTCCCAGTCAGAGCATCTGACACATTCAGACCAGGAGATCAACACTACAGCAGGAACAGCCAGACCCGTCAGGCATTATTGCTGTATCGGTGTCGTGACCATTGCATTTGAAGAATTACTGCACTGAGGCCTTTGCAACCTCAGACCATTTCAGATTCAGTACAATTCTGTTAGTCTATGTCCAAACCGTTCAGACCAGCACAGAGCGGCTACTAATGTGCTAAACCTCTGCTTCTTCTGTCAGCTTTTCAGTAAAGAAAAACCCAGCCTCCGCTCCACATGTGCTGGACAAAAGACCCTGGGTACATGTGTAGGAAAAGGGAGTCCTGCGAGACGCAGAGACATCAGCAAGGGTGAGCGGTTCTGTCTGTGGGTCCCGAGGACGCCGCTGCCCCTGCCCGCCCCTCTCCTGTGGCTCAGCAGAGTTAATGAAGTGGAATGGTGTGTCGGCCAGTGCACCTGCCAGCTGTCAGTCTAACTCACAGTAATCCCTGGTGACAGCAACACGGTTCACAGTGCCGGAGCCAGACGGTCACACGGATCTCTGCCACACCGGGAGATGAGATTCAGAATGCACTCGTGTCAATAAACACTCCTCCTCGTGGCTTCTGATTCGGAAAGCAGACTGCGTCTGTGACTGCGTCTGTGCGCTCAGGCATCAGGGGCACCTGGATACAAAGAAAACTCCAAAAGGTGCAAAGGCTTGCAGCTACTGTACAAATGGTTTGTGCCTGTTGCGAACTTGTTCTCGACATTTCTTTTCTGGGTAAAGATGGAAATACCTAAAGAACCCTGCGATGCGCCTCTTATCTGAGGTCGCTACAGACCTGCTTTTATTCGTGAACAAAAAGCAGACGACTAGATCGACACGGACAACATAGCTGTAGTTTTTTTCTAACAATTAAAAGCAGAAGATTTGGGAGTTGAGCACCGTGGCACTGACTGCTTTCACTTTATAATTAATTTGTGTTTTGAGCCGAGATGTGCTTTTACTGTGGCTCTTTCTCATATCCATGTTCACGCAGGAACAGGCGGACATGTGGACACAGTGGTGGCATCTGGTTTTCTCAGCGGTCCATTAACCAGGTTGATTACTGTATATCAGTATGCTCTTAAGACTATGAATTAACATTGCAATACTGGTACGGAACAGGGGTAGCAGCTAGTTTCCAGGTTACAGCTGGGCAAACCATGCAATGTCTGAATTTAAAGGAATTCTAGCTGTTGGGGAATCTGGGATTTAGGGATCCCTAATCTGAAGTGATTTCGAGCAGATGACAGTGTCGTACGACACTCTTCCAGTTGTGCACTGTGACGGATCAACGGCGGCGCTCAGTCCCCTGCTTACGCCCCTGTGATTTGGCCTCAGGCACGCCGTCTCCGCGGGCGCAGCCCTTTCTCCGCCTCTCCGGATGAACGGCGGCAGCACACGCGCCACGGCGCACTGCACGGGCGCAGGGCGACATCGCCAGCGCCGAAGCAGAAGCAGAAGAAGAAGAAGTCGGATTGCAACGTGGCGTGAAGAGACGAGAGAAGCCCACGCGCCCTTCCCAGTCCTCCCTGAGGTCCTGTGGGCTTGGACCCTGCTCCCTCTGGGCGTTCCCCGTCCGGGACCGGCAGATCCAGAAGCGGGGCCTCTTCCTGCCCCGCAGGCCCCAGGCACCGCTCTGCGTCCGTCCCGCGGGCCGGCTCTGAGCTCCGCAGCCCCGCGCCCCCCTCACACCGTCACAGCCGGGTGCTTCTGCTCAGAGCTGGCGCCGCCGGGGGGGAAGGGGGACTGCAGGGGCCTGTAGCCGCCCTGGGCGCTGTCCATGAAGGCCGGGGCGGGGGTCATGGCGAGGGGCTCGTGGTGCACCGCGTAGCCCAGGTACTGGGGGTGCAGGAACTGCCCCTGGTGCGGCATGATCTGCGTGGCCTGCTGGCAGTTCAGCACGGAGAAGTTGGTGGGCATGTTGACGTAGACGTTGCTGAGGCCGGCGTCCGGCGGCAGGCAGCAGTTGGCCTGGGCGCGGACCATGGGCGGCCGGGCGGCCGAGTTGGCGCTGGAGCTGGAGCTGGTGGCCGTGCTGGACTGGCGGGAGGAGGAGCCCCGCGGGGCCCCCGCGCCCGCGATCATGGGGATGGTCTCCATCAGCCGGGCCCCCCCGCCGGGCCCCCGGCTCTGCTGTGGCTCCTGCTTGGGGCGCAGGCAGCGGCAACAGCACACCGCCACCAGGGAGCCCAGGATGACGAAGGCCACGAACACCGAGCCCACGATCAGGAAGGGCACGTAGATGGGCACTGCGGGGGAGGAGAGAGAGACGGGGAGGTTACAGAGACTGGCGCGCGGCGGTCAGCTCCACAACCCCTGCGGACTTCAGGACCAGGGATGCATATCCCAGGGGCCTGCGGATGCCGTTCTAGCTGAACGCGATTAGAGAACAGCGGGACCGGGGACGAAGATGGCGAAGATGTTCGGCAGTGACCGGGTCAAGGCTGTTGCCGACACCAGCGGAAGTGGACCCACAGGCTGAGACACGCACACACCCACGCACACACCAAGAGAAGGGATAAGACCTCCCAGCTCCTTCGTTGTAATCATGAAATCTCATGGAAAAACCCTGGAGACTGGGGTGGGCGAGGGGAGGAACTAGACGACCCTGAAGCACCTGAAGTTTAAAGTAGTGCACAAGAAGGAGCAACACTCAAAAACGCTGGGCTTGCTATGGGATCCTGTCCCAGCTGCTCCCTCCTGAATCACAACCCTTGGGAAAAAAAAATCAGCTGGCAATTCTCCCCGTGACTGTGAAACAGAATTACCTGCAGTTTCTAAAAGCAGGAACTTCAGCTGCACCCACGACAAACTTACACTTGAAAAGGGGACAGCCTGTTTTTCCTCCTGCAGCCAATCACTGCTGTTTTAATTAAAAACCTGACAAAAAGTCTTTAACTGCTCTGGGAGGTAATCAGCTCATAACATTTTGATCCTCTTAAATCCGGCATAACTGATCAGCCATGTGATTTTTCGTTCGCTCTCAGGGTTTGCGGCCGCGTCCTGCCTTCTGGAGGTGAACTCGTGTGGCATTTGAGCCGAACTATAGACAAACTGGCCCCGTCACCTTGTAACTGCCTGGATGCAAAACAAACCGGATTACAAAGCACGGCCCTGAGATGTTTCTTGCTGTTCTGCTTGACTGACTGCTGTTGCTTCCTTGAGAAATGATACATGTGAAACATTTTCCCATCCACCTCTTTCAGAAAAGACAGAGATTTTGTTACCGACAAAACATTCCTGTCTTTGCCTTTGAATGGAGGACAATGGGGGCTCCTGGTTTCACTCTGATAATATTTCACGACTTGAAGAGAGTTAATATATTAATGACTGCAAGTTGTGTGGCAGTGCTGGTGAACAATTTAGCTCATTTTACGCAACCTGCAAGAGAACAGGTACATCTAGGAAATGCACCTTATATGAACGTATGTTTTTCTTAAATCAGTGAAGAAATATATAGAGAGAGATTTAAATATCTGATGCTCTAAAAACAACAAATAATGAAGGATGCAGATCTGGATCCTGCTGGATTTCAGAGACAAAATCCTTACGGATTCCTGCAAGCATGATTTCTTTTTCTCTGTCAAAGCAGTCCTTCAGATCCTCCTTGCGGTATTCCTGAAGGATTCCTACAGGATAGCTTTCGGGAGTCTGGAAGGAATTTGACCTCGGAAGATTTTTTTCAGAAAAACCCATGGAATGTATCTGCGGATTGGTGCTGCGCTCTGAATATAAGCCAGGCTGGGCCGCCTGACTCCGACACCCACAGCTGCTGGGCAGTGGTTCCCCAACTGGAGCCTGCAGATGTCGGGGGACCCCAGAATAGCCTTCAGGGGCATTCCGGTGGGGAGGGGGGGTTTCCACTAATTGGTAAACACTTCACCCTGAGATCAAAACGCTTCTCCTTACCAGAAAGGCCTGGACTGAGCTCAGTGAGACTCGTTTCCCTGCCGGACGGTTTTGAATATTTCATGGTGTGTGTTCTTAGCAATGCCCTACAGAGACCTCTTCTCCAGGGGATCTGCACAGCGTTTGGGAAACAGCCCTCAAAAACTTTCCCCCTCGATACCTAAGGACCGAGGACTGTCCCTCTGGTCCATGGGAACGACCCT
Source organism: Lepisosteus platostomus (assembly GCF_059453375.1). Classification (NCBI taxonomy): domain Eukaryota; kingdom Metazoa; phylum Chordata; class Actinopteri; order Semionotiformes; family Lepisosteidae; genus Lepisosteus; species Lepisosteus platostomus. The sequence continues at coordinate 5,264,101 of NC_142617.1, read as the reverse complement.
TCTTTAAATCGGACCCTCTGTCCAGATTCTCTTCTCCATGGAGCTGGTGTCCCCCTCAGGGGGACAGAGCGCCCCAAACCAGATCTGTGTGCTGAGGGGTGAAACTGCCTCGTCTGGCCCTGCACTGCTGTTACAGGCCAGTCTCTCATCCTGACCGCACAGTTCCTCACAGTTTCTACAGGCTGTCCGGGAGAGAGACTGTAAACGTACTACAGGCTGATAAAGTCTCAACTCAAGTAGCAATGCAGTCCCCCCCGACTAGAAACACACAATGAGTAACTTGTAACATTGCATCTGCTTTGTGTTCCCCATGGTCTGATCACAAATGTTTCACTTTGCATAACCCTTAGTGTTAATGGAGCAGAACATTGAGCACACAAGTCACAGAGCAGACGCCGGGCTAGGTATGAGTGCTCCATGACTCTGATCAAGGCGCATCGGAAACGTCAGACCGCCTTGTCCGGTTTAATAAGGTAGGTACAGTCAATGAGGTGAGCATTCAGCTCCCCGAGCGAGGCAACTACAGTAGTCCACACAAGAAGTTAAATATGATAGAAATCATGGTGGTAACGGGGAAAACAGTTTGCAAAAAATGGACAAAAATATTCAAAAATGCTTTGAGTGGATCTCTGTGGATTAAAACGATTAATTTTCCCTGTTCCAACCCTGTGTTCCCAGGCAGTAATATTTATATGTGGGCCACATGAGCGTGGATATCGCCGAAACCCCCGACTGCAGCACTGATTATGAACAGTGAACACAGACGTCTACCGCTCGGGTAATGTGTAAAGTGAGGTACACGTTGGAGAAGAAGGTTTTAATTACAACGTGCATAATCGCTCTCACTAACGCCACCGACCCTCTCGGGAGTCAAGACTGCGGAGTTTCGCCCCCCCAAAGAAGTTAAGACATGAAGCATTTAGGGTCCGAATTTGAAAAGAAAAACACGCCGTCTGCTCCACTGACTGTGCAAGCGCTAGCAAGTTAAGGCACTGAAGCGTCTTTTTACATTCTCTGGATAATTGCTTACTTTGGCCGAGACACACAGCTCGACTTTTCTAAACTAGGTGACAGGCAGGCCTACTGATATAGCAAGAAAATAAACGCACGAAGTTTAAAAAAGCGATATCTAAACAATGATGTAGAGGGACTTCTTTAAAAATGTATTTACCTTTCTAAAAACGTTTCCACACTTCGCACAAGCATTTCGAAATACTTGTGGCATACTGGCGTCTATCAATAGCACAGCAATATAAACCCCTTGCATAGTCGCCACTAATTTAGCAATTTAAACATTGTTAAAAGTCTACTATTCGCAGAGACAGGACTGTGATACCTCCTGGACAGCTGTCACCGGCTACTGGCAAGTTAAAAGTGACATATTTAAAAATAAAAGGGGTACTTTGCAGGTTCTCTAGTGCCCGCTCGCCAGTTATTAACTTTCAAAGCTTTTAACCGATACCCCTTTGCTAGACTACTGTTCAAGCAGTAACACCAGTAAGTACACACCAGGATTACAAACTCCGCAAAGGAGCCAGTACATAAAATACAGCCTTGGGTGAACCTTTAAACGACGCGTCTGAAAACCTACACGGACAAAACCGCTGTTACGAAGTAGAAGCGAGCGAACTGAATCCTCTCACACGGGCGACCCAGCTCTGCGGGCGTTGCGCTGCGCTGCGCATCACCGTGCTCGCCGGTGGAGAGCGGCTTGTCCCTGCGGGAGCCCGACCCCCGATCCCCGGCCCCCGGGTACCTGCGGCGTTGTCCCGGCTGTCCTTGCTGTCCGCGCCCGTGTCGGGGGCCCGCCGGTCGTTCTCGCACGACCCCTGGTCCAGGCGCGCCTCCGTGCTGGAGCAGCAGTACCTCAGCGCGCACTTGCCGCAGCAGATCGTGGCGTCCACGCTGTCGAAGCGCTCGGGGCACTGGAAGCCTTCCCGCCAGGCCCCCTGGCCGTCCAGCCCGCCGTGGCAGTACTCGCCGCTCGCCCGCACGTCGGCCACGGCCAGCAGCAGGGTCAGGGCGAGGGCCGAGCACAGCGCCGAGCCGTCGCCGCGCATGGCTGACCGCACGCCGGGCGCACCACAAGTGCGCGCGTTTGACACCGCCTGTCCTCTCAGTCTAGACGGAGGGACACACGCATAATAACATTCACAAAGACGGCGGAGGTCCTGTCATTCGGCGAAACTCCCCCGCGGATAAGGCGCTTGGTTCAGGGGGCGACACGCTAAAAGCTATAGATTGCGATCCCGCTGCTGTTCACAGATCTGAGCCTGTTGCACTTGAAGAAAACGGCAAAAAGGCGTTATTTAGCATGAGCCAACGAGTCCGTCCTTGCCGATTCCTCGACTGGCAGAGAGCGGCTGGTTCACATGCAGTTGTTTCTCGACTGGCGTGTGAGTGAAGTCCGGCCGCGGAAAAACAGCTGGTCCCCCGCCGGAGCGCAATACCGTCTGCGTGCTCTGCGGACGAGCACTGGGAAACAAACTTCTTCTCATTCAAAGTTTCGCCCGGGATCCCGGGAAGCGCACCCGAACGGACCGGTCACGTGTAATCCGATTCAGTTTTCGTTGTTGAAACGAGTTCCGTCCGTCTCCATCAGCCCGAGAAGCCGGTCTTTCCTCCGCTGCGCGACTGGGCAGCGCTCTACCAGCTCCAAAACCCGCTAAGAGCATTCCCAGAGCCAGCAGCGGGACACCTTGGGGATGCAGGAAAAAAAAACAACACCCGCTTGCGGGTTAACCAGAAAGTCTCGAAACGCACAGATCCCCTGAACCGCAGAAGAGAGCCCGAGTCTCCAACGTCTCCCGACACAGACTTGACGCTCATCAGTGTCCTGCGGGCCGGTCAGTGAGAGCTCACTCCCCTGTGCAAGCGCCTGGCTTGACCGCTGCCTCGCCGCCTCCTCCTCCTCCTCCGTGAGTCAGTGGGTTAGTCAGCGGGGGAGCCAGGGTCCCTCTTTTCAACAGCGGGCTCCGCACTTGCGCAGTGAGGGCGGCGCCTGCAGATGTCAGCGCTAACGAGCCCCACTGGCGTTTGGGTTTCGAGGGTCCTGCGAGCGGGCGGGGTTGCGGTCCCCCCCCATCTGGGTGTGTGCTTCGCCCCATCGGGAGCTGCCGTTACAAAGGACTGGGATCCTGCCATTGTTAGGGGGCTCCGATTAGCAACGGCAGCTTTCGTTTGCGGGCGGAACGTCCCCCACGCATCGCCTGTAACTGTTGAGGGAGACGGTGTCGTCCCCTTGTTTTCAAGTGAGGGCTTTTTAATTAAGAAGAGGGACAAGGAGACAGCGGCAGAACAAGGTTCAGATGACCACTACACACACTCTTCCCCAGTCATTACTCTGCCCGCAGTGCTGTTTGCACCCCACGCCACCGGGCTACGCTCTTCGAAAGCATTCCCAGTACTTTAAAACCGAATGAAACGTTTCGGTTTTACAATTCACGTTAAACTCAACTAGTTTCGATTATAGCTAAGGTGTTGCCGATGTACTCTCTCGGATACATCCGCAAACATTTCAGGTACAGTTCAGAAACATCGGGTGAGCGATTCAGTCCACATCTTTAAAAGTAGGTAAATTAATTAATTAATTGCTTACACTTATATAGCGCTTTTCTGGACACTCCACTCAAAGCGCTTTACAGGTAATGGGGATCCCCTCCACCACCACCAGTGTGGAGCATCCACCTGGTTAAAGAAGTGTTATATAGGTATAAGCGATCATCAGATTATCAAATAATAACTTAGAAAAGCAATACAAATCTACAACTGGAATCAAACGCATGTATTTTATTATTGGCAGTGTGCAAATGAATCTATTAAGAGAACAGAGCCACCCTCTGGATTCACCACCGCAAATTCTGCGCTGGGAAATCTTTCGGGAAAGATGTCCAACAGAGAGCCGCCAGCTCCACCATGTGGAAGAGAGGGGTACTACAACCACATAAAACGAAATGGGTTATCTTTTAGAGAGGGTGCGAAGACGTGTGTGTGTGTGTACCAGGAGTGTTTCAGTAGGAAGTTTTTGAAGAATGCAGCTCTAAGATTCTTGTCTTAAGATTTCCATCTGCTATAAGTGACCCCAGGTTTCCCCACTTTTTGCTGTTTTGCTAATGCTGTCACCCTGAAACCACTGGCAGCCCACTGGAGCTCAGCAGGCGTGAGCCTGGTCAGTACCTGGATGGGAGAGCTCCAGGCTGCTGCTGGAAGAGGTGTTAGTAGGGCCAGTGGGGGCGCTCACCATGCAGCCAGAGTGCTCCTGCACAGTGATGGGGACACCATACTGTAAAAGAGGCACCATCCTTCCGATAAGGCATAAAACCAAGGTCCTGACTCTCCATGGTCATTATTTTTCCCAGGGTGATTCTCGAAAAGAGTAGGAGTGTAACCCTGCCATCCTGGCCAAATTTCCCCCTAGCCTTTACCAGTCATGGCCTCCTAATAATCCCCATCTCTGAACTGGCTTCATAATCCAGGTGGATGCTGCACATTGGTGGTGGTGGAGGGGAGTCCCCATTACCTGTAAAGTGCTTTGAGTGGAGTGTCCAGAAGAGTGCTATATAAGTGTAAGCAATTATTATTATTATTATTATAACTCTGTTCTCCTCCCCACTGAGAGCTGGTGTGTGGGGAGGACTGGTGCATCATCCAGGTGGGGCTGCACACTGGCGGTGGAGGGGATCCCCATTACCTGTAAAGAGCTTTGAGTGGAGTACCCAGAAAAGCGCTATTTAAACGTAAGGATACAGAAAATGTTCCGACTGCGACGCCAGTGACATGCTAGTGCGCCCTCTGGTGGCCGTACATCTGAATACAACCTGGTTGGGCTCAAGTACTGAACAGGCAGTCTGAGGGCTGTTCCACCACCACGTCACAGAAGAGATGACTGTCCTTGTTTTTTGCTGTGTGTTAATTGGCCACTTCATAGTAAACAAATTAGATGGACAGTCTGATTTTCAAGACATTTTCAATTTTCAGACATTTTCAAGCAGCCGCCACCGACTGCAGGAGTTTATTTGGACGAACGTAATGAGATCATCAGCGGCACTTGGAGCTGTGGTGGCCAGCAGGACCAACAGAAGAGATGCTCCTGAGACCCTTTACCCAAAGGGGGTGGGAGTGTGGAACAGTCTACCCAGAACTGGAATGTTCGGATGGGTAGAATGTTTGGATGAGATCCCAAGATCAATTATCTGCTAACGAGCACACGGGCTAGATGAGCCGAATGGGCTTCTCTCTGTTCCAGTGGTGTCATATTACATTTACCCTCAGGCAGTGGTGGGGTCCTGAGCACTGTGTGTGTGTGTGTGCCAGAGGACCACCACATCTGGCCCAGAGGACAGGCCTAGGGTAGCAGGTAAAGCTGGCCTGTGTGGCGCTGTAAGAGCTCCAGGGAAGCCAGATCTCTCCTCCCTCTATTTACAGCCTTTTCAGGGCGGAGCGGTGGCACTGTGGCTAAGGATCTGCGCGGGTCCGAATCCCGCGGCCGGCAGAGGAATCCTCCTCCGTTGGGCCCAGGCTGTGTAAATGGCTGACCCTGCGCTCTGACCCCAAGCATCTCTCCCTGTCTGTGTGTCTCATGGAGAGCAAGCTGGGGTCTGTGAAAAGACAAATCCCTAATGGAAGAGATTGTATATGGCCAACAAAGTGATCTTATCTCATCTCTGATTGTTTGAACTCACAGAAGGAAAGAAAGGGACCCTGCAGGGCTTTGTGACATCAAACTCGAGTGGCTTCTGGTACAACCTTCCACACGCAACTGCAGGATGAGGCTCAAAGCCACGCTGAGAGGAGGGGAGGGGAACCCCTTGTTAAACCACCCTCTCAAAGCAAGACTACACTGACACCTGCTGGTGGGGGCGTCCCCGAGCAGAGCCGAGGTGCAGCTTGGAAGCCATGAGACTGGTAGCAATCAACCTCCAGTCTGTCTTCAATGGCTGATGGTTTAAAAAGAGCTGTACACCTTGCAGCAGCCTGTCCTTCCAGAAGCCCATTCTAACACCTCTGCCCGAAAAAGACAAAACGTAAAAAAAGATTCTCTGAAAAACAACAAAGTGCACTATTTTCTTTTTTATTATTAAACATGGTTGCTCTGTAGTTGGAAAATACATGTTTACACATAAATTCTGGTACAAGTTTAGCAAAACATATTTATCTATTTTGGTAACAAGGTACCAAGGGCAATTTACAAAAAAAACAACAACTGCGGAGTAATTTCATCCAGGAACTAAGAGAACTGAAAACACATCAACTCAGAAAACAAATACAACACTAGAGTTCGTCGCTGAAAGCGGGTCAGTCAGTGTGGCAATGAAACAAGACGTCATCGACGCATGGAGATTAAACACAAACGATAGCCAAACACCTCACGACAGGGACAACGAAAGGCAGGTCGTGATATATCACTAAACAAAAGTTCCCTGCGGAGAAACACAAAATTGGTGAAATATTTTACATTCCTCTGATTTTGGATGATAGGGTCGGACTCTGCAGCCCAGTTACCCTACAGAGTTGTGAGCCTGGATTGCACAAACCTGCGTTTCATGATTTGCTGTGCCACTGAAAATCACAACGCATTAGGAAGGTGGCGGACGAAGTGTCAGAAATGACTCCTCTTTCTCATGAAATCATAATCTCCGTTTAGATTCTATCCTGGTAGAAAAACAATGCAGGGGAGCTAAATGTAACCTGTGACATCGCGTGAGAAATCAACGCGCCCCGCGGGCCGTACGCCGGAGGTGAATTCTGGGCCGGGTTACACTGGTCACGCCACCTTACAGAGGCCCAGCGGCGTCCCCACGGGCAACTTCAGATCGCCACAGGCGAGGCCGCTCGCTAGAACGGCTTACAGACACTGTCCCTACAAACAAAAATCCTAAAAGAAAGGAAGCAAAACAACAATCGCCAGCAAAAACAAAACAATTGAAAACGCGCCCAGTTGGTTTTTGTACAAGCCCACCCCGAGATATAAAAATAGAAATCTTAGTAACAATGTGGGTGTGATGGCCACACCTTCCCTTCCTTTTACCCCCCTGGGCTCTATCTCTTGCCCCTCTTGTTGCCCGCGGGGGGCTTCTTCAGCTGCAGCAGCGGCCCTCCTGCCCCGAAGCCCGTGGCCGGCGCGCTGGGCATCCCGAAAGTCAGCCCGGCCGACGCCGTGATCCCCGTGTTGCTGAAGTTGAAGCCGGATGTGCTGGAGCTGCCGAATCCTGGGAGAGAGAGAGGGGGGGGACAAAAAACGAGAGCGTTCCAGACACCCCTCTTTCTAGAGCGGGGCGAGGGGACCACTCCCACGTCTGCTAGCCCCGAGAGCTGCCAGCGCCTGAGGCTGAGGGGTCCCCCCCGAGGGAGCAGGAGATGTGCTCCAGGGCCTGGCTCTAGGATTTAGCTGGGGACCCTTCTGCATTGAGGGCTAAGCAGCAGGGGGGGCCTGGCCTGGCCTGGCCTGGCCGTGAGGGCTAAGTGTCAATTCAGCACTGAGTCCTGAGCGGGAGAGAGAGTGTAATTTTCAAGAGATTTAAAAAAATAAAGGCTCAAGTAAAGCATGCCCGTTCAGGATGGGGTTTCAACGGCACTGCAGCTCTGCCATTTCTTTATCACGTACTAGGCAGAACAAACTGTTTCAGAAAATCCCATTCAGAATAAACGCCCTGCCTGCGCTCCCGGGCGGCAGCAGTTCACCGCGTGTCTATTTTTAGCAGGTCCTGCACGGGGAAACAGAAACTGCAGAGAAACACCGAAGACGGCTGGGAGGAATCGGCCGCAGAGAGCTTGGGGCGCTGTACGCGGGAGACAGATTGGGGCTTTCGAGAGGCGCGCAGAGAAGAGGGAGGGCAAGGAGGTAAACTCTGAGGGGGGGGGGGGGATTCAGACCAACCTGCACTGAGGCTCCCTCCAGAGGGCTTATTTGAAGGTGCAAATCCGAAAGAGGAGCCCCCAGTGGTGACACTGCCGAAGCCGGGGCCACTTCCAAACGCTGGGAAAGAGACGAGCAGAGGGAGAGGGACCCCTCATTAAACCACACTCTCAAAGCAAGACAACACCGACACCTGCAGGTGGGGGCGTACCCGAGCAGAGCAGAGCAGAGCTGAGGTGCAGCTAGGAAGCCATGACGCACAGGCCAGGCGTGCACAGTGCTAATTCACAGCACATGCAGGAGTGCAGAAATAACACACGAAATAAAACGGAGCAGTGTGGAAAAATAAGGGACACATGCCTTGTTAAGAGATACTGTCCTAAAACAAGCCTTGGCTTCCTCAAGGGCATTCATGGACTCAATCCCACTTGTAATGTCTAAGCTATAAAAAAAATAAGATCCAGTGGCTGCCTGCTGTATCTGGCCTCTGTGCCTCGCAGTATTAAAGTAGAAATCAGTAACAGTCCTGGCTATGCAGGTCAATGCTCTGCTCATGTCGCTCCAGTCTTGCTGGTGCACTGTCCCTCAGCGTCCAGAGACAGCAGAGCAGGGAGGGGCTGGAAGACCTCCTTTAGACTACAAGAGGTGGCCAGAGCTCCCGTCTTGAAAAGAGGGTTTAACTTCACCTCGGCTCCTCACTAACTTCCCTGAACAAACCGATGATTCCCAAACTTCTTCTTAGGCGTTGGTGACTGGTCCCTGGATTAAAACAGTACCTCTTCAGTAGTAGATTAATGCAAGCTTTAAAATGCGAGTTTATTCGAAGCACACAAAAAGCCAATATCTCGGCATTCCCAGAGAAAATAAAGTTAGAGGGTAAAGCTAGCATTCTGCTGTTGCAAACTGGTTGAGGATTTACTGTATACAAAGAAGACAGGCTAACCTAACTGGAACAACTATCTAATATGAAGGGCCAAGGAGATGAGTGGGCACAGGTCGCTCAGAGCTTCAAAGACCTGAGGTGCAGAGCAGTGCAGATGGCACAGGAGAAAGAGGAGGACAGAGGGGAGAGCACTGCTCTCCAACAGGCAGCTCCCACCTGCTAGAAAGACTGAAATAGCAGCGGGGTGTGCTGATGAATTCCCCTCCGTTTCTGGATTTCAACATTGCTTGAAACTGAAAACTGAGATGTTTCCGTAACACTTTCCAAGAAACCAATATAAGAAAAAAGTACAGCCATATCATTTGACCAAACTATCCATTTGGCTCAACTCTCCCTATTAAAACAATTGGTTTACAGAAAATTCTCAATTTAACGGTATTTATGAACACAAACACTATAGCCCTTTAAATCATTAGATGGCTGAGATTCTTTTGTGGGCAAATTATTATTAAAGTGAGAGGTTTGTCCACTGTAGTCAGGAAGAGCTCATTTCTAATCCCTAATAAAAGCAAAATTCTGCAGGCCATCTAACCCAGCGTGGCCCTACACTTCAGCCTGGAACCATGTCAAGCAAACTTTTTATCATCTTATATTTGCAAACTAGATCATTAACACTAAAGGTTCAGTATGGGACTAGAGAGTAGCAGCTTCAAATCATAAACTGAAAACATTAAACCTTCTAATATTACTGGTGGAATAGAAAGCTGACTAAAGCACATTCATACTGTTATATTAACCAGCTGGTTTAAGGTAATGCGTGTATACATTTTTGACTTTTGTTCATGTTTTATCAGCATCGAAGGTATAGTGGTTTTTAGTGTGAGGGAACGGCAGCCCTAATTCTCCACTGTGCACACAGTAATGCAGTCTCTGTGCTTTTACCCTCTTCAGTCTTTTTTTCAGCTGGTGTTTTAACTCATTGACCTCAGCGAAGCATCACATTCAGCACAGTGTGGAGTACTCTGAAAGCCCACTTAAATTTCCTTACAAGTGAGAGGAAACTACCAACTAGCATCTGACCAGTTACACCCTTTCTGACAGGTTACAAATTGTAACATACCTTTTACACAACGCCTTATTTTTTTCTTACACGTGATTCACAGTGGAATTTCCAATGAGTATGAGCAGACAATTTCATTCTATTTAGTTGGAATAGTTACATATGTCATACATCTGTTACACCAGCATCTGCTTCTGACTGCCAGCTCTCCCTCTCTGTGGAAGCCTTTTTTTAAAATACAGTACTGCACTGCAGTTTATCAGATCAGCCTGTAAAGCTGTAATCATGCTACTTCAAATCTTTGGAATCCCAGTCTTTAAAGAACACTCTGCTTAGGGGTTTCAGTTTTGTTCTTGTTCACCTCAGATCTGGATTGTGCTATAATAACTGCAACAGTGCTTCTTATACTGTTGGCTGATCATATTGTTTTGCCTATAATACACTTATTGTTTTGCCTATAAGCCTGAGTAACTCAAGAAACACCCTCTGAGATCTGGGTTCAGTGCCTCTAGTTCAGGATGTAAAACCTTCTTAAGCATATGGGGCACAGTGATAGCCTCCTCTATCTCAGTAGGATGGGTGACCAGGAATAAAAAAAGACAAATTAGGAAATCTCAGAAGAGTTATAGCTATCATTTTTAAAGGTAAGCTGATGATGTAGACTGTCGCTACTGCAATGCAGTACAGTGCAGATGGCAAGCTACTTTTAACATTTTCTAAGCTCTTTACAAAAGAAGCTGCTGTAGACACACCTGCCCTCCCCAGAAACATCCTCCTACAGGTCAGATGTTTCTCCGGAAATTGAAGTCCGGTACATTTTGTGATTTCTGCTTACAGGCCAAAAGGGACAGTGGGGTGAGGGTGGGCAAAGCTAGGCTACTGTAGCTGCATGGATTTTTTTTTTTTTTAAAAAGGCAAATAAGACAGATAAAACATAGAAGAAAGGTTAAAATGTACCTCCGAGGCCTGAAGAGCCTAAGCCACTTGACTGCAAGCCAGTGCCAATACCTGAGCCGAATGGCGCGCCAAAACTAACTCCCAGGGACGGCTGTGTTCCTGGCACAGAGAGATCAGAAAACGAGCCTTACTCTCCCAGTTCATCGACCACCACACAGAACAACTCTCCATAGGAGCTGGCGGAGAACTGGGGTACCGCACAGCAGCAGGTCAACCTTTAAACTTCATATAAAGAGACCGACACCTTAACCTCAAAATTCACTTACTCCCCCACCCTCCCCCCAATTAACCTTGTGTGCAACGTCTGTTCTATTTTTACCTCATCGTGATCAAAACTGGAAACTGAAATGCAATGCCAATTTCGCCATTTTGCCCAGCAGTCTGGGAAGGAATATGAATTAAATGGAAAGGGGGGGGCTTGTTAATAATTTTCCTGTATGACTGCAAAGACTGCAAATGTTCGTCACAGAAGTGAATGTTGTAGTAAGGCACAAAAGGGACCTGCGTTCCAAAACGAAGTGTAAGCTGCTAACTGCCCCTTCTATAAGAATGCTAGGAAAGTTTAATGCATTTGGTTGGAGATCCGCCAATATTTACCACGGACCAGAAACCAAAAATAGAGAATGCAACTAGTGGTACACAAAGTTGCATTTAATATTTTTTCCATCCAATTAAGGGAAATAAATTTGACAATCAAAAAGAAACAAGACAATGGCTTTCTTTAATTGATTTATTGTCAATTTAAAAGCAATTCAATTACATTAAACATGACAAGACAGTTTGAGACAAAAACTTGGTTTAAAATTCTATCCGATTTCTACTGTTGAACAGAGTTTTGGAAGCTTCATGTGCCAAAACCGAACTACAAACACTCTCGTTATATGCATCGTTTAAAGGCACACCTTTGCTATGCACCATCAAGCAAGAGATTTAATACAGCCACACTCATCTAAACAAAACACGCCTACCAAATTTAACAAGACAAACCCTTTTGGCTTTTGGTGATGCTTACACTAGCCCCAAACTAAGCAGTTTCAATGGCTAAGGACTCAAACAGAATGCACAAAAATAAAAGTCAAGATATCAGTTAACTGGTGGACAGTTTTCATTTGGTTTCCATGTAAATAACCAATTTAAACACCATGATTTTGTTGTGATTCCAATATTTCTACTACAAAGATAAAAGCTTTCAACTCCAGTGGCAGTTCATTCCAGTCATGATACATGCATGGTCAAGACTTCAGCTGGCACAGCTAAGACTGCCATTACTTACAGAACGATGGACCTTTACTATTTAACTTGTCCAAATTGCAATAGAAAACAAAAATAATACATTTTCCCCAGAACTCGTCTTTAAAATTAAATCTGAAATAATAAGTTAAGTTTTGGAGTCCTTGCCCTTGTAATGACAAGGCTTGGTCTTGTAAACGACAGGACCTATTCACAGAAAAACAGAGCCAGCCTCAGCATGAAATAACACTGGCTGTTTTGGTAGCCAGTTACCAAAGGGAAACAATTTACACATCCTGCCTATCTTATTCTAAACCTTATGTTTTATTTTTATGTCAAAACCATTTACAGTACAGGGAAACAACACTTTACCCTTTAAGTCATATGATGTCAAAATGTACAGGCTTCAGGTCTCAAGTATTGTTTTAAATGTACTTCTTCCTTTTCACTTTGTTCTGATTTATTGAGCACGGAAAGGGTTTGAAGAATTACAACTACTGTAATTAATGCCGATTTAACTACTGCTTTAAATAAGAATTTATAAAATGTCAGATATGTGCTTTGGGATTACAGTGATCTTGCAAAACAGTCAAGTCATATAATTACTGAGCAAAGCAATGACAAACTAAAAAAAGTTTCTTGAAAGGCTAACAACACACAATTCTTCCTTGTACAGCACTGACCAATGAATCCCAGATCCAGAAATGTATAAGTTCTCAGTCACTACTTATGAGAAACACGTTTATAAATTACCTAAAATTCACAATGTCATGTCAGAAAATAAAATAACGTCACAATTAAAGTGCAAATGTCCCAGGCGTATACTGCTGAATAGTCCCCTAAGTGAAATAAGCAGATTGGGTATTCAAAATGGGATTCAGTTAGTTTAGCAGTTAATAAACCTGGACAACCAAGAACGTGGATCCCACATGGGATAGGACCCAGAGGTTTTGCAGGGTTAAAGTTCCACATGTGAACGTGACAAGGCCAGCAATGAATCAAGCCTGTGAAGACTGGCAGGGTCACTGCAGGAACTAACCTGCAAACAATCACACTTCAACTGACAATTGGCACATTCTCAATCACATTAATGGAAAACAAAGTATCTCAATCTGCAGGAAAGGCTGGCCTTTTCTAGTCTAATATTGGCGCTAAACATGACGCTCATTTTAAAATCTGGGGTCCTTTATTGTAACACATTGTTCCCTCAGCAGTAACTGAATGAAATGGGGAGCTTGCCCACAGAGGAAAACTCTGGTTCTTGGTTCTGATACTCTCAGAGCAATTAGAAGTTTACACAGAGACATGTTTAATGAGTTTGTAGACAGGCTGACCAGCCTATTTAGTGCCTTATACAGAACTAGATATATTCTGGTTTTCTTGGACAGACAAAGCTTGGTCTGCTCTGCAAAACTTAAAAGCAGCAACAACAAATTGATATTTATCATCCACCACATTTCAGCAAGTAACAAGATCATTCAATCCTGTTATTTCCACTCCACAAAATGATGTACAAACACAAAACTGTAATTCCCAGTTTTTAAACCACTTTGAGAGAAAGGAGGCAACTGCTACTGCACATGAACTTGCATGTTTGATTTAGTTAATATTCTATTACTATTGGTTAAGTAGTGTGAAATGTACAAATCAGCTCAGCGAAGGACCAGATCCATACTGTTCAACTGATTCATATATGTTTTTAAAAAATGCACAGTGACTTTAACCTCTATTTATACATTATATATTATACATCAAAATGAAACAGTAAGAACTGTTGAGTTTCTGGGTATTAGGCACCAAAACAGTCTGTGCCCAACAACACCCCTAAACCACAATCAGAAGTCTCGAATACAGGAATGATTATTCATGCAATTAAAAGTACATAACCATACAAAATCTCGACAGATTTTAAGTGATTTTAGTAGTCTAGAGATCAGTCTGTAGTAAGTGTGAAAGATTACAGAAAGCATAACTTGCACTCTTTAATTCAAGAGTACAGCTCCTAAAGACCAATTGTGTTGCAGTTTTGAAAATGATTCTACTTATATCTTTGTTTGTCTTGAAAACTTTCAAAACGTGCATCTCTGATTTTTGTGGAGGCCATTGAAAGTATTTTTAATTTCGACACTACAAAAAGTTAATTTGCATATTTATGTGTTTAGACTGATTCAACCGTATACAGCTCAGCCTTCCAAACGAGGATAAGTTTGATTTACTAAACGTCTCGCTAAGACTTTCTTTTTATCGATTGTACAAGACACGACCAAAGCAGCTTCGTTTCAAAATATTCTACATGTTCAATACCTTTAAAATGTAAACATTTAACAGGTCTAAACTATGGTAAATTCTACTTTTGCCAAGGCTAAACTGCAAAAATGAACCAATATTTTTAATAAAAATAAGCAGTTCAAGATCAAATCAACTCATAAAAGCAAAAAGGCCAATATTCTTGATTAATACTGCCAGAATAGTCTGCATTTTTTTAAAAAATCAAAAATTGTTTAATAAATGTCCTTAACAATCGTCCCTCGTCAGTGGCTGCTTGATGCCAACATAGCTTATAATACAATGTTTCTAGTTATTGCTTAACTATAATGAACACGATAAGTCACATGCAAAATTGAACACTGATTCAGGGTGACTGTTCAATTGGCACTTTAGAATTCCACTCAAAAACAGAGCACTTTTAAGAGGCACATCACGTGCTTTCATGTAAACAAAACAGGATTACAGCAAATATGGCAGAAAAGTAAAATTCAACAATGCAATACATTAAAAACTTGTGATGGCACAAGCTCGAAAAATATCCTAGCCTTTTATAGATATTACAGTAGGTGAGCACATGGAAATTACTCTACTTTATTTAGTGGATGTTCCTAATCACTAAAGCACAGCAAGCTGAAAGAATGACAGGCTACACAATTTTGCTGTGCATAGTCTTGATATGAACACAGACAGCCTCACTCTGGATACCTGAAGCAATACTCTGAATGAACCCCAATGACAGTAGTTTAGATCACGTAAAAAAATAAAGTAATTATTGCTCAGCCTACCCTCCATTTCAACACCCTGCAGGTTCAAAAGTTAAAAAAAAAAGAGCACCTCGCAAACTATGGAACACTCCCACAGCAAATGTCAAACGAGATCAGGTACATAAGTATCTAAAAACAGGAGTCTGAGGTGGCTGAGACCATCTTGCTACAAGAGGCTTGTTCTGATTTCTGATCTTTGGCTGCTGTTGACCCTGCCCACTGCACAGACCTACTGTACCACATCACAGGCACATGTTCACTTCCTTGTCATGTTTATCCCCCGCGATCGCTGGGGGAAAGAGGACTGCACAGTCCTGCCTCGGCTCAGGTTAGCCTTGGAAAGCAAGGCTCCTCCTTCCGAAAAGCAAAGCGAACCAGAAGACAGGGGGCTCCCAACTGGACAACAGCTGGATTGTGTTTGCTTTGCGTTTTACAGCCCTCCAGCTCTGGTTATGACAGCGACATACTTATCATAAAGTAAAATGAGTTAAATAAGCGACCATGGGGTTTTCATCTGCAGGAGAACCAACAGCTCAGTACAGGTGAAACATCGCACCACTGTGCAAAAGCATCCATTCCGTAACCATTCATGATCTATGATGGGGAAAAGGAGGTTAAGCCGGATTGAAGAGACTTAAAGGTCCTATTTCAGTTACTGGAGACAGTTGCTGCATCTATTCATTGTACCCCGTCATTGAGCAAATCATTGTACCCTGGTCACCGATGCCTAAACCGCAGGCTGAGGAGAGCTCTGGTGCAGAGCCAAGAACACTTCACCACCACGTGCATCTGTGCAGACTAGTACAGCAGGACAAACAGCAACGCACAGTGCTCCGCAACTGCTTCACAGGAGACAAGAAAACACTTTCTTCCCGTTTGATACTCTATGTTTTAAGGTTGAGAGCTGTTTTTCACCACTGCGAATTTTGATCGAGGCATTCAACAGGCTAATTCAAGTAAGGCGTGTGTAATATCGAGAGGTGATGAACGTGCACCAGCAGCCTTCACAAAAAAAAATAAATAACACACTTGGAATCATTCACTTCACTACCGAGATTTGTTACATTAGAAACTTTCTCCACCTCAGATGCTGGAAACAAAAAAGAAAAATAAATAAGAGCACACAGTTCACAAGTCCAGTTTGATCACCTTACAAACTATCCTGCATCTCTATGCTTATTAAAGAGCTTTAGCAAATCACAGCATTTCCACAAACTGCAACCATACAGTATGCTATGTAAGTGCATTATTTTCTAGGATGAGTCAGAGGCCAGTCAGCCACATGCCTATCCTGTATCGAACAGGAAAGAGAACTAAAATGAATTGACTGCCAGGATGATGTCCTCACTCAGAGGCGCGACTGAGGAGCTAACGTTAGTTAGCCACCCCCCATGTAGCTCAAGAATTAGAAGCCAATTCCTCCAATTCCATACCGAACTTTTAAAGAAAGAAAAGGGCAGACTGGAAACTGAAATTGGCACGAGCTCAGCTGTTTGTTTTTTTTTTATTCCTCGATCTCACGATACATGTCAATCTATAACTTGAATGCGTTCAGACCTGTAGCAGGCTGTTGCTGCTGTGTAAGAGTCGCAGCCATGGCAACAGCCGCTGCATTCGGAACAGTGCCGAAGGGGGCGGGTCCTGTGGTGACTCGTGGGGCGCTCTCCCACTTCTTATTGGCTGCCCGCTTTGACTCAAATACATCTGTGGAGTCTTCCAAGAAGGCTTTCCTGTAGCCCAGGTACTGGTGCTTCAGGATCTACACAAGAAGGAGAAAAGGGCACGCTCACTTTGGAGAAGGAAACCACCACGAACACCCACAGTACAGTTTGCTACTGTCCGCTGCCACCAAACATACCCACTAGATCATCCCTATACACCACAGTACATATGCAAAACATGTCAGCCTTCACATCCCAGAAAAACAGCCATTAAAAGTCTACATCTGCCCTGTTCACTGCTTATCTTCTGATCTTAAAATGTGGTCTCCAATAACTCGGGGGCGCAGCAAACATTCTAGAAGAAACCTTCTCCTACAGGGTAAATTAAATATTCTTCATTTTTATTAACCCCCCAAAATAAGCATAGTGAACAATAATGTAAGAATGATCTGTCCAGGCTGATCTGGGTGATAATAACATGCTCTTTGCTCAGTAAAAGTTCACATCACTCACCTTCACATTCTCGTGGACAGACTGCAGCTGAGCAGCAACGGCTACAAAGGTGTGATAAAGCTTCTGCATGGCCAGAGAAAGATCTGCAAAATCGCGTAGCGTCAGAATCACACACGCAGCACGGATTAAACTGAAAAAGAACAAACCTGAACTGCTCTGCTAAAACCACGATCATCAAGGTTAGCTCTGATGATTCCTCTTTTGAGTCTTCTCAAATACCCTGTTCATAATTAATAAATAACCGAACCAATACAGATCATAAATGTGGACTGTGGATCCTTTACAGCTTGTGATAGCTCAGGATGGTGAACTAACCTGGTAGAACCTGTTTTTTTAAGAAAGCAGATCGATACTTTCACAGACAGAACAGAACTGTATGATTACAGTAAATAACCTGATGTCAGGCACTTAGACTTTTGAATGAGCATTACATGCCTTCATGATTGACATCAACAGGTAGCACCGGGGTGGAGGAGATGATCATTACCTTGAGGCGTGATGTGGGAGCTGCTGGCCTGAGTCGTGAGGTGGTTTTCAAGCTCCTCTATCTGCTGCCTATATTGCTGCAGCTGCACTTCAAACTGTTCAACCAGCCCACGGAAATAGCTGTCGGGGGAAACACAAGGCCAAAAATCTTAAGTTAGCTAATACCTCCAACTCAAGTCCCACCACCTTGGACAGTGTTCCACTAAGTGGTTTGGGCCTCAGAATGTGGTAGCTAAAGTAAGAAATAAAGGAGTAGTCCAGACCATTATGTCACCATTGTGTTCTACCCTAGAGCAGTACACATCCTTAACAACTAACAATGTCTCGGTTTCTGCACTATGCACTTCTTGCAAGGCTTACCTTTTTGTTTCTTTCACTACTACATATTCATAGTTCTGGCTGAATTATTTATTATGTTGTAATGCACCGTCTACATCGTGTGGCACTATCTGGTGTAGTGTGTCGTCTGCTGTACTGTGCATGTCCTGAGAGATCAGCACGAATAAGAATTCCAATGTACGTGTGGTAATAAACTCCTTTAATACTACCAATCTCTACTCTGTTGAGCAGCTTGGATCCAGAGTCCCGATTTTACAGTTAGACCTGGAGCACAACAGCAGTCTCAGTCATTCAGCTTTACACCAGCAACTGTGCGAGACCACAGAGACTGACAAAGAGCAAGAGAACTCACTCTGCAGGTGCTGTGTTTTCATGCTGCAAGCCCGGAGGGGTCTTCTGTGTGCGCAGAGCTATATCTGCGTTCTTCAACTCCTGTGGAAAAACAGACAGAACCATTGAATTTAAAAACCATACAAGCCTCAAACCTTAAACATTTCACCACCTACTTTATGTGCCTCAGCTCAGCGTGATTAAACTAATACAGCCACAACGTTTGTCTTAATTGCTATAATCCTAGGAAAGGTTAACTCTTTTCACAACACATATATCAAGTTTTGTTGATAATTCACACTTTTTTGCGTACAAATCTACAATCAAATGAATGACAACTGGTTAACAAACAAACCGATGACATGAAACGGGACACTAGGGCCCTGCATGTCCATTACAGACTGCCAACTGTGCTGTTCAAATAGGCTACCTGTCAGGGCACTGTTAAGATTGCAAAAGAATGGGTAAAGGTTTATTATATGCTGAAAGGAGAAGAAAAAGGGCATGTTTTGTCTGTGGAGCTTCTTCCATTGCGTTTCTTTTCTTTTCAGCATAGAGTAAACCTTTACCTGTTCCTTTGCAGTTCACTCATGCTAACGCAGCTCCACACCCAAACGTCTTCAGCTGTTAAAGACTGCCCACTGAAACACCGAATTGAGAAGAGTAAAGGGGAACAGCTAGCTTCCTAGCCCAAGTGCCATGTGAATCATGCACTACAGGACCGGCATGCCTACCTGTGCGGTTTCTATCTTCAATTTATCGATAGACAAGGAGTTTCTCTGCAGCCCGCTGGCACAGACAGACAGCAGCTGCTTAAGGCTCTTGATGTCTTCCTCCACCTTCAGCATTGCTTTGGAAGACATGCGGCTGATTTCCTCTTGAACTTGCTTCTGCTCCTTGACAAACTTTCTGCAGGAAACACAAAAGGAACAGGGAGTAAACATCCTGATCACACTGTGGGAATCACTTTCCACCGTAGCTTGTCCTTGATTATGCTGTGGTTTATGGGGTACTGACACCTTTTTACAAAAATGCAAGAGCAGAGCAGAAATGCTGGCAAGGAAAGGAAAGGCGAAGACTCGTGTCCGTAGCTGGACTACTTGCACCAGGGAGAAGGAGGTACATTTGGCACCCGAATGCATCATTCTTCTAGAGTCATAGCATTGCTAGCTCACAGAAGAACACCACCAAACTCTAGATCTTACAGCCCTTAATTCCTTTAAGGGTAGGTTATATTGCTATACATTTAAGTGTACAGAACGAGAACACAGTAACCCAACTTACTGAAAATTGTCCACATCTTGATAGATAACTGGAGGTAGATTTTCATCCTTTAATGCTTTACTATCCCTGAGCATAGAGAAAAACATACATTAATTTGTAGAATACACACACTGTTCTCATAATACAGTACATCCTCGGTCTCTGAAACCCAGTGCTGGGCTACCCCAGCCTGGTCATTATGATACAAGAACCTTTCCACACCACACGTGACATCAAAAAACCATTTAAATTAAACCAAATTTGAACTTACTCTGGTCTTGCACCCGATTTATCACCTGTTGAAAAAGAAAAAAGTGTTTTCAGCTTTTTAAATACCTGCAAAGATTATGTTTTCTAGGCTACCAGAACTTACTTTTGTGCCATCACAAATGCCTTCAAGGGATAAGTGTATTGGCTTACTGCAATTTGGCCATGAATTTGGGATTCTTTTAAGAGAAGAGTAGCAGGTTCAGGAAAACAATAAGATTGGAACTATGCCATCTATATATGCAAACCAATCAGATACCAAAGGACAATAAAAATGAAAACGCATTTAGAACACCACTGCTGTTTCCAGTCAAGCCTGCAGAAAGCGAAGAGGGATTCTTACTCTTCTTCTCAGAGGAGGTGCTGAAGTCAAGCCCTCCAAGGCCAAGGCCGGCAGAGGCCACCGGAGCGCTGGAGGTGGCAGAGCCCAGAGCGCCCAGGCCTAGCCCTGCAAGACACATGGACACAATGTGCTTTCAAGCAGTGTTTGAGAGAGAGAGGGGGGGGGCAATCCTCATAAGCCATTGAAGTAGTACAGAAGCACTAGCACAATAAAGGAGCTTCAGCATTCCTTCCATTATTTGTTTTGTTTGGTAAAAGGTGGCAATTGTTCTTTCTCTCCCTTTTGCTTATCCCATTCCATATACATTACATCAAAGTATAAGATAGTACACACAGGTGTACCCAGAAATACAGTGCATATAGAACAATGTTCTCCACTCACACACAGTCTTTAAGAGTAAACCTGCACATACAATATGACTTATAATCCAATCTCAGTCATAATGCCCCCATACCCAACAGCTAGGACTGGGCTATCCCACCTGTGGCAGCTGTGTTTTGGAACAGGCCAGAACCGAGACCCGCCAGAGTGGAGCCCAGCGTCAAGCCAGTGGAGCCTGGGGCAGACGTCAGGTTAGTACCACCCAGGTTCAGTGCAAAGCCGGTTGAGCCTGTGGGCACAGAGAGATTCATTCAAAAAAAGCCAGGGAAACAATAGAAAACATATACCGATGTTAAACCTAAAAAATAAACTTGTTGAGTGCAGTAACTAAATATACTTCTTTAATAAGGAGTGCTATGTAAGTGCTCAACACCTTGTTAGTCAAGAGTTTAAGGAAACACTAGTTACCTCACTGAGTGTCTCTGTGTGAGGACTGCTCTTCAGAAAATCAGACCATCTTAAAAAAAACTCAACGTACATCTCCATCTTCGAACATGTATTGAAAGTGAAGAAGGGCAGACAGCATCTGCTAATAACTGGTTAACTTGATACCTTAACTGTTGTGATCTTATACATGTTCTAGAGGATCCCATAAATCAATTAGTACCTGTTTTTAATGTAACACTTCCGACCAAAAAGTTAGCATTAGGTCTGGGGATGTATTGTGCCTTACATTAACAGCATTTGCCTTTTTGGATTTTACTTGGAACGGGTAATTACATTTGCAAACAGTCACAGCAAGATTTTAAAGACGTGAACATACAAGTCAAAATAAAGCCACCCTGCACCCCAAGCAAGGATGAGCACAGGGCACGACATGACCAGCACATTAAAGCACAGAGCCTGGGCTCAGAGCAGCCAGCTCCAGCAGCTGGAGCCACATACCGGTCTGGGCAGTGGACGAGGCGATGCTGGAGCCTAACGTGAGGCCCCCCGGAGCAGAGGAGGTTACAAGAGAGAAGGGCGTGGCAGAAGCTGCCGGTTTGTTGAAACCCAGAGTGAAGCCGGTGGTAGAGGCAGTAGTGGTGGCTGCTGGGGTTCCTGCAGACAAGAAAAGAACAGCAGATTTAGGTTCATTCTGTACACAATGCCAGAGTGATGCAAATGTTTGGGCCTTTATATCTCGTACAACTGGGCATTAATCACGGTTTGACGGTAAGCAACACATTCATATGAAAAGAAAGACCAATACATTTCAAGCCCACAAAGCATTCAGTTCCCACTTTCTAACTAATACACAGGCTGCAACTAATAACGCTTTTGCAAAACACAGAGTGGTGACAAAAAACCCACCTAGTGTCAATCCTGTCACAGGTCCTGTTGCTGCTGTTCCTGCCAAAACAAAATATCAGCGAATAAAGAGGCAGCTTAATCTGTAGACACAGAGGCAACGGTGCCTCACATTATCCTTCCACATCTACACTGGACTTGTACGTGTGTTTTTAAACACACTGATGGACGTGCCCTAGGCCCGATGCTAAATTCCCACACTTCATCCAAGTGCTGAAGCTGGGAAATCTGAGCCCACGTCTTGAGCTGGTTGTGATGCATCACTGCTGAATGTCTTAGCATTTAAGAAATCCACTGTGTAACTTTAATTCAATTGTACTCAAACCATTTCGTCCGATAACAGCCACTGATTACAGACTGCAGCGAGACATTGTATGGACTCCTGAGTGTGTGAGCACTAACTGGGCTGAGAGGGCTAGGGATACGGGACAATAACCCAGGAACCATGAACATTCCTCACAGGTTTTTAACAAGAAAATGCGAGAATTTCCCGTAGCTTAGGTAGCGTACCGGAGGCAGGAGTCCCGAACGCGAACCCGGTAGCCTGTTTCTGCGGGAAGACGGCGCTCCCAAGAGACAGGGAGGAGGCTGTGGTGGTCGTCGTGGCAGTGCCCGAGGCTGTGGCAGCACCCAGAGTGCCCAGGCCGAAACCCCCGGTCCCTGTAGGGTTGCTGAAAACAATACCAAAAGAAACCTTCAATAACCAGGGCATCCACACGGTATTGTGACATCATGACAGCACGCATGCATGCACCCAGCGGACAGTGAAGCCACCACCCCTGGAGCAACTGCCACAGAGTACACAAACACACAATGGGCAACCGCCAGATTACACCCAGTGCACTGAGACTTCAAGGACGTGGGCACAAAACAAAGCACATGGGAGGCTGGAGAAAAGTATTTCTAAATCACTTGCATTAGATCTGTGAAGAGGCTTTAAATCACTCAGAGACTAAACAGGTAAAGTAACCAATAAATAAATAAATTTCTGATCTTTGGCTGCTGTTGACCCTTCCCACTGCACAGACCTACTGTACCACATCACAGGCACATGGTCACTTCCTTGTCATGTTTATTCAGAGTTGAAGGACCTT
Source organism: Lepisosteus platostomus (assembly GCF_059453375.1). Lineage (NCBI taxonomy): Eukaryota > Metazoa > Chordata > Actinopteri > Semionotiformes > Lepisosteidae > Lepisosteus > Lepisosteus platostomus. The sequence continues at coordinate 5,241,117 of NC_142617.1, read as the reverse complement.
CACAATGAGGATGTATTCACTAGACAACACTTGTTAAGTCTATACTAAAAATTCAGAAGTGTGAACTAGAAAGGGAAGTACTATAAATGAGTGTCTCTATCCAATGACTGAGATACAAGAAGGACCTTAAAGAGGGGGAAATGCCATCTCCGACAAAGATAACCCAACCCCAGTATCATGTACATTAGAACACCTGAGCAAATTAATTAAAATACTTTTATTAATAAGATCATTCTGTTAAGCAATCTATGTAAAACGTGTATTTCTTAATTTTTTCCTCTTTTGTCAATGCTATGCGTGACAAACACTCAAATGCAAACTTTCAGAACTATATTAGGGTCTCTGTATTCTATAATTATTGACCAAAATAACATATCAAACATTTCGGGACTTCATTTACCCGCTATTCTTAAACATTCTTTCATAATTAGGTATTTAAAAACACTAGGAAAGTTAAACGTTTTAAAATAAAATCAGTGCCACACAGAAATGACAGAACGGTCACAGGGAAATTGAGAAAGTAGCAGCTTGCAGAAATCTAGGTGAGAAAACTCATCAGACTACTTAATTTTGTCAAATCTCTGTTCTTTATGAAGTATTTCACTGAAAGAACTACGAGAAACTAAAAAAGTCAATTACCAGATGTGTCTTAAAGACACCTTTCACTTATTCTCTCTAGAGCAATGTAGTACTAAGCCTAAATTTTTAAAGAAGTCACTTCTCACTTCCTGTGCATTTGGGCTCTTCAATTCAGTAAATGTGGCTCAAGCTTTCAAAAGTAGTCATGGGAAGTACCAACTATACAAATTCAACTTCTAGAGGTCTCGTGTTCCAAGGCATGTCTTTTCTTTGAGGCCAGCAACCTGCCTCAAGGGAAATGAACTAGGGCACCGGGAAACCTGACAGATTTATTTCACTCAACACGCCCTGTTACTCAATAATAGAGAACAAAGAAGAAAAAGGATGACGCACTTTCACAACACCAGCAAAACAAAAAAGGCGAGAGCAGTTCAGCACCAGTAATCTTCGGCACAGAGCAACAGCGCCTTACCTACTAGGGAATCTCACAACAGCAGAAGACTCAAAAAGACTGCTGGCTGACCCTTCCTCAACCACCCTTCACTTTCAGACACAAACAGAATCGCTACACGCTCCTTACAAGTCCTAGAGCCACAGTTCAGGAGCAGAATATCAGTACCTCACGTAGCGATTAATGCAGGGTTGTGTGAAGGTAAATGTTAGTACCACTACGTCAACAGCACCTCAAGCCATTCACTCTAGGTTTTGTCAGGGGTCGGGCTCATATATTTCTAACACCTGACAGTGTACACCACACCCTTCTGTCCGCATGTGAGCACATCTGCATGGACACAGACTCCAACTAATTATAAGGGTTTTCTTCTTTAGGGTGCCTGGTAGGAAATTATGCAATATACGGGGTTATATACTCAGCTTCGCAGTAGCAAAGTGCACCGCGACTTCCACATCAACCTAGCTGGAACTTTAATTACGCTTTTCCTCCAGACACACTGACTTTTCACATGTGGATGGCACTGACTTGATGGATCAAGGAGACGCACTTTCACTTTTGCTCTGATCAGCAGTTACGCAGGAAAAAACACACACGTGAACAGCACACACTAAACCTAATGTCGACTTAGCTCCCAGCACCCGTGCCCTACAGTATCTTCCACAGAAAACCGAACATCTCGGACGGGCCCCGGCGGATTGAATATTCCAGACCAGACCTGATCTGATCTGTGCCGCGGAAAATACCGAACCACGTGTTCGGCGCTCAAGGCTCTTGAACCTCAGCTTAGTTCCCCGCGACACCTTCCTTGGCATTCGCACTGAACAGGTTAGCTCTGCCTTCCCACTGTTCGTAGTTTTCTAACGCCTATTCCGGTGAAACACGAATATTTTATAAACCTCAGGCCAGCAAATTCTCTCCTGCTGGCAAGTTACATTTCTGAAACTTTCCGCTAATCCAAAAGGGGCAGGACATTAGCAACAATCCGTACGTTGTTAGTTCCTCTATCAGAACGAACTACGAATTACTTTTAATGGTATTGCGTAAGAAACGTGGCCTATTTAATATCACTTGTCCCATCGCTGTTCTTCAGTCAGGGAAACTGAAATAACTTACGACCGACACCACTCATTCATCACGCATTTCAAGAAGTTCTCTCACCTGGTCGCAGCTCCTAATGAAAATCCGCCCCCTGCGGTAGTAGATCCCAGGCCGCCGCCGCTGCCAAAATTAAACCCCGACATCTTCGATGCCGGACTTGAGCTGCTACTGTATGTTACCGATGCGAGCTAGCCTGAAGCACAGCGTGCAAGCCCACCATTTAGAGCTGCACCGTGCACAGCTTCGCACTTGAGCCAAAACCGAATCAACGCGCTGAGCCGCCCTGTTGCCGAACACCGCGCTGCAGAAGAACATTTACATTACATTAACCCGAACTGTGCCATGTCTTTTTTAAAAAAAAAAGAAATACAACATCAAACGCAACTGTTTCTATTTGTTTCCGCGCCTACACGGCAGCGTCTTCCGGCGGCAAAGACTGATGGGACGGTGGAGGACTGTGTGCCCGTGAGCGCGCACGCCCCCTCTCCCAGATCAGTTCATGAAGGTTTACTTGCATGCCCGATTCACTACAATACTGTATTGCTAAAGCACAACGACAAACAAGAATAATCTACAACTGTTAATTACCATCTACGATGTAAAAGAAAAACGTATAAGAACGACCGCAAGTGCCTTGAAAAACAGAACAGCTCTTCTTCATTTTGCGGATTTGCTGAGATGCCTCTCACTAGTTGATCAATCGAGGATGGGCAGACACAGGTGGGATTGTATCAGACAAGCCCTCAATGAATTTCACATTTTCTTTTTTCTGCGGGTGCTGAGAGCTCAATTTAAATTTCTGGATTAGCAGCATTCTGAAAAATGTGAAAATATTCAAATTACGTCTGCAGACTTGTATCTTCCACACATCATGATTTGGATATGACGTTAGCTATTTACGGAAGCAACTGTTAGCGTGCAGTATAAGGTATCATACAAATATACCCTATAAATGAATTGACAGTGCACACATGGTCAGTGTAGAGGCCTGGTCATTAAGGCAGTTTTCTATGAACTCTGCAGATTCTTCAATCGGCCTCTCGGCCACTGAGACTCGCTCCAAATACAAACTACAACTCCCGGCATGCCCGAAAAACCCCAGCGCATGGGTGTGACGTCACTCTTTCTTCGGTCACACATCAAAGCAGGAAGCACGGCTTTTTTATTTGGAGCAGAGGGGGGTTGTGTAGATTATCGGGTTGCATATGTACTTGTTTCAACGCACAGGAATTGAGCGCCGGGTGACTGTGTAGCAGCGGAGACCGAAACTCTTCTGCTGTGAATCTTGATCGCTGTCGCTCGTTTGAATTAAACTATGGAGCACATCAGAACGCCAAAGGTAAGATGAATACTCGGATTTGGGTTGAATTCTGCACTAAGACCTGCACTAAGACCTAAAGCCTATGCAGGAGCCGTGGAGAACGAGGTAGAGAAGACCGTCATTAGTCAAAATGACGAAATGCGCTTCAGAGCGTTGCAGTGCCTGATCAAGGATTAGCTAAAAGTGCAACATGTCCAAGGATAAGGATGAGGGAGTGTTCAGGGTGTTTATTTTTTACATGTACTGGTCTGGGAGTGGATTTTCACCGCTGCCACACTTGTCTCCCCACAGCGGCACAGTTTTATATCCCGAAACGGTGGTGAGAAAGTCACCCTGCCCTGTCGTGCAGCAGGATGCTGGTTGAGGCAGGGAGGCGTCAATTTCGTTCCGATAACCCGCACAGGGAAGGGCAGATAGCCTGTGTCATGTCGCTGCTAATGCCTCGTTTAGTGCCGTTTCTGCACTGGGATGATCTAATTCTCCCGATCTGAGCACCAAACCGGACTTGGCAGGTTGTGTTTTCTCGTGTGGATAGTCTATGAGGTGCTCAGTAAATGAAGAAGAACAAACGCCTTTCATCGATGGGTGTGACAGTTCGCGTGACAGCGCACCTGTTAGAGTAATTGCTAAGTAAACAGCTACGTTTCGACTCACAGCTTTATGTGAATTGATATAGAAAATGTCATTAGGGCAAAGCTTAAAAGGCCATACACAGTGTGATTAGTATATTTGGCTGACACTCTTATCCAAGTATTATTGCTTTTATACCCAAATACAGCTGTGTGACCTGATGTCAGGTCTTGAGTGTGATCTGTGGCGTCAGACAGAAGAGGAGGACATGTGTATATTAATAATTCCTCACACTTCTGTAGCACTGTTCTTGACACTCCACTCAAAGCTCCTCCCCACCTGTGCGCTCTCGGTGGCCAGTTCAGAGATGGGGATGACGAGGAAAGTCCAGGGGGAAATTTGGCCAGGAGTTTGGCCAAGGTAACACCCCAACAGTTTTCAAGAAATGCCCTGGGATGAAAAAACATGCACTGTGCGAACTTCAGGTCTCACAGGCTCTGCTGCGTTTATGTTCCCATGAAACCTAGTTTGACTGAACCTCGAAAAGCCCTGCTGCTCGGGTTCAGAAATGCAATCGTCCCTGCCCTCCTGATGCAGGGCAGGAGGAAGGACAATATCCCGGTTAGCGATTGCTCTGATTTTTCCCCCCCCGTTGTGTTCCAGCTGGAAGTTGGGGAATGGAAATGCAGGGAGATCCTGGCTGGAATGTGGCGATGCGTTCTTGAGCTGTGTGTGAAAGCAGCTGGTAAAAATTCGGCCAGGCGTATTCTTACAGAACACAGCTATCGTGCACATCAATCAAGTCAGTGTGCACCTCTATGAAACTTATCTTTAACACTTTATTCTGCCACAACATACTGTACATTATTAACTGGGATACGTTCTCCTAACCAAGGACAGGATGAGGTCCTGGAATCCATTAGCCTCTAACTACCAAAGAGGTCTGATGTGCCAAATAGCCTCCTGTCGTTTTGTACCCATTCTTATAGAAGAACCAGAGGAATAAATCAGATTGTTTGGTTTTTGTTTACATTGCTTTTCATTTGATGAGAAGCAGCTCTTTGACTGATGGGCTCAGGCCACCCTCCCATTGGAAGGGCCTGTTGTCCTGTTGTCTTGCTGTGTGCTGTCGGCGTGCTGACCTGTTGCTAGGCTACCTAGCGGAATGTGTGAGGATGCAGAAACTCCCTCACGTCGGCTCTTTCATTCGAGATGCCGAGCAATTCTACTGCCACCTGCCTGGGGGAAATGGTGGAAGGAGGGGAGATGTGCACCAGTGTCCATTTTGTGGCTGGTCCAACTGAAGAAGATGAAGCTTCCCTGGCCTTTATCCCAATAATATGATATGATAGTGCAAAGATCACAGAAGAATTTGCAAGCTGCCATTTAAAGACATGCAGTGTTTTTGTTGACAATGGAAGTAAAGCTGGAATTTGAGAAAGCTTCTGTTTCAACGTTAAGTTTAGTGATTTGAGGTAGGATTAGAGTTGAATTTGCATGGAAGTTAATCTTATTCAGCATCGTTGCAGCTGTTCATCGTAATAAACAATGACTTTCCTTTGCAATGGGAAGATGTGGAAGATTTCAGGCACTGCTTTTCTTGAGAAGTATCATTCTTTGACACAACTTTTAGACCTTTTATGTCATTCTTAGATCTTTTTTCCAGTTAGTTTTTCTTCTTTTGATTTTGGGACTGCCTAAAACACGTCTTTCTCAGATTTCAACCCTTATAAATCTTTTCCCTTATTTTATTTTTATCCTTGAAATGATCAAGATACTTGATGATGATCACAACAGTACTAATAGTCAGAAGAAAGTCAGAAACACAGAGCACCAGCAGCTGTGTGAGCTTTATGAAGCCATTGTGGTGAAGTCATAGCTCTGTCCCCAGTGCTGTGTGTGTCTCACAGCTGGGTGAGCCTTGTGTGAGTGCTGTGGTGAGCTCAGAGCTCTGTCCCCGGTGCTCCAGTGCATCAGTGTGTCTCACAGCTGGGTGAGCCTTGTGTGAGTGCTGTGGTGAGCTCAGAGCTCTGTCCCCGGTGCTCCAGTGCATCAGTGTGTCTCACAGCTGGGTGAGCCTTGTGTGAGTGCTGTGGTGAGCTCAGAGCTCTGTCCCCGGTGCTCCAGTGCATCAGTGTGTCTCACAGCTGGGTGAGCCTTGTGTGAGTGCTGTGGTGAGCTCAGAGCTCACTCCCCGGTGCTCCAGTGCATCAGTGTGTCTCACAGCTGGGTGAGCCTTGTGTGAGTGCTGTGGTGAGCTCAGAGCTCTGTCCCCGGTGCTCCAGTGCATCACTGTGTCTCACAGCTGGGTGAGCCTTGTGTGAGTGCTGTGGTGAGCTCAGAGCTCTGTCCCCGGTGCTCCAGTGCATCAGTGTGTCTCACAGCTGGGTGAGCCTTGTGTGAGTGCTGTGGTGAGCTCAGAGCTCTGTCCCCGGTGCTCCAGTGCATCAGTGTGTCTCACAGCTGGGTGAGCCTTGTGTGAGTGCTGTGGTGAGCTCAGAGCTCTGTCCCCGATGCTCCAGTGCATCAGTGTGTCTCACAGCTGGGTGAGCCTTGTGTGAGTGCTGTGGTGAGCTCAGAGCTCTGTCCCCGGTGCTCCAGTGCATCAGTGTGTCTCACAGCTGGGTGAGCCTTGTGTGAGTGCTGTGGTGAGCTCAGAGCTCTGTCCCCGGTGCTCCAGTGCATCAGTGTGTCTCACAGCTGGGTGAGCCTTGTGTGAGTGCTGTGGTGAGCTCAGAGCTCTGTCCCCGGTGCTCCAGTGCATCAGTGTGTCTAACAGCTGGGTGAGCCTTGTGTGAGTGCTGTGGTGAGCTCAGAGCTCTGTCCCCGGTGCTCCAGTGCATCAGTGTGTCTCACAGCTGGGTGAGCCTTGTGTGAGTGTTGTGGTGAGCTCAGAGCTCTGTCCCCGGTGCTCCAGTGCATCAGTGTGTCTCACAGCTGGGTGAGCCTTGTGTGAGTGCTGTGGTGAGCTCAGAGCTCTGTCCCCGGTGCTCCAGTGCATCAGTGTGTCTCACAGCTGGGTGAGCCTTGTGTGAGTGCTGTGGTGAGCTCAGAGCTCTGTCCCCGGTGCTCCAGTGCATCAGTGTGTCTCACAGCTGGGTGAGCCTTGTGTGAGTGCTGTGGTGAGCTCAGAGCTCACTCCCCGGTGCTCCAGTGCATCAGTGTGTCTCACAGCTGGGTGAGCCTCGTGTGAGTGCTGTGGTGAGCTCAGAGCTCTGTCCCCGGTGCTCCAGTGCATCAGTGTGTCTCACAGCTGGGTGAGCCTCGTGTGAGTGCTGTGGTGAGCTCAGAGCTCTGTCCCCGGTGCTCCAGTGCATCAGTGTGTCTCACAGCTGGGTGAGCCTTGTGTGAGTGCTGTGGTGAGCTCAGAGCTCTGTCCCCGGTGCTCCAGTGCATCAGTGTGTCTCACAGCTGGGTGAGCCTTGTGTGAGTGCTGTGGTGAGCTCAGAGCTCACTCCCCGGTGCTCCAGTGCATCAGTGTGTCTCACAGCTGGGTGAGCCTTGTGTGAGTGTTGTGGTGAGCTCAGAGCTCTGTCCCCTGTGCTCCAGTGCATCAGTGTGTCTCACAGCTGGGTGAGCCTCGTGTGAGTGCTGTGGTGAGCTCAGAGCTCTGTCCCCGGTGCTCCAGTGCATCAGTGTGTCTCACAGCTGGGTGAGCCTCGTGTGAGTGCTGTGGTGAGCTCAGAGCTCACTCCCCGGTGCTCCAGTGCATCAGTGTGTCTCACAGCTGGGTGAGCCTTGTGTGAGTGTTGTGGTGAGCTCAGAGCTCTGTCCCCTGTGCTCCAGTGCATCAGTGTGTCTCACAGCTGAATGAGCCTTGTGTGAGTGCTGTGGTGAGCTCAGAGCTCTGTCCCCGGTGCCCCAGTGCATCAGTGTGTCTAACAGCTGGGTGCTCTGTTGTAGGTCGAGCATGTGAAGCTTTTGGACCGATTCAGCAACAAGTCCACCACAGGAACTCTCTACCTCACTGCCACTCACCTGCTCTTCATGGAGGCCAGCTCCTCCAGCGCACAGGAAATATGGGTAAGAATCCGTCCCGATGTATTCTGCAAATTCTGCAAATCACTTATAATTATGGTAAGGCCTTGAAAAGCTACTCGCACTGCAGAACCAGGAAGTGCTCTTCTTCCTTTAAAACAAGGTCTCGTCAGTATTTGTTTGACCTAGAGGTGCAGCATAAAACTTAGCCTGGCAGAGGTGTTGTGTGTACAGTTTTGAGGCCTGTGCAGCCCTCAGGTGCCAGAGCTGGTCCAGAATGTCTTCAGTGCTGAGGGCTTTCTGTGTCTCATGCTAATGGAGACGTGACAGGCAGGAGGGAGGTTACCGTGGAAACCGGAGGGACAGAGCAGGAGGGCCATTCACAATTCCTTTTAATTGAGAGGCTGTGAGGCGCCTGCTCTGTGCAGAATACAGATTCAGCCAGCTAGGGCTTTTAACCCTTTCCCGGGCACTGTGATGACTCTAGGAGAGGCACTGGTGTCCCCCGGCTGCACCTTTCCATTTCTCTGTAATGACGTGCCACAGATGTATTTTTCTGATTGCCTGCGAAGCATCAAAATGAGCTCAGCTCCAAATACAGTATGAAAATGGTGTCAGACTGTGATGTGTGCCCCTGCCCGTCCTCGGATTATGGTCCAGATATTTTTGTCAGTGGCATAAAGAACAAACTTCACATGGCAGCAAGACTGAGATAGCTCCGCAAACCCACTCTAACACATGGGCGCATAAGGTGGAGAAATGAACAATATGGACCATTGTGCTGTAGCTCTTAAATGTGATTTCTCCAAAAATGCACGGCATGAGAACTATGCGGGAGAACTATGGGAGTGATGTGCTGAATGTGGTCTTGAACTGTTGGGGCATGGCTGGGAAGTCCAGGGCCCAGCTGGCATCGGGCTGGTTACACATGAGCGCCAGGGGTCACCCGCTGTGGGGGCAGGCTTGCCCATCCCTGTAGCCCTGCGGTAGACCATACCCGGAGGCAGGGCCGTGCCATGCTCACACGCCCAGGCAGCCTTCAGGACTCCCCGTCTCTCCCCCGCTGCCGCAGGTCCTTCATCACCACATCGCCACGGTGGAGAAGCTGTCCCTGACCACCAGCGGCTGCCCCCTGGAGATCCACTGCAGGAACTTCCGGGTGCTGCGCTTCGTGGTGCCCCGGGAACGAGACTGCCACGACGTCTACAGCTCGCTGGTCCGCCTGCTCCGCCCAGGTGGGTGACGGCAGGGCAGGGCAGGGCAAAGCTGGGTAGAACAGAGCAGAGCAGGACAAAGCTGGATAGAACAGAGCAGAGCAGGACAAAGCTGGGTAGAACAGGGCAGAGCAGAGCAGGGCAGGGCAAAGCTGGGCAAAGCTGGGCAAAGCTGGGCAAAGCTGGGTAGAGCAGAGCAGGGCAGAGCAGGGCAGAACAGAGCAGGGCAAAGCTGGGTAGAACAGGGGAGGGCAGGGCAGGGCAAAGCTGGGTAGAGCAGAGCAGGGCAGAGCAGAGCAGGGCGGTGCAGGGCAAAGCTGGGTAGAACAGGGCAGAGCAGAGCAGGGCAGGGCAAAGCTGGGCAAAGCTGGGCAAAGCTGGGCAAAGCTGGGCAAAGCAGGGCAGAGCAGAGCAGGGCAGAGCAGAGCAGGGCAGAGCAGAGCAGGGCAGGGCGGTGCAGGGCAAAGCTGGGCAAAGCTGGGCAGAGCAGGGCAGAGCAGAGCAGAGCAGAACAGAGCAGGGCAAAGCTGGGTAGAACAGGGGAGGGCAGGGCAGGGCAAAGCTGGGTAGAGCAGAGCAGGGCAGAGCAGAGCAGAGCAGAGCAGGGCGGTGCAGGGCAAAGCTGGGTAGAACAGAGCAGAGCAGAGCAAAGCTGGATAGAACAGAGCAGAGCAGGACAAAGCTGGGTAGAACAGGGCAGAGCAGAGCAGGGCAAAGCTGGGCAAAGCTGGGCAAAGCTGGGCAAAGCTGGGCAAAGCTGGGCAGAGCAGGGCAGAGCAGGGCAGAGCAGGGCAGAGCAGAACAGAGCAGGGCAGGGCAGAGCAGGGCAGAGCAGGGCAGGGCGGTGCAGGGCAAAGCTGGGTAGAGCAGGGCAGAGCAGACCAGAGCAGGGCAAAGCTGGGTAGAGCAGGGCAGAGCAGACCAGAGCAGGGCAAAGCTGGGTAGAACAGGGGAGGGCAGGGCAGGGCAAAGCTGGGTAGAGCAGAGCAGGGCAGAGCAGAGCAGAGCAAAGCTGGATAGAACAGAGCAGAGCAGGGCAAAGCTGGGTAGAACAGGGGAGAGCAGGGCAGGGCAAGGCAAAGCTGGGTAGAACAGGGGAGAGCAGGGCAGGGCAAGGCTGGGTAGAGCAGGGCAGGGCAGAGCAGGGCTGAGCAGGGCAAAGCTGGGTAGAGCAGGGCAGGATAGAACAGAGCAGAGCAGGGCAGGGCAGAGCAGGGCAAAGCACAAAGTGTGTGTGTGCACCACCCTCTTGCCTGTCGCACCTGAGGGCTCCTCTTGTCCCCCCCCCAGCCTCCTACGAGGAGCTCTACGCCTTCTCCTACAACCCCCAGCAGAATGACGAGCAGCGCGAGGAGGGCTGGCAGCTGATCGACCTGGCGGCCGAGTTTGAGCGGATGGGCGTGCCCTGCGACCAGTGGCAGCTGACCGACGCCAACAGGGACTACAAGGTAGGAGGGCGAGGGGAGGGCAGGGAGCGGGCCGGCCTCTCGACAGGCTCCGGGCTGCAGCAGTGCTCAGCAGTGGGCGTCCGCCTCAGTGCCAGCCTTCTAGAAGAGAGCTGAGCTGCTGGAAAGCACCAACATCGTTTGTCAGTTCGTCGATTGGCAGCGTTCTCTTAGTTGTGGTCACCTGTACACTTGCATTACAGCTAGGAAAGAGCTTACGGCCACAACTGGCTGACGTTTCACAACTATCTGATGGTGGTTTTGTGCACGCTTGTTGAACTGAATTTACTGAAGTTGAGTGTTATTTAACTTTGTTGTTGTTGCTCCTGATGTGTGTTTAAGTTGGTGTTTCCTTAGTATCTTTGTATTGGAGCACACATGCAAGTGAGCATTTCATTGCCCTTGTGTGCGATGACCACTACCCCGAGATGGAAAGAAAGGGCTGTTGCGGATGATTTGTCCAGCTGTTTGATCTCCGTGTTGCCCTGGTGCTCAGGTGTGTGAGACCTACCCCCGCGACCTGTATGTTCCTGTCACGGCCAGCAAGCCCATCATCGTGGGGAGCTCCAAGTTCAGGAGCAAAGGACGCTTTCCTGTGCTGTCCTACTTCTACCAGGAGAAGAAGGTCAGTCCCAGACGTCAAGAGCAGCAGCATCACCTTAGAGCTTTCTTGTCGGTCAGACTTGTCTTCCGACTGGCAGTGCCTGCAGGGCTGAATCGGTGTATTACTGCTGCTGGTCTGACTCGGAAGTAGATTATACTGTTCCTTTTTCTTTAATGCCTACTGATGTCCAGTGATTGCCTGAGAAATGAGATGCGCGCTTAGCCTTGCTTCCGAACCAGGCTCCCTGCGGCCTGTAGGTTGTGCTTCTATTCGAAGGGTTTTCGGTTTCCTAACAGGGCCGTTTAGCAGGGCTGTGATTTCTCGGACAAACCAGTCGTGCTGCTTTTCTTACAAGCACACCTTCTGGCTGAAAGAGCTTAGAGCAGTAGCAGTGTGGTCCTCTGTCCTCTCTCCATACCTGGAGGGCTGTGGCTCCTGACAGGGTGAACCCAGACTGATAGACCGCAGGCTTGCCTTCATGCAGCAGCCTGTTTAGTTTCATTCCATTTCCTTTGTGTTTAACCCGGATTGCTGTGGCTTAGATCTTGCATAAATCACAATGACATAGTTACAGATCCCTGACTGAATAAAAACAAACATTCGTAGCACAGTAACAATGCCAGGCACAAGAGTGAGCAGGTACAAACATGGCTAGGCTTTATGAACCCTGTAGGAGCTGATCCATTGACTCATTCAGAATGATGGACAGTAGATCATCGATTATTCCGGATTCCAGCATTTTCCAGGATTGACCAATGATCCAGCAAATGTTTATTGTACAAAATGTACAAAGAATACTCAGTGCTGTACTAAATGTAATGTATAGTACTCTGCATTAAACAAGCTGGAAGAATGTGTTTAGTGTTTCTGCAGTGCCTCTCTTTTAATGTGTGTGTAGTCTGTGTGTTTTTAAGCACTACTTATTTTATAAACAAATTCTAACCACTAAAAAATACATACACCACATCCACAAAAACATTGTTATAAAAAAATGCAGAAATATGTTGATGTGCTTATACAGCATTTTTGAAAATCCAGCAACTCCTTTTCTCTAGGGTGCTCGATAATCTATGATCTACTGACTGATTATCATTAATAAGACAGAAACAGGCAAGATTTAAACAGGAATCACCGGAGATTCTGATATCGGTTGCTTTTGTTGATTGTAAAATGTCAAGCCTGTATTCTGCAGTTTTCCTGATTATTTTTTGACCACTGTCCAAGCCTGTTGGGTAGGAGGGCTCTGGTATTGACAACGGCCGTGTGTGGCGCTGTCGCCCCCTGCAGGCTGCTGTGTGCCGGTGCAGCCAGCCTCTCTCCGGCTTCAGCGCCCGGTGTCTGGAGGACGAGCACATGCTGCAGGCCATCAGCAAAGCCAATCACAACAGCCGCTTCATGTACGTCATGGACACCCGACCCAAGGTAGGCTCTGTTCCACACGTCTGCTGCTCAATCATATGTCCATGTCCTTCATGCGACTCGGGTCTTAAGATCTAAAGGCTGACCTGAAACACCTCCTCTGACAAAATTCCTTTAAGAGATTTCATTCTCACATGCTTTGCCCTTTATTGCAGTTGACTTTTTTCTTGGCCAGTGCACACCAGATTCCTACATTCATGAAAACAAAGATTTTATACGACTGATGCAAAAGCTAGTTTTAATAAACGTTCATTCACGCTTTATGAAGTGGTTTCTTGTGCGCAAAGAACTTTTCGTCCAGTATGGTTTTTTTACACCTCTTTTTGTGCAGAGAAGTATTCCCCCCCACCCTTGTTTTAGTTCTGTTGGTGTTGTTTAGAAAAACTAAACTCTGCGGTTTTCCTGTCTCGTAAGAGACGTTAGCTTGTGGGCCACGTCAGTGGACACTTCAGGATGCAGGGTGAAATACTACAGGCAGATCACGAAGATAGAAAGAATTGAACTCCAATCTCAAAGAGATTTGTTGCAGATATAAACATGTACAGACCTGGACAGAAAATGCACCACAGAGCACAGAGTTGTATGTATGTAAAGTGCCTATAGAAAGTCTACACTTTCCAAAGCAACATGTTTTGTGGCCTTACAGCCTGAAATTAAGATGCATTCAATCAGAATTTATTTGACCTTTATTTACACCCTGTAACACACAAACCTCCAAGTGAGAAAACAAGTGTAGTTCCTAATATTAATAATAATAATAATAATAATAATAATTGCTTACGCTTATATAGCGCTTTTCTGGACAGCCCACTCAAAGCGCTTTACAGGTCATGGGGATCCCCTCCACCACCACCAATGTGCAGCCCCACCTGGATGATGCGACGGCAGCCATAGTGCGCCAGAACGCTCCCCACACATCAGCTATCAGTGGGGAGGAGAGCAGAGTAATGTAGCCAATTCATAGAGGGGTATTATTAGGAGGCCATGATTGGTAAGGGCCAATGGGAAATTTTAATGACCACAGAGAGTCAGGACCTCGGTTTTAATGTTCTAATGACTGGCAAGCACAATTGAATCGCCTCCTGTGTTGAGTTTCTGAAGCCCTTCCACTTGTGTGCTCTGGTTCCCCTGCTTGTGCAGCTGAACGCGCTGGCCAACAGAGCAGCGGGGAAGGGCTACGAGAATGAGGACAACTACTCCAACATCCGCTTCCAGTTTGTGGGGATTGAGAACATCCACGTCATGAGGGCCAGCCTGCAGAAACTCCTGGAAGGTCAGGATTTGAGCGCCACGGTGCCCGGCAAGGCCGCCTTCTCTCTCGAAGCTCTGGCGACTTGTCTCGTGTTGAGAAAATTCAGATCCAGACCTCCCCTTGTTGCACTCTGACCCCTCCGCGACCCAGATCGCTTCTGCTGGTGTGCACATGCTGTTGCTCGGTGTGCCTGTGGTATTTGTGATGAGCGTCTTCAGCTGCTGTGCGTTCTGCTGGTGCAGGCAGACACTGGTGCCTGTCTTGCTCTTTGAAACCCCAAGGCTTCGGGGGGCTGTGTGTTCATCAGTGGTCCGGGTGTTTTTAAGACTTTTTATGAAAAGAAAGTAAGTAAAGGAAGCAAGTCAGTAAAGTAAGTGGAGAAGGTAAGTTAGTTAATTCCGTAAAGTAAGGTACAGTAAGTTAGGAAAGTAAACAAGAAAGTCATTAAGTAAAGTAAGCAAGTTAAAGTACCACAGCTTAAAAGGTTGGGAACAATTGTTCAATTGTAATGAGCTCTTGGAGGTTGGCAAGAGCTGAGGTGGAATTCAGTCCTGCAGAAACAGTAGCTCCCAAGAGCAAGGTTGGAGAACTCAATCATTAGGTGAGAAAAACACAAAGTTTGCAGAAATTGCAGCAGTTGAACTTTAGGGCTCTAAGGATATCTACAGAGAATAAGTTAAAGAACCTTAAAACCGTAGATTGCTGCCAGACAGCACGAGTGACCAGAGGTCAGCAGGCATTGAGACTAATACGGGAGGGATGTAGAGCCCTGAGCCAGCTGAGTGGGTCGTGGGGACAGATGTGTGTGGCTCAGCCACTTACAACTCGCCCTGGCCAGCGTGAGACCTCTGCAAGGTTTGATCCAGGGTAAACCCAGAGCTGCAAGACAATCTCAACTTAAATTCTTCTTCCTCCTCAGAGTTGATCAGGAAGAAAAGGCAGCAAACCTTTTAATCTGTGACTGGAGTGAGGCAGGTGTGCAGGTCGTTGGGGATATGTTGGGCGAGACAGTAATGGCCTTCATCTGTGGCTGCTCTGATCTGCAGTGGTAGGAAGCAGGACCTTGACTGTGACTGACTACCTGCTGGGGCTGGAGAGTTCTGGGTGGCTCCGACACATCAAGGCCATCCTGGACGCCGCCATCTTCCTAACTAAAGTGAGTCACTTTTTGGATTTGGATTGAAGCACAGCTGGTCACGGTCTCAGTCAGTTTTGATGTGCATGCGGGTTTCGTCTCGGCCAAGTTCATTCAGTGCACTTTAACTGGTCAGGTGTCAGGTGGACAGCTCGATGGAAGATGGATCAAAACTCAGAAGCAACACTGCAATAGTAACAGGTGCAGCTTCACCTCCAGTTTCTCTTGTCCTTTAAAACCCACCTTCAGGCTGTCCTGCTCCTGCCTGGGGGCTTGTCATGGTTCAGCAGCGTCCTCATCTAATGTAATTACTGACGTAGAAGAGTTAACAGCCCAGGTCTAAGGTCTAAATTATTTCTGTGGCATCTACAGTTTTTCCTTATATCCTTATGTTCTCTGTGTTAGTGTGGCTTCAGTGGTACACATCCTTGTCTAACCGTAATGACCTCCAGAGATCCCTGGCCAGGGTCTGACCGAGTGCGTGTGTTGTGCTGCAGGCAGTGACCGTGGAAGGGGCCAGCGTTTTAGTGCACTGCTCGGACGGCTGGGACAGAACCGCACAGGTGTGCTCGCTGGGGTCCCTGCTGATGGATCCTTACTATCGAACCATCAAGGGCTTCATGGTACGTGTCGGGCTCGCTGCATGCACGTTCGCCTGAGCTCTGGAACTTGTAACTTTAGAGTGGTCCCAGTGCACCGAATCAGTCCGACCCGCTCTGCTGAGCACGTCCACAAGGGGGTGTCATGTTAAAGGACAGTCTACAGTGTAGTTCTGTCAAATTGTCATTGAGCTCCGTCCGTCATGTTGTTTGATAAGGTTGTTTTCTCTTTCCTTCCTGAAGGTTTTGATTGAAAAAGACTGGATATCATTTGGACACAAGTTCTCAGACAGGTAGCCTTCTTTGCACATGTTGACAAAAGAAAACAACAGGTCTGTTAGCCAGGTGGGGTAGTGATTTTGTTGTTTCAGGAGCTGGATATACATCCTCAGGAAGATAGATCGGTGGAGGGCAGTGCTGAGCAGACATAGAGGCAGGGGCATTTGCTGAGTCTACTGAAGACTCACTGGGGTAGATAATAGGGGAATTAATCTCAGATACCTCACAAGGTAAAATCCAGATCCGTATCTGTTGGAATTAAAAAGATTTGTCTTAAGAACTAATAAGACAATAAACTGTGATGAGCTCTGAGGTACTCCCCTGGGATTTTGCCAACCTGAGCGTTCTGACCTTCTGTAGCCCCCAGAGCTCTGAATCTCACCCCAGCCTGGTCTCACTCCCCTGTACTTCCCCTTCTCTCCCACTCGTCTGTCTCCCCTCTCTCCCCTCTCTCCTCCTTTCCCACACCTCTCCCCTCTCTCCCCTCTCCCCTCCTTTCCCTCTCCTCTCTCTCCTCCTTGCTCCTTGCCGCTCCCCCAGGTGTGACCAGCTGGATGGGGACCCCAAGGAGGTGTCCCCCGTGTTCACCCAGTTCCTGGAGTGTGTGTGGCAGCTGACGGAGCAGTTCCCCCAGGCCTTCCAGTACAACGAGTGGTTCCTCATCCAGGTTCACGAGCACGTCCACTCGTGCCAGTTCGGCAACTTCCTGGGCAACTCCCAGAAGGAGCGGGAAGACCTGAGGTGAGCGGGAGTTAGAAACGGCACAAGAGAGGAACTAGGAGGTGGAGAGGAAACGCACCTTGATTGAAACCACAGTGCGCTCGCAGGGCAGACAGAACCAGCGGCAGGACTCGCTGCGTGGTCTGTCCTACCTGGCTGTTCTTACCACGGTACATGAGGCAGAACCACGGTCTCAGAGCAGGCAGGGGGGGCTGAAATCAGACGGCCTCTACAAGAGAGTGAGATGCAAAGCTCATGGGCCTCACGGACGGGCCAGTCGGGCCTAGCAGCTCACGGATTCCGGGACCTGATCCGGCTGGCTCTTAAAGGAGCCCCAGGGCCTCAGCTTCAGCTGCATGGCTTGTCCCATAAGCCTTTGCGTTAATAGCACATCCGCGCGGTTTCCTCTCCTGGTTCGTGCTGCCCTGTAGATACCGAAGAAGTCCGCTGGGTCGACTTCGTCTTGGGGCGCCCTGGAGGATTCATAATATCAATATGATCGTCTGGGTGGTTTTAAGGCTTGTTCTCCCTCGACTTCCCCAGGCTGAAAGAGAAGACCTACTCCCTGTGGCCTTTCCTCCTCGCTGAGCAGCAGAACTACCTGAACCCCTTCTACTGCCCGGGCTACGCAGAGACGCACCCCGTCCTGGAACCCAGCACTCTGCCCTTCCATTTCAAGTAACTTTGATTTTTTTCACGGTCTTTCAGAATGTCTCGCGTCCGCGCGGCGCGTGTCCCTGGCAGGCGAGGGCCCAGGAATAACGCGGGTCGGGCGAAGTGATAAATAACTTTGCCGGTGGAATTGTGGGGGGGTTATGTTGGAAAGATGGGGCACAGCAGGCTAGCCCTTCCACACTTCCGAGTCGTTTAATGGCCAGGTTTCATGTCTCGCCCAGTGGCTGGCTTCTCCTACAACGCAGTATCCCCGCTGCCGCAGTGGGGCTCCAGAAGGAACAGAAGGAGCTTCTAGAACACTCCGAGGCTCCACTGAAAATTAGCACACACCTCTTCCCCTGTGTGATCCATCCCATCATGCCTTGCACCTGCTTATGCTTTTTTTTTAGAAAACTTCCTTTCAAAATGGAGATGCAGAACTGAAGAGTTTTTTCTTTCCTGTCCCGGTCCCTTGTTATCTGAGATTAACGTGATTAACGTGGCGCTTTGGGTATAAACGGTACGCGTGGCACGGGTGGGCTTTCTCCCAGTCTGCGTGACGGGTGTGTGGCGTCGGGGGGGTGCAGCTGGGGTCCTGAGTCCTGCCCTTCTCTCTCTGTGCCAGGTTCTGGAGGAACATGTATCACCAGTACGACCGGGCCATGCACCCCCGCCAGTCTGTCCTCAAGCAAGTCCTGGCCCTGCGCGAGGAGAGTCGGGCGCTGGAGAGCGCAGTCGGGAGCCTGGAATCGGTGAGCATCCGTCGGCACAGAGCCGTCAAAGACACCCCCCTCTGCTCTCTGGGGCGACACAGGGGGGCACAAACAGGGCTCCTGGGAAACAGCGGCTTGAGCGACTTCAGGGTTTTCCGACCCGCGTGGTCTTGTGTGTAAGATTTTACTGATGACGGAAAGAAAATACCAATAATGGTTTATTTATTTTTTTAGCCACGTGCATAAATCTATACGGTTATTTCCCTGGTGTAAGGTAGCGAAATCGCTCGCACCCGGGCGATGTCTCTTCCACGCTGGAGCCGATACCCTGGGTCGGTTGTTCCATGCTCTCACAACTCTTTGTGTAAGGACGTGCCCCCCCCCCCTCCCCATTCTTGCTTCCGCTGGGTCCCGCTGCCGCCGAGGGGGGTGTTAAGGCTGTTTTCTCTCTGTGTTCGGCTTGTTCAGAAACTGAAGAGGCTGGGCGTCAGCGGCCTGGACCTGGGTCTCCACAGCCGCCCCAGGGAGAGCGCCCCCCCGCCGCCGCGGCCTCAGTCGCTCATCCTGGGGGCCCCGCTCAGCTGCAAGGAGGAGCAGCAGCTGCAGGAGGAGGGGGGCCTGCAGGGCCGTGACAGCGTGCGGACAGTAGAGGGCAGCAGCGCCACGGACCGCGGGTACGGCGAGCTCCGGGATGCGTTCGCCAAGCCGGAGCCCACGCTGGTCAGCCTGGAGCTGGGGGTGGCGAAAATGACGTGCTAGCTGGGACCAGCGGCGGGGGGCGTGGGGGGAGACGAAAAGAGAACAGAAAGAAGCGGGGGTCACGTCCGCCACCGTCCGCTGAGGAGCTGCGCGCTGACTGCGGACACCCCCGTCCCAGCTGGGGGTGTGCAGGGAGGCAGTGGATCAGGCGAGAGAGGGGCGGAGAGGCTTAGAGGTACCTGTGCCGGCTACAGAGCGAGGCGGGGGTGTTCACTCCGCAACGAGCGTTAATCGCACTTAAGAGCTGTTGTTTTTTTTAATGTCTGTTTTTTTAAATCGGACTCGGTAGCAGTTTTCCACTAAAACACCCCAGAAAAGACAGAAACTGTCCTCCTGCTTGCACTGCGCGGGGTCAGGCAGGCTTTGTATCGGAAGGGGCTCTGTGCTGGTGTATTGGGTGGGACAGGGTGAATGTAGGGTTTTGTTTAAATTACGGATATTAGTTGTGCATCTCTTTATGGCGGGACTAGAGGTACTATGGCTCTATCTGAAGACATGGGTCTGAGCCGTCTGGAGTGACCTGCGTAATCTTCGCACGTACATGTTTTTGTCTACACACCTGTTAATATGCCTTTTTCTCTCTCTGGGCTCCTTATTCTTTAATCCCTCTGGTTCTTTATTTGCAGTCCGTTCAAAAAAAACCATACTAAAATGTTTGGCTCCCACATTGCTGGTGATAGGGAAGGGTACGTGAATGTATAGCGTCAGCTGCACAGGTCCTGCTGTCCGGATCAGGACGCGAAGCCTGGAGGGGACCGGTCCTCGTGTTCCTGCAGCGAGAAGCGAGGACCGGTCCCGGGACGGCGATTGCTAAGCAGCGCTGGGGGATCCTGATGAGAAGGGTGCCAGCACCCCGGGGTGGGGGAGAAAACGAGGACTTACCCCTTTCAGAAGACAAGGTCAGCCTGAAAACCCCCAGAAGCGAACACAGTCAAAGCTCCCGGTTGGCAGCCTGGTTTAGACCACAGCCTCGACTTTGCGGGCTCTGCTTGGCAAGACGGGGCTGTAGCACCGCTACAGTATTTTGTTTTCGAGTGCCTTCGGTTCTGCGCAGATACTCTCCATCGCGGGACAGTGACAGCGTCTGTCCTCAGATCTGCCTCCGCCTCTCCCTCTCGCCTGCTGTCCCCTGGGCAAAAAGACACCTGCAGCACGTTCTGCTCAAGCGGTGATATTACTTCTGAGAGCTCGATGCCTTTTTTTTTTTTCCTGGGACAGTTTCTTTTATCTGGGCTGTATTTCGGCGAATACTCTTATCACGCACCCTGAAGCACCGAGTTCACTGGCTGTTCTTTTGCCGCAGTGCCCACACGAAGGTCAATATTGAATTGAGCGGGGGAAAAAACGAGTTTGCTGACATTAAGGGGCTTATGTTCCCTGGGGGCGAAGTCCCCCTCTTTTCACTGCAGCCTGTTGTGCCCAAGGGAGAAATGATCTTAATCTTTTTGTACAGATGAAATCAAACAGTCCTTGCACAGTAATCATCGAGGAGGCTAATGCAAAGGTTCTAACTACTTTTTTTATCAGGTTAGCAGGGTTATTATGTTGAAAAGTGGTTTGGCCAGCATTGTGAATAATGCTTTTTCAATATGACCTTTCTCTTTTTCTGTGTAACCTGAAAGGGCATTAATTTTAAAAAATATTCCTTTTTTTAACTAGCATCGTTGTGCAGTTGATACAACTGCCTCGAAAGAGACTCAATGGGCATTTGTTGGTTAAGACCTGCAAGTAACCAACTGTTTTTATTGAAGACATTAGTAAAAATGAAGCCAGACTGAAAACAGCCCAAACCTAGCTGTTTAAATGCAGTGTACACTGTAGAAATGTTTAGTAACTGGTACTAGAAGGCCATTTATCTTTTTCAAGCAGGAACCATACATGTATTGATTATCAGTTTTTTGGGGGGGCTGAATTCATGTTTATCATTTGTACATTAAATCCGATACGCTGACAGGTCTCTAAACAATAGAGCTGGCGTATATGTTGCCTTATAATTCATTACTGACCTAAAATATATTTGGATCAGTATATAACTCCTAGAGAAAAAACTGTTAATACAAGTTTATGTATATATATGTTGCCATCTTCAGAATAAAATTAATGGAAAATATGTCATAACTATATGGATCATATTGCAAAGCTGCTTGCTGGTATACATTTTATTTCTAAAGCCTTTACACTCTGCCTGGTGCCTGCCTTTATCGTGCTAATACCAAGGAGAAGCTGGCGGGCCTGGTACATTTTTATGGTACCTCTTGCAACCATGTAATACTCTGTTCACTTGAAGTGCACTAATTATTGATATGCATTTTAAAGGGCATGCAGTCAGCCTTGGAGATGCAAGGTGATGTAAGACGACGATGAAATTTGTACTTCGAACCGGAATGCTTAGCAGATTTATTTAAGTGAGATCGTTTGTTAGCCTTCCTTCAGATAAAATGCACTTGATGGGGCACAGTGTGAGCACAGCAGATTGCTCTGGGTTCTTTTTGTCAACTCGCATTTGCAGAAGGAATTAAAGTTCTGACAAGTTCCGAAGGCTTTCGCGTGTGTCTGTGTTCTCTCCAGCACGCTGCAGGGCTCTCACTGAGGCATGTCCAGTCCCTGTGGCGTGTGAGCACAAAGCTGCCTGCAAGTCGTCACAGGTCCGCTCAGCAGTGGACGGACTCCAGAAAAACAGGGCTTTAATGAGAGCTGGTGTGATGGTGCTTCTAAACTCTTGTCTGCCTAGATGTTGGTCATCTTTAGAAAACTGTTTTCAGACTCATGGGGGACTGTACTGGGCTCACAGGGACAGCAATGTGTGGGGCACCAACCTGTAGCGCTTTCCCATGAGCACTCCGCCCACATGGGGACGTCCCAGGATGCACCATGCTTTTATTATGCTAATCAAGAACATAATGACTGAAAGAAAACCGCAGTTTGGATCATGCTGCTTTCCTTTCCCCGCCTGTCTGAGAGTTTTCAGGTGCTGTGTGTCAAGTCAAAGACATTAAATAGCATTGGAGACGTAATGATGAACTGACTGTAAAGACGCGGTCATCTGCCTCTCGCAGTTATCCTGGCTTATCTCCAGGAGGTGGTCAGGGTGTCCAGTCTGGGTCTGTGACACTTGTGTGATCCGCTCTGATCCACCACCATCACAAGTTTCTGTCCCAAGATGGAGGCTCCTTCCTTGTCATATAATTAAAACTCCTTTTCAGTTGAAAGATGCAAATTAATTTCAGGATTGACTCATAGGTCAAAGGTTTGTTGTAATCCTGGAAAAAAAAACACTGATTACAGTAGCAATACTTGTGAGTGAACTTTCTTAAGGCTTTTGAGCTTTCCTGGGATTTTTGGGTACGTTTAGGGGCATGTCTGCATCTGGCCCTTCCCACAAACTAGTGGTGGGAATCGATGAGAATCCAGGATCCAGCCTGTTTCTGTCCCAAGACTCTGTGTGTGACGTAAATTAGGAGAGTGACATCTGTCGTGAAAGATTAGGGCTCTGTACTAATCCTGGCTCCAGCATCGCAGGGCACTCTTGGGGCAGCAGCAGAGGAGTGACAGACAGAACCCGATTATAAAGAAGAAGCATCTTCCCACAGTGCAGCTGAGCATGCCTAATTTTAAGTGGAGCGAAAAGAAATGTATATTATCCCCCTACTGGGCGCGTGCACCCAGTAAGCCTTTTTTGAGGAGTTTGGATGACTCACTATGTTTTGCAATGATTACTGCTTTGCCTGCGATATTAGCAGACACACGCCTCTAATTCAGGTCCTGCCTAATTCTAACCAAGCTCAAACCATCCATTAAGCAAACAAAGGCGGAGCAGTTGATAATCCCTGCGCATCTTCATTTCTGTTTACCCCCCACTGCCCCCGTCTAATCCTCCTGGATCAGCGCCATTTCCACTACCCGTTAGCTAGGGGGGCTGCAGGGCTCCGACAGATGGATTTAGCTCACACCCAGGTGGACGGAGTCTAGGTAGGTAATTACAACCAGTGATTTAACAGGTCGTTAAGGTCGTGGCAGACACAACTCCAAATGGCTCCAGAGACCAAATGGCTCTGAAACTCGGATACCTCCCAGGGGGCAAGAAATTGCCCCCCGGAGGCGTATGAGATGTGAGTGTGCGACTCGAGACAGCAGTGCGTCACTCTGGTGACTGTGGGGCTGCAGCGTGTTTTATAGAGGCAGTAAGTAATGCTTCGCAGGAGAGGGGGTTGTGCTGTATTAGATCATTAGATCACACACCTTCAGTGCTCAGCAGTGCTCAGATATGACAGGGTGAAACGGGTGACATATCAAGAGAGTGGTACTAAAGGCCCAGAGGCCCACTTATCAGTTACATACAATCCGTCTACTCTCCTCTGGTTTTCCCCTTAGGTATTCTGAGGGTTTAAGGAATGTTGCATAAGGCCGCTGACCATATTTTTGTTTGTTACCCTATTTGGACAGAAAGGAATCTGTATTTAGGAATTTAAGTTTTCGAGGTGATCTTCACAAGCTGGATTCGAGTCTGTGACCCCAAAATGTGAAAAAGTAACAGATCTCAACACGAGTTAAGTAATCCAAGACGAGGTATTAATATGCAACCGGAATCGGGATGTACACGGTCCTGAAATTCTTCATTTGGGTGCTGTGCAGAACCCAGAAGAAGTGCTAGTAACTGTATCTGACAACAGCAGCGATCCTGCCCAGCAGTGGAATCATCATGTGAGAGTCTAGTACTTTCGTTTTGCAAATCCGTTCTTAATTTCCTCCAACAGTTAGACGATGTGTCCTTCCGAACGCCTTTGATTAATTTCGCTGTGCTTTAAGATGACAGAGTTACGAGACGGGACATGCTTGACCTAGTTTGATAAGAGCTTGCCATCACTGTAGATCGACACAGCAGGCGCTGTTCCACTAATTCAAGGGGCCTGATTGCAGACTTTTCTGAGGAGAATCCGAAAGCGTGGTGCCTGCCTTCTACAATATTAAAAAGTCCTAGGCCTGACATTTCCCTGTTCAGACTGTATCCATTGTGCAGCCGTGAGCAAATATAACCACGGCTGTCTGGATTTTGATATGGGATGCCCTGCTGGATGCCAAAAACAATTGAGTATCTCGCACATTATTCTGTGCTATCAAAGCACCACTTCCCAGCCTGAATACGGACATTGTTAGATAGCAGTGAGGTGGAAAAAGGCTGCTTGACTGGACAGCCAAGGACCTCGACACAAAGAAGAGGATGCAGCCATTTCATTGGACCTGGTTTCAGAGGGCTCTTTGTGTCTCCCGTGAGCTCAGAAAGGCCCAAAGCAGTCTTTCCCAGGAGACCGGCCCATGACTTAAATTATACTTGCGGACATCAAGGTCTATAGAGGAACCTAAGGGACAAACCTCGCAGGTCTTGAAGCACTAAATTACTAAACTCCTCTCCTTTAGTTTGCCTGGTATTCTGAAAGGACACAGGAAGTTTGGTGTTATTAAAGAAACAGACTGAACCCCACAAGCTGCAGTAATTCAAAGTGGCTCCGCCTAGATTCACAGTGCAGCGATGTCTCTGTGAGTCTCCGTACTCCTGCAGATTTTAGGGAGCCCACTTTCCCACATTCCAAAACCCACTTGCGTCCGTCTGTGCCAGAGCGGTCACAGACAAAAGAGAAGATCACTGTGGGTGTGGGCAGCAGTGGGAGCTTCCTCCTGAGACGCAAGGAGACGGTGCTGGTGAGACATGGGGACTGGAGTGAATTCAGAAACAAAAACTGCACCAAGCCGCAGGCCCATTAGGAAAGCCTTTGACATGTGCATTGTGTCTGATAAGTACTTTACTTAGCATATGAAATACAAAATCCGAAATGAAATGCAAAAATTGAAAAGCGCAGGGCTGCACAGAAACAGCCCGCCTGAAGGGCTGTGGAGGCAGGGTGGTGTTGTGTGGACAGCCATTACAGAACAGGCTCTCGGTCCTGTTCGCACGCTGGCAGCTCAGTGGCGCGCTTCTGGCAGCAGGGAGAACATGGCGCACATTGCAGAAACACGAGTGGCTCATGGGAGAAGCGCGACGCCTTCATCCTGAGTGGAGGAGAGGAACGTGCAGTTGTGGCCTGACAAAACCCACGCTGGGGAGGCTCCCTGCAGTGCACTGTAGAGCAAAGCCAGTGTGAACAGATGAATCAGTCATTGCCTGTCATCCCTGGCGTCCTGCCTTGCTTCTCGGTCTTACCTGTTGCAGACCCTGAAGGCGAAGACTGCTATTGCTAACAACCCTGATTTCAGATTCCCTATACATCCCTGTCTGGGAACAGACAATGCATTCTGTCCAGGAAAATACCGAGGTGTGCTTCCATCTGCCAGTTCATCTGCTCTGCACTCGACGGGCGTAAAACAAAATAGCTGGGAAAAACCAGGAATAAAAGCCTCCATCCTTCCCCGGGCTGCGGCGGCTCGGGTTGATTTAGGATGATGACAGGCACTGGCTCCGCTCCGCTGCTGACGAAAGCCTCCCCTCCCCTCCCCCAGTCGCCATGGAGACGAGCAGGAGCAGCAGGAAGAGAGCGAGCGCAGGAGCAGAGCAGCAGCAGCAGCAGCCAACACACACGGCAGACATGGACCCGCATTGTGAGTGCAGCGAGCCGCCGCCGCTGGCCGAGCCGCAGCCGGCGGGGAAGATCAACAAGGCGGCCTTCAAGCTGTTCGGGAAGAGGAGGGCGGGCAGCGCGGTGCCCAGCATCTTCGGGGTGAAGAGCAAGGGGGAGGGCAAGGGCCCGGGGAAGACGGGGCTCGTCAGGAGCAGGACGCACGACGGGCTAGCCGAGGCGGTGCTGGAAGGGGGCAGGAAGGAGGCGTCCTCCAGCAGCGAGCAGATGAGCGCGGCGCTCCCCGGGAGGACCGAGGCCGGCCCTGCCCCGGCCGCGGGCGGCTCCGTCTCCAAGTCCCTGAGCTTCTTCTCCCTGCTGAGGAAGAGCGGGAGGGCGGAGGGCAGCCGGGGGGAGAACGGGGAGCACAGGGCTGGCAGCAGACAAAGGAGAGGGCTGAGGGGGCTCTTCAGCAGCATGCGCTGGCACAGGAAGGACAAGCAGCCCAGAGAGGAGAGGGAGGGGGCGCGGGAGGCCGAGGCCCCGCGGTCCGGCGGCTCGGAGCTCACGGAGGAGCCCGGCCAGAGAGCGCCCTGCTCCGAGCCCCCGCCCCCCGCCTGGGAGCCTGCCGAGGAGCCGGCAGCGGCGGCCGCCGACCAGCCCCCGGCTGCAGGGGATTGTGGGAGCCCGCTCCCGGCGCTCCGTGACGGGGAGACCCGGCACGAGGAGGAGGTGGCCGAGGCCGGCAGGAGCCCGGAGCCGGAGCCCGAGCCCGAGCCCGAGCCCGAGCCGGGGGTCCCGACGGCGGCCAGCCCCGCACGGGCCTGGGAGGACAGTGCCGCTGCGGAGCCGCGCGAGGAGCCTGCGCCGACCGAGCCGAGACCGAGCGGCCCTGACGCTGCCCCTCGTGCCACAGCCCCAACCATGACCGTCACCCCTCCGGAGCCCTCCGCCCCCCAGCCGCCCTCCGAGCCCTCGATCGACCGCCTCTGCTCCCTGTTCGCCGATGTCACCTCGCTCAAGAGCTTCGACTCGCTGACCGGCTGCGGGGACATCATCGCCGAGCCGGAGGAGGAGGGGGGCAGCGGGGGAAGCAGTGGGACAGGAAGTAGCAGTGGTGGAGGGGCGGGAGCAGGAGGAGGAGGAGGGGGCCCTGGGGACAAGGGTCCTCCTGCCCCCGTGAGGATCAGGGCGGCCCCCAAGAAGGCGCAGGGCGGGGGCGTGGTGGCGTACCAGGGGGGCGGGGAGGAGATGGCCAGCCCCGACGAGGTGGACGAGGCTGACCTGCGGGAGTTCTGGGACCTGCTGCCCCAGGCCGCCGAGCCGCCCAGCGCCGAGCCGCCCCGCGCAGAGTCCCCTGTGCCGCCCCAGCCCCGGCCCCCGCCCCCTCCCCCGCCCCCGCGCAGGGCCGAACCCGCCAGGCAGGAGAAGGGGGGCACGCCTCCCGTCAAGGCCCTGGGACTCAGCAAGATCCCGGTGAGCGGCGGCGGCGGCGGCGGCAGGGCGGGGAAGACGCACAAGGAGGCGCCGGAGAGCCGGGACAAGGAAGCCCAGGACGGCGTCCCCAACAGCGACGAGGGCTACTGGGACTCCACCACGCCAGGGCCCGAGGAGGAGGGCGGGGGCGGCGGCGGCGGCGGCGGCGGCTTCCTGGCCAGGGGGAGCCTGCTGAGGGACAGCTGCAGCGGCGACGCGCTGTTCGACCTGTACGTGGACCCCGACGAGCCCCCCGCGGGCGCCGCGTCGGACGAGGAGGTGTCGGCCGTGTCCGCGCGCCAGCCCGAGCTCACGCCCCCTTCCCAGAGCACCTTCCGCTCGCTGAAGGGCAGCACCAGCCTGCCCAGGGACTCCCGGATACCCGTCAGCGTCAGGCAGGTGCCCTCGCACTCCGCCAGCCAGGGGGCGCTGGTGCCCAACCACACACCTGCGGGGCACCACCCCCCCGCCAGGACGGAGCCGCCCCGCACCAAGATCCCCGTGTCCAGGGTGCCTGTGAAGAAAAGCAGCAATAAGACTCTGAGCAGCAGGATCCCCTCCCACCTGGACCACTGCAGGAAGTAGAGCTCAGGTGAGTCCCTCGACTCTGGCTTCTGCCTCTGGGATCCCAGAAGGAAGAAGTCATGACAGGCAGGTCTGAGCTTTATCCCAAATTTCCATTTTGATATGAAAAAAAAGGACACTTTTGTTTCACTGGTTTCACCGTCTTGGAAGATTAACAAGAAGACTCTTGCTATTTTTTTGTTGGTTTTTTAATTTTAATATATATAAATATAAAAATATGACCAGGAAAACATAAATATGTTTCACCTGCAGTCTGTCTATCAGGAAAATAAAAACTGACTCCCTTATGCCTTTTTCACAATGCAAAACAATAAAACAGCGGGGGGGGGGGAAGGACGAAATGTGCCAAGATCCCTCTAAGATGTTGCAAAAAAACAAACCCTCAAGCACAACACCACTCCGGGAAGAAACTGCGGAATAAGGAGACCATAGCAGCCACAGCCTCTCTTCTGTTGCAGAAATGGAGTGATGTGCATCTTGTGCCGACTGCACCATCGATACACACGGCACTGAGGGATTATCTAACCAGCGGCAGTTTCGTAAGGCTGAACATAAAGGTTTACATTCTGATCAATATTGTACGTTTCACCGAGCATCTCTGGGGTGCCTGCTGCTACCCCACTAACAGAGGAAGAGTTTTGCTTTGGACCCACAAAGTGGAAATCCTAACCACAGCTCGCAGCGAGGGTTAGACAGCCGAAGTGAGGCAGGACTCCAAAATCCATCGTCCGCCTGACGCGATCAACCACAGATTTCATGACCAAGATCAGGGAAACGCTGTCGAAATACAGACAGGCTTGTACAGTACAATAATGCCTCCCAATGTGAATCTGATTTTTTTCTAAGACACTTTTTAATCTTTTATGATGTGTTTTCCTTTATAATCTCTCTCTATTTCTCAGCGGAAAGCTTCCTGTTTGCTCCTCTTGTAAGGGACACTGAGGGAGCTCACCTTTCAAATCTGGAGGCTGACACCCCAGGGACGGGAGGGGTTCTGGTACAATATCACTGTACCACTGGTACAATATCACTGAATGTATGTAGCAGATAGCATGTCATCGTAAATCCTTTATGTTTTTGATGGGCCACCAGGATCATTTTGTATTCTTCAAGTCAAATCATTTAGAGTATTTCATCTGTTCTTTATATGCTGTGATGTACGATGGTAAGGCAGTTTTAAAAATGTTTGGTGTGGGGAGCGCTCAGGCTCAGCTCTTTTCAGTTCACTTTACGCTGCACATCTCACAAAAGCGAAGATGTTTTGGTGTAACCTTTAGTGGATATTTTCCCGGTTCCTCATGTGTAGAAAGATTCTAGATTGGTCACTACAAAAGTAGTTCATTGTGCATCTTCTCAATTTGACAAGTCGATGAGATCATTGGATCCATTAGCTACTAATTACCAAATGGGCTAGATGGGCCAAAATGGCCTCCTCTCGTTTGTAACTGTCTCTCTGTACAGCAGACCTTTGATATAAACACCCTTTTGCTGTCCAATGTGTTTGTGCTCGGCAGTATTCTCTCTCGCTAGTCACCAGATGTTTTCTTCAGTTACGCAGGGTGTATATAGGGCTTGTTTCTGCTGTGAATGGTGACAGTGCGGTCAGTTATTGTGAATTTGCTGTCTACTGGGAGGTCTGTTGTCATGTGGCTCATCCAGCTGCTGACCGCCAAATGCAAGTTGGCTTTGTTTTTGTGGACGTCACGTCAGAGCTGCCCGAGGCACGATGAACAGCATCTTCTTATGTAAAAGCTATTGCATAACCGCTATGTAGGACAGTGAATAGCTTTTGGAGGCAAATAACAGGCATGGCAGCAGACAAGAGCTATGTGCTGCACTGTGGGCATGTTTGCGTGAAAAGGCTAGGTAAACTTGTCCTTTGGGGATCAGGTAGCTTAACTTTCCTAATAGGTAGGAGGCTTGCTTTACACAGATCAGGGCTGCCTCACCAAGAGCTGGCTCTGCTGATGCACATGCGTGAGTCAGACAGCTTGTACTATCAGCAGGCTGCCAGATAACCTCACACCCAGTGGATCTTGGGTTGAAGACAATGTTTAGGCATTTGAACCACACTGTATGCTTTGCAGAGGCCAAGAACAGGAATTAAATAATTATGCTCTGGTTTGCTTAAAGTGGGTAGCGTGAAATTCACTCATATTTTGGAGCTGTTTTGTTATTTTTTAGAGGCAGTGTTTGTAAAGGTTCGCAGCACTATGGGGCTGACAGCGGACGAAACGCTTCCAAAGTCACAGTCAGGGGTGGGGAGACTAGCCCCCCGTTTCGTCCGGGAGGAGCTGCAGTGACAGACGTCCTGGTCCTGGCTCAGCAGTGTCTGCTTGAGGAGCCCCTCTGTACCCCACTGCGCCCCACTGTGACCCTGAAATACCGGCC
Source organism: Lepisosteus platostomus (assembly GCF_059453375.1). Taxonomy (NCBI): domain Eukaryota; kingdom Metazoa; phylum Chordata; class Actinopteri; order Semionotiformes; family Lepisosteidae; genus Lepisosteus; species Lepisosteus platostomus. Next base: position 5,211,324 of record NC_142617.1, on the reverse strand, counting down.
CGGGCAGCACGCAGCTGTGCCACGGGAGGCGGGGCACTTTGTTTCAGGCACACTGTGATCCTCTGTTTGCAATTAACCTGGGAGCATAATTGAACTGCAGCAATTAACAGCAAGAGCCTCGGCACAGGAATTTATGGGATGAGGGGGCACGCTTGGTAATAAATGAGCTTTTGTTCTGGCGAATGGCAACAGATAGTGCTTTAAACAGCCTAGACTTCTACTACTATAGTCCTGCGTACTATTCAGTGTGAATTCCGCCCACAGCTGGTGAATGGGCTCATTTTTAAGGGAACCTATAGTGTATTTTTGTATGTGCTAGTAGTTTAGGATGTTTATCCCATGCTCTGCTGTGATTTTCCATAGCTTGTATCATGCCTTGACATACCCCTCGGTTTCTTGTCATGAATTTATCTATGAATTGTCTGCACTGAGCTATACTTTCTCTGCTTTACCGGAGCATGCCACAGTAAACACAGAGTAAATGCTTTCCTCTCCCCAGCAAGGCGCTGTTCTGCTTAGGAGTTTACTTGGGCTGCGCTGCCTCACGGCTCTCTGTGAGAATATAGCAGCTGTGGTCCTGCATCTGGTGGCAAGAGGAAGGTCATTGTCACTGCCACTGCTGTCCTGTCTGCCTATCCAGGAATCACGTTAGTATCTACCATGGCCGTTTGGTCAGGTGGTGCAGTGGTTGAACAGACAGAGGTGTGTGCAGGGAGGCTAGGCTGTGATGCTGGCTTTCGGGCTGTGACCCGTGAGGGGACCAGGGCACAGGGCCAGGGGGTTAGTGATGCCCGCTGTGTGCCAAAACAGGGCCCCAGCTCTGTCCCTACTGCTATAACTGCAGGGGCTGCTGGGAACATTGGCAACACAATAAAATGTCTGCTCTGTTGGCAGCACAGCACTCCCACCCTAACAAAGCCCCCCAGGGTCTTGCTCTGTTGTACCCCTGGTCTGTCTGGCTCTACAAGTACTGAGAAGACCTGGGACTCACACTTGAGACTGCAAGGGTGATTACCTGGCACGGCACTGTGAGTGAGGGCATCATCTGTGGCAGCAAGGGGTATGTGAAGCAGAGGGATGGAGCCAGTGTAAGGAGAGGACAACGGAGAGTCTGGAGCTCAGCCGGACTGTGGGCTCTTGAGTCTTCACACCTCCGACCCTCAATAGTGCCGCAACAGGGGACTATGGGCAGTAGGTTTTTTTCGAGCAACTTAATAACGTAACCATAAAACATTGTTAATTGTCTCATTCAGTTTTCTCCAGTGTTTCTGAAAAACTCAGATAAGCCTAAAAGGTAAAGACAAAAATTTTAAAACAGGGTGGTGTTTGCAGTTTGGAAGCCTACATTTTAACTTTATGACACGGTCTGCTCAGGTAGATGATTCTGAAGACAGTACAGTATGCGCCTGACCTCTGTGCCCCCCAGAATATTAAGGCTTTGAAAAAACAAACAATGAACAATATGTGAAGATTAAGGAGATTCTAAATCCTGTTGAACGTACTGTGCTACTGCACTGTTATGACGGAATTTTTTCAATACACCGCTTCTCCAAGACTCTGCATTGCTGCGCTGCCGAGAGAGGTCTCTCCTCTCTCTGTGCAATACAGTGCCCACCATTTACAACCTGCTCTTGCCCAGCCTGGAGAAAACGTTGGTTTTCCAGGCCCTTCGTTTGCCTGACACTGACTGGAGTGAGGCAACTGGAGATGCTCGCTCAGATTCTGTGTCCCTAATTTTGCATGCCTCACTTCTAAAGTTGCCATGGCAACCCAGTAGGTCACCCAATCAGATCAGTGAGCTGGGGTTTTTGCCGATGGAGGAGGGGCTCATGGCTCTGCTAGGTTTCTAAACAGGGACGGTCTTGTCAGCGTGCCAGCTGAGCATGGCAAAGACACGGACTGTCTTTGCGCTTTTTTAGTTTTCCAGGATCAGATGCAATATCAATGAAAAACCACTGAAATTGTGAAAAACCAAATTCCACAACAGACCCTCAGCCTCTCATGAATAAATGAGTCCATAAGGTCTAGAACACGGGTCTCCTTAAAAACCCTGCCCAGGTCCCAGAGAGCCCCCAACAGATCACTGACTTCTAAAGATCGGGGAGACCACGCTGTTGATGAAATAAGCAAGTAAATGCTTAACTGGTCTTTAGAAATGGGTGATGTGATGGTGGAGTTTTACAACACCTGCTGGATTGAGGCTGTGCAGCAGCAGCAGAGCTGGAAGCCTCTGGTGGAGACGCACTCTCATTTGACCAAAAACCCTGGGTCGAGACGTCATTTCACAGGAAGTGTTTTGAGATCTTTAACCAGCATCCTCCAGCAATCAAAACCGACCAGAAAAAAAAAACCTTTGAAATGTTACAGGGAATCGTTTCGAAACCCAAAGGGATCTTGCATAAACTTTCCGAAAAGTAGTAGTTTTTTCACCGATTATATTTTATTTTTTCTGTCTATTTTACACACAGATTTCCAGCAGCAGATATGGTATTTATACTCTAACTTGTGGTTGCCAGGGTAGCCTTGAGCAGTACAGTATGTGTGCAGTTTCCCCATCTTTCACCAGGCATTTTCTTTGCATTGGCTCTGATTGTCGTGGCTTGTACTGAGCATCTTCTATACCTCTGATTCTTCGCTACTCTTTATGATCTCTGCTCTTTCCTGCACTTCTCTGTGCTTCTCCCACGGTGTGCCACAGTAACAGCTGTGAGGAACAGCTGGCTGTGTGGGGGTCAGGAATCCTGGGGTACGCGCTGTGTGAGGGAGCTGCAGGGATACCCCTCTCACAGCAGGCCGAGCCACGTCAAGCAGCACTGGGGGCTACGGCTCTTGAGCTTGTTTCTGGACAGTGCGTGCGTGTTGCAGTTCTTCCCCTCGGCAAGGTGACCATGGAGTTAAAACGGTTCTGCTCCATCGCCACGTTCCGACATGGATCAGGCTGCCGTGCAGAGAGAGTCTCCCCTCTGCAGTACGTTGACTGGCGAGCGGAGACTAACCCGTTCTGCGTTTCTGGTCTGGCAGTTCTTACCAACACGTGCACGGCCACGCCTCGAGTGGCTCTGCTTCCCTTGGCGCCGATTTGCCACAGCGCTCCGTGTCTGGGCCTTTTTGACAACCCCACCCCGGAGCCAACGTCAGGGGAAAGCAGGCTCAGGCCCGTCCTGGCAGGAGAAGTGTGTCTCCTCCCATCCTCCCCCCACTGCTGCCTCGCTGGAGGACAGTGCTTCATCTACACGAGCACCCAGAGTGTGGGTGCAAGCCCAATATGTCTTCGGTAACTATACAATAATTTAAAAACAAAACGTCTGGCTGCAGAAGAATTTTTTTTTTTTAATTATATGATGTGATAAAAATATCCCAAATACCATTAATGATACCCCCATGGGACTCTCATTTCTAAGACATAGCGATCCTGGGAACACCTGGGAACGCAGGATATATTTGACACTATTAGCACTGATTCCCACAGCCATCATTTCACTGGAATGCATCCTCAGCACCAAGCGAGGCAATGCTGCAATAAGAGCAAATTACATTAACCCTGGCTGTCCGGTTCATGAAGCAGAGTCTGGCACCTCAACTGCATAGAAGGCACAGTAAACCACATGTTCGCTCACCTGCGAGGAGGCCCGGGGTTAACACCTTCAGACCTTGAATAATGGATTGACCTGTTGGGAAGGATTAATATTAGAAAACTACATTTCCTTTCAGGGCTTTTGGACTCGAGACTGTCCCCTGTACTGCCGACGAAGCCACGCTTGGTGGTTTCTGCAGGTATCGCACACCACAGGCCTTCCTGCACGGCGCTGCTGTGTTCAGGTTCAGGTTTTTGCCTCTTTTGCAACGTAGTTTTCTATTATTAATTTGGCAGGTTCCTGATTTCACTGGTGCCTGTTGTACCCTGCAGCTTGGGAGGCTCTGATCTGGGGGTCACCATGCTGCTGTGTATAAAGGGCTTGTCCTCTCGGTTGCACCTACACACTGTCTGTCCTCTGTGTTATAAGGTGTAATGAATAAAAAAAAATGTCTTTTGCTTGTTCGTATCTGTTTCCTGCTCCTTTTTTTTCCCTTACATTCTGCCTCTTGCTGAAGAGCAGTAATATCTGTTTTTACAGAAAATGCATCTTGGTTGAAACGCTCAAAACAAAGCAGGGCATGCTCCCGGTTTGCACTGTTCCACCACATCACTGCTGTCAGTCCGTTAAGTGCCAAGACCAGCCTCTGCGCACTAATAAAGACAACATTGGGTGTGTGGGTGTAGATCTCGCTCTGTGAGGCAAGGACGTCACCCTTCATCTTTCCATTACAACATCCAGTTACTTTCACTGCTGAAGAGCAAGGCAAGGCAAGATCCTTCAAACCACTCTCATTACTGAGGGAATAAAAAATCAATCTCTCTCTCCTGCCTGCAGCTTGCACGCTTTCACGCAGTGCAGACAGTGAGTGAATACCGAGTTGCTCTGGACAATCAAGGAGCAGACAAAGGGCTTCCCTGGCACGGCAGTGTCTGACTACTCCGCTGTGCCATAAGACAGAGCTGTGCCTGTCTTTGGCTTCGTGCAGATCAGTGAAGCCAGCCAGAAGGCCACAAAACACACCTTGCTTAGAATATTTCCTCCAGGCTCTCGAGATGCAAACTACTAACAAAAAAACGATCCTATTTTTTTTCACCAAAACTCTCAGTGGAGGAAGTCTCTTAGCCCTTTTATTTTTTGAAGTGCCACTGAAAGTCACAAGTGCTTTTACATCAGGAAGTCCTTAAAAATCCTGAGGAAATGCTGCTGTTCCCACGATGCTCTTACATAGGCAATACCATTGCAGACAGTGCAAGACAGCTCTAAAACGGCTGTCATTTGCAGCGGGGAATTTATGCCAATTCAGAGTTCCTTTTTGTTTCTCCAAACACCTGTCAGCTGGACCAGGAGTCTCAAACATGAACTGCGTTGTCACCAGAGCAACACTCCAAGTGTCATTATTAATTATTTGCACAGGGGCTGCATGGGATTTCGTGCTGTGATGTTAGAGCTTCCCATTACACAAACAATCCAAGTAAAATACTCATCAGGCTGCCTGTAGTGAAGGTTCACTCTGTCTCCGGCATCCAGACGATTTCAGATCTCTTTTCCATTAGAGAGCTATGATGAGCAATGCACTCTATCATTTTTCAACCACTTCACTTCTTACTGTGTTTTTTAAATCGAGTACTTTGTTGTATATGCTGCCCTACATACTGTATATAGTATATAGTCAGCATCAACAGAAGTGCCTTGTTGCATTTCTGAAGTCTGTTGTTCCAGTAGAACACAGACTAGCGCTGTCTATTGACACAGGCTGCAAAGAAGGCTCCTGTCACTGGGGCTACAGTCACACTGGCCCCCGTAGCATCATCAGTGGGCATCAGACCCCTCTCATGCCTTTCTCAGCTCAGCGAGGACCGGTGAATGGCACCCTGTACGCCTTTTGATTCGGATTTCCTTTCACTTTACAACATTCCTGGTTCTGTGAAAGAAAGCCAGCGTTTGTCAGATTTTCTTTTCCGACGTGCGCACCGATACAGACACTGTTCTTACAAATTCTTCCCAAGATCAGTGATCACGAAACTCGACAATCACGAATGAACACGAAGTTGTCTTGGGGGCCCCACACTGCTCATTAGGCTGATGGTCCGTCCTGAGGGCTGTCCGGGCCAGGCAGCAGTGTGGGGCAGTGCTTTAGGGTGTGGGTTCCAGCCCCAGGTGAGACACTGCTGTTGGACTGTTGATCAAGACACATCTCCTGAATTGCTCCATTATACAATATTCATTTGCGTAAAAGGATGCAAATGTAACCTTCTTATATAAAAGCGTTACTTCAATTAGTGGCTCTGCTGATGAGGTTATATTCCACAATCGAGCATTTCAGCTCTCGGAGAATAACTCCCTGCTGAAAGGATGCCTTCAATTTGAAGAAAAGATTAAACTCCCCGTTTCACTGTATAGACCATTTAACTGTTTTCTGCCTTGATTATTTTATTATCATGGCTGTAAGAAGGTATCCCATTGCATTGGCACAACCATGAGATTTTCTTGTAATCAAGAAGAAAAGCGAATTCATGCCTTGTACTTTTTTTTAAGTTAAAACCCTCGCATCTGACTATGCACATAATTTAAAATAAGGTAAAAAGCGTGCAATACCTACTGTAGCTGTTAGTGGTATCTTTAACACAGTGGCTCATAAGCCTGAAAGGACTCAAGCTACCCAGCAATTTTCTTTTCTTCCCTGTATTAGTGCCTCGAGTTAGATAACAGTCCAAGATTTAAGCATACAGACTCATCATTACACTGGACAATTTGAGCCTCCACACAAGCATTCTCTTCAGTGGGCTCCAGCAGTCCAGTGGCTAAAACCCAGAGCATGTTTCCGAGAGCTTTTCTGTCTCTCAAAGATATCATGGTGACCTTGAGTCCAAGGTCCTCACAAAGTAGGGGTGTTTAACCCTTGTGTCCTCACTAAAAAACCCTTTGCCTTGTATAATCTGGCCCACCTAAATTTACCTCTTTATTCAATTAGTGAGGCCTTTTCTCAGTGATGCTCCCGATTAATGTCGTGGGCCTGCTGCACAGAATAGTTGCCATACATCACCCAGGGGTGACCTACACTTCTGCTGGATCCCTATCTCTTGAGGACCTCCTATTGTGAAGAATTTTTGGACTCCAAGAGCTATTTAAATGCAGGGAATTATTATTACTATTGATTACGTAAAGCCAAGATTCTATTTTATGTGACTCTGTGGTAGCAAATCATATTATGATGCATCACTCAAGTGTATTGAATTACTGTCAAAGGGCTATTATGACTGGTATTGTACAGAAGCACTCCACTGTCACACTATAGGAGTATCTGCTACTGTGTCTTACACACATCCAACTGAATGACCTGGCACCGGACTAGAGACTCATGCTGTGGGGAAGCAGGGGTCTGTGGGATACCAGGAGTCTGGGAACCACATCCATGAAATTCTACTGTGCACTGGGCATCTGATGCAAATGGCAGATTCGTTTTCTGCAAGGCGAATGTTGTACTTTCAATTATTTAAGAAGCAATTACACAAGTGTCCCATCTCTGTGGTTGTGGAGCTGGGTTTTTTTTATGCATTTGCCTTTCTGGGTTATGCCATTTAAAACTTTAACACTGAACATTGGAGGCAAACAAGTTGCTCATCTGCTAGTCAGGAAGAGCAGCGTGGAGCAGTGGTCAGGGCTTTAGTGTCACGACTGAAAGGTGGTGGGTCCAAATCCTGCTCTGACTCTGCTCTTGTACCCTTGAACATACTTCACCTGGATTGTGGCAGTACAATAGCTTGCTGTGTGAATATAAGGCGCTCTTTATGAAAGTGTTGGCAAGTGAATTAATAAAGTAATAAATGCATGTGCATCTAAATGCTTGCTGGTGCGAAAAGGAGAAAGTGATATGAAAGGACCAACCCACAGCCTTCAGAAGGGGTGGACAAGTTAGGCTCGAGGCAAAACAAAGGGCATCCTTTGTGAAAGTAACTGTTAAAGAGGGGTAAGAATATTCTTACTCCCTCCAGAATATTCACTGCCTCCCTCAGAGTTAGTCCCCAGTGGAATCCTCCTGGAGCTGCTTAGGTTAAAACCCGTAAGAGAGGGCACATTTAAAACAATACATCTCGATTATTGTTCCCTCCGACACAGAAACTGAGAAACTGCAAGCTCCTCTCGAACCCACCCCTGTGCACACGGGTGATCCGGTATCTCTTTCAAAGACCTTTAGATCACAACAAGCACCTGATACTCCAGGCCTGCAGAATAGTTTCTATTCACTTAGAATTTACATTTTGTTACCTGCCCTTTATTCCTTTATCCTGGGTGCGTTTTCTACAGTTACACCTGCGAAGCCATATACATGTCAAAAGGATCTGTTAAAATTGCATCCTCATCCTCGGCGTAATGTCCGATTCATCAGCAGTAATGAGCCACACTGAAATGATTAAAATCATCCCAATGTTTAACCAGCTTCTGCGACTGTAACACCAGACTTTGAAGGCCCACAAACTGCACAGAAAAACAGGCACAATCCCCTCCTTGATCCACTGGGCTTACAAACTGTGCAGGGAGCACCGAGCACATTGCTCGAAGACACAGAGAGCAAGGATACGTACAGTACACAATGGAATTTATTTCTTTGAAAAAATAAAGGAAGCATGCACGATGAACAAATGCAAAATGGAATAAAACATTAAAGTACAATAAAGCTTTCATTAAGAAGAGTGGAAAAAATATTTTCAAAAATCAAATTTTGTTGCTGTCAATTATTTCCGTAAAGCGTTAAATGAGCTACACATTCACTTATTTCAGATTCATTTTCAGTTGGCATACCCAGCAACCAAACATGTCTCATTTCATCCGCTTCACATGTGGCAGGAGACCCACCTTTAATAATCTTGTGTTAATGCTCCCACAGGTGTTCAGCACCTAGCTAGCATGCTGTGGAGGGGGAGGGGCAAGACGGGATATACATTTCCTGAAACAGTTTAGAAAGAAAAATGCAAAAAAAAAAAATGATCAAAAAAAGACACAGGCTTTTCCCAAGAAATGAACCATCGGTGGATTAAAACTCCTCTGTTTAAAATCTTTAGCACTCTCAGACTGTGATGACAAAGCGAATTCACAATTTGTATTTTGGAGTGGGGAGGAAAGGGTTGAGTTTCATCGTGATACTCATATACTGGCCTGGGGCGCCCTCTAGCGGGCAGAGTTGGAACCACGGGGAAGAATTGAAGCTTCAGGGGACGAGAAAAGGTGCTCACTGTCTACACCCCTCACGCACACATCATATGTAGCATGTATGTAACGTCAAAACTAAACAGGATTTTCAAAGTTGCACAGGAATTCCTTTGTAGGTCGGGTAAAGATTATGCAAGAAAAGGGTTCAGTCTGCAGCATTTGTCAACATTACTGCCATACAAAAGATACACGCAATATACACACACACATGTATGCAAATACATGCACAGGTTTATATGCAAATAGATATGATTAATAAAAATATATCCTATGCATCATTATTCAGTAAGATTTAAAAATATTACGTGAGATTTAAACATAGAACATACAAAAAGTGTGGTTAATAATGAGTAAAGAAATAATATGGCTGACGTATAAAAATACAGTATAATTACCATGCACTGCTGCAGAGCAAGGAGCTGAGTCTGGACTTGCCTGAAGTCGCCATCATGACACCTTTCTCAATGCATTTAGCCCACTTCACAACATTCCTCTGCGAGTGAGCAATGGCCATGAGCACTAAGCACCGTGTCAATTCTTATAACTGTTAACATCTGATGTAGTTTGTCATCAAAGGCTCCAAGTACCATTAGTGTACCCTGTCGATTAACCCCCTGCTCACCCAGAACTCCACCTGCACAAGCACTCAGAGCAGTCTGGCACCCAGATGGGCAGTCCTGCCCTCACAAACCCATTAAAATCACTATAAAAATCTTTGGTTAAAAAACACAGAAAGATGGGTCGTGGTTCCTGTTTCCTAGGTCTTTGCTTTAAAAAATTAATTACCATAGGTCGGATTTGGGCTTCTTTGTTCCTGAGCAACATAAGGCGAAAATACGGAGCTCAAACATTAATGAAGAGACAGAAAAGGTCGACACCCAGAGGTGCACGCCGAGATGAGCCCCAGCCGCTGGTGTGAGATCTGGGTTTGGCGGAAGCACCGTTGTCACACGCTCTTTCAGATCAGGATCGATCCCGAGCCGCTCTGCTGTACCCCGATAGACCCTTCCGCTCCGCAGACAGCGGGACAGGGGGGCAGCGCGGGCAGTGCCCGCCAGGCCACGCTGAGAGAGGGGGAACCCGGCCTCGCCCAACGCCCAACGCCCATCAGAGGGTGCGCCCCCTTCTGTCCCCCCAGGGCGCCGACCAGCTGGAGGAAAGCGCTGGCACTCGTCCGCAAGCGCTCTTGCAGGGAGAGGCACGCCTTCGCGGGCGCGCGAGTGAACCTGGCCTTCGCTCCCCACGGCCAGGAAAGCACCGAGGGTGCACAGAGACCCGGGCGCCACAGCCCCTGCAGCGCAGTCCTGAGCCACACTCGCCAACGCCGGCCTCGCCCGCCCGCTCGCCGGTCTGAACACCGCCCCCTTGTTCCCGACCAGCACCAACGAGCCGGTGATACTGAGCTGCTGCATTGCTGTCCAGGGGAAGTGGGCTCCCCCCCCGGAGGGGCGGTACTATGCCGTGCAGCGAACGGCTGCAGACTGGGGTTCGAGAGGCTCCTCGGACGTGGGTGGTTTCTTAAGCCTTTTTATAGACAAGCGAAAACAAAATTGAAAACCCACTAAAAAAAAAAATAGAAAAACACAAAAAACGGAAAGAACACACTGTGCCCAGTATTCTAGTGTACCCGTTATCTGAAGGCAGCAGTGGGGAAAAAAGTCCCAGGACGGCGACCTGTCGGGTGCATCCGCGTTTTCAGCAGAAGCCCCGTCCTGCCGGCTACACCATGAACTGTGTGTATCCCTCTGCCCCGGTCACGATGACGTCCATCCAGATCCGCATGGTCTCTGGAGAGGGCGCCACCATGTAGTACACCCGGTCGTGGGTCTTCACGCTGAACGTCAGGGAAGGATTTGGGCTCTAGGGGAGGAGCAGGACTAGGTCAGCCCACTAGGGGGCAGCAGAGTAACACTCAAGACACTTGCAAGGTTTTAGTGCCTCGCTCGCCTTCCGCAGCTACTACCAATTTCTTGGGACAGGAGAGGATAATCAATTCTTCAAACATATCCTAACACTCTCAGGGAGATGGAGGTGGCAGCTGTACCACACACGACCTCCAAATGGCAAATTCACAGATTCAGCAAAATTATGATTTCATAAAGCAGTTATTACACCACAAAACAAAAAGCTCATGCTTCTGATAAAATTGTTCAAAAGCCTTTACAGTCTTGAAGAAAAAGATTAACTGGAAACTTCCTGGATTTCCCAATCCCAATGTGACAGCGGGCCCAGAACAAGCCAGAACTGAAATCATCCCAGCTCACCCCGAAATCTGATTTCACACTTGCCAGCGTGCAAACTACCAAACGGCTCCCGTTGGGACAGCACGACGAAACAGAGGTGATCAGGCTCTACCTTGTGTGCGTTCTTCAGATGATCGTAATACACTTCTTCAATGGCCTGGAAATATATCACTCCTTTCAACTTCGCTTCGTGCTTATCTGTAGAAAAACACCAGAGAAATGTTTTTTTTTAAAAAGTGTCACGTCCACAATACACTAGTGCCCTGTCCATCTGGGAGGGATGAGAAGGCTGGAGCCGTGGATCCCTTCAAGAAATGGCTGAATTCGGTTCTTGGATCGGACGGTTCAGATGGGCCAAACGGCTCTACTTGTTCAATAATAATAATTAATAATTGCTAACACTTGTATAAGCGCTTTTCTGGACACTCCAGTCAAAGCGCTTTACAGGTAATGGGGATCCCCTCCACCACCACCACCAATGTGCAGCCCCACCAGGGTGATGCGACGGCAGCCATAGTGCGCCAGAACGCTCCCCACACACCAGCCCTCAGTGGGGAGGAGAGCAGAGGGATGAAGCCAATTTATAGCCGATTCAATTGTCACCGTTCTTGCATTTCAAGGCTCCCGCACTGGTAGAATACTGCGCCACCATGAGCCTGGCACATCACAACGGCCTTCACGGCCCCGCGAGGGCGGAGGACAAGGTGACGCGGAGCCTGCCAACCTGCGAAGTAGGAGAGCGTCCTCCTGTTCCTGTCGAAGACGAACCAGCGTTTCTTCCAGGTTTTGATTTTGCCCCCCATCTTGACCAGGAAGCCGCGGCAGGTCTTCTCCGTGAGCGAGACGTGGTAGCAGGTCTCCGTGTTGTGCCCGGCCGACTCGATGTGGCTCCGCAGGTCGAAGTCGTCCTTCCGCACGGGGAGGTAGCGGGTCAGGGGCCGGGACTGCAGGGGAGGAAAGGGATACAGAGGCGAGGTGAAAACCAGGAGCCTGGCTAGGCACTGGGAGACAGTGAGACAGTGAAAACCAGGAGCCTGGCTAGGCACTGGGAGACAGTGAGACAGTGAAAACCAGGAGCCTGGCTAGGCACTGGGAGACAGTGAGACAGTGAAAACCAGGAGCCTGGCTAGGCACTGGGAGACAGTGAGACAGTGAAAACCAGGAGCCTGGCTAGGCACTGGGAGACAGTGAGACAGTGAAAACCAGGAGCCTGGCTAGGCACTGGGAGACGGTGAGACAGTGAAAACCAGGAGCCTGGCTAGGCACTGGGAGACGGTGAGACAGTGAAAACCAGGAGCCTGGCTAGGCACTGGGAGACGGTGAGACAGTGAAAACCAGGAGCCTGGCTAGGCACTGGGAGACGGTGAGACAGTGAAAACCAGGAGCCTGGCTAGGCACTGGGAGACGGTGAGACAGTGAAAACCAGGAGCCTGGCTAGGCACTGGGAGACGGTGAGACAGTGAAAACCAGGAGCCTGGCTAGGCACTGGGAGACGGTGAGACAGTGAAAACCAGGAGCCTGGCTAGGCACTGGGAGACGGTGAGACAGTGAAAACCAGGAGCCTGGCTAGGCACTGGGAGACGGTGAGACAGTGAAAACCAGGAGCCTGGCTAGGCACTGGGAGACGGTGAGACAGTGAAAACCAGGAGCCTGGGTAGGCACTGGGAGACAGTGAGACAGTGAAAACCAGGAGCCTGGCTAGGCACTGGGAGACAGTGAGACAGTGAAAACCAGGAGCCTGGGTAGGCACTGGGAGACAGTGAGACAGTGAAAACCAGGAGCCTGGCTAGGCACTGGGAGACAGTGAGACAGTGAAAACCAGGAGCCTGGCTAGGCACTGGGAGACAGTGAGACAGTGAAAACCAGGAGCCTGGCTAGGCACTGGGAGACAGTGAGACAGTGAAAACCAGGAGCCTGGCTAGGCACTGGGAGACGGTGAGACAGTGAAAACCAGGAGCCTGGCTAGGCACTGGGAGACGGTGAGACAGTGAAAACCAGGAGCCTGGCTAGGCACTGGGAGACGGTGAGACAGTGAAAACCAGGAGCCTGGCTAGGCACTGGGAGACGGTGAGACAGTGAAAACCAGGAGCCTGGCTAGGCACTGGGAGACGGTGAGACAGTGAAAACCAGGAGCCTGGCTAGGCACTGGGAGACGGTGAGACAGTGAAAACCGGGAGCCTGGATATGCAATAGTAAAGAGGCAGGATGTGCCCATTGCAGCACCCAAACCATTTGCCCTTCCCTGCAAGTGCCAGCTTTCAGTTTTCTAGATAAAACGCATGAAGATGTGTTTTCTCAATTCTTTGCCAAGCACTTCGTTTGATGTAGGATGTCAAGTCTGGCAGGAAGTGGAGACAAACAATAACTGAGATCCAGCGAGACCGACTTGCAGCCCGACCACAACAGGGCTGTCGGCAAAAGCGTAGATGCACCGCAGTTCGGCCCCCCCCTCAAGACGGGCGTCGCTGGGAGGCGCCCACCTGTGCCCTCTGCTTCTCCCGCAGCTTGACCTCTCTCTCGATGAGCTTCTGCCGCCGGCTGGTCTCCTCCTGCAGCCGCTTCTCCAGCTCCTCGCGGCGGCGGCGTTCCTCCTCCAGCGCCTGCCTCCGGGTCTCCATCTCCCGCTCCTGGGGGACACCACAGCACAGCACCTTTAACCTCGCCGGGCGGGGCCGCGGGCTGCCCCAGGCCTCCGGGACGAAGGCACGGGCTAGCCCAAGAAACATGTCTCTCTCCCGAGGTACCACACCGGGATCAGACTCATACTGAACAGCCAGAGTCGCTCGAGCGTCACACTGAACGATCTACTGCTCGATGGGACAGTGGACTGGGAAGCAGGCGGTGAGATGATTCAACCTGCTGAATGCCTTTCCTCGTGAAAATCAAGATAGGAAAACGGAAATTAACCAATATGTCCTTGGGATCAAGTGAACAACGCCTTTGTTTGGTGTCGGAGGCTGGACTAAGTCACCTCCGGTGAACTCGCCTGCGGTGGACAAGTCCCCTTTAGTGAGCTGTTGTGAAGACCGTCCTGCTGGATGTCAGCGAGTGTGCCGTAGCACAGGGTGTGAAACGATTTCCTGGGTGTTAAACACAACACACCATCGGAAGGTCTGGGGCAGGAGTGTACGCTGCACTACTACCTGTACTGCTTGATGGCGGCCTGACTGCAGAGCATGACTATTCACGGCTTAACTGCTTGCAGTTGACATTCAAAAAGAAACCCACACGTAGAACCATGGCCCACAAACTATTTTCTGTGCCATGTTGGTTAATGAATGACTATTAAGGACTGTTACAGTTCAGATTCTGGTTCTAGGCATTTAATGACACAGGCTGACACTGTCCACCAGCACAGCAGTCTGCAAACAGGGAACTACCTCTGATGCACCATCACAAAACCCCCTACAGGGTAAGTGGTCTCTGTTGCAGTCTCCCCTGGGATGGTATACAAGCATGATGAATTCAATCTGTGATGGTGATCATTCCTGCCTCTGGCCAAACTCTAATTTTCATTCTACCTGAGCTCTTACCAGGCTGCATCAATTAGTGGCTCATTTGGTCTATATTACCAGTTTCCCGCTGAAACCACCTCTTTCCAGGTCTGCAAAAACAGAGGAATTCAAGCTGCCTTTCAAACCTGCGGTGGTGGCGGGCTGGTTCCTGAACCAGGAACCGCTGTCAGTCGGGGAAAGGGAAGAAATGCACCAGGTTGCAACAGCAGCTGCCCCCTTGCTGGGGGCGAACGGACTCCAAGAAGGGGCTCCTCTTACCCGGTTCTCCAGGAGCCGGTGCTTCTCGGCCTGGGCCTCTCTCAGCAGTCGCTCCATCTCCTCAATCTTCGCCACATTGGAGGTGCTGGCACTGCTGGGTCAGAGAGAGGGTTACGGGGAGAGTCGCCAGTGGATTCCCCTGTTGGCAGGATGGTTCTCTTTTTGCGCCACCTATCCCGGGAAATCCGTCATGCTTCCCAGTAGATTACATGTCCTATTCTTGTCAGAACCCTGATACGGAGTTTAACATCCCTCTATAACACTGTTCATTCATGTCATTCCGTCCAGCTAGCTCTCGACTGATGGGCTACAGGCAGCAGCGAACCAATGAACTGCGCCAGATGATGTCATTTGTGGAGGCCTACATTTATTTCATGAAAACGGAGCCATCTGGAACAACCAGCGCATCCGCCTGTAGGCAAGAACTATGGCAGTAAATGGAAACAGTGTTTTGACACTGGGATCATATAGCAGGGTAATGGTTTTTTTTTTTACATATTCACTTTGTTGTCCTGGTTTTTCTGCAGTTCAGAAGTAACAAACCTTGTTAGAGCAGATTTCATTTGATCCCACTGCACTTATTAGGGACAGTAAAATGAAATCAATCGATGTTGCGCACCGCTGCAACTTTAAGAGCCCCATGCTGCCAGCTCTCCGACAGAGCGCAGGGCTCACACGAGGAATCAATAACGCCCACATAACGCTCTTGGGAGAGATTCGCTGGTGTGAGATTCCAGGCCACAGCTGCCTGATGGAGAGATCACCTGGTCCTGATTTAACATCAAAAGGAACACCTGGAGAAAAAGACTGCCTGACCCCCTGGAAACACCCCACAGACCCCCTCCCCCCACCACACCACCAAATGAAAATTCCATTCCAGTGCAGCTCCCCCAATATCACATACAGATAACACAAAAACTCATACAGAACGCTCTCGTGAGATAAGGAATGGCAGATATGAACTTGGAATGTGAGCCCCACATTCAGCTATAAACAAACATCAAAGGCTTCTCCAGAATTGTGCATCTACTCAAACTAATTTTCTCCAGGCTGAGTTATTAATAAATCTGCCACAGACTCCCATCTGTTTCACTTTTGTTGGTTTGACACAGCTATACCGTCCAGCCGCATAACCTAAACCAGGAATAAATCAGGAGGAAAAAAAGAGAATAATTTCTTAGAAACCCAACTTAACAGGAAAAATGTTTAAGATTTGTCCTTATTTTCACTGCATACACTTCCTGGGCAGACTTTTCTATCGCTCTTACATTTTTGCTTCTGAATCAGCTGTTGTGGAGAAGAGGAGAACTGGGCGAGTAAGATCAGCTGTGGCGAGACACAAAGCCGATACTGGTCATCGCAAGAGGACAGAGATCCCGACGGCTGGACTGCAGCCTTGCACAGCCCTGGCATGGAGCGAGGGAGGGAGGGCTCAACTCCAGCACTGCCTCAGCCATCTGCCCAGCTGTGATCCAGATGTGCCGAGTCTAATGGCTGGTGTTGCCACAGACTCCCCCGGTGCCATCAGCCTAACACTGTACCCAACAATCACAGAGCATCCAGGCATGCGACGAGAGAAGAAGCACAACCACCGCTTCAAATCGTCAGAATGAAGGAAAGATAACGAAGTTGTGCAACAGACCATTCGCCCATCTCTGCAGCCTGCTTGCACTTCTACAGATAAAGAAACAATCCAATATGCTGCTTTCCCTCACCCCTTATACCCCAGCTTGGTTTCTCATGCGCCATGGGCAGTTTGGAACAGCTACCCAGAAGCACAGAGTGGACCCGGGCCCGCTGGCCAGTCCTGCCCTGAGTCACAGCTGTTCACTGGGGCTCCAGGCGAATCGGTCGGCCAGAGAGTGAGAGGCAGAGCGGTCTCTGGCTGGACACTGCCTGCCCGCGATCGGTAATCAGCGAGGACCCGCAGTGGTAAAAAACAAAATTCTTCAGCAGTGAAATCTTGATTCTGGTAATGCTGAAAAAAAAAAGCCCCTTTCTCCAAGTCTCGGCGGCTTTGCTGTAACCTGACTCTGCTTGCCCTGTGGACAGTAACTCTATATTTAACTTCCCGAGACACTGCTCCTTCCCTCTGACACTGGGGCCGAGACGCGGAGATCTGATCTCCCGTCTGTTCATAGAGAGGAACTCTCCTGTAAATCCTAGACTTTACCTTTTACCCTTTATTAGAACAATAGCAAGCAAAAGAAACCCTAATTGCACTGCTTTATCCCAGTAAAGACCATCATACTGAAAAACTAAAGAAACACGAAGCCTCAATCCAGAGGCCACGGCCAGCCCATTGAACAACCCCCTTATCCTGCAGGTGACAATTAATCTCTAAAGTCCATTAATGAGTTATTTTTATTTCACTTGCACCCAAATACATCCCCTGAACAAGGCTGGATTTAAGCAGAACCACATGGGGTTTTTAGATGCCAACTCAATTATTCTTCAACATCTCAGCACAGCATGGATGTGTTGTCTGCAGTCCACAAAGCACAGGTACAGAACTTTGCTGCTTTGCCTGGTCTTTCACCAACAGCTGAAGACCCCTGACAAGAGTTTATCTGGCGCAGTTAGGGTAATAATGTGTTCAACTGGTAAGGACCTCAGGCAGAACACAGACCTAAAGGCGAACACTAACACTTGGGCCCCCTAGGGACCAAAGCAGGGCACCTCTGCAACAAGGAGATTTATTTCAATCCCACAGATGGCAGTGTGCCACAGGCTCTGACAGAGAAGCAAGGACATTTCTGCAACACGATGTCCAATTAGTAAGCAGGGGACCAGCTAATGTTCCGCAAAAACAAACCATGCAACATGCATTTCCCCCTCTTGTCTGGAATGCATCATGGGAACTGATGCTTGACATCCTTAAGGAATCCCAGACCCGGTCTCGGGGCACACTGGAGAATGATTGGCACTTACCTGGAGATGTTGTCTGGGGAGCAGGCTGATATGCTGGTTTCCATACTGTCTGAACTATCAAGGCTCATTGTGTCGAAAGCATGCTCCTTATATCCGTTGTCAGCATAATGGAAAGAATCCAGATAAACATTAGATTCAGATGCTGTTCTGCTGCACAGCTCAGACAGTCTCTGTCTCTGCTCCTCGCTCATGTGGTCATGATTATGTCCTTATGGGGAAAAAAAAAAAAGAAAAGCAACAGTCATATTTTGCCATTTTTTTAGTTACTCATGTACAAAACACGCAGTCCTCAGATGAAAGATGAAGCCACATGTGTTGTGTAGGGAAAAGCCACCTGCCTTTAAAGAGCTGTAGTCAGATGCCTGCACCCCATGTGTGCACTGAGCCTGCTGAAAAAGATCTCATAAAGTACCGAGATGCACACTATCCTTCTCCAGTTCGGAGCATGCTGTTCACGACTCCAAAATAAAAGGCATACCAACTGCATCTCCCCCCGACTGTGCCTGCCAATGGCATGTCCAGAAGTGAGACAGAGGAACAGGGCAGATTAAGATCATAGCAGGCAATCAAAGTAACCACCCAACAGTTAAACACTCCCAGGGACGAGGCTTAATTACAGTATAGTTTCTCATGGTTAACAACTGACTACTCTAGTGTCTTCTCAATGCTTGCAATGGAAGTAAAGAATCTGCATGTTAGTAGAAAAATATACCAACAGCTCTGTGTAATCCCTCTGTTAATTACCCAACAGGTGTGCCGCTCATTGCACTGCTGACCTGTTGAACTGGACCCCCACCTCCACAGTTTAAAACAAGAACAGCCTCCCCTACTGCAAACATACTGCACGTGCAAACTCGATACTATCCAATGTACAATCCATGGTCCAGATCCATGCTTTCTTTTGCATTTTCCCGTATTTTCTTTTGGCACATTACAGTAACTCTGGGGGCAGCGCAGTGCTGGGTCTCCTGACTCATCACCGGTGGGTTGTGGGTTTGAGCCCCTGCTGCAGACACCGCTGTTGCACCCCAAGTCCAGCTGTATATAGAAACCAGGAGGAGCACTGACTCTAGACGATATGTTAATCACGTACAGTAAGTCCACCGCAGCGGAGTGGGAGCACTGGGTGAGCCGTGTATGTCAGGGGCTCTGGGGGGAATCAGAAAGCAGCAAGATTCCACTTTGCAACCCACACTGCAGTATTAAAGGACAACAGCAGCTGACCCGCCATGCAGCAGAGCCCACCCCACTCGCATGAAGAGCAGCAGCAGAGCTGCTGCAGGTGGTCAGGAAATGATAAGCAAATAGCAGATCAAAAGGCTCTGTATGAAGCTTCCTACACTCTCCCAGAGATGCAGAATGCTGAAATATATATAGCCCAACTAAAAGCCTTTTCAGAAAAATACATCACAGGACACAAGCCACGCGCGTTCATATCCTTATCGCTACGCAAACTGACTGGCTTCACTGCCAACCAGCATCCTGCACGAAGCTCTCCAGCTACTTTAAGAGATCAACTGAAATTACGGAGGCTTGACGTCTGCAACTAGAACCGACAACCCAACAATGTCTGGGTTGCCGACGAAATGAAAAAAAGCACACAACACCTGGAGACACGCCTCAAGCCAGAGAGGCTCAGCTGGCAGCACAAATTACTCAACACATCCAAGTCCAGTAACTCAAGACGAGCTTGGGCCTTAGAACAGTTTAGGTACGGCTGACCGTCTCTGCTGAGGTTCTGTTAATGTGATTGAAGACGTCCTCTGACCATGACGTGGCATGGCTGCAGGTGTCTAAAGCTGTGGGAGGCACAGCTCAGATTACTGGTTCTGAAACGATCTCGCAGTGTTCACTGGCCATGCAGAAGACGGCAGCGCCACCGTGAAGCACAGAGAAGAGCAAACAGAGACTGGCTCAGAATTACCTTTTTTAGGAGACCCCTCGGAATGTGAAGTCGTTCCTAAAAGGTATTTTGCAAAATAAATCAAAGCAGAAGGAGTTAAGGAAACCAAGAAATACTGTAGACACTTTGGTTTTAATATCCATGTGCATTTTTAATACATTTCTAGCAGCATGACACAAGACCTTAGCTCCAATGCATCTCATGCTTGACTGTGTGGTCAGTGGTCACCTCACAGCCACCAGGCACAGAAAGGCATGCAGGGCAGACCAGCAAGGTCAGGGAAAGAGCATGCAGTCTCACACCCCTGCAGTGGGATCTCCAAAACACTGCGGTATCACTACTGCTCCCTACTGAATCATGCCGATTATTGAAAGGAAAGCACAAACGCCAGCTTACTGACTACTTCAAAACCGCTTTTCAATGCCCAGCTGCCCTCAGCCATAAACAGACAGCAGCTCCGATTAGGTTCACAAATGAAAGATCCACACAGCACGGCCTACCTTTCTTAGTCCTCCCTACAGCGAGGCAAAGAGAAAGGAGAGAGGAGTCAGGAGGAATCGCGCAACACTGAGAAGGGACGTGAGCAGACCACAGCACTAACCCAGTGCCCCAGCACGAGAGCCATGTTCTCACCTCAACACAGGAACTCAAGCCAGATGTGTATAATGAGGCACCCTACAGCCTGTAAGAAGCTGAAACCTTTGACAGCAATATCTGGAAAATGCACACAAACCAGCTCAAACTAGGAACATCTGATCAAAGCCTTATTCCCTTTTTTTCTGCTTTATCTGGAATTCGTGCATCAGGGACACATTCCAGATGGCGTTGCGCTTTACAACTGGGCTGGGCTTCACCAGTGCAAGTGTGTCCGAATATTGAACGAAAAACAACCCTACTCCCGCGGGCCCACTCCCGCACAGCGGGTGGAAAGCGGAATCTCCCAGAAAGCCCTTTGGCACGGCTGGGCCACTGCCTCTCACCTTTGTGCTGTCGGCGGGAGTCCAGGTCTTTGGAGGACACGGTCAGGTTGCGGGGCAGGACGCTCCCCCAGCTGGAGCTCTGCACCAGGGGCAGGTGAGACTGCGGACAGGACAAGGCACCGCGCGGTCAGAGACGCGGTCCGCCGCAAGGGCAACGGTCAGCCGGCCACCACTTCTGCCGCCTCTCTGCCACCCTTCGCTCCTTGAGATCGGAGCTGCAGCCTTTTATTCTAACAAGCTTGTGTCATTTATACAGGAGCACCAAAACAGGCACCAAAGACAAGAATCTACATCTTACATCTTCAAATACAAAAATATGAACTCTTGATAACATCAGCATTGAAAGAATTTACTGGTTTTCCATGGATGGGGTGCCCTTTGCATTGAGGAAAGAAAAACATGGGAATCCCAGTTGTTTTGGCTTTCTTTTTAAAATTCCGTGTTGGACAATATTCAAATTATGATGTTAAGACAATGTTTCTGGCCCCTTGCAGAGAAGGCACAGTCACAGTGGTTTTCCTATTTTATCACGGACCTGACTGGACCCCAGTGAACAGCACATTGCTTCATACTCAAAACATAACATTTGAAAGACGTTTGTGGCGGGATCCGAGTATTTGTACAGCGTGTAGAAACTACATCCTCCAACGGAAAGCTCTACTGTGTTCACAAAGATAAGGAAGACCACAACCGATAGAGAAAGGTTCCAATACATGTTGACCGTAGACTTATGATACAAAAACCTCAACCCGCTGTTCCCTGGGACGATGCCAAGCAAATCAGCTCAGCGGCATGGCTGGGCGGCGTACACCAGCAAGCAGCCGAGAGTCTTGCGGATCAAATGCTCCTCAGCGAACACAGCGAGCACAACTAAGATGCGCAGCGTCTCAGAACGTGCCTCCGCCACGCCCGCGGTTACCCACCACGCCCACCTTGGGATTGGCGCTGCGCCCCAGGGTGGAACTGCTGAAGTGGGCCGACGTTGCCAGGGAGCTCTTCTTCCTGGGCAGCGTGTCGCTCTGGTGCGTGCCCTCCTTGCTGGACTTCTTCCTCTCTTCCAGCACCCGGAAATGCTGGAAAAAAGCGTGGGGAAGCAAAGTCACGGCCTTTTAATTGCGTACCTGCCAAGATGCACTTGTCACACTTGGGGAGACACACCGGGTGTAAAACAGTCACGGGAATCGGTCCCCACACTGCCTATCTGTACATGAAAGCTTCCCCCCTTTGAATAAACCCTGTAGAATGGACTACTACGCACAGCACAACATAGTACAACAGGAATGAAGTCTTGGATCAACTTGTTACCGTAACCTGTACGTCATGCATGGCCCTGACACACCTTTCTGATAAAAAGCGAGCGTTTGTATTGGCTCTGGTACAATCTGGTTACATCCTGTGCCCTTTTATTTGGCCGGGAAAGCAAGCAGCCTATAATGGAACACTAAGGCCAGGGGCCAACACTACACAACAGTCCTGCAGGTAATGGAAGGACCTCTGGATCGTCATCATCATCCACTGAACTGGAGCACGCTGACTGGGTGAGAACTGCTCTTTACCTGCCTGTGCCGGCGGTGCTTTTTGGCTGGAAGTGGTGGAGGAGGAGGAGTTTCAGGTAAAGGTGAAGGGTCAACATAGGTGACCATGACCTCGGGCCAGTGCACAGAAGGGGGCTTGGGGACCGGACGAAGAGAGTGAGGGCGAGAGGAGTCAGGTTGAGGAGAGAGGGAAGGAGGAGGGGCACCTCCAGAGTTCACAGGCGAAGAGTGAGATGGCTTTAGCGAGAGAGAGGGGAGAGAGGAGAAATTGGCAGAGAAAAAAAGCAAGCAGAAGTGAGTGTGTGTAGATTCAAAGCGGGCACACTCCGTACACGCTGCAAAACTCTGCCTGACAAATCGTTTCTGGAATACGGTGTACAGCTCACAATCTCAGAAGTAACAGCTGACATTCTTAGGGAATCCACCAGCCTCCTACTCACTGTGACTGAATTCACCTCCCGTCTGCAGGAAACTTACAAGTGGAGCTGGACACTTCTCCACAGAGTTTACCCACACATCCCAAGACAAAATACAATACATCACTTTTGACGGTCCTCTGCTTCTGCTGCATACAGTAAATCACATATTCTACATTGAAAGCTAAACGCAATCAGTCTGGGCTGATGACAATGAGACACTCAACGGGCTGAAACACAATCTCCTTGGGTGCAGACATGGGGACTGCAGTGTACCCTACACTGTCGGGGAGCAGCTCTAGAGGTGTTGATGAACCTCACTCCCTCATTAAAAATAAATAGCTATGTCTTTTCTAAAATGCACCTGACATGTGCTCTTTCAACCAAACATCATTTTGCCTGATTTGTTCAGTTATAAGTAGGTTCCTGGCCCAGTCTGGCAGGCGGTCTGGGTCAGGAACCCCCAGGGTCTGGGAGGTTGAAGATGCCGAATGTGATAAGAGCTGTAAGCTGCAGCTCACACCCCATGAGATCACCAGCTCAGTCTCAGAGACTGTGCTTGCCAGGGTTCCCTGTTCCAGGAGACTACAACCCTCATCCTACCTGACCCCTCTCCCTGCCTGACCTACGACCCACAAACCACTGAGCCTCGTCCCAACTGACCTCTGACCTCTGAACCACAAACCACTGAGCCTCGTCCCAACTGACCTCTGACCTCCGAACTGCAGAGCCCTGCCCCGCCTGGTTTCCCCCTGCACTGACCCTGAAGTAGAACAATGCATCTGGTGGAAATATCTACATTAAGTAACACACAACAAAAACACTAGAACCGTTTTAGCACGTAGAAAGCTGGTGCAGAAGTCTTCGATACAATATGTCCTATAAGACATGGATGAGCCACTCAAAAAGGAAACCACCTGTGAGCTGCCCACCCTGGATGACTGTTACTTCACCATTTCAGAGCTGCAGCGAAGCAGATCTGACTGTTCAAACACAAGCACACACACACTCTAACTACAGTGCCCAGGCCCTTCCACAACCACACACACCTCTTCCTCTGGGGCCTGTGGGGACTGCGATGGGGCAGGACCCTCTGGACTGGGCTGAGAAGGGGAGGGGGGCCCGGACTGCCCATAGAGCTCATTGATCTCACTGACTGTCACATAGCCCTGGAGGAAGGAAGCAGGCAGGGGTGTCAGAGAACAAGCACAGGCCGCACAGGGCGATGACAGACAGGCAAAAAAAAAAAGAGAACAAGACATTAATAAACTGGCATTCCAGGAAAGTTAGCATGGTGAGTCTGCCGCACAACCATATCGGGAAGGAATTAAGACGCCCTTGCACAGTAGTCTTGCGATTGCAATCAGGATCAGGGTTTATCAGATGCAGAATCTTCTGACAAATTTTGTGATGCAGGAAAGCAGTCATTTAGGATTGCTTAATAGTAAATCTACC
The DNA here is from genome assembly GCF_059453375.1 of Lepisosteus platostomus. Classification (NCBI taxonomy): domain Eukaryota; kingdom Metazoa; phylum Chordata; class Actinopteri; order Semionotiformes; family Lepisosteidae; genus Lepisosteus; species Lepisosteus platostomus. The sequence continues at coordinate 5,187,302 of NC_142617.1, read as the reverse complement.
CATCTGTCTGCAGCAAGTTATGCAAAATTAAAACAACAAGCCTCAGATGCCAAAGCTGAACTGGCTCGTACAGGACTCTGCCTTGCCTCCCTGCCGTGAAGGAGGGCTCTGATGCGGACAGGAAGAAGGGAGGAGCCAGAGGGTCTTCCAGCAGGAACAAGCTTCCTTTAATTCTTCTGGAATTCTGCTTACTGGCTGTTTCATGTCACCGATAATCGGGACCGATAACCGAGTCCCAAGCAAAAAAGGCAAAACAAAACAATGTACAGAAACCCAAGAGAAGGGAGATAGGAGAAAGAAGAGACACAGACTGCTCGCAGCTGAAGCATAAAGGGCACTAGCAGAGGACTCAGGGAGGGCGTCTGTGGGCTGGTCACACGGTAGGGTCAGTCAAGGTGTTAGATGGTCAGCGTTTCACTTAGTCCGTCAGTGAGACACTGGCCAGCCTCAGCAACCTTCTGGATTATCGCGCAATCTGGAAGGGCAGCTCAGCCTGGCCGTGCGTCGGGGGCACGCCACACGCAGACAGCACAGTACCTCCGCTCTCTTAAGGGGAAACGAAGACAGGAAAGAGGAAAGAGCCAGCAGGTCAGCCTGTAGCAGAGGCAGGGGTGTGTGGGGAGGGCCGCTGCCGGAAAGCCTGCACACATCAGCAAGCATGGAGCAGTCCTGGGACGGACAGAGAAAACCCAGGCTGTGAGGACGCCCTCCGGAGCACCAGCACAACGGCACCTTCATGTCTCGGGATTGAAAGAGTGGAGATCGCTCTACTGCTAGTGTTGCACACAGAGGACACGCACGCTGGTCAGATGCAGAGCTGTACGTATGAAAGCACTGATGGGGACCACCTACAACAGCACCACCTGGTTACTCTAAGACAAGGAGAGGCAAGCACACGACACAGGACACTTCTTCTCAGCGCAGGAGGTTGGGACAGACAGCTTGTTAATTGTTTCATAATTAATTTAATGCACTAGAACCCTGGGCTTGGTATTTGATTGGTAATGCTGCACAGAAGAACGCAGTTTAATTGAAGAGCACAACGCAGGAAATTAGGTAGTGAACAGGCAAAAATAGTATTACTCTCAGTTTCATGTCAATAGATGCCTTGCAAGTAAAAATGTGCTTTTCACAGGTGCATGTAATACTATCGTAGCCTCTTTTAAAATGAGACATTAAGACATTTAACACTTAGTAGCTTGGTAGCAGTGAAAGCTGCTTAACACAACCATTCGGTGTACCTCTTTCATACTGTCAGGGCTAACTGGGAACCCCCTGCCTCCGGTCAGCTCCACATACTTCTTCTCCAAATTTGCAAGATTTTCTTTTTCCTGTAGGACAGAAGATAGAAACAGAAACCATCTGCTTTAGCTCAGTGAACTCCAGGTCTTCTGCCTTCCTCTGCAAGCTCCAAATGTGAGTTTATGGGGAACAACTGTGGCAGGGAAGGTCACACATGACTGTTGGAGACCCCCCCCATCCTCTCCCTAAAGCAGGGCAGCAGGTGGAAAACACTCTCTTCATGAGCAAAATCTAAACAAAGGCTAATATGAGCATCGGGTTTCCTCGCCCCTCCTTCTGGGCTTAATTAAATAAGTGTCTTGAGAGCACACATTCCATATTTCACACGGCTGGGCACTGTGGCACAGGATTCCTGCACACTGCCCTTGGTGGGCAACACAACAACAGTATTCCAGAGAAAACTGAGACTGAAGATATTGTAAAAAATGAAGACTACAACTGTCACAGCTCTTCCCAATATCAGGATTTCCCAACCCTAGCCTCAGGTCTCCTGTTTTTCTTTCTTATTAGGCTCTAAATGACCTAATTTCTTTTTAATTCTAGCTTTTGAGGTATTAAGGTCATGCTTGACAGAGTTGACAACATGCTGCCTACCCTCTGTAGCATCATCAGCAGGTTGTTCTTCTCCTTCAGGAAACTGTCCTTCTCCCACTGGGCTTGCTGGGCAATCTGACTGGACTGTTTCTTCAAGGTCAGCAGCCTTTCCTGCCAATGAGGAACGACGGGGGCAGATGAAGGGCCCTGCGGGGCAGATCGCTTGCTCCCTGATCCTGGAGCTAAGTCTTCTCTTGCCTTCATTCACTCATCAACACACACACGCACGCTCAAGATCACATTCATAAAACACACGTCACTCTGCTACTTCGACAACCGCTTCCAGTTTTTGAAAACAGGAAATGAAATGCGTCAGGGCGAGTGTATTCATCAGAGAAGCCCTGTGGGTAGCCGAGCTGGTCTTTTTCGCCCGCCTTGGCGTCTCTGTTGTTCGTTTTTTCCCCTCTCGACAAGCCGGCGCCGGCGCGGTACCTTCCTGGTGACGGCGCTGCGCTGGTAGTCGGCGACCTCGCGCAGCAGCTGCTGGGTCAGCGTCTCCTTCTCCTCGTCCTGCCGGCTCTCCCGCTCCAGCTGCTGGAACTCCAGGTCCTCGAAGCGCTTGGCCTCCACCTCCAGCAGGTCGGCGTCCTGCAGCACAGCCCCAGAGCAGGCGCAGTGAGAGCCGGCCGGACGCACAGCTGGACCTGCGTCAAGCTCGGGCACGCAGCAGGGCCACTGGTGCGGTCAGGCGCCTCACTATTCCCTTATTTTACTGAGCCTAAATAACACTGTAACAGGATCACGCAATATCTTCTTGTCAGTTCCCTTTTGTTTTAAGAAGCTGGAATGTTCTTGGGAGGATTATGCATACATAACGAAGATCCATCCATTGTCTCACCACTTTATCCAGGGTCACAAGGGGAGCCGGAACCTATCCCTGCTGGCACGCAACAGGCGCAAGCTGGGGTACACCCAGTCCATCGCAGGGCACAGGCACACACAGGCACACACAGGCACACACAGGCACACACAGGCACACACAGACACACACAGACACACACAGACACACACAGACACACACAGACACACACAGACACACACAGGGCCAATTTTTACCAAACCGTATTAATGTACCAGCATGTCTTAGGACTAAGGGAGGAAACTGGAGCTACATAGAGATGATGGTAAACTGAAATTTCGGACATGAAATTTGCTGAATGCGTGGCCAATAACAGTGGAGAAACAAACAGCTGTGGGAAGGCTGCCACAGACATGTTAGCTGCGCACTGGAATAAAATCATCAATTTTTTTTACCAAGGCAATGACTGTAAAAAATGTTGCAAAATGGAGGCAGGCTGCATTATTAATTCAGGCTTGGTACTGTGCAGAATGAAGAAAAGCAGCTGATTTGAAGCAGAAGGACAATTTACAAAGGAGATCGGAAAAAACCTCCTACAATTCACCTTATCAAACCCTTTCTCGTCTCAAGAGTTTCCAAATTTTATCTTCAATCTGGTTATCATTCCATGCGCTCATAATGAAATTCCACAGAAAGGCAAGCGCTGCACTCAAGGCGTTTGCGAAGAAAGACCACATCAGAGCATCAGAGCAGAGGCTTGTGAAGGGTGAAGGCGTCTGGCCGGCTGCTTATCAAACACAGGGAAGCACAGAGAGTCCAGGTGACGCAGACTGGATGCCATAACCGATCAGCACGGGCACTTCTCTCCAGCAGCCAAGGGCCTGACATTCCTGGGTACCTCTTAGCTCCCTTAAAAAAAAAAGCCAGGCACCCCCCCCCCTCTCTAACCCTCCTGTGTGAGAGCAGCTTTGTTTCTCAGATTCTGTAAGGACACAAACGCAGCCCAGCGGCACTAGAATGCTGCATTTGCGTCTGAGAACATAGAGAAAGCAAAGGCTGCCGCTTGCTCGCGCTACAGTAATTGTGCCAAAACGGACAAAAATGAACAGCCCCGGCAAACAGCCAAGCAGCGGAGGAGGACTACGCTATGCCCCCTCTTCGGTGCGTCCGCCACATCTGCACAGCCGTAGGCCCAGTGATCCGAGGCGCTGACCCTCCTCTCCCTGTGCCCGGACCACTCTCTCGGACTCTCACTCTACTGACCCTCTTCAACTGCTGCTGTATCTGCTCCCTCATGGACTCAGGACAGTTATCGAGCTGGGTCTTCTGCTCTGTATAAAGCTCCTGAAGTTTCTCTATTTTTTCCCTTTCAGCATCAAGCTTTGCTTTGTCCTATAAAAGCAGAGTAAAAAAAAAAACAACAACACAGGAGAAAGAATGTCCATGATTAGTGCAAGCTTCAGTAAGCAGGAGGGAGACAGGAGTTAGATGTATTAGTTCAGTGGTCGATACCTTGCTTTGCATTAAAAAAAAGGCACAAAAAACGAACGAAGTCAAAACTGACGGCAGAGGGAGAAGGCACATGAGTTTTAAAGCTTCAGATGAGAATGAATAAAGCAGAGAATAACGCTTTGCGGCACTGGCTGGCATTTCTCCCTCCTGCGCACGCAGACCGCAACACAAGAGCCGTACTCAGCAGGGACCACCCTCATCACCAGGGACCACCGGGGAACCCACTCGCTACCTGCCGTGAAAAGACTCCTCGCACAATTTCGGCACATCTGCAAGAAGTCACAAAATGACACTGCTCGACAAACGTCTAACACACAATCAAGAGTTACAAAGGACCAATACCCCGTCTGCCACAACAACTCCTACTCTAAAAGGAATGCCACCACCCCTGCTTTCACTCAGGAGAGCCCAGTGCTACAAGCTTGCATTTTCCTTTTACAGTTTTGTGATGTTTATTTACACTGCAAAAGTTTTAAACACTATAATCAGAATGAGAAAGTATATTTATATACGAGCATCACGAATTTACTCAAAGGCTGTAGCAGTACCTTCTTAGACTACTACAACTTTGGCTGTTACTGAGAGCTTTGTCATTTAACAATCTAAATCACAGATGTAACAAAAAGACGAATTCCTTTATCCCCCATTCAATAAAACTGCTCAATAACAGAGTTCACAATAAAGGCATATTGGTTCATGGGCAAGTGTAATTACTGGGTTTGTGCAAAGATGATGGGATATTGTGAAATTACAGGGGCTTAGTGTGCTTGTGGGAAAGTAAACATACAGGTTCTGGTAAGCTGTGCAGATGACTATGCATGGGGTTTATGTAATGTTATAAACATTACCTTAAAAATAAATGTAAGTACCGTTTGTATGCTTTTTGTAAGTACAGCAGCTTTGATACAAAACAAATTTCTAAGCAATGAAACAAAGAATTATTGTCTTCTATAATCTTCCAAGATAAAACTCTCAATGCATACTATTCACATACAGTCACCACTCAAGTCTATTTGACATGTTCAGGTGCTCCCTGTCATTAACATCCTTTGTTCTACTCTACACAAACAAGAAGAGTATAAAAGGAGACTTCTTTGTACTTCCAAACATACAGTAGTTCTACCACTTTTCACTTAGTTTTAATGGCAATCTTCTACCAGAATCTTGGCCGTTTCTTTTCACAGCCGTTTCTGTCCAAAGAACAAAAACCACCGAGAGGAACAGAACAATGTTGTTACTGTTGCTTCATGACTATGCAGTAGCCAAGAGATGGTAAAAGTCCATTTCTCATCTGACTTCCGAGTTTCCATCAGAGTGGGCACAATCCACTCCAAGAAGAAAAGATGTTTAAAAAAAAAGAAAAACGAATGCAAATTTTTCCTTACATATTACAGCACAGTATTAAACTACATTTTTCCATGGACAACTGCACAATGATATCGGGTTATTAAGAGCACCACTGATACCAGCACAATCCTTGTATGCCAGAGGACACAGGTGGAAACTATGTGTAAGTGCATTTAAAAGGAGGAGACACTTCTGTACCCAAAGGGTTCTGGGATTATGGAACAAGCTACCCAGCCATGCTCTTGAACCTGATACCCTGGCTTCTTTCAAGAAAAGGTTGGATGGGATTAATTAGATCCTATCAAACAGGATATATGGGCCAAGTGCCCTCTCATTTGTAACATTATGTTCTTTCATATTTCAGCCCCCAAAGTCTTTTCAAACCTAAGAGGCCTCCTGCTCTATTCCTCTGCAGAAACTGCTTCTCTAAAGTAAATACCAGGCCCTTCTGCAGGAAACGGAACATGACATTCAAACATCAATCGCCACGTTAAATTCACATTTTTCTTCTTAACACAAAAAGGCCACCAGGTATTGCATAAATCAGAGGTCCCTTTGCAAGTCATTCAATACATTTATGTAACATCGGAGGTTGTTTTGTTTCCCTGTTTTTTATCAAACGCAGGCTCAGCGGACAAGGCCCAGAGCTATCCTTCAGACTCTTCAGCAGGAGCCCCCTGGTCTCGGGCAGCTGTGAGTGTGCTCACAGCTCAGTGCGAGGGACAGCGGCATGGGCACCGCGGCTCGGGTTTCGGACAGCTGCCCGCGTTAACAAGAGACTCCGGAAACTGCCCTGCACACAGGTGCCATTTCAGCCCCAGCTTGTTACTTGTTACTTATATTTACTACCGAGGACCCTGGAAATAGATGTCTGGCATTCTCCTGAACATTAAAACACCTCTAAGGGTTCTTTCCGTGCTTGAGGTTGTCTAGCAAGACATATTAGGCACTCTATTGCTGTAAAGCAGGGGTACAGTGGGCTTCTTCATGATCCTGCTTTTCTTTCTATCTGTCAAACGCTACTGAGCAACTCAGTTCAAAGTACTAGTTCTTTCCCTAGGCTTCAGCATAAGCTGGATCAGTGCTGCACGACCAGAGCTATGCAAGACCCACCCTGTGAGATCCCACACCACTGAGGTGTTTCGGACACTGCAAGCTGGAGAATTGTCAGCTCTTGCACCAAGAAGAGCTCAGCAGTACAAAATCTCCACATGCATTTCAAGGAGAAGACAGCTCAGAGGTCTGTTGTCTAAACAACAGAGGGGCAGAATCAAAAATCTTTAAAACCCCTGAACGAGTATTGACATGCCAGCCTGCTCCTCCTCCCCCCTGCCACTCCTGAGCCCGTTACCTTCAGCTTCTCCGAGACGCTGCTCTTCTCGATGTCGGCGATCCTGGCGTTCAGCTGGTCCAGCACCTCCTTGTCGTGCTGCAGCTGGGCCGACTCGGACTCCTGCTCGCCCTCCAGCAGGGCTTTCTCCATGTCCATCTGCAGGAGAGGGGGCATCGCAGGCGTGAGGCTGACAACACGGCAGGGCTGGGAGACATGGGAGGAATCAGCCCTCCCCTCACCTCGTCCTGAACCTCGCAGGCAGGCCTCCCCGCCTCCAGCTTGGTTTGGGCAGCCAAACACCATTCTGGGAGCTGCTGGTGTGCAGCACGCTCGAGCACAAACTGACGCCCCGGTCACAAATCTCACTGCTCCGGTGGTAGTCAAGGAGTATGAGTATGCAATTACATTTCCCCCTAATAAACACGGCTTTTTTGTTCCAGTAATTTTGAGAACTGGAAGTTTATTATTCAAATGGATCAAAGAAAAGGTACATCCTCCACACTGTTCCTATATTTTTGTTACCAACAGAAACTTGTAAAAGGGACCCATGTTGAATGTCAACGATACTGCAGAAACACCTGAGCACCTTTATACCTACAGAACAAAAACAAGGCTTTGCTCCGTTAGGTCTCCAAAATAACTGCAGAAAATGAAAAGACAAGACTCCTACGGACTGTTTCTTTATAAAAGGTTTATGCACATTGCATAAAGTTCTCCCCAGTATTTTATTCAGGACACAAAGCAGCACAGGTACCGAGAGCTGACAGAAAATGAGGCTGTCCTATGACTTGGTCTGCTAGAAGCCCTTAACAGTCACAAGAAACTCCTACTCCTTCCTTTCTGTGTCCCAGTAGTCTTCTTCTGTACGGACAAATCTCATCTCCATGTGTGTGCTCAACTGGTTTATCATGTTCAGTAACACCCTACGGTGGCCCAGGAGGACGAGTATAAAAACGGTATCTGCACCTCCGCTCACACTTCATCATCCCGCTCCTTGAATCAGCCAGGCCCACGGACGCTAATGGAGAAAGCACGCCTGCCGGGACCTGGAGATGCAATGCCTGCCAACACAATCCAGGACAGTTGCACTGCACACACTCACACAGCTGGGTGGCCCGGATTCATCACTCGCATTCATCATCAAAAGGAAATAGCTCCAGCTGTCCGACGTGCGATACAGAGTAACGGCCTCTGTATTAAAGAGTTGACTGACTGAGGTAATGACCTTGTGTAGACAGATCGTACCCTCCCTGACTGACTACAGTAATAACCTTGTGTAGACGGACTCTACCCTCCCTGAACGACTGTAGAAATAACCCTGTGTAGACAGACCGTACCTCCCTCATTGACTCCTCCATTTGGTTGTCCAGGTCTTTGATCTTCTGCTCAAGCTCCTCCAGGTTGTTTAGTACCTGTATCCTCTCCTCCTCGATGCGGGTCACTTCCTGATTCCGGTTCTCATTCTCCGGTGGCTCTGAGGTCTGCTAATGACAAGACAGAAGATCAGGAGCCAGCTGCAAGCAGAGCAGGACGTGGAGTCTAACCTCAAGTTCTCCAGGAGGGAGGGTGGAACACACCACAATTAACAATGTTTGATGCAATAGCTATTCCAGAATTTGCACCGTTCACAACCCCATTGTCAACCTGACGTACAGCTCATGAACCCCAAAACAGGCTCACAAGAATGATCGAGGGGGTACTGGGATGCAGTGGCAGCAGCATGGAGCAGTGGTCAGGGTTCTGGACTCCTGACTGGAAGGCTGCAAGTTCAAATCCCACGGGAGCCGCCGCTGGTGTGTCCGTGAGCAAAGTGCTACTCCCGAATTGTTGGATCAAAGCATCAGGCAAATAAACAGGAATAGGAAAACAGAGGGCAATCTAGAAAGTAATGGAAATGTTCAGTTTGCAAGGTCAGGCAGATGTTCTGTAGAAGAAAACCACTTTCAAACAAAGCTTTCAATAATAAATGCAGCATGATAAAAGTATATACATTTTATGTAAAAAGTCGCATTGGATCATTCAAATAACCAACGCTTACATTATATGCCTAGCTTCAGTTCCCCCACTGCACAATTCATGTTAAACTCAGCAGGGAGCACAAGTTCAGCACTATATTGAGTTTCACTCAGCCAATATGGCCAGATTTACAGGCGTATTTACACCTACCTCATCAGGTTTCATTCATTAAAGTTCAGGGCACGAATAATAAAGCGATCCCTCCCAGCCACCCTGCGGTGCCTCGGACTATTTCACCACCTATCGGTTTACACACATTGAGCTTAAAAGAAAAGTCTCCTTTAAATTAAACTTTCTACACAATCATTTTTCACTGGCACCGTTTTATGGGCCATGAAAAGAGCTCTGGACCTTTTTAAAGCAATAGCTCACAGCGTTATGCGCACACAGGAAAACAAGTCAAGCAAGATGAATGTCACACACACTCTGGAGAATGCAATGCTCATTTCAATAAACCCAATTTAACAGCACGCAACAGGCTTCTCTAGGGGAGGACACAGCGTTCACGAACTGCACTCGGTCTGAGGGAACAGTGGAATAGAGCACTGTGCTGACAGGGAGTGGGGAAAAGACACGGCCAAGTCGGAGTTATTCCTTTCCAACTGCACTGTTAAAATACCTTCCCCACCAGCTCAGTTTCACAGGGCGACTGCCCGGCTCCCTTCAGAGAACGTCTCGCTGCCTACAGAGACTCCAGTAGAGGGACAAGCTGGACAAGGCAGCGTTCCAACTGATTTAATGTCGATAGCTCGCTGGATAGTCAAAGACAATTTTATGAATCTTTGAAAAGTAAAAAAGAAAAAAAGTAGCAAACTACAATTAAAAGATAGATGGCTAGATCATTGTTAATTAAAAACAGTATCTTGCCTATCAAAGTCTTTCTACTACAACATTATTTGCTTTCTAGTATATTTAGAGTACATTTTGACTCAGATACTGTATATTTTGCAAGCCAGGCAGAAGGATCAAATGAATTAACACAGGACTATGTGCGACACCTGATAAGATCTGATAGTTCAATGGAAAGTTCAAGCGTATTACGGTATATTGAAACTAATTCACTTCTGCAGTAAAGATCTATTTTTTTTTCCAGGTGGAATGTGTTTCGCAATGTCACAGCTATTAAAAAAATCCCCTTCCTAACCTCTGCAAGGAAGTTCCTTAAACAGAAATTTCACATTTTGGTCGGCACTGGATATGGAATATGCAGAAACCTGCCAGCTCAGATCAGACTCTCTTCGCCAGGCTGCTCTCCGACACGACTGTGCTTGCTTGTTTGTTTGGCGACGGGCTGACACCAATCAAACGAAGATGGAAAGATATCGGCGCGAGCTCACGCGTGCCAGCACCAGCAACAGAGGAGCAGTTCAATGCAGCTCAGTGCAGTTCAAGTGAGAGGAGCCACAGACTGTTACACAGCACCTTGCTGTGCCTCATACATTTCAAGCTTGCTACCTCATTAAAATCATTTGCATTTGTCATTTGCACTTTTCAGCATCAGCAATACGATCTGCGCCTAAACCTGGAAAGGAACAAGTAATAGGTTTATTCCCTGCTGAAAAAAAGAAGGACGAAAACACAACGTTTCGGCCGTGGAGCCTTCTTCAGGTGTAAGAGAGACTTCATACCTGAAGGTGTGTGTCTTCACACCTCTTGATTGGCCTCTCTTTCTGTCCCCTGCTCCCACCTCTCGCTCCTCCTCTCTCCCAGCCTTTGTTCTCCCACTACTTTACCTTTGCCTACTGCCTTGTCTCTCTCACACCTGAAGAAGGCTCCACGGCCGAAACGTTGTGTTTTCTTTCTTCTTTTTTTTCCAGCAGGGAATAAACCTATTACTTGTTCCTTTGCAGCCTACGCATGCTGACGCAGCTGCCCACCTGAACTACCAAACCTGGAAAGGACAACGTTGCTCTGTAATGGGAGCAGTGTGGGTTGCTGTTCACCAGCAGCGGTGAGGTAAACCTACCTTGTTGGTCCTGAGGAGATGCGGAGATGATCCTGAGCTCCTCAGAGACCCACAGGGGGCCCGCGTCTCCTGCAGTCTGGAGGGCTGGAGCTGATGGTCCACGCTGCCGCTGTACTGTGGGCCCAGGGATCGGGAGAAGTCCCTGGGCTTGGCTGGGCTGCTGTTCCCCTGAGCCAGGGGGCCGTCGGAGAAGAGGGATTCCTCATCGGACAACTGCAGCTTCTCCAGCTCCCTGCTGATCTTCTGCAGGTCGGCCACGGCGGTGCCCGCGGGCTCCCGGTCGGCTCGGCTCAGCTCGGAGCACAGGCTGAGGATCGTCTCCAGGCGCTGTCGCTCCTGCGAAAGGCACAATCACACCTGAGGACAGGAGCTATCTGGGGCACCAGCACGGTCTGTCAGAGCCATGTTCTTCCATGCAGAGCCCACATTCTACATCCCTGTAGTGCATCATCTGCAACGCGTCCAGCACTAACCCTGTCATTGTTTTTATAAATGATTATACTCATCATTACACTAGGGCGGAGTGGTGGCACTGTGGCTGAGGATCTGCGCCTGTGGCTGGAAGGTTGCCAGTTCAAATCCCACAGCCAGCAGAAGAATCCTACTCCATTGGGCCCCTGAGCAAGGCCCTTAACCCCAGCTGCTCCAGGGGCGCTGTACAATGGCTGACCCTGCGCTCTGACCCCCAGCTTCTCTCCCTGTCTGTGTCAGGGAGCTGGGGTATGCAAAAAGATGAATTCCTAATGCAAGAAATTGTATAGGGCTAATAAAGTGATGTTATGTTATCATCGCGCTAGGCAGCTCGCCAGTGATCTCAGAGTGCCCTCTTACACATGTGACATGGTGTCCTTTAACACTTAAAGAGGTCATCCAGAAAAAAACAGCAATATGAAATAACCGAGGGCTGAGTGAAGCACCTGAACAGCACACGGGAGGTACAATGCACAACTACAACAATGACAGCAGAGCAGAACATGTCAAGGAAAAAACAGCCGTAGAACAGCATAGAAACTAGCCTCACTGTAGCACCTGAAAATAAGAGCTGGCAAGGAGAAAAGCAGTGTTCCACGATGCTGACTGCCTTTATCTCCTCCAAAGGGAAACACCAATACGAGTGACCTGAGGGTTTTAACACGATGAAAGGCCAGGCACGATAGAAAGCACCCCTGTATCCATATCCGCTTCCACCCAAGCCCAAGACTGGCAGTTTCCTCATGGTCATCCATCCTGCCATGCCATATGGCACTGTGGGAATTTCCCCATGATGCTTTGGTGCCACACTTGTTCCTATTCAACAGGACGGAGCTGGCTGGAGGCACTGAAGGGTGTGAGGATTTTTCAAGGGCTAGGACTCGTCACCCCAGCATTTCGCTGTCCAAGGAGAAAATCCACTTAGACACTGGCACGACATTCTAAGAATTTTTGGTCACTTTTTTTAAACCTGCAGTATAAGTATAAGTATGCAGTATAAATATGGAGAGCCCAAGTCAGAAAGCTATGGAGAGCTGTGCAGCTCTTGGGAGTGTCCCAAATAGCTGTGCAAGCTAAACTACACCAGTTTACTAAATGGCCTGACAGCACTGTGAACGAGTAAATTAGTTATTCAAAGGTGTATGGGAAAAAATAAATCCATCAAAAACAGAACTAAACAGAACTAAATTGAACTCTGAATAACAAAAGATTAAGTTCAACATTTCAACATCTTAACATTTTCGAAATGTCCTATATAAAGTATACTACCCTTCCAAAATAAGTATTAGTAAGATTCTTGGATGCACCACAGCTGCAACAGATCACAAAATTCAAAATGTAACACTTCTAAGGTTAAATCTCATATTTGTTTTAAAAACAATTTTGAAAATCCCAAAGAGCTACTGGAATGCCTGCAGTTTTTCTTCCTCTGTAACAATGTTATCCACTTCAGAAACAAAAACATTAACCCCTTCTTACATCTCTTCCAGCTGAGTGTAAGGACCGTACAGGGGATTATCAGGAAGCAGAGACCAAAACCCAAAGTCTTCTGGGGGTTTGAAAGGTCCTCCTGCTTTATGTTTTCCACCATTTCTCCACACTTCCAGGGTTCTAAGGGTGTCAGGTCAACAGCTCCTGACAAAGACGTGTGTGAATAATTCGCACCACATTTCAGCAGAGCAGAAAAACACCCATTAAAAGCCTAAAAATACATGCCAGTAAATCACGCCAGTCCTTTGAAGGCTCTCATGTTGTTTACAGATGGGCTGCTTGCTTAATGAGGCACCCGCTTCGGACCAGCACAAAGGACAAAGCCCGAGCCTAACGAGGACAAAACGAGAACTTCCAGAGCCTGGTCCTCCCGTGCGGCCCGCCACCTGCACCCCTGCACACCTGGCACCTGCGCCCCCGGGCACCTGGCGCTGCGCGGGCACCGACCGACCTGAGCCGAGCGTCACGCCCGCCGCCGTACTTACCCTGCCCTCGGACCCGGGGCTCAGCGGCAGGAACCGCATGGCCACGACCTCGCCTCGCGCGTTAATCACTATGCGGATGAGCAGGTAGGGGTCGGTCTCGCCCGTGTCACCCAGGGTTTTCGGCGAGGGGCGGCTTCAAAAAAATCACGGGCGATAAGGCCAAAAATATATAGATATATCTTCGAAAAAAAGAAACCCTCCAGCCAACGACACCCCTTTCTACCTCGGACTGACGCCTCCAGGACAAAAGCACATGCCGGCCGGCTAGCGTGGTGCGTTAGCGATCGGGCAGTGACACGCCGGATTACATCTGTGAGCAACTGGCCGCCGGAAACTCAATATTATCGAAAACACATTCGGCATCTCGGCAGATAGGAAATACAAATATAGGAGCGCAGTGATTTAATCCTTCCGCTTTCTACTCCACACTCCACTGTCCTAGCGGAGCTGAATAACTCCTGCGGGATGTGCCGAAGCAGATTCCTGGCTAATGTTCAGATTGGGGGGGGTTGGGGGGGGGGGGTAGGGCTATCATGTGTTTCCAACAAATAACATACAAGGTGATGGCTTTAAATCTCCTCTTCCACGTTTAACCACTGCACCCAGAGAGTGTCCTTCTTGTCTTACTATCTGGTTATTCCCCCAATATCTTCTGAATAATCACCTTCCCCCTTGTACCTCAACTGCAGAGGCAAGAGCAAAACTATTGCTTTGCACGTGACTGACTGCATCATCGATGCAGCGTTCGTTTTCCTTTTTTTCCCGGAAATTGTGATTTCCCATTGAACGCCCAAATCACAGAATGCTCCCTTTGTGGATTCTGGATCTGGAGAGAAGAATGAGCTTTACCAGGGATCAGGGATAAGAGAGGAAAAGATCTTCAGTCAACGTCCATCTGCTGAGACATTCAGACCGCAGAGCGACGACGTGCCAGGTGGAGGAGAATAACTACAGAAACAGCTGTATACTCCGAAATCCTGAATGTTGCCTCTGGACCTCTGGAGCTCTCGGTAGCTCAGCTTGTGGGTAAGCTGCAGGACATGGGAATGACGAGCCTCCATACTGATTTTATATCAGGGCTCTCACACCCCCGAGAGGGCTGGCTAGGATTCCCACCTGGCAGACTGACAGGCTGAAAACTGAGCCCAGGCAGCAGAGAGCAAAGCTGCTGCTCGGCCATTAATCCATTGCATTGCGCTGTGCCGAGAATTCAACAGAATATTTTGTCAGGCTGATTACTGAGCAGAGAATCCGACGCTGAGTACTTCATAGCCCTATTTTTAGAACAAGAGCCCGTGGGGGTCTGAGTGCTGGTCCCAAAAAATCCTTAAAAACGCCTAATAAATCTCAACGCTTAAAACAAGAGACGGCGACGCCACTGCGAGCGCAACCGGTCTTTTCCCAGAGCCACACACGTAATAATAATAATAATAATAATAATAATAATTGCTTACACTTATATAGCGCTTTTTCTGGACACTCCACTCAAAGCACTTTACAGGTAATGGGGACCCCCCTCCACCACCACCAATGTGCAGCCCCACCTGGATGATGGGACGGCAGCCATAGTGAGCCAGAACGCTCCCCACACATCAGCTATCAGTGGGGAGGAGAGCAGAGTAATGTAGCCAATTCATAGATGGGGATTATTAGGAGGCCATGATTTGGTAAGGGCCAATGGGAAATTTGGCCAGGACGCCGGGGTTACACCCCTACTCTTTTCGAGAAACGCCCTGGGATTCAGGACCTCGGTTTAACGTCTCATCTGAAGGACGGCGCCTGTTTTACAGTATAGTGTCCCCATCACTACACTGGGGCATTAGGACCCACATGGACCGCAGGGTGAGCGCCCCCTGCTGGCCCCTCTAACACCTCTTCCAGCAGCAACCTTAGTTTTCCCCAGGAGGTCTCCCATCCAGGTGCTGACCAGGCTCACAGTGCTGAGCTTCAGTGGGCTGCCAGTGGTGAGTTGCAGGGTGATATGGCTGCTGGCCATATCAGAGCTTACCAGCTTACGTAGAGCTTACCAGCCTCTCCACCTCCTGCTCCCGAAGCCGCTCGTCCCTCTGCCGCTGGTGGTAGTCCCGGAGCTCCTCCTTGCCGCTCAGCGAGCTGATGCTGCTCTTGCGCTCCCGGAAGGGCGGCGGCTGAGCCTCGGGGCCCCCCCCCCGCGGGCCCCGCGCGCCGCCCCTGCCGGAGGACAGCTTCCGCTCCCCCAGCTCCGCCCAGCAGCCCAGGGAGCCGTTCCGGTCGACGTCGGAGGAGGAGGAGGAGCCCGAGGAGGTGAGGCTCATCTTCTTGGCCACCCGGGGGCTGGTGGGGACGCTGGAGGCCGCGGAGACGTCTGCGCCCCTCTCCGGGGAGCCCAGGCCTGGACGACATGGCTTGGACGACATGGAGACGGAGAAGACCTCCCCTTCCGCGGCGCCGTTGGGGGAGGACTCGGGGGCAGGGGCCCGGCTGTGGCTGTCCAGCGAGCGCCGAGGGGGCAGGGTGAGAGGGGCCACCTGGCTGTCCGTGGACTTGTAGAGCCGGGGCAGCGAGCGGCTGTAAGCCCCCATGCTGCTCAGGGAGCCCCCCGAGTACTTCCTCTGCCTGGGGCCCGAGTCCGGGCCCACGTCCCCGGCCCGCCCCGGCCTCCCGGGCAGCGCCGGGCTGTCCTGCAGGTTCAGCCTGCGGGCCAGGCGAGGGCTGGACGGCATGCTGGCCGGGCCGCCGCTGCCCGCGGGGGGCAGGGACTCCCCGGCGCCGCTCCCGTTCCACATGGAGAGGAGGGACCCCCCCCCGGGTGCCCTGCGCCCGTCCACGGCCCCCGAGAAAAACACGCTCTCCTGGGACTTGTGCCGGGGGCTGGACCGGGAGTACTGCAGCAGCTCGGCCGGGCCGAGGGACCAGTCGCGCTCTCGGGGGTGCCCGTCCGCCATGTCCGGGCCGGGCGCGGCCCGCTGCCGTGGCGACGGGGGCGGGCCGCTGGAGAGGTGCGCGGGCAGTTTGGCGGAGAGCGGCGGGCGATCCGCGGTGCAGTGCCTCAGCGCCCCGGTCCAGCCCTGCTCCAGGCAGTGGGGGCCCGAGGGCGGCAGCGCGCTGGGGCTGACGGGCGGAGAGTGGGACAAGGAGAAGTAAGAGGGGGCGTAGTCCCCATTGGTTCGGCAGATGGCGTCCACAGCCAGCCTCCTCCTCTGCAAAGTGTCCACTATGTCCTGCAGGTCGCTCCCGGCCCGGCCTGACCTTGTAGTTCTCAGACTGGAGCTGCTCTGGCCAAGGCTGTACTCACCCCCGTATTTTAAGTAATCTGGAAGAAAAAGAAACATTTTCGAATCATGCACTGTTAAGCAGAACCAGTGTCCTGTCCTGGCAGCAATCTGCTGCAGCCCCAGACTCGTGTCCCTTGTGCACAGAGCCGCATCTTGAACCAGTTTACAGCGCAGTGCCAGGCACAACACCGGAAAACCCTTCCTAAAAACAACACGTGCCCGTGGCGGTCAAGAACAGCTGAGTCAAGAATGAAAGAGCGCTGAATCCCATGTTTTCATAAACCTTTCCACTTTCCCCCCCCCCCACATCTAAACAAGCCCGGAGACTTCAAAAGCAGCTGGATGCCATCCCCCAGCCGAGCGCCTGCTGATCCCTGTGGGAGAAGGCCAGACTCCATGTGGGAAGAGCTCCACGTCCTGCAACACTGGGCTCTCAACCACTCAGCTAGACCACAGAGACCACCTGGATCGCCTTCCTCTCCACTACAGCTCCCCCTGACAGAGCACTAACCCACAACAGGTACTTGTTAAAGGGTGGGACTGAATGAACACTCTGTCAACATTACCCTAAATTATACCTCTCAAGTATAAGGCAGCATTTAAATAGTCAAAAATCATATCCCTCACTTATTAACTACATTTCACAACGTCCCAGGCACAGCTTTCATGCACGCAGTTCAGCAATTGAAAATAGAACACAATTTGGCTTAACCAACCACACAAAAAGTCCTTCATCACTGCTGTTAAAATCTAGGAGATTTTTGAGGGAAGAAACCCAAAATCAATTCCTTCCCTAGAATCCAAAACCAAGGTCTTAATATTTCAAGATCACAGCTCAATTTATAAATAGATCATTTGTAACCTGCTATCGCTGTCTGCAAAGATATGATTTAAAAAGGAGTTGTAAATACACCTTTGCCTTTACCGGTAGAATCAGCACAAGAGCCTGCAGGTCCTCTGATATAAAGGGAGCAATCTGTTATATAACCACGGCCTTCAGTGAGTTTGTTATCAGGCAGTTAGTTTCCCCCTGCGCCCTGGTCAGAGTAAGCAGTACACACCGTCTTCACTAGCAGTTCTATTCCAGCCCAGTATCCCTCTGGGAATACAAACACGGATCAAAGGAGCGCTCCCACATTCCAGATCTCGGGAATCCACTCCTGCCGACTCTTCCACCAGACAAGCTCTCACTTAATCAAATCCTTAATTTATCTAATGAAGTTGTCTGTTCTGTACATTTTCAGGGCTTTTATCTGCATGCAGCACAGAGATGATAAATTACCTGTAGAAACCACGACACTTGAAAGGACACCTCCGATGTGTTGGAGAGTAACAATGAATCACATTATTTGGACAATTACGCCAGCACCTCAGAACCTGTGGGACGTCCCATCTCACAAGAGCCTGGAAAGGTGCACCACCAGCTTTTACACATAATACACAATGTACCACAGTCCTGGCTTTTTCCTTTAGAAAACCATTATTTCCCATGCTGTGTTCTAAATCACTCTGTATAATACGACAAAGAAGAACTGCTCTCAGGATTAGGAACAAGAGTTTCAGCGGCGTGTGCTGCCGTAACGTTTTTACAACTGGAAACGAGCGTCTGAAAAACTGGAAAAAAAAATACACATACAGTATATAAAAAACAGGAGAGAAGAATTACCTACGGAGCCAACAGTGGTCACCATCCTTCCTCCCAGTGGACCTTACAGTATCGCATTAATGCCCCAGCTACACCATCAGAAACAGAGGCCCTGGGTGTGAGGCAGGAAGAGTGACTGAGAGTCCCACACCTTATCCCAAGCAGGCAGTCTGATTACTCACCCTGCAGAGTCAGAACTGAGCACCTTCTCCAGACAGCATTAGGTGGTGTGTGACGACACCCCTTAGTCAGCAAGCCTGACTAATGATTAAAAACTTCTAATTTGTGTGTATTATCCCCTCCCCTCCGTTCAGTGGTCACTGAAATTCACAAGCGCTGCAGGAAAAGCAGGACACCAGATGAAGTGTTACAGTGCCCCCTGTCTGCGGTTTTTGCAAACGAGTGTCGCAGGCCCTACAGGACAAGTCTTCGGATCTCTTCCGGGAGTTAAATGACTTTAAATCCAGTGTGGAGGCCTACAGAACCACAGTCCTGTAGCTACTGTGTTACAGTACATGCAGTAGTTTTCTAGATAGATGGCCCACAACAATCCGATTAGGAGCAAGGTTACAGTTCAGGCGGTCACAGGCTTCACGAAGGAGGAGGTAGAGTAAACTGTGAATGAGGACTTCACTGCAATAACTTCAGAACATCAGAGGACAGACATACACTGACCTGTAGAGGTTTTCTGCACTGGTGACTTTCCACTGAGTGGCTCCGACAACTACCTGGAAAGATCCTTGAAAAACTCTGTGGTCCTACCCAAGTCTCTGCAAAGATCCAGCTGTAAACAGCCTTATTTCACTCCCTTTTTGTGATAGCTAATCTTATCAGTAGTCAGATGTGTATTCTCTTGTTGAATTATTTAACAGGTATTTAAAAGCTCCTGTATTGATGCAATGAAAGCCACATAACATGCACACATCTCAGCAATGGTTATCGTTCCCTGACCAGATGATGACTTATTCTAAAAACACTTGGTTTTAATGGATTTAATAAGCGATGTGTTCAAAGAAACCCAGATACAGGCAGCCCTAAACCTGCAATACATGGTGCTCATTTTTTATCTCACAAAGGGTGAGATCTAACTTTCTTTATAATGAATAATCTTACTTATTTATTTATCAAAAGGGTTTAAACAGTCCATCAAAAGACGTGGAACACAAATCGACCTGTGGAGCCTTCGGCACTGGCCCTGACCCAGAGCGCTTGCGATAAGCGCTCTCCTCCTCATCCCTGGTCTACTTTCTTTACTCTGCACCAGCAGTTTGAAACGCGTGTCTGTTTTATCCTCTTCTCAGAACATAAACATCATCTTCTTTTAATGACAGTGTTAACGCACCCTAGCCACCTACAGGCTGCGCCCTGCTTGGAATTTTGATGACGTTTTCCGAGTCCGTTTTGTTCGGGGCGCTCAGGTTCCCCCCCCCCCCCTCCTTCCCTTTTCCATGACTTTTTCAGTCCACAGAAAAAAAAAAAGGAAATGGGTTTTGCAGTTTTCCCGGTTCCTCTGGAATCCCTGCATTCTGAGACACTGCAGTCTGGACACACGGATTAGGATCCAAGGGCCCCTCACAGAAGGCAGAGCTGGGTTTCTGATTCAGGCATCACATGATCCCTGGATTCCTCATTCCATTCTCTTGTGTAAGCGTTTCCAATACAGTGATTTAATATCCAATGCAGGCTGCGTGCTCTGCCAGTCAGCAGGAAGCACTGTGCTGCTGGGGAGAGATCCAGCGTCCCTCTGCGAACTGAGCTGAACTGAGCAAGCCCACGCTCAAACCAGACCTCACTTTCACAACTTTCACAAACACACAGATCCTCAAAGGCACTGACAAAGCCAACACAGTAGATTCTCGCGAACGAAGAGCGAAGCGCAAACCGGAGGGCGTAAGTGGAAACGGTGCAGAAGAGAATTTCAAACCCAGGACAGGAAGCACTTCTTAACTCAATAGGTTGTGGGAGTGTGGAACAAGCTACCCTGCCATGTTGTTGAAGTTAGCACCCTGGTTTCTTTCTCAGGAAACATCTGGATGAGATCTTGGGATCAATTAGCTACTAATAACCTCTCTTTTGTAACCCTTCTTATTTCTTTGAAGAAACAGATGTTTGCGTTCGGTGAAACATTTTTAAATGAATTAAAACACAGTTGTGGAGTGAACGCTGGGTATTTAAATGGCTATTTATTCACTTTCAGTTTGTTGTTATACAGGCAGGAAACCACAAAACATTCATACCTTTTGCTTTGTACTGCAGTGCGACTGTGAAAGGGTGGGCAGTGACTCACTGATAGGCGAATAATTACTTCACTCTCCTGCCCAGAGAGTGTCTGCGCTTTCTGCTTCCCGATTCCTCCCCTTAAGGAAACTGCCTTCTATGGCACACGAGAGGCAAAGCAAAGTGAAGAACACTTTACAGCACAGCTTTCATACGGAATAACTGGCAAGAGTCACAGCTATAAATTCACCCAGAACAATCTGCAGTTTCGAACCATAAATGGGAAGCATAAGGCTCCCAGCGCATTGATGCAGCCCGTCGTCTCTGCTTGTAAAGTGGAAATCTGGTGTAGCAAGTTTCCAAAGGAGCTTGGGAGAAGGTTTAGGAACTTGAGCTGAAGGAGCAGCACCGAGGTTAAAGCGTCAGGATTGCCTGTTCCTGTGCGTCTTTTCCTCAACACCGCAAGTTCAAAACACAGGGCTGCTTTTGTTTACAAGACAGCGCATTCCTGGGCTCCAGAAGGCTGGATTTCTGGGAGGTCACTGACGGATCTGCTGCATTAAAAGCCACCTTCTGTTTAGCCCTCGTCATTCCTTCCCACCACAGGCTGAGGAGTATTAATGATCCCCCGCACAGAATAAAACCCAAATCTCTTCAAACACTAACAGGGTGATTCAAGCTGTTATCTCCCAGAGCACAGTCTATGTACAATGTAAACATTCCACCTGAACGGTTTTTAATATTTAAGCCGGCAGATAGGAAAAAAAAAAATCCGTAAATCTGGCTTCCAAAGCAACAGGGTTTTCGAAAACAAAACGGTTTGTTTGCAAAATGTGATGGTTTAAACCTTGTCTGCGACTGAAAGAAACCCACACCTGCCTGGGTTTTAAAGGGGCCGCCCTGCAATGCAAGTGGAGACCAGACCGCCTCACCCCCCCCCCCAGCTAGCGGCCCCTGAAGCTCGTCAACAGCCAGCCCCTCGCCCTCTGACCTCTCGCCGCCAGCGCCGCGCATCGCCCTGCTCACCTGGGCTCGACGCAAGGGAGCAGGCGGGACTCTTCTGGGGCAGCATGCTCTTCATTCGGCTGGCCTCCTCCGGGTGGTTGAAGCGGAAGAAGTAGGATTTGCCCAGGCAGAGGGTGTATCCTGCAGGACCATGGAAACACACGTCTTAGATCCTGCGGTGCAACAACTGTTGAGGTCTTTATTCTTTCAAAACACAGGCTTCAACACCACAAAAACTCGACATTGGACACAAAGCGTTGCTATGCACCTCTGATCACCAATATCTCTTACCCTTTAAAGTCAATCATGGACTTTGTGCTACAGTGCTGCAGGATACTGTGTATTTTAAGTCTTCAAATACATCGTTAAAGCTGTTAATTGCTGTAGCAGCTATATAAACTCTGCTAGTAGAACACAGGAAAAAACTGCATTAAACACAAATCTGCCTTCAAAGCACGCTCGAGCTGGGTTATGAGTCTGCCTGGAGCTGGCGCCCCAGTACAGTTGGCCGGGGATGGTTGCAGCTGTGAAAATATACAGCTGGGAGAGGAAGGTCGACCCCTTTCCAGAGGAGCGCAGCGATTCCCTGTCTGATGCATCCCAGATCTCACAAGCTGTACGGAGCAGTGGCTGCAAGATGAAGGTTATACTCCCAGAGTGTTTCATGGAACACTCCAGTCACGTGGCTGTATTTCAACGTGTGTCCTACGGGGTTTGGGGAGCCTTAACCACCTAAGGAGAATTCAATAAACATCTTTGCACTGGAGACTGCTTACAACAGTCATAGCTATCAGCACCTATATCCCCCTGCATCTGGCGGCCCACTGAAGCTCATCAGATGTGAGCCTGGCCAGACCCTGGATGGGAGACCTCCTGGGAAAGCTAAGGCTGCTGCTGTAAAGGGTGTTAGTGGGGCCAGTAGGGGGCACTCACCTTGCGGTCTGCATGGGTCCTAATGCCTAAAGGTGAACGTAAAGAGACTCTCCGTTGTCATTAAAAATCTCAGGGTGTTTCTCGAGTAGGGGCAGTATCCTTGGTGCCCTGGCCATAATTCCCCCTGCCCTTTACCAGTCATGGCCTCCTAATCCCCATCTGTGAACTGGCTTCATCGCTCTGTTCTCCTCCCCACTGAGAGCTGGTGTGTGGGGGGAGGACTGGAGCATCGTCCAGGTGGGGGTGCACACTGGTGGAGGTGAAGGGGATCCCCATTACCTGTAAAGCGCTTTGAGTGGAGTTTCCAGAAAAGCTCTACTGTATATAGGTGTAAGGAATCATTATTTAACAAAGACCAATTTGGCATTATAATCATAATTCTTATACTGGGAGCATCCTTCAAATAAAAGTTGCAATAGGAGGTCCCTAGAGAAAGCAGATAGAGTCAGGGAACCCCTGCCTTCACAGAGTAGTGCATTAACCCTTTGTTGAAAGGAGGGCAGGTTTCCTAGCAGTGGCAAGCGACATTCACACAGTACCAGGATAAACACTCCCACTGGTGCAGGAATGCAACAAAAACACCCTCCTGGCCAGCGCTTTCCGCTCCGAGTCTCCTCCCTGTGGTGCGGAAACTCCAGGAGGAGGAGACCGGCAAGTCAGATAGACTCCTGGGGAGCTCGCCTTCCAGCGTCAATCTGGATCCTCGGCAGTAGAGGAGGGGGAGAGGACAGGCTGTGCTCCCACTGCCAGCGGGGAGAAACAGAGACCGAGGTGCACTTCCCCCTGCACTGCGACAGACACTCTGGGATTAGAGAAACATTCTTCCCTAAACTCAGAAATCTAGTCCCGGAGTTCCCACACCTGCCAGAATCACAACGGGTCCCAGTCCTACCGGGAGAGGGAGGAGGGAACTCAGTTGAACTGGCAGCCCAGTATGTGATCTCCTGTCCCAGCCTGAGGAGCAGTGAGTCTGTCTCCCAATAATGCTCCATCTGCCTACAGTATATGTCAATATTTTATGATATGTGTAGATTTTTTTTACTTTTATTTTTTGTTTCTTTTTATTTGCTTTGGCAACACCGATGGTACCCACGGGTCAAGCTTCTAAAGCCCCTTGAATGGAACTGAACTGACTCGAGCTGGAATTCCCCCCCCTCTTCGTCCCGTCCCGCCCCCCCAACGCCGGCCCATTGTTGTCGGTCACCTCGCCTGCTGCTTTATCTCATCCTGCAGCCCCACGGAGGCGTGGGAGCGTTTCCCCTGCTGCAGCACGCACTCCTCTCCCCGCCGGAGGAAACACCCTCAGCCTCAGCCCCGCTCGGGCCCAGACAGCTTCCACACCTCTCCCCGGATCACCGCGGGGTCTCCCCGGCCTGCCCCGCGAGGCGCGTCGGCACAGCGCGCTGGCCGGAGGAGCTCTGCACAGGCCAGGCCAGCGGCTACACCGCGAGGCAAGGAAGAGGCGTGAGGGAGTTCCTCGGGAGAACAGATTCCCTTTCCCGACGTTGGAAGTGTTTTTTTTTTCTTTTTTATTCCAGAGGTCATGACTTCATCCGTTATCAGAAGGACGATCATCCGGAAGAGGGCAGGAGCACCGCGTGCAGGGCCTGCCTCGAGGCATACAGGACAGGATACGGGCCCTCCACAGACATTTAATAGCAGCCAACCAAACCAGCACAGCCGCCGTGCCGTGGAAGAGAAACGGGAGCACGGAGCACAAACCCATGCAAACACGGGAAGATCACGCAAACTCCCAACAGAAGTCGGTGCCCAATGGAAGTGAGCAAGATCAGCCGCCTGACGGCTGTCCTTTTGGAGCTCGGCTAAACGAAGACGGAAGACCAAGCCGCCGGGAACTCCAACTCGGGCTACCAGAAAGGGATCTGGGTCTCAAAGCTGAACAAACATCCTCCGATTGTAGAGGCTGTGCTACATTACGCTCCGCGGGATGAGGTAACACACACAAAAAGCTGCTCATTCTCGTCTGGGTAACGTCTGTTCTGTTGACTGCTGGATGGATTTCATTAGGGGCCCAACTGGAAAAAAAAACTATACTGAAGGGCTACACAGTGTAAATAAAGATAATGACTTTTATTATTCCTCTTAACGTTTTAAGGTTCCTTCCCCCTTTCTCATTGTTCCTGGGTATTATTTTTACTCTGTACAAGGGTAGACGTCTGACTCCCATTGCCCAGCAGTCTGACTCCATTTAGGATTGTATAAGCTGTACACAGTATACTACAGAATCAGAGAACCCGTTCTCGAAACAGCTGACATCTTGTACGGCCATATGTGGCAGCCCACAGCCTGTCAACTATTAAACTGCCATGTAAATAGGACTTTTATTCCTCTCCTTACAGCACAACCCTGACTGCTGCAGCACCTTGCCCAAAACTGGAGCTACAACTATGTGATTTGTTCAGCAGAGGGACAGAGAGAGCACCCTGGGGCGGTGACTACCCTTTGTGCTCCTTCATAGCTCTTGAGTCCTGGGAACGATTCTGGGCTGGTGCTCCCGTGTGGAGCTTGCCTTGCCTCTCTCTAGTTCCTCTTCATTCACCCGTCCCGTCTGGAGCAGCACAGTCAGTCGGGATCACCCGATCCTCGCTTCATCCGATGAAGAACGTTCCCGCATTTTAATGGCCCGACAGTGCCAGGGAGGAAGGGACGGAGAGCTCCGGTGAGGAGGGAGTGATGAATATGGGCCAGTCATGCCCGGCGGTTCGGAGCCGTGAGTCCGGTGTCAACCAGGAGAGGTTAGGAACACCCTCTCTCGGGGGTCAGCGCGCCACACAGATGCTCCCAGAACGGTCCCGCATTTCAGCAACAAGGGCCGTCTGGCTTGCTGGTCATCCTGTGAAGCGACATTCCAGAGGAACTGGACTAGGCCCCTCCTGGATGTGTTAATCTGCCGTTTCCCGTATCGGATTCCCAAACGCACACCCTCTCTGTGAACACAACACGCTCCCTGGCAGGAAGCAGAGCGAACAGCCCCACGCCGCAATGACCGGTGAATGATGTTTGTTTTTTGCGGCGGGAATATCCCAAACTAAGCAACTTCTAATTTCCTCCTTTGAAGAGAAACGGTATTCACCACCGAGAGACACACACACACACTCACTGCTCGGTCTGACTTCCCGGCCTGGTTGTGCAAACTTCTGCAACAACACACTGCA
The DNA here is from genome assembly GCF_059453375.1 of Lepisosteus platostomus. Lineage (NCBI taxonomy): Eukaryota > Metazoa > Chordata > Actinopteri > Semionotiformes > Lepisosteidae > Lepisosteus > Lepisosteus platostomus. The sequence goes on along the minus strand of NC_142617.1, from coordinate 5,161,756 downwards.
CCCAGTGAGCCCTCGCAAAAACCCATAAACGACACTACGCCACACCGCATTCAAAATCTTTCAACAGTTTTATTCAGCAGAAGGATTTTAACTACCAGCAGATCTGATTTAATTTTTTAAATACCGACGGCAAAATAAAAACCCTTCTAGCCTCCACCAAAATGAGCTCAAGACACTCCCAAGCACCAGAAAACTAAATGAGCAAAGTGAAATGAGATGTTCCACCTACGGGCTTTATAGCCTCCATGGCAAAGCTATCGGAATACCTGAGTACTTCTCCAGTGCACAACAGGAGCGAGGTCAGTTTAAAATTCCTTTCTGCAAAGGCTCGGTCTCGGTTTTTTACAAATAAAAGGAGGTGTTTAGTCTACTACACATGAGGCTGAACCGTTAAACTAAAACAGATCTACAGAAGAAGAAGAAAAACGAGACTACTTCTTCTTCAAAGAGGAGACCATATGTAAGCCTGTTTCACTCTGACTGGGTGCTTTTTGAGGAGACGTGCTATTCCGGGGGGGGCAGGTTTTCTCTACAGACGAGACAGAGCCGAGCGCAGGGATGCTGTACCTTCTGCGCGGCTGAACAAACACGTCGCCGAGACCCGCCGCCCTGTTCACCACTGAGCGCCAGGGCTGACGAGGGAAGAATGGATCTTGACCCTCTTCTGCGAAAACACGGCTTGTCGTCATCCTGGATCGTTCGTTCATTATTCCCGTCCACCGGGACTGAGCTGCTTTGTTTTCGCGAGGTACAGAGTTAACAAAACGCCTCAGCCCTCGACAGCCGCCACGGCGCGTAAGGGAAACCTGTAAGGGCGGCAACAGCGCAAAGCGAGGGGATTCCTGGACATTTTGTTGGGGTTTTCTTTGCTTTCACCCTCCCTCTTTTTTTTTTCTTCTGAAGCAGCGTGATTAAGCTCTCTTCCCAGGTGGGCGAGTCCCGTGACCGTCAACGAGTCGCTGTGGTCACAGTTCAGGTGTGGGGCACGCAAACATAACATATCGGCAAAGACGCAACATCACCTTAAGGGTGAAAGACCCCCCCCCCCCGAGCTACTGCTAACTGATAAAACATTAATCCATCCACTGTTAGCTCAAAAGTGTCAACCCCCCCTTCGGCAAGGCAACTAAATCCAGGGAAAAAACACTCCATACCGCAAAGAATTAAATGCCTAGCGCATGTTCAGCCCCTTAACGTGTGCACCTTCTTTCCTACGCAATTATTCACTGCATTTAGATTTGAACTCAAGAGATGGTCGACACTTCGCTACCAACACACCGAGCATGTGAAGACAGCGCGCAGCTCGCTTCGGCTCAGGGAGATGTCTCCCTCCCTGCCTCTCGCTTTGTTTACACCAACCTGGTCCGTCCCGTCCGAACCTCTCGCCACACCACACGACCCCCGCAGACACGCACGTCACTTTCCGACCCCCAGGACGACGACAACAACAAACAACAAAAACTAACACACAATGCATTTATTGGAAGGACGTTATCACTTTTAATCAACTCAAGCTGTTAGGAGTTCTACCTAAAAACTTCCCACCCCAAGACTTGAAAACAATTCTATGCATGGTTCTGCTGCTACCCCACCCCGATTTCCTTTATTCACGCCTGTCTAAAAAAGTTATCGAGTTTTAAAAAAGTAAAACGCACAGGGGGGGGTAGCCATAAAATAATAACGGAGTCTGAGCTACCCGGGCCTTTTCCTTAGCCGTGAGGAGGCTAGCTAGCATCACCCTGTCGCTACAAAGAGTCATCGATACCTCGTGAAGTTACTGAACTGGCCCCGCGATTGTTTTCCAGCGCCGAGGACTGACCTTTTCACTATGTTCCATTCAGAAAGCCCGACAGAGGAACACGCTCCGGGGATTTGCATGACAAAGAGCTCGCTGCTCGTCAAAGAGACCCACCGCCTCCCCTCCGAGCGGGTCCGCGGGTCCGCAAGTTTGGAGCGAGACCACTTCTGCGCCGGGAGCGCCCTAACTCCTCGTGAGGGGTGGGGGAGACTGTTCTCCTTTTAACTTCGGGGTGAAACTCGGACCAGCGCCGCGCTCCGCACAATGAGCCGCAGTGCCAACCGCTCTGTCTCGGCTCCACGAAGGTTCAAAAGCCGCTTACATGCGCCGAGGCAAAAAAAAAACGTTTTTTTTCCAAGCAGACGCCCATATTTCTTCCCCCCGTTTTATCTTGGTACGTTCTTACCGCTTTTTAAAGTCAGGGAAAAGTAATTCATTTCCCCCCGTTATTCTTATTTCTTAAAGATACAGTTCGAAGCGCTACTTATTTACAAGTTTGATATGTAGAATTAACAGCATTATAAAGGGCATTTTATTTCATATGCTGTTAGAAATATTTTTTCCTCTAGTTTGATTATACCTGTATTGTTTTCATTTATTAATATTTCTCTAACTCGTTTTTAAACAATAAGAGAAAACTGGGGGAAAAATAATCCAAAGGTATCCTACAACTCTTCTAGAATTGTCAGTAAGCGAGTGAACCGGTTGCTGTCGATTAAACGGGCTTCCTTATTCATTAACGAGGAGTTAATGTTCAACAGAAAATACATGTGGCACCGCTCTCCGAGAGAGACGAGGGGGAAAAAACCCTATTTCAAGTTTCTTACTTTCTACTGACATCTCCAAATATTTTGCGGAGATCCCAAATCAGAACTGAGAGGAAACTGAAAGTCTCTACAGACGTCCTCTCAAAACCGAATTAAAGATGTGTTGTGCTGATCTGTTTTATGGTTTTCGGCACTGTTGTGAATATCCGTTAGTGTCTTCCAAGCGGTCCAAACTGTGCACGTTTGGACAAGAATCCAGGAGGCGCTACAAGTTGTCTTGAGGTCAGTGACCACTGCCTCTCTGTTTTAATCACAAACAGCTTCACCAAGGACTGGCAACGGGAGAGGAAAAAAAACAAACCCCATAAAGTCCAGTGCCTATTTCTTGTTAAATTTTATCGTGTTTTCCCTCTTGTCTGTGTTGTGGACTGGCAGTGTGACAGTCAACAAGCCTGTTAGCTTTTCAATGCTGGGAATTTGGCTCCCACAACAGTCCTTGCACCACCAGTGAAATGAGCCGCTCAGCCTGAGCCCCACCAGTCTGAGAAGCCTCTCTTACATGGGCTGTTATACAGAAATAATAATAATAATAATAATAATAATAATAATAATAATAATAATAATAATAAAAATAATAATAATCCTAACACTTGTATTGCGCTTTTCTGGACACTCCACTCAAAGCACTTTACAGGTAATAGGATCCCCTCCACCTGCACCAGTGTGCAGCCCCACCTGGATGATGTTGGATGTGGTGACAGCAGTCAAAGTGCTCAGCACACACCAGCTCCCATTAGGGAGGAGAACAAAGTGATGAAGCCAGTTCATGGATGGGGATTACTAGGAGGCCATGACTGGTGAAGGTCTGGGAGAATAGTTGATCTAGGAAGCCGGGGTAACCCCCCTACTCTTTATAAGAAACGCCCTGGGACTTTTTCTTACTGACCACAGAGAGTCAGGACCTCAGTTTTACGCCTCATCCGAAGGACGGCGCCTGTTTTACAGCATTGTGTCCCCTGCCACTATACTGGGGAATTAGGACCCACTTACATCACAGGGTGAGCTCCTCCTACTGGTCCCACTAACACCACTTCCAGCAGCAGCCTAAGCTTTCCCAGGAGGTCTCCCATTCTCATGCCTGCTGAGCTTCAGTAGGCGGCCAGTTGTGAGGTGCAGGGTGATACAGCTGCTGGCAATTACATAATCAAAACTACATGGCAATCACTTTGAAACAATGTGTTCTATTGACGACAGTGCAGTACACAGCCATAGTCCAAACCCCAGTGTTGCCCCTGATTCTGCAACACAGAGCTCAGAGTACTGACAGAACTCTACACCCACGCAAGCACTTGATGTAATCCATTACCCAGCAGGCTGTCAAACAGCTCGAGTCATAGTCCAGCCATCAGTTCACCCACTGCAACAGGGGAAAACCCACTTCCCGAACTTCTGCTGATTAACTCCAGATTGCTGCCTGGGGGAACTTTTTATTGATTTACTAACAACGTTAAAACGGCATTCTGCAATGGAACCTGATTTTACAGGACAATCTTCAGCACCAGTTTCCATGTTTTATTTCCACACAGCATACGCGGCCTGGATGTTAATTAGCGTGCTCTCTGCGCTCTGGAAGCGGGCCGTGATTTTGGTTCTGCGCCATCTTCTGTTAGGCCTGTGATAAATCTGTCCCACTGGACTGAGCCCCCTTTAACTAAACGTCATCGTCTGCAGATGAAATGCCAGTGGAGTATCAAGAGTGCTGAGCACAAGCGTGAGGCTGCTGGGTGGATTCATTCGGCGAGTCTGGGAGTTGTAAGAGGCTGCTATTACAACATTCATTAGGAATACTGTGACGCCCCCATGCTGCGCCAAACAGCAATGTCTGAAAAGATGCCAACTTATCTAAACAAAAAAGGACAGATGGAGGTTTCTATGGGAGCGTTGTTTTTGAGACACAGAACAAGTGTGTGCTCATGAGGATGCTGTCAAAGGCCTCAATATTTACCTGGGGGACTGATAATCAGGGCAGCCACGGCGGAGGCCGAGATAAACGCCGCCTTCTCCCACTCATTTAGAAACCGTGAATCACTGGGAACGGCCTGAGTTACTGGGAAAATTGTTCGCATTCCAACCCAAGCAATTATGCAAAGTAAGGTCACTTCTCCCTCCAAACCAGGCAATTATCAGGAGTGAAGTTACTGTGCACAAATAACGCCCAGACTAAACACTTCCTGAGGTCCAGGCTGTGAACTTTCCAGCCCTGCGTGTACGATCGAACGTGCTGCAAGACGGGGATAAGAGCTGACGTACGAAGAACAGAAACCAGAATCAGGCACCGGATATTTCAGGGTGCTCACCTCGTTTCGAAGACATAAAGCTGAAACAGCTCTTTAAAAACAGATGCACGTTTCTCCTCTGGCTAACTGTTACAATTTTACACTGCAGACCTGCAGCGTGTCAAACCTGAAGGCTGACGTGGATCAGATCCCCGTGTACAACAGAGCAGGCGTGCGATTGGCTGTACCTTGGGTCAGCTGTGTGGGCCTGGTCACTGGCACACCGTCCAGGGCACAGAGGTTCCCACAGGGGTCCAGCATGATCACCCCCTGCCTGTTCTCAATGCGACAGTGCTCTGCAGCAATTCCCGGGCCCTCGATCGTGATATCCTGAGGTGTGGAGGCATCCTCCCGGCCAATCCGGGTGATCCCTGAAACAATAACGTCTTCATCATTGCGCGTCCCGCAAAAAAAAACCCTTTGATCCGTCGATCTCAACAGGGCTGACATTTTGAAACTTCAAAGGCAAAAAGATGGCAATGAGGAGGATGTGCACTACAGACAGCTACTGTGCTGAGGACAAATTCCCCACGAAAAATGTTATTCTGGCAGATGGATTAGGTCTAATCTCTATTTTAATAAAATCATTGGTGATGTATTGCCTGTAATTGCATTTTAATAACTGATCTCCGAGGACACCACAAGTGTAAGAGCTGGTTACATACCCTCCTCCAGGGGCAGCAGTGTGATGGCGACGCTCAGACGCCCACTGCCCAGGCTCACCAGGTGAGGCCTCCCCGTCTGCACCTTCAGCCCCTTCCCAGTGTCAATGAGGTCCAGAGGGGTGCCCTGGAGCAAGATCAGGCACAGGGCTGCTGTTACCCCAGGCTCTGGGCACTACTCCCTCAACACACTTCCACTGCGGATGTCATCCACGTGTATTTCAAAAGCCGCCGAGCACTCAACGTTTTCAGGCGAGACGCTCTGGTTTTCCAGTGCACTGACAGGCCCTGAAAGTGCCCAAATATTCACGCCCCACGCTAACAAACTCCAGCCACTGTTTTTCTCAGGCGTACCGGAGATCTGTTTCTCAGTGTTGAATAGCAGGTCTCACAGAACACTTTCTTGACATCATGGGAAAGGTTTTCAAGAACAAAAGGTTTTCATTCCAGAACTTCCTGTGTTCTAGCATGACGATGGTGTCAACCCAATAAATAAATTGATCATTAATAAGTAATAAATGATTAGATTTCGAAGTTGACAAATCTTGCTGTGGATACAACCTGAACTCCTGGAGAAGCAGGAGCACTGACCTTGGGAGAAGCAGGGGTACTGGAGAGTGCCGATGCCTCTTTCTCCAGGTCTGCAGAGCTCGTCTGCTGGGCTCCGTCCCTCCTCGGCTCAGGTGCATCCTGCAGGGAAAGCAGACTGTGACATCATCCCGCACACCCGGTCCTGGAGGCTGGAAGACAGGGAAGCACCTAAGACCTGCTCACCTTCTACAGGCTAGGCTGTGCGGCTCACAGTCTAATCGTCTCCTGGGCTGGGAGCAGCTCTGTACCGGCGGTTGCTACAGGTAACCGTAGCTTTCTCAAGAGCGCTCACCTTCCAGCCAACCCCATGAGGACAAGATCAGGCCTCTTGTCTGTCCGCCCGGCTGCCCTTCATTCAGGCAGCCGATTAACAACCACAAAACACTGAAGGCTTGATTTACCACTAGACCGGTGCTCTGACATTGAGTTCAGGCGATAAGCTCTGTGCTCAACGCTTGCTCGCACATCCACAGAAGACTACTTCTTCTACCAGCAGAAGGCCCAGTGAAAGTATTGCTGCTGCCCTTTACCAATCATGGCCGCCTAATAATCCCCATCTATGAACTGGATTCATCACTGTTCTCCTCCCCACTAATAGCTGATGTGTGGGGAGCACACTGGCGCACTATGGCTGCCGTTGCATCATCCAGGTGGGGCTGCACATTGGTGGTGGTAGTGGGATTCTCCATCACCTGTTAAGCACTTTGAGTGGAGGGCCCAGAAAAGCACTATACAAGTGTGAGAAATTATTATTATAACACTGATAGTAAGCAGTACTGTCACGATATTAGTTCCCCCTCCTTAAGGGTGCTCCAGCCCTTTCACTCAAGACTGTATTCTATGCACCTGATCCCCATTCCCAGCCCACCTTAAAAGCCAGGCGCTGACGCTCATCCGGGCTCTGCATCTGATTTCCGTATCGTGCGAGTCCGGGACCTGGAAGCGCCTGGTCCCGTTAAGGTTTTAACCTCTGTTCCCGTTCCTGTTCCCTGTCCGCCGGTTCCGACCCGGCCTTCGTGGTTTTTAATTCCTTCTTCTGATGGATCTTCTGGTTTTGGACTTACCCTTGTGTTTTGGATATTCCCAAAGGACTACTCTCTCGGATTGTTTGCCTCGGCCACACCTCCCCCGTGCACCAGCGCACCTTGGACACGCCCCCCTGTCTTCAGCCCCGTATTCCTGCATGACGTTTCCCCAGTGTTTCCCCACTCCGTCGGACTGTGTCATCCGCATAGGGTCCGGAAAGAACTGTTCGTTACAAGTACAATACAAGAGTTTTACAACACAGGTACACCTGGAGATCCACCCAGCTGTTGCTGTAGCAGTTCCTGAACTTAAGAGAGGGCAGTCTGGAGGAGCTAGAGGAAATATAACAGCGAATCCCAGTGGTTCAGCCAAATAAAATCTGTGAGACTATAGCACTTCTTAGCACCCTCTTGGACTGTGATTGATATCGTTGTGGTCCTGCTAGAAATGTGACATGTGGAAAAAAGCACATAAGCCACTCTTCACTTTGGACCTCTGACCACAAACATCCATATTTATGTGGGATAGAAAACAAAGTTGCTGGATGCAGTCTCCGTGCTTAGCGTGTTCTAGCCCAGAGGCATCATTTCTGCTGCGGTTGCTCAACGACTTCATTGTCCTCTGTCGCAAGAGCACACAGAAATGGTGTTTGTGGAAAACAGCGGAATAAACTGCTTATTCTGATTTTGCCATCTTACGACAGGCTGTCCCATAAAGGGACCTCTGATGATCTCATCAATTAGAAATGTTTTAATTCAGGAAAAAAAAACTGAGTGACAACTCAAAAATGCTTTGCAAATACATGCTGTATTGAAGATGCTCAAGTCCTGTTGAAATCCGCACCCCAGGAGTAAAAGAAACCTGGGCAGGTGATCATAAACACAAGTGGGCTCTTCTAATTCAACCTTTTCTTTTTATGGATGAAGTTTATAAGCCCTGCCAGATCCATGCTTTTAATTTTTTCACATTGCATTTAAATTGTTGACATTTCTAAAGGGTTTTTGAATGCAGCCCATGAGCCTGTACTGAAGAGGTGAAGGGGTTGCAGAACAGCAAGCCTGTTCAGATGCAATGTCTTCATGTACCCAACAGTAAGGCAAGTGCAGGGTTTTGAATCATACCCAGCCTGTTATTTAACCCAGGCTTAAGTCTTTACCACTAACTACAAAGTGAGGAAGAGCTGAGGGCTGGGCATGGCTCTTAAGACCATCAGGCATATTATGCCAAGTTTCAATTGCCTGTGTGAACTTAAGCTGAAAACAACACAGGAAAACATGGCCTGGAGCACAGTCAAAATAAACCCTGTTTGAAAACACTGAACAAGGAAGCTGGCTGCTATTTAAGACACACCATATTTAGCAATGGGCTCAAAACTAGCACACAACTGTTTGCTTTAGTCTGAACTCCAAATTGCTGGTCAGGGTGTCTAAGGGATAACTGGGCTCTGCAGCACTCTGTCAGGAAAGGAGGTAAGAGTGATCTGCGCACCGTTTGTTTGGACAAGCCCTGTGAGGATTTATTATTAAATCTCAGCAGCAGGGAGACTGATAAGATAATCACTGGGCGTGCATCTTCTCTGACCTCCACGGCACCAGACACCCCCTGTTCAGCAGGCCACCAGGAGAAGAGAGCTGTAATATTATACATGTTGTACTCATCAGAATAATGTTGTCAAAGCTGGAGGCAGACAGAGAGACAGGCTCAGAAGAATCACATTGACATCCGGTGCCAAAAAAGCATCACATCCCACAGTCGTCTAAAACCAGCTTTGATGAAAAAAGGGAAAGCTGGATTAATTCAGATGTTTTGCTGGAATAAAGATAGCAAGCACTGAGGGAAGCCAGGAAACCACCCAGTGACATATTTAGACAAGGTGGGGAAGACATCTGTTAGTCTGCTGCACCCCTATCTTCTATCTATGTATCTGGATTGAAAGTTCAACAGATGAGATTATCTCCCCTGGTCTTGTTTACAGGTCTCAACTGAAGCTGACAATTTAGAAGTGCAATCATGAAGCGATCTGTTGTGGTTACAATCAGGGTGGGCCTTCTAATACTCAAGTGGAACCTCCATTGTAGAATATACAGTAAAACACAGTACAATATCCAGCTATCTTAAGACAGCTGTGATGGAGTGAAGTTAATAACACAGCACCTTTCTCTGTGTGAGATGTCTTGTTCCAGCTCAGTCCCAGACAGGCCACAGAACACTGGCTATCTAGCAGGCCTGTTGAGCTTTGCTGCATATGGAATAACACAGAGGTATTTTGCCCTGGGATATAAAAATAGTGACTGACTAAATTCTTGGCCATGTTTCATTGATCTAATAACCAGGCACAGATTACGTATTTCTACCAAAGAACTTCAGCTCAGGCATGGTCTAAAGGTGGAGAGATTGATCATTTCCTTTGATGGTTCAATACATATGCACCAAATTAATATATATGTTGTACATGATCATTATACAGCACACATGGACAAAGGTGTCAGCTACATATCTGAGACACATTCTATTAACATCTTGATAAGCAAAATGATTTTTTCCACAAAATGTATTTATAAAGGTATATCCAAAGCAAAAGATTGCAATGAACTGTGAAGGTGGTGGATAGCAATCCTTTATATTAGCTGATACTACAAAGGCACCAGGCACGGGACATGGCTATTGGATAACTGAAAGTATCTCATAGAAACTCACAGGATGACTTATAAGATCCCTAGCTTTGCACAAGAGAGGGATGCCATTTGATCAACAGCTGATGCCTTCACTGGAAACACGGGTCACACACTTCACAAGATCAAAGAGAATCAATGCAAGATCGGTAACCTTTGTCCTGTGTTTAAAACCGAAGCAGGCAGACTTGTATGTGCTGCTCCAGCTGTGCGCAGAATAGTGAATTTCTCACATTTCAACCTCCACAGATACCATATGCTGCTGAAGGATGTCAGGGAGGGACTTCAGCTGAAGCACAGACAGGGCGTGATGAAGGGACAGTTGGAAACGATTCATACTTTATGACAAGCTGCCTACCCCAGAACAGAACTGTGGGCTGGCTGCAAGAGGCCGCTGGAGCTCCACAGAGGTTTCTCATGGTCATTTAAAAGGTCATCCTCCAGAACACCCTCCTCGTTCTCTTCTAACCTTGGCCACCTACTATGCGTTAACATCTCCTCACCAGCTGCTACAGTTATTCAGACAAAACGTCTCTCATCCTCAGGCTGCTAAAAAACAAACTTGATCTGACGACAAGCACTTGTTTCTCTTCTTTTTATAATGAATGTGACACCAGTCTTTCAAAGTTTTCACGGCACTTAATACATCTAAGCTACTCTGTGTCTCTGCTACGCTCTGCTACTGTACAATGATCTCATTGTGCACTACCAGCTTTATAATGCATATGCTGGCATACCGTGAATTTATGAGGGAAAGGGCATCACAGACTTGAACTTCAATATCTCAATATTTTCCTCAGTGACATTTTGGAGAAACGTGCTTTTAGTTTATTTTATGTTACAATCAGAAAGACCCAGTTATTTTGACATAGAGATCAGGAATGTCTTATTCTTTCACTGAGGGGAATGTTTATCTTTACAAAGAATTAAAAGGCAAGGCCTCCCGGTACACATGCAGTCCGTACATTGCAGTGCATTCAAAGTAAGAATCCTGTTGACGTTCACAGCTGGAGACAATGAAGCTTTGTCCGAGTGGAGCTGGTCTGGGAAATGGCTGATCTGTACCACTGTGTGCAGGGGAAACTGGGAGGAGGCCGAAGTTGTCAGCTTTTTTTCCTGTGCGTTATTGAGTGCCCAGTCTCCTCCACTGCTAGAACAGTAAGCTCACAACCTGCACTCCCGGCATAGGAGGGCAAAGACTAAATGAAGATATTTTTCCTATAGACATAACTGGAGAGAGAAACATCACAGCACTGACGCTTGCAGAAAGAGACAGTGCCTCCAAGGTTTATTCTACGTACTTTTTTCACATTGAGTGAACAGGGAGCAGGAGTGTTTCTGCTGAAAAGACACTTGAGGACCTTTCCTGTAAATGTTCTTACAACTTGATTAAATGTGGAATTACAAAAAGTAAAACTACTGTGAATTGTAACAGCTGAAATTGTTCCATATCTGTGTATTGATTTTGTTTTGCTTCACAGGGAATTTTTACACAGGGCAGAACATCTCTTTAAATGAAAAGAGTGGTAGAGTAGTTGCATTTTCATTTTTCAAAGGAAAATGTTCAAAAAATTCAATTAACACTGGATAATCTTTGACCTCAAAGTGTTTCCTTTTCCTACCGCATGTAAGTCAGAGGAAGACTTCCCTTGCATGTTAGATCCCTTAACATTTACTTTTTGGGCTCTGCTTGAAAGCACCTTAACTGGAAGCAGGCTGTAACGCTCTGTCTAAGTTATTATCACAAGTGGCGTAATGGAGAGCCAAAACAGAATGAAGAGGTATTCATCAGCTCCAGCAAATTTAAACCATACGCCCAAAGATCTGGTAGAGGTCCAGTCTGTCTGTGGGAACTCAGTAATCCCTAAACAGGCAGTAGGAGCTCACCTGTGTTGTCTTTCTGCACTCAGAAACCGCTGGGGTCCAGCTGCATGTCTTGAATCACACACAAGCAGCCTTCAGGCTCGATGTGAGATCTATTAATATTAATGAACAGCTAGAGCACAACTGTCCTCTATTCAAGAGCAGTGCCGGTTTAGGACATTTAGCACTGTAATCCCAAAATCTGCCTACGGCCCACCACACTAGTAAAGCCAACAGACTAATAGGTTGGAAATAACGATCTGAAAAAACAATGACCGCACTGCTGTACGCATGACAGCAGGTGGCAGAGACGTTTGTAAAAGCAGAGTTGGACACAGTGACGATAAGCAACGGAGGGCAGAAGGAATTCAAGGTTTCAGCTCAGGTCCTGAACCATCAAAGGAACTTCACCTTCAGTGAGGTCCTTTACAACACCTCAAAAAGCCTCACAATTGAATATAGGTCCTTTAAAAGATTCAGCACTGTCGCAGTCGCCAGAGATATCGTCGAAACAGAGATATCGCTTGCTCGCATATCTTCCAAGGAATGAACAGTAAGCTATCCATTACGTTTTGCTTCTGCTCAATTATTTCGCGAGTGTGGACTGACAGGATAATTACTTACAAGAAGACCAGAAACTTACCATGTGAAAATGCCCGCTTGAGGCTATGGGTGAAGTGAACAGTGGAATGTGGGTTGCGGCTCGGGAGAGGGTGGAATCGCACAGATGGGCGATTGTGGATCGGCGCTTCGCGGACACCTGACATCTGACAGGGAGCAGAGCCGGGTGTAGAGCCCAAGTCCCTGTGCCCCACCTGCAGCGCTCTGTAGCGCCCCGACACCCTGTCCGCCCCTGAGCCGCGCTCCGGAGGAATTCTAATTATGCACCCTCTGGCGCATGTGACAGGCGCTCCAGACACAACAAAGCAGACTTTCATCGCGCTGAGGCTCGTCTAGCTGACCTGGTCTGGGCTACAGCGGCATGCAATACCTAACGACACACCAACAACATAATAACCAGTTTTAGATAACACGCAAAAAAAACCCCAATAAAGGACACCTTTCAACCGTTTCTTCAACTTTTAACCTATCAACAAAAAACAAGACAACAAAAATGCACCACTGCAAACTTAAAAATTATGGTATCAATCTTTTTTTTTTTTAAGCCGTTCGTTTCCACGGGGTCAGTTCGTAATTCGATAGAGCAATTCTCTTCTGAGGACCTGCTCGGGTAACATATAGCGACTTACCGTTTTGGAAACGGAGCTGTCAGTGTCAGGCATTCTTCCTGTTGTGGTTGCTCTTGGTTTTCGGAGCGAGCAGGAGAAGGAAAAGACCAGAACAGTCAGAAATCCAGATGCGCAAGTGCGCACGCACGCAGAAAAGTTGTCCGTGTCAGGCAGGAGTCCGGGATGCGGGATGTCCGGCGCCGCTGAGGCATCGCGCTACGCCCCCGGGGGGCAGCCCTGCGCGCCGGGTGCCGGTCCGCTTGCGCCGCCCGCGCTGCTCCCTCGCGCTCTCCCTCGAGCTCCGGAATGCGCAGCAGCTGGAGACCTCGGGGTGCGTGCCGACTGCGGACCGGGGGGGGAGACCGCGGGGGGGCTCAGCCGGCCGGCCAGCCAGGAGCGCGTGGAGCCACTTTTCTACAGCGGACAACAACAGCAAGGTGTAGAGCTGACCAGAGTCTTTGAAATCAGCCCCCCCAAAAAAAACAAAACAAATTGGAACCCCAAAGACGCGTATATTTCCCAATCCCCACTCAACTGTCGCAAAAACAGCCCGATTTTTTTTAATGCGCGTTGCTTCGCAAAAGGCTAGGCGTGTGAAATTCGGAAACCTGACGCCTCCCGGAGCTGCTTCGGAAAGCGGAGTGTCGGAGATCGTGCGGCGAGTCTCCACGGGCCAGGAGGTGTTTCCTGTGTGAATCTACCGTATGTATGCAGATGCCCGGGACCGCGCCAAGATGCGAAGCTGTGTGCTATTGAAACATACTTTTCTTTTGATTTTTGTTTGTTTTCCGGAGGGGGGTTAAAGGCCAGTCTTCGTAAGGATCCTTAAAATCGCAGTGATCGCGGAAAACGCTGGATGTTCCGGCAAACGTTCAATCTTTAGGAAGACGGTCTCCAGCTGAGCCCAGCTGTAACGAATCGATCGATCTGATTCGTCGCCATACCTTGCCGGCGTCGAGTCCAGACCAGGCACGGTGAGCGGCGGCCGCGGTCCGGTCCGGCCCGGTCCGGTCCGGCTCGGACCCGCAGCTGCGGAGCGGAAAGGCTGAGCGGGTTGGGACGTGGCGGAGCGCGGGAGCCGGCGTGTTTATCGCCGCGGAAATCGCCACGGCACATGTCGTGGATTCCAGTGCAGGAGACCGAAGCGGCTCGGGGCTGCTTCAGGTTTCACGGTGGGGGAAGGATCTCCAGAGTAAACAGGAAGCCTCTGAGCTGGGCTGCGGCCCGGGCTGAGAGCCCGTGTGATCGTGCTGACCTGTGCTCTCCTTCCCCCGGCCTGCGGTGGGGTTATACAGGACGGCAGCGAGCACCTCCAGTGGGGGCAGTTCGGGCTGGACGGGGGCATTAACGGAGCACGACTCAAACACACACACACACACAGAGGGAGGTCTCTCCAGAGCTCTTTGCTCTGTTGTAAACTCAAATGTCTTATCTACAAGTCAAATCAAGATGGAATTATCCAAATGATTATCGGATTTAATATCCAATTATCCAATTTACCTGAAGAAGGCTCCACAGCCAAAGTATTGTTTTCTTCCTTCTCTTTTCAGCAGGGAATAAACATATTACTTGTTCCTTATCCAAATATTGCTCTCTCTCTCTGTCTGTGTGTTGTCTACTTTTAGACTTACACTATCAACCTTACACTTGTTTTAATTTTAATAATTCCTTACACTTATATAGCGCTTTTCTGGACACTCCACTCAAAGCGCTTTACAGGTAATGGGGATCCCCTCCACCACCACCAGTGTGCAGCCCCCACCTGGATGGTGTGGCGGCAGCCATAGTGCGCCAGTCTGCACCCCACACATCAGCTCTCAGTGGGGAGGAGAGCAGAGTGATGAAGCGACAACATAGATGGGGATTGTTAGGAGGCCATGATTGGTAAAGGCCAGGGGGAAATTTGGCCAGGACGCCGGGGTTACACCCCTACTCTTTTCAAGAAACGCCCTGGGATTTTTAATGACCACAGAGAGTCAGGACCTCGGTTTTACGTCTCATCCGAAGGACGGCGCCTCTTTTACAGTATGGTGTCCCCGTCACTATACTGGGGCATTAGGACCCACACAGACTGCAGGGAGAGCGCCCCCCCCTGGCCCCACGAGCACCTCTTCCAGCAGGAACCTTAGCTCCTCCCAGGAGGTCTCCCATCCAGATACTGACCAGGCTCACACCTGCTGAGCTGCAGGGTGACATGGCTGCTGGCTGACTTTAAGATACAAACTTCTACCGTGAAAACTTTCAATCCCAAAGTGTGGGAACCTCTCCTTCAGCTTTTTCCTTCGGTCAGGTGGGAAATGCCAGGATGCCATACAGCAGCACTGCCACCCTCAGGCTGATCTCCAGAGCTGGGCCTCCCCAGTGAGGAGCTGGCAGGCTTCTCAGGGGGGGGGGGGGGAGGGTCACTTCTGCAAGCGGTGTTGGCCGACCAGCAGGTGGCGCACTTTCCTCTCGACCGGAATCTCCCATCCGGGGCCCAGTCTGGTGACCTGGAGCGATGTGTAGGAGCAGGTGTCCTCTTCCAGCTGGGATGTGAAATCGAGGTGCTTGGTTTAGCCAATGACTGGGTGTGGCTCACAAGAGCAGGACGGAAGAGAACCCACACCGGCGCTCCAGAGACAGATCAATCTAGCCTCCCTAGATGTCCTCCTTAACTCACTGAGTGCGGTCGTTTCTCACCTGTCCAGCAGATGCAGAGTGGCTGCTGTGTGCTGCCCATATGTTCGTGGTGAAATGCTCTAGAAAAATGCATGTAGTTGTTGGTATTATTGTATAGAATTAAAGAATTATCTGTGGATTATTTACAAAACAAAAAAGTGTACCGGGAGAGTACACTACGATTAGAACAACTTTTGTAATGAATCTGTGCTGAGAGGACATGAGAGGGCTGACTCTCCCAGCGTGTCATCATCGGCCTGCTTCTCCAAAAACCACGGCTCAACCTGTCCGATCCAGCTGCTGCTGGTGAACAAAGACGTATTACTGCATCTTCAGACAGCCCTCTCGGAGCGAACTCTGGGGGGAAAAGTTTCCAACACTGAATCTGTAACTGCAGGAGACAGATAAATATAAATCACAAAGCAATAGGCTATAAACGTTCGTGGTCACATCACTACATCAGCACTGTTTGTTATATTAAAAAATATATTTTTACTGGTTAAATTAAGAATGCAATATATTACCCTTTCCCCTTTAAGAAAAAAAAAAACACGTCAGTTGGAAATTATTTATTTGGCCACTTCACAAAACTTGTTTATTTCAAACATTTCTCAACTATTACATGACCGTCTCTAGTATAACAGCTCATGAAAGAGTTAATTAAAGTGCATCACAGAAACACTATATTGATTGTACAGCATGTCTAAAGGATCTGAAAAGGATTTTGACACTATAAATGAATTTGAATAAGACAGGAAATGGTGGTGTACTCTCATTCCAAAACAGCATTACGACATGCAAAGATGGGTTTTCCAAATTGAATACCTGACATTTATTTACTAAAGAGAGTATCAGCTGGACGGTGAAGCCAATTACTTCACTGTCGTTCACAAATTCACTGTCTTTTATGAATCTTGCATACAGAGATGAATGACGTCATCTAAAAGATAGCTACTGGCATTCTTCTGAAATGGAGTTACATATCCATTACCTTGGAGCGCCACAGTGTTGCTATGGTGACGAATAACATTCCAAACAATTTTACCAGGGATTCTGGTTACAATCAGCAGAATGTATCCTAATGGACACCACTGGCTTATCGAACCCAAAGCCACGAGTTTCCCACACAACATTACCAACATAAAGTTGCCAACATTACAGTCAGCTGAGCAACCCTTTAATAGTAACAGTTTAAAAGCTTTTCAAGGATATTCAGCATATAAAAACGCATCCTACTTCAACGGAAGAGTTGCTGTCTTTTCAATGAATAGCTAGCATATGTCAATGTGCAGTAACACACTTTGGTGCATGCCTCAGGAATAAGCTGTAGCTTTTCCAGTTTGGGTTTACTAAAGAAGTTTACTAAAGAAGGTGCAAACACACCTAAAGCACAGACAGATCTTTTTCACCCCCTTCTCCCACAAGTCCACCCCTGCCAGCCTCCTGATGACTTTCGGGCCTGTCCAGAGCAATCAAGCCCCCCAGCAGTGCATAACAGGACAACATCTTCCCATTACTGTTTGCTTTTCAATTACACAAAGACTTTGCAAATTACTGCTTATCTTGACAAGTGGCCTATTCAACAGCTTGCATTGTGTTTACACATGAGATCAGAATTCATGGCTTTCAATGTCCCTTTAATTCAAACTCTCTCTCTGGGCACCTGAGTTGAGCAGCCTTTCGAAACAAAACACTGAACCTGGGAATGAAATATAACCTAGAGAAGATAAAGCTTGTTCTTGAACACATCTCTGCTGCCACATTGTTCCAACATTCCAGTGCAGTGAATGTCTTTTGTCATAAAGTCTTTGCCTTGGTGCTGTTACAGGCATTCAAAATATCACAGTATAGCTGTTGAGAATCACAGTGTTAGGAATGAGTCGATCACTGCCATCCAATAAGAAAGATTAATGCACACACAAAAAGAGAATAAAACAACAACAATAATAATAAGCTGTAAAGCTGTATGAATATCTACACTATTCCTGGACACATTACTCTTTCAACGACACTCTGTCATTGTTGCCAATGGATCACAAGGTATCGTGAGGCTTGTAGGGGTATCAGATACACCTGTGGGGAGGACTCTACCCTCAGGGCTCCACTGTGCGAAAATCAGGCTCCTTTCAAATACCCAGACAGAGCAATCAGACAGTCACAGCCTCAAGTCCATGCATGGCTCTGTGCGAGGGCATGCGGCTGATATCATCTGGGAAACACTTTCAGGAATGCAGTTTTCCCTCTGAAACTCATAGACACAGTAAGGCTATTCCCCGGATTGATTCAGCTTACATGGTAAAGAAAAACACAAACAAAAAGTCTCCTGGAATCTGTTTCCCATCACCCACGCTACGCGTGCAAAATGCCAACAGAGCCTCAGGCAAGACCAGCTGTGGCAGTGCAGAGACATAGATGATATCACCTAGCTCTTTCTTCTGTCTTACAAATATTATTTACGGATCTGCAGACAGGAAGCAAAGCATCTATTGCTTCCTGCACGGAATGTGATAAAATATTTTTTTTCCATATGGAAGTTTCAAACTTCCCATCACGAAAATGTAATTGTAATTGCAATTAACTTAAAAAGTAATTGGCGAAATTAGAAGTACTCTCTGGTTGAATATTCTGTTTTAGATATAAACCATGCTGCTTTTAAATCAAAAAGTCATTTTTTTCACATCAAAACAGGTTATAAAATCATATCAAATTGCATAGTGTTGACATGAAGGATCTGCTGGTGAGAAAAACAGAAGTTAAATGTTTGTTGTTGGAAAATAGATTTGTCTTGAATTCGATAGTCGGTAGAAGTTAAAACAGCAGGTCACAAGGGGAAAAACAAGTCTCCTCAAATTCCAGGGTGATGCATGTGAACCAGCAGCAGTTTTGGAATGTTGCTCTGTTCTTGGTGAAACGTGACTGGGATCGAAGGTGAAACAAACTGGAACACAAGGGACTGGACTGGGAGCCTGGGGCTGATGACACAGGGAACGCCAGTGCGCCGATGAGGTGGGATCATCTGTCTGATGAAGGGTAGGTCCCTACAGTCCACTGCCTATTCTCAGGCTAATTGAACCTATCCAATGATTACAGTATTTCCTTGGACAGACCTATTCATAACCCATTTCAGAATTTAACAGAGTAATTGGGCCTAGAATTGGCATTAACGCTGTACCAGGAACTGATTATCAGAACACTCTTCCTTCTCAATTAAACCCATGCATAATTAATGCTTAATAGGAATGCTTATTACTGGAGTGTGTCACACAACCTAATTTCCAGCTTTGTCTGTGTCCACATTATTGGCAACCGAGCAGTTCAGACACATACAGGTGAGCAGCAGTTAATTAAAGATGCCGAAGACAAGCCGCCCTCAGTTCTGTTGGCTAAATATCTTGGCCGAAATACTACAATGGCAGAGAAGATCTGAAGCAAAGAACTGGGGAGAAGATCCTTATTTAGAAAACACTACTCTTATGTGTTAATTAAAACATCGTGGGCAAACTGTAGTGGAAGGTCTGTCCTTGCATAAGGTTGCCAAAAGGTTACCAGGGTGGGTACCCTTCTGTGCCTTTACCTATCTTGAGAACAGAAGAAGAGTTACAAACCAGAGGAGGCCATTAATCCTCTCCAGTTTGTTTGGTAATTAGTAGCTAGTTGATCCCAGGTTCCGTCCAGCTCTTTCTTGAAAGAAATCCGGGCGTTAACTTCAGGAACATGGCTGGGTAGCTTGTCCCACGCTCCCGTGAAGCTTTGTGTAAGGGTGCCTTCTGCTCTGTTTTAAATGTGCTTCTCCCGAGTTTCCACTTGTGCCCCCTGGTTGGTATTTCACTGCTGATCCTGGAGAGGTCCCCTGGGTTCACTTTCTCAGTGGCTTTGAGGTTTTTGAACACTCTGTCCCCTCAGATCTCTCCCTTTCTGGACTCCTCTCAGCAGTCAGCGTTGAATATCCTAATGGCATAAAAACAGCAGCAGTTGTAGAGTTTTGGGCTCAGAAGGCCACTTTCTGGATACAGCAGACTGCCAGGAGGAGACTGCGGTTGGCGGCCCGATTAGGAATCCAAATTGAGAAACTCCAAATTGCCCCATAGCACGGTCCAGAGCTGGGCTGCCAATGTGGCTTGTGGCTAAATTTCAAGGGTCCATTTTTCAACATCTGTCACACTTCTGACCCTTCAGTGGTTCACCAAACAATAAGAAACCAGCCCTTCAGTTCTCAGGTCATTATTGCCAGTCTCCGAATTGTCAAGTCCTATTTAAGAGACAAACAGTGCATCTGCCTATAATTGCTCCTGCCAAGGCAAGCATATTTTTTATGGTACAGTAAGGATTTAAAAAATGCCAGAGACCAATACAGCATCTTTAAAGTAAGGCAGAAGCTTAAATCCTGGTTTTCATGGGAGCATACGCAGTATCAGAGGAATTAGAGATTAGTGTCATTTTTACAATCTACCAGCTTGCCTTTTCACTGTTTCAACCATACCCTGTGGAAAATAATGCACATTTGCTTTTTTTACCTTAATCATAACGTGACATTCTTGATAAATACCCTACATCTATGCTATGCTTTACTGAGGATTGTGTGTAAAGGCATGGGGTGGCTGGTGTCAGTTCAGTCTGAGAGCTCTGCAGCAGCACATTGACTCAGAGAATTAACACTATGTGCCTCTGTGGGAAATGCTGGCATTTCTCGAATGGCTGATTGCATACACACAGGGAACTCTTAAACATGTGCTCTAAAGCTTACTCACACAGTGCTTGAGGCTGCTCTGCTTGACTGATTTGCTGTGGTCTGTCTTTGGCTGCGGGTTGGTACTGCTCCTTGCCTGTAGTTTACTGAATGCACACCATCTATGATGGAGCACAGCTGTTGAGGGAAATCTGGATTAAAGACTGATGTTATCTCATAATAGTGCAGGGTCAGACATCTGATGATCTTTATATTTCTGACTCTCTTATTCAAAAAAGGTATCGGGGCAGTATCTGAGACCCCTCTTTAGCAGACAGGCCCCAGTTGTCCCTATGGGTAAATTGTCAGTTTTCCTTTACTACAGAATGAGCAGTTTGCCCACGGTTGCCCACTGTTGCCCACAGGGAAGAGGGTGCTGGTGGGCGCCTCTGGCTTCAGGTTATAGCCTTGTCAGGGAGCAGCAGGTTGTTCAGCTTGATGACGGTCGTGGCAAAATCCACCAGCTCCACAAAGTCCGAGGTGATGATGTTGACTCCGTTGGCCCCAGGCTTCTGGGCCTTCACCCAGCTCATGATGGTGGGGAGGTTCCTGAAACAGACACGGACAGAGGCAGTCATCAGCATGGACAGAAGTCCTTCAGTTGTCTTCTTGTCCTTGAGAAAGATATAATCCAGTATGAACATGACCTGGTGCAAAACCAAGCAGTGTCAGGTAGCTTGGCCACAGGTCTTATACAGGCCTGGCATAGATGTTCATGCAGATGATTGATATTTAGAGCACCTGTTGTGGGAAAAGTGGATTTTCGACTCTATTTTAATTTTAGCAGGGCTCTGAGTAAGCTTGTTATTACTTGAGCAATTACAAGTAGAGTAATTTAGACTGTGAAGTGTTGTGCACTAGCTACAGCACAGCACAGCACAGTACTCGGGGGGAAGAACAAAATGTGTATGAGCCAATTTAAAAATCTGCAGTTTATACTGAATATCAGCTACACTCCCCAGTCGCAATCACAAAGGAGGCTTTGTTAAATAATTAACAGGGATAATTACAGGGATTGTCTTTGACCATTTACAAAAACAACTCGCACTTGGGTGTTCAATCTCTTTTGTGTACGGCAGGCCATCATTTACATATTCATGAGACTGGCAAAGTCTGAAAGACAATAGGAGGAAATTGGATGACTCGAAGAAAGTTTCTTTTGGGATAATAAACAATCCTGTTCCGATTCATTGACCCTGGCGTCCTCTGGGTCGGTAAATTGAATTACTTCCTCGGAGACTAGTGTCTGTTCAAGATTTCCTGTGAGTTCGCCCTGGCTTAACTTGGTCAAGTTTTCCGTCAAAGAAGGCAGACCTGGTATTTTCCTGGTAATCTTGGAGCACAGTGTTTCTCTCAGACGTTTCAGAGCACCGGATCAAAGTCCTGCAATCTGTGAGGATTAAATAAATCTGTACAACACTGATAAGGGCGTTTCCCTGCCAGCATCTGACCTGCCTGGCATTTTTGGTGCTGTATGATTTTATGAACAGGGGTTTAGGAATTCAGAAACATTGTAGTGGGTTTACCGGCCATGAAAACAAAGAAGCAGCCACTATAAAAATACCCCCAGGCCACTGAAACACAGTTAGAAAGTAAGAAATAAAATCATTGCCTGACTCAGGGCCAGTGAAATATTGTGTTGCTTCTGTCTTTACCAAGAAGAGAGTTCTTTGTGTCTCAATTTTATCTTTAGGGAATGAAAACAGTCCTTTATTTCCCTTTGCTTATCTGCTGTTGCCCTTGTGCAAAGCAGGGGTCTAGGAGCGATATGTGCTTTGTGGGAAGGTAATACAGTGTGGAGATGTGTGGGTGTTTCACAACACGAGAGACAGCTATCGTAGGAAAAAGGTTGAATTCAGTTTGATTTACTGTCTTAATCTGTGTTACATGTGTCTCTGTTGTTGTGATCTTTGCCTTGTTTTATCATAAATAACATCGAGCTGGTGAGTCATGAAGGGTAGTATCCATTTCCTTAAGTCTTTACCCAGCTCAGGGCTGTGGGGGAGTCAGACCGTATCCTGGCAAGCAGTGGGCGCAAGGCAGGGTACAGAATGGACAGGGCGTCAGTATGGGGCAGAGCAGACACACAGACACTCACACCAGGGCCAGTTCTCCCAGAAGCCCAAACCTGCTGGCATGTCCTTGGATGGTGGAAGGAACCCGGAGCACCACGAGGAAAACCACACAGACAAGGGGAGAACATACAAACCCCACGCAGACAGCACCCCTGGGATTGAACCCGGGGGCCCCAGGTCAACTACTCTGCCACCCATGAAGGGCAGCAAATAAAGTAAACTTCTTATAATTATAATGAATGAAAATCCACAATTATGCTTAGTAATTAATCAATGGTATTTGATTGTAGCTCAGCAGCGGAACGTGTCATTGTAAATGGTATTTAAGGTTTGGTTATGAGTAAATAGAGCAATGACGAAGGTGAGTGTGTGTTATTTCTCGACCTTTTTAATAGATTTAGACCGCTGCTGTTAGAGACACTGCGGCCTGCGTCGCCAAAACCCAGCTTCCCTGCTCTATACCGCCATCTGCTGGCGGATATGTTTATTACCGCCATGCTATTTAATTTAAACGTTTTTTATGACAGCGCTGTTATACAGTATGTGCCCTGTGATAATACAGTATAGTAATACAAACTGTGCTGTGTCCCTGTGCATCTATTGCTACCTGTGTGATGCATCTATTTTAAACGGACACTATTTTCAGATATTTTTAAACTAGGCAGAAACGAAAGGTAGACTCGCCGTGCTCTCGGGGGCGAGACCGAAAGTCAGGACCACATGACCAAACAGAGCCAGCGGAAGAGTGGAAGAGACAGGAGGGGCAACGAAAGCAGGGACAGGGGCAGGAGCAGGGAAAAGAACGAGAGGCGGAGAACGGGCCGGGGGGGGGGGGAGTCTTGAAGAGTCAGACCTCTCCACCAGGTGGGTGCGCAGCCCCTTGATGAGCCCGCGGACGATGGTCTTCACGCGGGGGGTCAGGATGGCCTGGGACACGTGGAAGGCGCCGTGCTTGGCCCTCTCCCCCAGCGTGGTCTCCAGGAACTCGATCAGCTTGTAGGCGTCCGTGGTGTTGGCCCAGGGGGCGGGGATTTTACTGCCCGGCCACAGGTAGGAGCAGCCCCCGGCCGAGGGGTGGTGGTAGAACACCAGGACCTGCGGGGCAGCAGAAACAGAGGGCAGCAGCCACTCAAGCAGGAGCCTACAGAAGTCTGAAAGGTGAAGAAAGTGCGCGTGTTTGCATGCAGAAATTCATGCCCAAAATGTGTAAAAAACATCGTGCACGAGGCCTACAGCGCATGTCAGCTTGGCACGACAATTAGAGACATGCAGCGTTATCGAAGTAGTTCAAGTAGGTAGAAGAAGAAGGCTCCACAGCCGAAACGTTGCGTTTCTGTTCTTGTCTTCTCAGCATGGAATAAACCTTCACTTGTTCCTTTGCAGTATTATCGAAGTCAAGTGCACCTATAGAAGTTTTCCGTTGTCGACACTATCTTGCAGCTTTAGGTTATTTCTGAGCCTCAGAAAATTACCCATTAATGGCGTCCTCAAAATTTTACAACCCCAGGTTTGCAGGACGTTTGCATTTGAACACCGGCCTTACTGTCTAATCTCTTACTGTCAGCATCCCTTTGACGAATCATTAAACCTGCCATGCCTCTGTTTGCTCCAGCAGGCTTTCACTGTCATTCCAACAGGCGTTACTGCATGTTACTCTGCTTTTACCATTGTACAGCGCTGTAAGGGCCTAACAGGGGTGGTTCTGTAATCCCTCTTGAACCACAGTGAATTAGAGTGTCACTGTGAGAATCTGCTGGCAGAAGAAGACTCATTGCCTCCTACACCGTGCTGTTTGTTCCAGGTTGTCCATAATCCTTCAAACACTCGTTTATCCCAGTCGCCTGTCCGTCAGTCCTGGCTGATGCTTTAGGCAGCTGTCGCACGTATTGCCCAGTCAAGCAGCACGGTGTCAGGTCATTACCACTTGACTGCTCTGTCCTCTCCGAAGGGCTCTGGGGATCAAGGCCGGCCACTGACACATCAGCCGCTGAAAGTCCTGGCCTGAGGCTCGGGAACAGGCTTCTGTTCAAGTTCTTTAGTCAAGTCGTTTCGTTTCACGTGACATTCGTGTCACTTACCCAGGGATAACGAGTGCTCTCCGCACTTGGCTGTAATCTGTTCTAATCCGGTCCTGGGCACCTTTCCACAAGCCAGAGATCTTTGCCTGTGTCACCTGTTTAAACAGCCGCACACTCCCCTCTGTCCCTCAGAGACACGCCCCTGTCCTCAGCCCTGCAGGACGGCTGGCGCAGACGAGAACGCCTGAACTGCTATTGGGATTGTCTTATTGTGTGGCCGTTGCTGGCTCTGCCAAATACCGTGAAACGATGATAAAATAATGAATTTGTTTGGGGTCAGAGGTAGAGAGGAGCTTTTAGAAATTCCTCATAGTAGGCTGCTCCACAGAACCTTTTCTGCATCTCCCAGCAGCTCATTTTTTGCCTGAGGACAGATACTGCTGATTATTTCCAATACCCTCTGTTTGGAGGTTTTTCTAATTGCTAATAACTTCAGACTCACTGATGTTCATTAGAGTGTTTCAGCCCATCGGGTCCAGAAACATTCCTCTGATACCATCTCCAAAGAGCCGGACCACATCCCAGGGGAACAGACTAGCCCACAGTAACGGGGCAATGCCAACAGTGCAGCTGCTGCTGGCGGCGTGTGTTTCAGAGAGACACTGAGGCCTTGGGATCAAATGGGCTCTGTCCTGTCCGACCACGTTCAGGTCCCAGGTGGGACTGGTATTTTAGGTCTGTGTTCGATCTTATTGTCCTGCCAGTGGACTCCCACATGCTGCCTGGCTAGACGCTATAGACTGCAGCATTGCAACCCTCAACCCCCAGGAGAAGCAGGTAAGCTAGAGTCTCAGTGCGCAGTTCAGAGTGGTCAGGGTCCCTCGCCAGCAGGGTGCACATGTGTCTGACTCATCGGCAGCTTCAGACATGCATGTAACCAGGTAGAACAAAAAAGCTAACAGGTGACCCTGTGGCCCTCAGGGGTCGCAGTTCTGCACCCCTGAAATAAGAACACAAGCTCAGACCTTACCTGGAATTTCTTCTGCCACAGGTAGTCCAGAGTGATCTCCTCCACGCGGTCCATTTTGCAGAGCTTGTGTCGAAACACCTTCTTCAGCATGGCGATGAGGTACAGGTGATGGGCCTCGCCCATGGCGTAGTGGTGGTTAAAATCCAGGAACACCACCTCCTTCGAGTGAGCCGCCAGGAACGTGTCGATTTCCACCAGGCCGTCCCACACCCTGTGCCCGAACAGGCCGTGGATGAAGTAAATCTCGTTCCCCGGCTCTCCTGGCTTGGTGGACACCCGCAGGTCGAAGTAGCGGATGCCAGCTTCCAGCTGCTCTTTGAAGGTTAAGTTCTGAGTCATGGACCATTTCTTCATGACCTTCTTGGCGAGCGAGCGGAACAGGCCAGCAAGGTGCTTGACCGCCGCCTTCTGGTCCGGCCCCACAGGAGCCTTCTCATCCACCCAGAAGCTGAAGGAGTCGTGCGATCCTGCAACAGTGAGATGGCCGTGTTAGGGAAATGAACACGTCCCTGTGTGAGACAATCAGTGACATGACCTGATCTGTGTCAGAGGACACACAACACACCCCTGTGTGAGACAATCAGTGACATGACCTGATCTGTGTCAGAGGACACACAACACACCCCTGTGTGAGACAATCAGTGACATGACCTGATCTGTGTCAGAGGACACACAACACACCCCTGTCTGAGACAATCAGTGACATGACCTGATCTGTGTCAGAGGACACACAACACACCCCTGTGTAAGAGAATCAGTGACATGACCTGATCTGTGTCAGAGGACACACAACACACCCCTGTGTGAGACAATCAGTGACATGACCTGATCTGTGTCAGAGGACACACAACATGCCCCTGTGTAAGAGCATCAGCGTAAGAGAATCAGGGACATGATCCAATCTATGTAAGAGAACACGCAACACGCCCCTGTGTAAGAGGATGAATGACATGACCAATCTGTGTCACAGAACCTGCAACACGTCTCAGGTGGCATGAGAGAACAATGCAACCTACCCTAACTTCTGGAGAAAGGCTGATGGGACGAGAGAGAGCGTGGGTGGTGGAGGCAGTGAGTAAGAAATTGCTGCTTTTTATTTGAAAAGGTCTGTGCAGGTCTTCTTGCAGGGCTAGGATGAGAAATTAGCATGAGAAAGTGCAGTGCAGCACTGAAAGAATGCTGTGTGTTTTCCCAAGACCCTTGGACTTGCCACAGGACGTGTGAATGGCAGCCTTCTGAAAACAGTTTGTCACAGCAGTTGTTAGCTCGAGCCATATCTCATCTGCTCCTTTGTTTCTCTTTGAATCGACTTCCTGGAATTGTTAACAATCTGTGTTTTTCACTTGCCTTAGAGATGTTTAACAACCACAGATTGTTTTTCAGGTCATTACAGGGGAGGGTTTTTGGATAAACTATATAAATTGTAGGCTTTGGGTAAGTGGTATTGATCACTATTATTTGTACATTTTAGGACATGACAGCGTTTTGCGCATTCACATATACAAGCACATTTACATTTCACCAGGAATAACAGCACCACCACAGCACCATTTAAAGACATGGAAAGGTTTGTGGAGAGTTTTCATTCACAATAAACTTGACTGCACCCCCTGGCAGGGTGAGGAGTGACCAAGCAGCAGCTGCAGAGTTGGAGATGGGGCGGAGGAGTGTCGCAATCTATGAATGCCAGGGAGAGAAGGTGATTACAAACAGTATCTATAGCCTTTTAGGTAAGGAAATGAAGTCAGGAGTGATTCCGAATATCTGACTGCTTCTGGACAAAATGGTCCTGGTGTAAAAATGTGAATGTGTCTGCGTCTATCCTGTGATGAACTGGAGTCCCATCCAGGACGTACCCTGCCCTGAGCCCATTGCTTGCTGGGATAGGCCCCAGCTCCCCCATGACCCTGAATTGGAAGAAGCACTTCGAAATTGAATGGAGTAAATGGAAGGTGGGATTGAAGTATAAGAACCTCCAAATAAGCAGAACTTTCTTTTCTTACACGAGGGTGACTCCTAGAGTCTTAAGGGAGATCATTCCTGATTCTGTATTACAGTAGGTTGGCCTTAGAGAGGTAGGCAGCAGCAGGCTGGAAGCTTACAGGTCCGTATTTCAGATGGGATGCTGCTGTGATCCCCCTGATCCAGCTTCTTCACTCACATTACCCCACTGAGTGTCAATGATGGGTCCTCAATTCTCATGGCAAAGGAGACATTGTGTACAAAATAAAGGAATAATAGAGGAACAGGTGGGACACAACAGCGATGTCCTGTTAAGCTCAGGAGTGTGGTGTCCTCTTTAACACAGGAACCTTCCCTGATACTGTACTGTCTGTTTTACCTTGCACTTCTCACTATCACCTTTAAATGTGAAACGTACTGCTTCACCAACTCTTAATGACTGTGCCCTGCATTCTGTGTGTCTTGCACTGGTCTGCTAGGCCTTTATTAAACTTTTATAATGCATGACTCAAGTACTGTACCAGCTGAAGCAGCCATGCATAGCAAAGAACCCCTAAGCAGAGGAGTACAGCAGAAGAGCACATCCATCATTCAGGAGTTCAAAACGCATTTACAAGCACATAAATAAGTGAAGCTCACACGGGGGAGATTGGGACACTGTGTAGCAATGTTAATGAGAATTGCTCATTTGCCATTCAATAAAACTGTAGAACTGCACTGGGCTCAAAACAAATTATTTAATGAAAAATGCTAAGATACAATGCATAATGCATTTCTTATGCTGGGTGTCCCTGAAAGAAGGGGGTGATTTAAAAAACAATTACCTGTTTTAGTCATTTGTACATTAAACAAAATTTGAAGGTAGTGCACCCTGCAAGACACAAGGTGGAGGCAGATTCATGACCTTCCATGTTACAGGTAACAAAACAGCTGTGCAGAGGGGGAAGGGGAGAGACAGGCTGAAAGATTGGGGTCAGCACCAAGACAGATCTCCCCCCTGCAAGATTAACATCTTAAATCCTCTTTAAACAAGCCACAGGAAGAAGACAGCTGTGCTCCTACTGCTCACACCCGTGGAGAAACGACAGGACGCGATGGGACTTTCTAAGAAAAGTGTCTGTCCGGCAGTGTACATTGTACAATCGGGCCAAAAATAGGACAGAACAATCCGGCGATGAAAGCCATTCAAATTCAGGTCAATAGAGATCTTAGACTTTGGATAAAAAGAAGCAAGCCTTTGGGACGACCACAATCAGGCACACTCACGCATGAGCATCTAGGTTAATTGCACGGAGAACAGAAATGGCCGGAAGTGCAGGCAGTACAGTACGTCAGCCCTGCCCATCTCCACTGCAGTGCACTCAAATCACACGCCAGGTCCTGAAGACACATATTGCAATCCATGGCCACCTCACAGGACCTTAGAAAAGATTTGCAAAGCTGCACAATTCTGCCAAAAACAGCCTAATCTTCCCACAGGGGACGAAAGTACGCTAAAGAAAGTGTAACATTTTCACTGGCTCGTAATGAATAAAAGTAAAAGAGACGGCAGGAGAGGCTGTGTGAATCTCTATGAGACACGCGAGTCCTTGTCAGCTTCTGGACGGAGTCTGTTTGCAGGTGACCGGATACGATACTGTAAAACTCTTGCACATGCCTGTGAGCAGCCCCAGATCATGGGACAGCTTTTATCACGACAGCAGAGCACAAGCAGGACAGCACAGCGAAAACACCTGCGCCCTGATCGAAACCCGTGGTCGTGTTTTACTTTCAGTCCTTGTGCCGGCTGTCTTATATATGTAACAATATGAGAAGGGCTACAGACGAGATTATGCTATTTGCCGCATTCAGCCCATTTGGTAGTCGGTAATCAATTGATCTGCGGGTCTGATCCTGCAGTTTCTTAAAAGAAACCAATCTAGCAACAGGGCAGGGTAAGTTGTTGAATACTCTCACGACCCTGTGGTCACGTCCAAACCCATCGCTCCATCGTGGTGACTCGGAACGCCTTGTTGTTCAGCAAGTGCCAAGATATGGCACCATTAAGATGTGGCGCAGCTGGCAAAGCAATTTGCTGTTTGGTACATCTTCGCCTCGTCTGCTGTGTCTGTGGAGTCGGTGTGGCACTGCGCTTCGGCGGCGGACGAGCGCTTTGTTCAGAAGAATGCACGAATGCAACTAATTATCATTAAAAACAGTCAGTCCGGAGATCAATCACAGCCTGGAAGTGTGTTCCTGTATCGCTACTGCGCGCCGTGACGCTTAAGGAATAAAGCAGTGAAGGGAATTCGAAAGGATATGGTATGAGAGCATGTAATGGCCTTGGTCATTATATTAAAAGCATATCTCTTTTTTAACTCCCTGAAGCGCACTTCTGTCAAGACGCTCACAAAACGTGCGCTCTGCAGACACGGAGTGACTGTGAGTCAGTCTGACCTCCTGATCGCTCGACCTTCTGCGGTTCCGGGTGTTATCGTTTTCTTGAACGCTCTCTCTAAAGATCGCAGGGTAAAACTCCGCCAGCCCAGCCCCACGCCGGGGAAGTTCGGCTAAGGCAGATACGTCCGCCCGCTGTACGTACCTGGTACCGCTAAGTGCTTCAGAGGCATCGAGGACAAAGCCGGACGGAGGGATCCCATCCAGTCTGCGTTAGAGCAGACACTGCCTTTATCCGCGATCTTCATTTTTCTCATCCAAATGGCCAAACAGTCTGGGAGAGATGACTGACACCTGTAGTGGTAACTACGTCGATATCCAGG
The DNA here is from genome assembly GCF_059453375.1 of Lepisosteus platostomus. NCBI lineage: Eukaryota > Metazoa > Chordata > Actinopteri > Semionotiformes > Lepisosteidae > Lepisosteus > Lepisosteus platostomus. The sequence goes on along the minus strand of NC_142617.1, from coordinate 5,131,584 downwards.
CTAGATCAGGGAGACTGACACCCCGGGAACTCATTTCCCCTGGTGCGAGGGGCACCTCACCTGGGCTCCACTCAAAGGCAGCCTTCCACGGGACTCGGATCACCGGCAGCCGGGCAAACGGGCTTTGCTCACGTTAATCTCCTTAGTCCGAAATTACACTACTTATCCCCTAGATCAAATTTAGAAAACCTATGGGTCTAAGACAACTCAAGATCATCCCTCCCTTCTCTCTCCCTCTCACACAGACGTCATTGGGAAAAAAAAAAAAACCTCTCCTCTGCAGGACCGTTTTGCTTTACGCGATGACACTACACACCGTCGAGGCCGGTTAGAGAGCTCCTCCGTGTCAAACAAGGTTAGGATGTCTAAGAGTAGAACCGTAATGCACGGCGAGAGCGGTACTTACTCTTCTGAAGAGATGACTTTTTCTGTTTTCTTTCTTAAATACCGCCGGTGTGTGGGCACCTGTATAGCAAAAAAAAAACATAAAAAACAAACAAAACAGATCAATATTGGAGCACGTGAACCGTATCCACCGCGGTAGCTCGAGCTACGGGCTAAGATCGTAAAAAGGTACATCATGGACACGACCGTCATCGGAAGAAGACACGGAGTTCCCCAGTGGCCCTGCCTGATGTTCACCAGGAGATGGCGCAGGAGGACCGCAGATCCGAGCGACCCACGCTCACGAGGGACGCGTGCGGTGCTCGGAAGAGCGCTGAAAGTACGACACAGCCTTGACTTTTAATTGTCTCTTGTTGGGGGTAAAACAGCGGCTACGATATTCGTGTCCCGCTTCATCGCCGTTTGATTCATTTACTCAGAGGCTGTTTTTTTTTTCTTTCTGTGCCCTTTTGCAACACAGCCTTTTAAAACCCATCTCAAGGCGCCGGTTCTCTTACTGTGGAAAAACTCCCCAGCGGGCTGTTTGTAAACACGCCCTTGAATCATAGACGTCTAGATGGAAAACCTCATGGTGAGGTCTTTATAGCTTAATGGCGTTTAAATGTTCCTGTAATTGCCTTAATGCAAGACTCTGTTCGTTCTTTTGTGTTCAGGTGAACTTTTCTTGAAGTCATTTTCAAAAGGGACACCTGGAGCCGCGGAGCCCCGGGGCATCGTCTGAGCCGCTCTGGGCTCTGGAAACTTTTTTTCCCCACATTAAAAAAAAAAAAACTTCTGCCATTTCGCAGCCGCTGGATGACATTTAGAAAAAAAAACGCAGCAGTTGGTGACATCCGTATGTAAAGATACAGAGTCAAGCCTCGCAGAATCTAAGCTACATGTTGTTGTTGTTTTAAAGCAGTGTACATTATACAAAAGAAGCAACGACTCTTGTAGGTCACGATTAGGAAAATAACAACAACCTTTGACTGCTTTGACAATAACATCTTGCCAGACCACTGTTGTGCCTTTCCCTGTTTCCCCTTGAATAGCGGACTGCAGCAGCGGGCCAGACTAGGCTGGTGTATGGGCTGGTTTCAGACAGCAGGGGGCGCAGTGATGGCTTCCAGGCAGCTTGAGTGTCGCCTTATTATTAACTATTAAATGTAAATCATACAACCCCAGAATCAAACCCAGGACACTGAAGCAACGAAGCAGGAGAAAGAAGTTTTGCATCTAATACTCAGACAATTGCATCTGTATGTGAAATACTTTTAATACTAAGGACATTTAACTCTCAACAAGCCAAACCCCCTACTTAAAATGCTGCTCCCTAAATTTTAGTACTTAATTACCCTTTATTTTCATTGAAGCTTACATGACCAGATGTAGAGCAAGATCTGAACTATCATTGTCGGAACTTCCGTTTGAACCAGAAAATAACGAGTGCTTATGTTTCTGTTGTCTAGAGAGAGAGAGAAAAAAAAACAAACATCATCACGGTTTCACAAATGAAAGCTGTCCAGCCTCTGCTACTTGTGGTAAAGTAACTCAAACCTATCCCTTATTGCTGAGCGCTGAAACGGGCGACTTCCTGTGTGAAAACCCCTGACCAGAAGCGCACTAGCACAATGATGATGCCACAGTTCGACTTGCAGCGCTGCAGCGCGGCTGGCATGCAGGTGTACGGGGCGATGGACTGCCCGGTGTATCACGGGAGCATCAGCAGGCAGACCTGCGAGGAACTGCTCTCCAAGAAAGGCAAGGACGGAGCCTTCCTGATCCGCGACAGCGAAACGATTTCGGGGGCTCTGTGCCTCTGTGTCTTGTAAGTACACACCGCGACGGGGGAGAAACCTGTCAGAGTCGGACTGTTCCTACGTTCTGATTTACAATTAGCCACTTAAGAAGTGCTGGTAGGCTTGAATGATTTGTTCCACATTTTCAGAATAAAAAAAATCACGGATATACTCGCATTGAAGCAGAGAGATGTAGAGAGATTTTATGGAACAAGTGTTCGGTACCTGCGCTTGATGTACAGAACACGCAGACATCCTACAAACTGAATGTTTGTACTGAAGAGCTTTTTTAAAAAGAAAAAAATCAGTGCTATGGAATAAAATCTTTAAATAAATTCTTTTGGAAGGCTCCTTTGTTATCTGAGAAGTTTAAAAGTCAGATACAAAGGCACAGATACAAATGGTATTGTAACGCCACCTGCTCTGGTACGCCGGCTCTTACACAGTACCTGTCGGCCGTAAGCGTTACACTATTATTTTTTCTTAATTATTGTATTCTTTTTTTCTCAAACACTATGCATGAACACAAAATGTACCCAACAAAGTCCCTATTAACAGGGCCAGAGCAGATTCACTCTTTAATAAGATTGGATTATTCTGTCATTCTACAGGTTCAGCACTAAACACTTCTAAAGCACTCTTCTTGAGAAAATCCGTCTTTTATTTTTTGTGTCTTTCATGACGTTTTAGGTAATACTAAATACTAATACTAATGGACAAGAACTTCCAATATATTTTTATATCACCTTGATGAATCCAAAATGCCCAAAAAGATGGCTAACTGTAGATGTTTCCGAATGAAGATGCACCGAGAAGCACAGAGAATTTCAAAATTGCTGATCTCTTTCCTATAAATTCTGACTGCAAGTTTGTGAACACAACATCACACAGGAAGGTATCATTATTCAGGTCCTTCTTGGGGGAAAACAAGTTTTTTAAGAGGTGTAATGTATGAACATTGTAGCATGCCAGGAAGGCTGGGTCCTGATCTGAAACACACAGAATTCCTAGATCAGGACTGACAGACACCAACATTCCTAGATGTTCAGAGCTTCTGTGTCCACCTGTTTCCTCCATCCGTGGAATACGTGTTTTGTAGTTTGCACTGTTCTATTTCTTTCCCTTTTTCCCTTTTTGTGAAAGCATTTTTCTGGGAGCAAATTTTGATTTGTAATCTTCAAGTGCTCTGGTTTGGCACAGCGTGAATCCAGGCTGCTGGGATTTTGGCCTCAGTAGCTCTGGGGAAGGTAGATTGAGCACAGCCTGTGCCCCTGCAGCTCACTCAGGGAGAGAGCTCCTTCTATACTGAAAACAAGCATGTTGCACGCTGTGAGAAACTGTTCTGTACTCACACCTTGGCTTTGTTTGTCACGGGTCATTTTCACAGCGTTGCTCTTCTAGAAATCAGGTGATTTAAAGAAAGACGTTACACAGCTTCAAAGCTGTGTTCATTTCACGAATGGTGATCAATTCCTTCTGGGGTTTGAAATTCTGCTTGGTGTTGCTAAGCTCTCTAGTTACAGTGATAATGCTTTAATTAAAGATCCTCCCCAGCAAAGACCCGTCCAGGCCCAGGGAAATCTTGGGATTGTGATCTGCAGTGTGTGCAGGTGTTGTGTGGCCGTCATGCCATCCAGTTTTGATTAGTTTACTTCTGAATCTCGAAACTCACTTTTTGTGCTTAAATTGCGATGACTGTGGTGTGTGGCACTGTTTAGAGCAGTGGTTCCCAGTCCTGATCCTGGTGACACCTGCTGGTTTTCATTCCAACCCACCTTCATGGGATCATTGAAGCCTCACTGGATCTAAGAAATTGCTTCAATTGAATATCTGCACTTTGTTTGGAGTCACACATATGGGATTTTATTTCACTTACAAAATACAAAGGTTAAAGTTCCAACATGTCTAAGAGCTGGGAGCAAACAGTTCACATGAATCTGATGATAAATCTGATTCATCTGATTATTAGCAAGTCAATGAAGGGCTTGATTGTGGAGCTGAAGGCTCGACTGGAACAAAACCAGCAGATGTGTGTGGGGCACTGGGACCAGGACTGGGAACCAGCCCTGTTGTGGGGAATGAATGGTGACAGGATCTGGAACATGTTTTATTAGAAAACATGGCACATTTGTTCATCGTGAAGCTAGTCTGAGGAGGATAGATTGGGGAGCTATCACATGAAGACGTTCCCGCTGCTGAAACTCTGTCTTTTTGTTTCCTGTCCAGCAAGAAGAAAGTGGTCTACACATACCGAATCCTCACGAACCACGCTGGATATTACACCTTACAGGTAAGTGACGGACACATACGCAAGCTGTCTGACACACGCACGGAGCACAGGCAGCCCGCAGAAATGAACAGTTCACGAGGGAATCTGAAATACACCAGTACTGTGAAGCGCGTGTGACAGAGTAGAGGTTGTACCGGGAACGCCACAAAACAGCAGCTGGTGCATCACGAAACCCCTGATTAAAGGACACAGTTGAATCTGGACTATGAGACGGATCACAGCAATAAGTACCATGATGAAACAGAATCACCTGAAAAGATTTATCACAACAATATAATCTGGAAAAAAAGACTTCCAAATTAAAAAGACCTCCACTTTAGGCACTATGTAAATAGCTGGGTGAAACTACCAAATACAGAGCAAGGAAATACATTGCTCTGTATTTTTATAGCTTCTTACCAGCAAAGCGACCAGAAGAAAATGATCTCAAAACTGTATAATATCATTGAAGATATGAGCAAAGATTCAACGGGATGTATTTAAATAAAGTGGTAAAAAATAGAACAGTGTCTGCTGAACAGTGGAAGAATACGTGCAGATATCATCAAAGCTCCACGTCAGAAAAATTTGACTTGTTTTTTTATCGGTCCTACAATTCAAACCAAAAAGGAAGCAGTTCACAATGTTAGAGGTTATGTGTAGAGCAAGTAGCAACTCATTTACACGTATTCTAGTCCTGCCTGAAAATACAGTACACCAACACTGGAAATTCACACATTTTGCTCTTAATAATATAGAAAACCTAGACAAACCATTTGAATTCTCTGTCATGTATTTGGGTAATGTTACTTTTGACCACTTAGAAGTAAAGGATAGAGATATACTAGGAATTCTTTTAGCTGCCAGTCACAAGAAAATGGTTTGCTAACTCCCAACATCAGAACAATGGATCAATGTTGTGAAGGAGATTTTTATAATGGAAAAGATCACATTTTCTCTTCGGTTACCAATGGAAATCCTGGTGAGCCTGGAGTGGGTCTGTGGTCCCATTGAGACCCGATTTTGTTCCGTGATAGAGGACGTAGCAGTGTTTTGTCTAGATTGCTGGTTATTTGTTGTGTTACTGCTGAGTGTATGTCGAAATGTAACCTCCCATCTATCCTGGCTTAACATACAGTAAGCAGTTAATTACCTAAAGAACACAATGTAGTCGTGAAAAGAAAGGTGAAAGCAGTAAATTATTTCACTCCGTATACAGTATGTTTTATTTGCAAATCCTTTCATCGGTAAATAGTCAAAAAAAGTCATACGAATAGAAGATAACATTGATTTAAACTCTCTTCAAATGTTTTACATTTAGAAAAGGTCTCACCTTTTTTTCTGGGAGTAAAACACTGTACAATTCTGGCAAAATCACAGTTCAGTGCACAGAGGCTCTGCAAAGCTTGGCCAGCAGCAGGGAATTAATAATAATGTTTCTTTATTAGCCCTATACAATTTCTTGCATTAGGAATTTGTCTTTTTGCATACCCCAGCTTTTCTCCATGGAGACACAGACAGGGAGAGAAGCTTGGGGTCAGACATTGTACAGTGCCCCTGGAGCAGTTGGGATTAAGGGCCTTGCTCAGGGCCCCAACAGAGTAGGATTCCTCTGCCAGCCACGGGATTTGAACCGGCAACCTTCCGGTCACAGGTGCAGATCCTGAGCCACAGAGCCACCGCTCCGCCCAAATTGAATTGAGCAGATAGTCATTCGCAAGACAAGCAGCACACAGATTTGACACATCTGTTTTCATTTCTCAAAAAGTGAGATGAGTAATTGGATCTCTGGCGAAGGAAAAAAATGTTCATTGTGTCTGGCTATGATACAGTGTTACTCCCACCTCGTGTATGTGTATGTTCATCATCAGTTGGTCCACTTTAAGATACATGTAGTCGGAAATATCAGCAGAGAGGCTGCATCACGTTCAGTGTGCTGAAGCTGTCGGAAAAGCATGTTACCATTGAAGCGGAATAAGTTTGACACTCAAGAACCAATTAACAAGTAAATGAAAATCTAAACACGCAAGCAGATTAATTAAGTGATCAATGAGCACTGGAGAGGTACAGTAGAGCTTAGCTGGAATGAAAGCAGCAGACAGTGGTTCTCTTGCAGACATCCTCTGAGCTAACCGTGATGGCTAGTTCAGAGGCCCAGACTGGCCATCAGGAGGGGGACGTTGCTTTACAAAATTGTTGGGCTGGTCATTAAGGACAGGGAGAAAAGTAGGAAACTTGATCAAATACTGGGCATTGTTGTTCATTTTTGCCTATTGTACATTCTTCAGTTAACTAGGATATTGAAGAACTCCACCTTAAATGGGAATCTTACAGAGCAAACATAGAAGAGCACAGTCTGCTCTCAGCAGGTCTGCAGAACTGTCCTCACCAGCTAGTCAGAGTTAAGGTACAGCTGGTCCTTCCTATCTGTTTTAATAATCTCACAGCCACATTGGTTAGTCTGTGTGGAGTGCAGACCTTATCAAGTGTGTTTTTTAAACTGCAGTGAGTTCTGAAAAAAAGCCCTTGTTAACCAAGGCAAAGAAATAGACCCCAGAGCTCAGTTCAGGGTGCGGTGGAGTGTGAATTCATATCACAGTCCACTGAGCATACCCCGGCTTGACTTTAAGGCACCGTGTGCATAGAATTATTCTCTGACTGAAGGAAATAGCTAAAACATTTTAAGTCTTTGATATTATATTGCAATAGGCTGTTAAAGAATTACAGTATAAACACAATTATGAACATAAACACTTTTTTTTTTTATTTCAGCTGGCCTGGTATGTTAATGTTATGTAAGTATTGTGTAATTTGTGTGAATAAAAGTTAATTAAATCCAGGGATTTCTCTTATCTCTGAATGCGAGGTTTCTTATTGAGAAAGAGAAAATATTTCACACCATTGCTATTTGTCTATAATGTGTCTATAATGACATAGTAGAAGCTCACTTTTAAATTTTACAACATTGAAAAACATTAAAAGAAGCTATGAGAAAAAAACTGTCTTAGGTTGCTGCTTCCATTTGGTATTGCATATTTCCAAAGGATTTATATAAAATGAACTTGTTGATCCATATGTACATTAAATAAATTTGTTAACTTACATCAGCGCAGCTGTATGTTGATACTCTGCTGTGCAAAAAAAACCCACAGCTTTTTGCAAACATGCTGAAATTAAAATAAATTAAAACTAATTTTAAAATAAAGTAGTCAAAATTCCTGAATGTATTAAAAAATAAATGAGTAAAAACATCATGGTCATGTGTCTGTGCATATAGAACTAATTGTGTTGGACTGGGGGTAAGAGCACTTTTTTTAAATGATGAAGGTGTTTGCTTGGAGTCTGCTAATCGGACTTTCTGCTGTTCGGTTGTCATAGAGATGTGAGGTATTGAAAGTTGATTTGGCGTATGTCTCTCGCCGGGCTGAGGGGATGGTAGCCAGCCTGTGAGGGTGAGGCTGACAGGACCCCTGTCTTCACAAGGAATGAGCCAGGGAGCTGCTACGAGGGTGAAGATGGGTGGAAAGGAGGGCTCAACTGGATGTGTAGGAGAGAGGATGTGGGTGAGATCTCGAATTTGACCTCTTCCTGAGAAGAGGACAGAGACAGACAGGACAGAGAGGTGCATGTCAGTTATCCCTGTACGATGCCTTGCAGACCTGATGCAGTACCCTGATACAGTACTTAATGTATAAAGGTCTGAATACTTTTGTAAGCCACTGTATTTAAAATGACTAACTTACATTATAAACCAGGATCAAAAACACCATCTCATTAATAATGTGTCAATAAAGCCAATCGTTCAGATCAAACTCGCGCTGTAGTTAGGAAAAACAATATTTTTTAATTTAAAGAATTTACACTTTCAAATATTATCCATCCAGGTAAAAACAAAAAAATCCCCGTAAAAAAAAAAAAAATCTAAAAAAGATGTGATGGCTATGAAAGAAATGTTTGTCTTTGAGTGATTAAATAACCAGCTCAAAAAAGCAGAAGCAGGACTGCCTTCAGGGTGTAGAGTTAGAGACAGATCCAGTGGTTTGCTTAGTGGTGTAGCATGTTCTTACAAAAGCGAGTATTTGCTGTCTCTCTGAGCCGCAGGCTGTGCTCTGTGCTGAAAAGCTGATCGGTCGAGACAGGACAGCCAAAGCCATGCTGCTCACAAGCATGTTAACTGGAAACAAATTCACTTGTACCAGTTACATACAAAGCAATGCAATCACCGATGTGCTACATAGGAAATATAATGACGCGTCAATATTACTCCCAGACCTCCACTCTTTTATCTTGGCCAGCAGCCATATCACCCTGCAACTCACAACTGGCAGCCCACTGAAGCTCAACAGTGTGAGCCTGGTCAGTACCTGGATGGGAGACCTCCTGGGAAAAACTAAGGTTGCTGCTGGAAGAGGTGTTAGTGGGGCCAGCAGGGGGCGCTCACCCTGCAGTCCATGTGGGTCCTAATGCCCCAGTATAGTGACGGGGACACTATACTGTAAAACAGGTGCCGTCCTTCGGATGAGACGTTAAACCGAGGTCCTGACTCTCTGTGGTCATTAAAAATCCCAGGGTGTTTCTCGAAAAAAGTAGGGGTGTAACCCCGGTGTCCTGGCCAAATTTCCCATTGGCCTTTCCCAATCATAGCCTCCTAATAATACCCCTCTATGAATTGGCTACATTACTCTGCTCTCCTCCCCACTGATAGCTGATGTGTGGGGAGCGTTCTGGCGCACTATGGCTGCCGTTGCATCATCCAGGTGGATGCTGCACACTGGTGGTGGTGGAGGGGAGTCCCCATTACCTGTAAAGCGCTTTGAGTGGAGTGTCGAGAAAAGCACTATATAAGTGTAAGCAATTATTATTATTATTGTCTTATAGCATGGAACGTGACATAAAACAGACATGCCAATAGCACAGGCAGACACACTCCTGAGTTTTAAGTTTTCAGAGTTTTCCTTCTGCGCTCTTAATGACTTCATTGAATCAAGTAGTAGCTTCATTGGTTCAAGTTAGCACGATTTCTAAGCCGTTTAGCCACTGAACAGTTGGAATCTTGTTTAGAACCCACAGCACCTAGGTGTGCCAAGCACCAGGAGTGAGAAGCACTGGATCATGTGGTAGCTGGAATGCAGTGAAAATGAGTTTTTCATTTATCTGATGGGCAAGGTCTGACGAGGGATGCACAATGATGTTCGGGCCTGAACACGCATGGATTTCACGTGCAATCGCAATGTTCAAGATTTTGTTCAGTTGACAGAAAAGGCTTTCGCAAAGACAAAAGGGATCTTGTTTTGAAAGAGTTCATAGATGAGATGTGCGTGGCTGGATTGCAGCCTGTCTCACAGGAGGTTCTCCAATGATCTTCCGGTCACAGCCTGCTTGTGCAGGAGTCAGAGTACTAACTGTAGTGGCTGGGTCCTTCAAGTCATGATGGTTGTCACCACAGTGTTTCCCAGGACCTGTGTTCCATGTGACAAAGGAAAAACCAGCTGTGCAAGACATGTCTCTGTATTTGCATGAGGGTTCTTAAGGAGAGAACTTGCATAGAGCATAGTGTTCTGGCGAGGAGGAAGGGTGTACCCCCAACCTCGTGATTAGGATGCATGAAGGTGTGTGAGCTGTGCACACAGAGCTGGAGGTGGAGCACTGCAGAGCGAGGTAAAGCTGAAGAGCACTGCGGCGTGAAACGCTGGCCAAGTATTCCGCTAGCCATGGACTCTTTAGACCTGCTGGTTTGTACTGCTGAAGCGCTGCATTAATTCACCGCTGAACTAGAGAGGCTGTACACGCTGAGACTGGGACTTGTGCAGCTAGCCCTGCCTAATCATCTCTCGCACCCTCGTCTGGTGGTTGTGTGGTTTTCTGACTGAGTGTGAAGGGCGCTTTTAGATTTTAGCATCTTTTAATCTCAAGCCTCCACATAGAATGTAAAACGTGAGCTTCCATATGCCTTTCAAACTATTAGAAACTATAATAATAATAATAATAATAATAATAATAATAATAATAATAATAATAATATAGTCCGCAGCCGTGAATCAGAGAGTGAATGAGTTTCTCCGCTGGTGTACTGTGGTTAGCTGTAGATTCAGGCAGATAGGTTTTACCTGAGGACCTGTTTAGGACAATATAATCCTAATTAAGTTATTTACGGCGCCTTCATCTCTAGCGAAACAGAATCTCGGTGAAAATGGAGCAGAATTTGATCATTATGTACACGTTTTGTACACTACTATTTCGCTGGAAAAGTCGTGGTGACAGTCAAAGAAAATCCACAAATCCTTGTTTTTAAAATTTGATATTAAATGTTTTTTTTACACATTCTTTGCTGGATTCTTTGCAATCAATCCAGCAACATACTGTATACTGTACAATGGCAATAACACGTGCGAACGCAGTGCTGATGCGATTTAAGTTGGGTTACTTTAAAAAAATCATAATTACTATACTTCACACCAGTCTCACACAGACGCCCACCCTTTGCCATCCAAATCAACAACAACAACAAAAAAAACCCTATATAGCTAAGTGCAATAACACGGGAGCTTGCTCACAAAATACAGGTATGTACTGAATTGTAATATGAATTCTACTTTTGTTTTAATAACAGAGGGAAAATTCACTTACTAAAAAACATAAAGTTAAACTACGCACCCATGAGGGAGAAGCGTGTCTTTCTCATTTATGAAAACATGTATTGATTCACCTGTGCATATACAGGATGTATAATATGTTCTATGTTTTAATGTCCATATTGTAACGCATACGGCCGACATCGCAGGTCGTCCCATCGAGGTGACGTCTCCGCCCTTCCCTGGGAATAGCAGGGACCTCAGCCGCCGGGCTGAGGGGAGATTTCCTTTAGTTTCCCTTTAGGTCCCTGTTGAGTGACGCCGGAGGCCCGGGTTCGAGACCCCAGTGGTGCGGGGCCAACCTGAGGTGGCAGGGCGAGGGCGCATACCCCCGTGAACCCGAGAGCGCTACAATATTATTTATCGTATAAATTCACAACGTGCGAAAACATTTTATAACAATACATACAGATCTGAAAACCATGCTTTTATACCTCTCATTCCCGTTCGGTGTGATGCTTGTTTAATTGTATTAAAGTGTCATTATTTGCAACGTGGCGAGATTTACATTGTTATCAGGTCTCGTGCCGCAACCGATTTATAGTTCATTTTTTTTGCGATAACGTAATTTAATCAACACCGAAAGCGTCAGCACATCTTTCAAGTTAGCAGTGATACTTTCATCCGCAGCCGGAAAAAAAAAAAACTTGTTAGAAAACGGCAGGAACTCATCTTCAATGCCTTATAATCTCTCTGAATATAGAAGAAAATTACGACTGTGAAATCCAGTCGTGAAAATATAGCTATTATGAGTAGTACTACAAGTATATAAAATTACATTATTAAATTAAATATTGTAAAGGGTGTCTACGCTTCTGAATTCTCTTGGGATGAGGCAAGTCGCTTGTTTCAGAAGGTATCGATCAACTTGCAAGATTCACCTTAGATCTCCTTCGCCTTAATGTTAAAGAAGGATTTAATACACTGTATCAGAGTGTGGGTACAGAAATTGTAGCGTTTCAGATGTACATATTTTGTCTAGAGATGTCTGTCATGCGTGACGTAAATTATAATGTATTACAGTACACAGTGCCTGCAGTTAGTACTCAGCCACCCCCGTCACTGTGTTCCCTGTTCTGCTGGGTTTACTTTCTGGAGTTTATAACAAAAGTTTGGGAGGGATGACAACAACCAAGCTCAATCAGCTGTCAGTAACAATCCATTCCTCTCCCAAACGCTATAAATACCTATGAGATCCCTCCCTCATATGTCTCTTGCATCCCACCTCCACCTCTGCAGATGCCCCTCGGTCACCCTGCAGGGGCGTCCTGGTCCCCTTGTCCTCTGGCCAGGAGACCAGCCCTCAGCCAACTGGGTTAAGCCACAGCTTCGCTCCATGACGCTTTCTTCTTGGGTGTTTGTCACTCCTCATGAAATGGCTACGCCCCGTGTATTCTTGCGCCAGGTCGCTGTGGATGTGGTGCTCTTTCAGCAGTGCGTTTCTGGTGGTGGCCCCGTATGATGACCAGGGCAACTGTTGTAGGGCAAAGAGCTGAGCTGTACTGTTTCCACAATATTCCAGCTAGGCAGCCTGTGTCAATAGACAGCAGTATAGCTGGGACACTGACCTGCAGTGGACTGTAGAGACCCATCCAGAGGCAGTCTAACACTCTGCTGGGACACTGACCTGCAGTGGACTGTAGAGACCCATCCAGAGGCAGTCTCGAACTCTGGCTTTAGGTTGCAGGATTAACTTTCAGGGTATATTAGCAGCAAGGTACCCACAGGCTCAGAGCTTTGTCTTAGCTCCTGTAGTTCAGGGAGAGAGTTGGGAGACGCGAACTTAAATAGCACAGGAGAAGTGCATTGTATCCTGTGCTTTAACATTAGCAGCTAGCCGGCAGTCCTGATTCCAAATCAAGTTTGATGAGTTAGAAGGAGATAATGGAAAACTTGCAAATGTTTGATAGATCCGGAGTGACCTTAGCATTTCTGTTCACTACTTGGTGTCCCAGATTTAATTCTACTTCTCCAGAATCTCTGCTGAGTGGCTGATTAGTGCTGATGCTAGTTGAAAACTTGGGGTCAAGTTTTAAGCTTTGCTTGTGCACCAGTAGCTTTCTGAGGGAGAGTTTCTTTCACTTTCTTTCTTCACTTTCTTATTGATGGGTGAGCGCAGTTAAGCATGCCAGGCTTTCCCAGCATGTCTCTTTGTGATAAGCAAGGGGAATCTCATCACAGGATAACACCGTGGATCTACAGGAGACAAAGAGGAGTAGAAGAAATCCTGCTTACTGATATGATAAATGAACTAACCTGTGTAGAACAGGACTTAATGCATTTTTATACAAAAATTCGTATTCTATATTCTGGTCGCTTGCAGATTAGAATGGCATATGTTTAGCAATAATATTATTTATGGTACCTGAAAGTTTCAGGTTGTTGCACAAAGCTAAGGTATGCGTATACGTGATCTGACAACTGGAATCAATTTCCTGTCGTTTAACTCTGTTTATTTTTAAGTTTTTTTTGTGGCTCTGGGGTCAGGGGTCAGGGTCAGCATTCATCACAACCTTACATCACCACGTGCAAGCCACTGTGGATATCAAGCCTGCTCTTCCCACCTCACTTACAGACATCTCTGTCCCCAGGCGTCTCCAGGCGTGGAGGAGACGTTCTTCAAGACGCTACAAGACCTGATTAAAAACTATAAAAGAAGTGGCCAAGGGCTGGCAGCTCGTCTTCAGCACCCTGTGAAGAGAAAGCAGCAGCAGCCCATTTATAAAAACGTTCTTTACGACACCCCTGATTATGAAGGTAGGTAAAGTGTTGAAGCGGCTTGATTAGAACTAATGGCTGTAATGAGAGTACTGTATCATGTATGGCGCAGTGGAAATCTTGCTTTCTGTCATAGTCTGGTGCACTTCAGAATACTGGATCTTTGCCTCCTATAACGACACAATAATGTACTCTTAATTCCTCCAACCGTAAGGAGTGCCCAGTGAAGAGGTATGTGGATCCTATGCAGACGCAGGAGCAGATCGATATCGAAACAGGCGTACAATCCGAAACGCCAGGCGAGATCGTGGTCGAAAGGCGGAAGGTAGTTCGAAATCCAGGAGATGCGAAGACAGGCGTACAATCCAAATGAGTAGGCGAGGTACAAGGTGGAGGGGCAAAAGGGAAGTTCAGAAAAGAAGTATCGCAAGCGAGGTACAAACAAGGCGGGGTAGAGCTCTCTAGGAGACGACTCAATACCGAGCAGCGGGAAGCGGGTCTGGATGGTTTAAATAGCGCTGCCTGCCGCACGGTAGAGCGTGTGCCGGTGAATTAACACTGCGGCGGCGCTTGTTATTATCAACCCGCTGCTGGCGCTGGTGAGCTGTTTTGTGGGTTGATCTCTGCTGGCTGGCGGTCGTGACACTAACCCCATATCTGCAGGATGATGTCTGCCTGTCTCTGAAAGTGATCTGATGTGCTGACAGTGATATTTGCAAAGGTCAAATACCCATGATTGTTTTCCCAGGGCATGCATGAGTCACGTCAGCAATGCAAAATAAACGTGTTAATTATGTAAAACATGTTAAAATAAACATGTTATTTTTAGGTGGCTCCACACCTACAAGGGAATAGGAGCTGTTCATGTTTTGCAGGTGACTGCAAATATTGTCGTCATTTCCTTTCTAAAATTTTCCTCTGCATAAAGTACTACCATGGGTTTCATCAGTTTTTCCTCAACAGTTTTGCTCCTGCTCTAGAGTTGTCAGTTGTTGTCTAGAGATTTACTTACTTATTACGGATCTTATCCGAGAACTGGGTGTGTATGTGAAGAGAACCAATTGTGTTTTGAAATCCTCGCAAAATACACACAATCAAGTTTTAAGTCTTCTGCTTTGTAAACTGCAGTAGATGAATTGAGAACACCTGTGTTTCTGAAAGCATGAGAGATGTACATCAAGTATATAGGTAGCTAACAGAAGAGTAAAAATCACTCGTATTTTGATACGGGAGTTTTGCTTTGAAAATCTCCACCCTTTCTTGTATTCAAAGCTTCTAGTATAAATGCTTGATTTACCCTATTGTTTACAAAAATACAAAAAGCCAAAAGGAATATGCTCTGTTTCAGTATCAGGAATCTGACGACACCCCTTTAATAAGGTAGGAAACATTGGGAAATATTTTTTTAAGGAGCCTGCTTCTTCTCTGTGTTCCAGATATCCCTGACAAGGATTATGTGGATGTTCTTCCTTCATGAAACTGTTGTTACGGACACAGAAAAGAGGGATGGTGACAGCCAACACCCTGAGAAAGCCTTGAGAACTGTCACTTAAAAAACTCCAAACTGAAGAAAGTTTTCACAACTTTTTTTTTTAAAAGAGAGGGAACCTGTAATGCCTTCTTCTTTGATGTTTTAGTCCTCAATGTGAAATTCACGGCCTGAATTGTAGCATTCTTAGAGAAATACGTTTGAAAGGAGGAAAATGATTGATAAATGCTGAAATGAACAGATGTGGGAGAATGAATCTCAGACGTTATAAGACTCAATCGACAAAGTACGAACTGTCAGGATAGATTTGTCCCTTGCACTGTTCAGAAGATAGAGGCAATATATTCAGATCACTGACTCCAATAATAGTGAAGAAATACAGTCAGCTGTAAGATAATGCCTAATTAGCTTTAAATAATTCATCTTTGTGGATAAGTTCAGTGTTCATTAACTACTCTCTCATTTGCTTACTACCAAAAACAATAGAGACCGTCAATACAATACAACTCACTTGATAGAGAGCCATGGATCTGCCTAGTTAGTGGAATAAACCTTATGAAACAGAACCTTCATTAGGCACAGCAATCTCCTGAACATGGTAAATACATTGAGTATATAAAAATGTTAAATATATTTAAAAATTTCAAGTAATTTATTTGATAAATACAGCGCAAGTACTGTGGCACAGTGGTCATTATTGCTGGTTTTAGTGCCTGACCTTTGCTGCTCGGAGTCTGTATGTTCTCTCTGTGTTTATGTGGTTCCGACTGGGTGCTCCACTTTCCTCCCACAGTCCGCAAACATACTGGTAGGTTAATGGGCTACTGGGAGAACTGGCCCCAGCGTGAGTGTGTGCGTGTCTACGTGTCTGTCCGCCCTGCGATGGACTGGCGTCCTGTCCAGGGTGTACCCTGCCTTGCGTCTGTTGCTTGCTGGGATAGGCTGTGGCCGCCCCCTGACCCCGTATTGTAAGAAGAGGTTAGAAAATGGATACATACACTTGAAACATGCTCAAACTGAAAATGTTTCTAATTGTTTGTAATCAATAATATATACCTATGATGTGTTTGTCTTGTGCTGTCTATGGTGAGGACAGTATTTTCTTTCTGTGGGACTGTAAAAAAGAGTTGTAAATAAAACTTGTACAAATAGTAAATAAATATGATTAAAGAAATGTAAATCTGCTGTCATTTTTTATTAGTGTATTCTATATTTTATACAGTTCAAACTACTGTATTTGCAATCAGAATTGGCATTATTTTCCACTCTAAATGTTTTGTATAAATAAATACATACTGTAAATATCTAAGTATTTTGTGGTTTGCATATTTGACAATCCTGAAGGTGTGTATTAGACGCTCTTGCCGGCTGTAGGCCTTGTGTCTCTGTGTGGTGATCATGAGTAATGACTCAGACTCAGACTCTTTTTCTAACTTACTTATGTGAAAAAAAAACCCTGTTGTAAAACCCATGCACTGTGTAAGAAATGCAGAACTGAGCTTACCAGTAACTTGAAAAACAGGAAAACAAAGACTGATTACTAGCATGATATAGTGGACAAGGTCCCTTAGTGTCAAAATTAAGATAAACTTTGAACAGATCAAAATAAAAATAGCATGTCATGATCGCGACCTAAGCCCATCTCCTCTGATGTCATGTCTGTTACTACAGAGTGTTTAGAGTTAGGTGTTAAGAATTAGTGTGTGATCTGGCATGCCCATGACTGAAATTTTAAGCACCGCATTAGAAATAGACTACTGATAACCAAGTACATCTGAATTATGAACAAAAAGACAAAATATCATCAAAGGGCTTTTTAAAAAAGACAGTGATTATATTATCTATGACTACAAAAGCTATCTTTTATGGGGACCAAGAGAGTATAATGCAGAAAGCTCTGGTCACTTGTTTTCTTTTAATTGCACAAGCAATATAAACAACATTGTGAAGACTACAGGGAGCTAGTACATACAGTACATCTTCACAGTGTGCTATATAGCATGCATTGCATGCACTATATTTGATATGTAATGCATAGAGGAATATATGTGAATCGATGTATTTGTCAGACTGCGAAATCTGATGCCTTCATGCCCAATGTGAAGGCTATAGGAAGGCATGGGCTCACTTTTCTTCCTCAGATCTGCACTGTAGCCAGATCAACGAATGTGGAAAAACAATTTTTCACTCTCGCGTGCTACAAGGTTTGCCAGCAGACGTAATGGACAAAGGTTTATAGTCCACCTGGTTAAGGGCACTAAGCATACGCCGTGAGGCCTAAAGAGCATTTTTTTGCAAAAAGGGAAGATATATTATAGTTATGGATCAACCACCTCGGCCTCCAGACGTGAATCCTGCTGAGGTGTTATTGCACACAGGAAACCACAGATGCCTGTGGAACTCGAAACTGCATACTCTGAAGAATGACTGGAAATCTGTTGGGAAATGTGCCAGGGGCAGGTTTCAAAATACAGAAAGAGACAGCAAAGTTGCAAGAGCAACATAAGGAAGAGAGGAGGCCATCTGACGCACTCAGGCTGTGTGT
The DNA here is from genome assembly GCF_059453375.1 of Lepisosteus platostomus. Classification (NCBI taxonomy): domain Eukaryota; kingdom Metazoa; phylum Chordata; class Actinopteri; order Semionotiformes; family Lepisosteidae; genus Lepisosteus; species Lepisosteus platostomus. The sequence goes on along the minus strand of NC_142617.1, from coordinate 5,113,748 downwards.
TTGCTGGGAGCTAAGTGACGTGAGGTTCTCATCCAGCTGTTTTTGAAAAAAAAAGCCAGGGTATCAGCTTTCACAACATGGCTGCGTAACTCGTTCCAGACCCCCACAACCCTTTGTGTATAGATGTCCCCTCAAAAAAAAATCTTACTAATGTATAATTACCAAAATAGTTTTCAATTTAATTTTGAAACTTTCTTTTAAATGTCACTTTTGACAAAAGGCAGCTCTAGGTCCAGTGTGCTGGCAAATCCTGTTGGCACAGGGAACTGGAGGCTCTGGGCCCTGACCAAGACTCTGTCAGGATTGCTGGCTCTTGGAGAACTACTGCTGCTGCTCTCTGATCTCACACCCATCCTAAAACAGGGCTGAATGGAGCCCTTGCTGCTCGCTGTGCTGGAGTATGCAGTGCAGGTCCTTCTGCCTGCTACACTGCCACTTTTGTGTCACTCACTGGAAACATGTATCTCCCTTACTTCCTGGATAACTTATACACCAGTGTTTCACTCGGTTGGCTTGGTTTATTCTGAAAAACAAGCAAAAATAGAAGAAATAAAAGGAGAAATATGTTGTAAAATATTGCTACAAATGGGGTGTTATTTAAATGGAGAATATCAGGAGCTGACTGAGCGGTTTAGTCAATCAGTAAAATAATTACACATAACCCCCAACTTGTAAGTGATTTCTCCAGAACTTACCCGTGCAGTTGGTATAGTTAGAGGCATGTGAATTATTTGTTCTCTGGCACTGCTTTTGTGAAAAGAGCAATAAGTCAGGCACACTTGATGAAACAAATGTTTATTAACAATAACAGTTAAAAACTACACTACACACAACAAAATACAAGTTACTCTGTGTACACAGTATATACAGACAAGGCATTGCAGAGGCCTAAAGTTCTAATCACCCTGAAAACCCCAGACCGCTACACAGTATTTGACCGTTAAATATAGCTATACCAAACTAAGAGATACGCTGCCTTCTCTAACTCTGCAAACCTGGATGTCATACAATGAATAGGAGCCTATCTCTCTACTCTAAGAATGCACCCACAGGCAGGAAAGGCTGTCTTTAACTTGAGGTATTATTAACTCAGGAAATCCAACTTCCTAAAAAACACAGAATTTAAAGCTCTCTCTGCAAGGTTTAAATACATAGCTCCAATCACGTTTTGTCTGGATGATCATGAAGTAGGTGCTCCCGAAAAAAGCTTCAAGTTCCAACTCCTCCTGACTTCTCTTTCTCTTGTGGTCTGACTTTCTTTTTTTCCTCTTTTTCTTTCTGTGGTCTTGACGTGATCTCATATGATGTCTTTCTGGGCTGCTGATTGACACTTAATCATTTACCCAGGACTTAATTAACTAAGGTAAACCAAGGTAAACTCTATGATTGCTTTTGATCACAGACTTGGACCCTCTACATCTCAGCAAACATCTTCTCTGCTTTGAAGCTGGAAATATTTATACTGCCAGATATAGAGACACGTTCTAGTCACCTATTACTGTAACAATACAGTTTCATGCCAAATGTTGTTAAAGTACACGTATTGTATAGTGATTGCATCTTGGTATGACATTGATAGAATAAATGAGTGTATGTAACATGACACAATACTTCATGTAGAGTATTGACAAAGAACAATTATAGTACTGTAACATACACTAAAACTAGATAATTGTGTAAGAATAAATGTAAAAGAAAAAGAATACATGTAAAATGCAAAAATAATAAAAAAAAAAATAAAATCCTTTGTACAACATACTTTTAAAAACTGTGGGTATAAAAGGCATGAATATCAATGGTGCCCTATAGTGGTAGTCGAATTGCTTACAATGAGTGTCTGTGTTTCAAATGCTGTAACTAATTTTACACAATATATTTACAACGCATGAAGTAAAGAGCTTGCATATTTATGATGAAAAAGGTACATGAACAATTTGCATTGATTGTGCTGACTACAATTGTTAAAAAGATAAGTAAAAACATTTAGAAAGCATATGTACAGTACAATATATATATATATCATATAATAGTGCGTTTGGGGCTGATTAAATGCCATTCGTGATTTAACGGACATTTGGCAATAACAAACACCCCTTTCCCATTATTAGCTCTTTGTATCAGGGTTTTTCTTGTTTTAACTGTGTAGATTCTTTTGTTGCAACATTAATTAAGCGTTAAGCAATGCTGTGGCTCTGTGCTACATGTTGTGGGAATTCTATTTTTGTCATTATGCAAAAGTCTGTAAGTAAAGAGGATACAGCCCTGCTTTTGATGTGTATAGCTCATGGTATAATTCTTATTGCCTAGCACTTGTTTTTGATGCAGGGAAAGTATTTTTCATTTGCATGTACAGCCATGATAAAAACCACACACCAGAAGAGGCATATATACATGCATATACAGTATACAACCTGTCTTGACCATTGCTTTCGTCAGCCTGAAAGAAGTGGTACAGGAAGTGGGGGGAGCAGAGGGGGGAGGGGGCTGGAGGTCCTGTGATGCAGAGGGAGGCACGTCTGAGGCCTGAGACGTCAGCACTGGTTGTGTGGCTCGGAAACTGAGCCCCACGGGACCGGCAGGAGTGAAGCATGAAACCGCAGCAGAGTGTCTCCACTGGGGGAGGAAGGCACACCATGCCCATGTCATGGAAAAAGGGTGGTTAAGCAGAGGGATGTGCAGGGTCTCAGACAGGAGCATAACAATCTCCAGACACCAGACAAGGGCTAGCGGCTCTGTCACAAGAGCTGCCCATCAAAAGGCCCTGGACCGGTGGCTTCGAGTCGCATGCCGAGCTGCTGGAAGCGAGAAAGAAAAGACTTCATCCCGACTTCCTGCACCAGCCAAAGTGAACACATGGGACTGAGCCGAGAGATGCTTGAGTAATTCTCAGATACTTGAGGGCAATAATGCTGACAAGTGGTAATGACATTGTTGTGTCCTCATCGTCTAGTCTGAAGGTTCATGTGACGTGGCTCTCCATATGAGTAAGGCAGTAGATGTTTTGGAGCTTTCTCTCCATCTGTCAGTAACCTTGAACCTACAAAGACATTTCTTTCTCCTGTCTTTGCTAACCTGTGTAGCTGCTCCTGTCAAGGTGCAAAACTGAGTGTGCAAGCAGGGCAAAGAGCACGTCTCCTGCCTGTGGATGTCTGTTCCCCGGTGCCCAGCCGCGTGGGTGTCCTCAAAATGACAAGCTGGTTGACTTCCATTACCTTCTCTCCTTCTGTCTGGAGCGCTGTGTGATTCTCCCCTAGTGTCCTGGTGCCAAAGCAATCCAGCACCCCAGGATCTCAGTACCCCAGTTTGTTTTGTCTGGCCAGGTAAAGTAATCTATCAGCCTTAATCAATTCACATTTTCCCGTTAAGCAACACTTCAAAACACTTGACAATGTCAAATGAAACTTACAAGGCAAGGTCTGAAATTCTCACATATTCCAAAATTACTTTAAAAAACAAGCACTATTTCCTTGCCCCGATGTAAGGACTTTAATAACATGAAATTGTTTTGCAAAGTGTAGAAATGCAAGAACAAGTGGGTGTAACATATTGCAAAGATAATGTTTCTGAGTGTATCCTTTAAATAGTCCACAAATGTTGTTTTAGTACGTTACCCTTAACCTTAAGGCTTTCAGACTTCTGTTAAATCTTCCATTAGCTCTTTTTTGTCCGAGCTCTTCTCCACTCAAGGGACTTGGGAGTCTGCTCAAGCTGCCCAGCCACGTTGTCAAAGCTAATACTGTCTCTAGCTGCTTTCAAGAAACGGCTGGATGCAATTCTCAGATTAATTTCATACTCAGTTCAAACTAGGAGCCTAGGGCCTTTTTTTGTTTAAACTGAGTAGTTAAATAAGCAATTAATCTAATTATTTTCTTACCCAGATATACGGCATATAGAATTTTACAATTCTATAGGTCTTTTACAGCTATGTGATCAAAACATTCAATTAATTAAAGTTAAAGTTTCATATGAACACCCCAGAGCCTAGTTCGAAGTTTAATTCTGCAGCTAATTGAATAGTTAGACCACCTCTGTAGCTGAGTTAGTTTGAAACTCCTTGATTTGCTGCGAGCACCTTCTTGTTGGTAAGCCTTCCCGTTCTTACCTATGGCTGCCCTCTGGTGGCGACAATCTGCCATTTCACATAATGACAAAGGGGGGTCATTCACCCACTCCAGGCAAAAACCCTGACATCGTACAGCAGAGAGGAAGTAAATTAGTTTTCCACAGCCATTTGTTTCACACATGGTAAGACCAAAACAACAAAAAGAGCCTTGTCAAAAAACCTAACTAGCACACATAAACAGCTTTGTTTTACAATATTGCGATCTTATAACATTACCACCTACTGTAGCTTGAACCTGTCATACTGGTCTCAGACTGGGTTAGCAAGGCTGGGCTTGGTCAGTACAGCACAAAGACGACCTGTAAGGAATAATGTTGCAGCTGTAGGTAGTACTGGTGCACCTGAAGACAAGAATATCCCAGTATGGTGACCGAGCACAGTGGGCTGTGATAGATGCTGTCCTACTTTAATATACTGAGATGTTAAGTCCTGACGGCTTTGTCATTAAATATCTCATGGCATTGTTTGTTGGTGTGTTATTTTAAGGAAATGGCAAACATGCGCTCACAATATATTTTTTCTAAACTATTATAATGGGTTTATCTTGGATAATCCCAGAAAATACGAAGCAGCATTGCCATTAAAACACACTGCTAGCAGCTCTATCGCCCTGCAGCTCACAACTACTGTAGTTGCATACTGAAGCTCAGCAGCTATGAGGCTGGCCACTACCTGGCTGGGAGACCTCCTGAGAAAGCTAAGGTTGCTGCTGGAAAAGGCATGATTAGGGCCAGCAGGGGGTGCCTACCCTGTGTTGTGTTCGGGTCCTAATCCCCCAGTATAGTGACAGGAAACTATACTGTAAAAGAGGCACTGTCCTCTGGATGAGATGTAAGATTGAGGTCCTGAGTCTCTGTGGTCTCCTTAAAAATAAAGTGCTTTGAGTGGAGGGTATATAAGTATAAGGATATTATTATTATTAGAAATATTATTATTTCTAAATAAAGTCTACGTTTGGTTGAATATGTTGATCATTAATTATTTACTTACACTGCCATATCCCGCACATGAACCACAAACCTATAGTCGTTTCCGTAGCAAGATTGTACAGCACACCTTAAGTACAATAGAAATAATTATGGAGTACTTTTGAGACAATGTACTAATACCTAAACAAAATGACAGCCCTTAATGAGCCCAATGACCCATCTAATATTCCTTCCATATCTATGGTCATAACTCCCGGCAGCCAATCCAAAACAGGAAGCAAAGTTTTTACGTCACGCCGTCACACGGAGAACGTCCACGGTAAACAAAAAGTTGGGGGACCCAGAAAAAAAGAGAAAACATATATTTTGACACGGAGGTAAAATAATATTTAAAATGATTTTTTCTGGCTGTAATAATGTAGTTTTATACACAAAATACCGATACATCCGGATATATATAAATACGATATCTGTATGATGGCCGTGGTTCAAAATAGTTTCCCCCCATTCCATTGTGGTGTCTACCGGCTTTTCAAAGTCTAGGCGGGTGCAGTTGTTCGCCAGTGTTAACGGTTGTTGTCGATATGGAATATTGTTTATTTTGATCTGATTAGCGGTCACTTCGAAGTTTTCTTTTTTTGTTTGTTTGTTTGGCGAAGTGCTGCATCAATAAAAACAAGTGAGCTGAGGGAGCAGGTTAGTCCGGAGCACGGTCGCTGGGGTTACAGTAGGACAGTCCCACACAACCTCTCAGGACGTACACACGCATGTCGGGAGTCCGGACTAGACAATGGGACAGCATGATCCCAGTCGTCCCTCCTTTCTCTGCCTCGGCCTAATTTTGACCCACGGGCACGAGTGGGTGACGTTGTCACACTGCTGGAGATCTGTGGTCGTCGGGTCAAACGACTGCTGGGGTGTAACGTCCCCTGTCATATCCCACTTCAGTCTGTTCCTCCGAATCGTTTCGTCTGAGAATCGTCTCTCATTTTAAGTTATTTAAAAAAAACCAAACATTTAAAGGTTATTGAGCTGCCTCTAGACAAGCAGAAAAAAAATCCTGATTGATTGTCATTAGGGGATTTCTGAACACTGCGTATCGAATGTTACAGGATGGATCCGACGACGAGTTTGAAGTCCTTGCTTCTGGCCATCAATCAATTCAAGAACAACAAGTCTGCCCCCAACGCTACACAGCTGCAGAGACAAATAGACGTAAGTTAATGTGATCTCCTGTCACAGCCTGAGGAACAGGCGAGTGAGCCTTCTCGGTATAAAGTTTCATGTGATGTATATTTATGCCCAAAGATACATTTGCACTGTAGATGTTGCGTTAATTGTGTCTTCTTTAACAACCCTGTCCAGCACCGTCATGCCAATAAAGCCCTGAACTGAATGGTTTGAAGTAGTAGCCTGTTTTTGTGGACACCTCTTTCACCCGCCTTCTTAATCTGGCTAGTGCATCTAATAGCACACATTCTCCAGCGAGGTTTCCTGTTGAAAGCATCATAACGTGGGTGCCAGGTTCACCATTAAGAACAAACTGGAGCGTGACAGAAGGGCGACTCTACTGTATATCGCTCCGCTGGTTCACTCAGCGGGCCACAGTGCAACAGAATCGGGCACTTTAGATAGTCATAAGGGGTTACAGGCGCATGTAAGTGTGAATTAACGCAGTTGCCTACTTAAGAGCTCAGGTGGGATTGGGGAAAAAGGCTGCTGCCCAGGAGGAACACAGCTCCAGAGCATTTTGGATGTGGAGCCCTCTGTGCTGTGTATTTATGGTGTTTGTTTCCGTGCAGGATGTCTCGGGGCTGAAGTGCCCGCGGCTGTTTGCCTCCACCCAGGTGCTGCCCAGCGAGTGCCTGAGTGGTCTGGTGGAGCTGGCGGGAGACCCCAACACCAGCACGGCCCTGGCAGGGAAAATCGTGGCCTTCCTGTCTCAGCTAGGTAGAGAGCAGTGCAGCGCGGCGTCCCCTCTGCTGCTGCTGTTTCAGTGATCCCCTCTTGCTCTCTCAACCTGTGCCGTGTCTGACGGGTATCTAGCGACGCGTACCACAGAGAGGAGGCCGTTCAGGCGCTCGAGCACGGAGCTGCTGAACGACACTGCTCGTTTTCTCGAGATGTTCTGGCAATGTGTCGGAACACCTCATATTAATTGTTTTCTGTTGATTCTGGTCTGTGATGGGGTGTGGAGATTGTGTGGTTGCTTTAAAGCTAATATGTGGGGGTTTGGAGAAGACCCCTATTGGACATCTCTAAAAGTGAAATTGCAGGTCAGTGGTCACCATTAATTTGCATGGACATAGTAATGGGCTTGCATAGGTTTTTCTGAGGGAGTAATATAGGAGGATCAACCGTGTATCTCTTGCTTCCTAAGATGCAGTGAAAGCAAAACCTTTAATTATTGTAAACACGTCTAACTGAAGGATCCATTGAGAAGTGAAATGTAACGATTCCATTTTTTTAGCTTCAGATGATGAGGCTAGAGAAGCTCTGCACAGCAGCTACAATCTCGCCAGCACCCTGGCATCGGTTCTTCACTGCAACAGTGCTTCCCCTAGAGAGCCCATCGTGCTGCAGGTACTTCTCTTCTTCCTTTGGTCTTGTGCTTTGTGACCCTGCAATCTGACTTAACCTTTGGTTTCTCTCGTCTTCCACAGTGCATACACATCTTGCAGAGGATCACGTACGGCGTGAAAATGTTCCACTCTACTGCGTACATGGATGAGCTCATAGGGTTTTTAATGCACCACATGTAAGTTGTCCTTTAGTGGAGGGGAGGGCCAAGTTGAGAACCGGAGAGGTCCTGTGATGCTTTGGAGGAACGTACAGAAACCAAGTGCAACCAGTGTCATATATGATTTCTAATGCTCTTTGTTGGGGAATTTGAGTTGCTTCTCAAGGTTTTGTCATTCTCTGTTTTTCTTTTTTACTTTTTAAAACAACAGCCAGTGCCCTAACGATGACTTGACCATGCCGTGTCTCGGTCTCATGGCGAACCTCTGCCGCTACAACCTGAGTATTCAGGCTCACATCAAGTCGGCGGTAAGAAATCTGACTTTTTGTTGTATTTGGCTTTGCATTACCGGCGATCAAAGACAATGTAAATTCCAACATGGAGGACTCAAAAGTACTTGGAGACTTAGAAGATCAGCTTACAGATCAGACAGGCCTGATAACTTGAAGAATGACAGACTAATGTAACCTGCTTGTGAGAAGAATATGAAAAAAGTCATTCTTGTGCAGGAACATCTGATGAAGGCTGCTTTTGTACCTCTGGGCAAGGAAATTTGTTCCAGATTGTTCCAAGGGGCTGTCTAAATGGGCCTACTGCTCGCCTTTGTAAATGGCAGATAAATTACAATTTGTTCGAATTGACTGAAATGGTAAAGGTATAGGACATTCTTATGAGAAAGAAGCTGGTTTAATATGATTTTGTGTTGTGTTCAGTCATAGCTATTTTTATGTTGTTACCAAAATATTTTTTTTACACATTTATTTATGAAAGAATAGACTTAAAGTCATCGGCCTCATGGTATTAATGGAATTTCTGTAACTGGAATACTTGTTCTTATGCTACTTGTGTACCACTTACATGCTGTTAGACAGTTTGGGAAGTTTAAAAAGCGTTAAAGGTTATTTTATGTGTCTTTCTAGAGTAACTTGAAAGCTTTCTATCGGACACTCATAAGCTTTTTGGCTCACAACAGCTTGACTGTTGTTGTGTTTGCGCTGTCCATACTGACAAGCTTGACCCTAAATGAGGAGGTTGGTGAGAAGGTAGGTGCTTTTCTTTACCTTCCCCCCCAACATCACCACCTGCAATCTAGGCACACACTTTTCCACTGCTTTCTGCTTGTGTATCATGGCTTTATTACACTTAGTTTTCTTTGTAAATTGGTGTTTAATAGTGTGACTGATGGTGTTTCAGTAAATATTTTGAGTTTGGATTTTTAAAAAATCTTTTGTACATGAAAATAATGGTTTTCGAGGCTGTTTTGAGTCAGTACAGAAGTATGTTATTTACTTTTGTTCACAGCTCTTCCATGCCAAGAATATTCACCAGACCTTTCAGTTAATTTTTAACATTATTGTAAATGGTGATGGAACTCTCACAAGGAAGTACGCAGTGGATCTGCTGGTTGACCTCCTGCGAAATCCCAAGATTGCAGGTTACCTGTCCAGGTGAGCACTGAAATCGTTCAGAGGAAACCCAGCGTGTGAAAGGCCAGCAGTGCAGGAGCTCAAGCCTTCCTGGTATTGCTGTATGCCCTTGGTTCACACTGCTGCATTGTTTTCACCAAACAGCCTTTCGTTGAAAGATGCAGGTTCCCGCAGTACATGTTTAACAGAACTGGATGATACTCATCATAATAAAACAGCATTTTTATTAAGTCATTTGTTAAAACTTCTTCAGGAGACTTCTTATTTAGATGTTTTGCCTCAGTGCAGTGCATTATGGATGGAACTAAAAGCATAGTCGTTACATTTGCATGAAAAAGACAAGTCTGAAAAGTAGAAGTGTGTTGGTGGTGAAGCTTGCGGATCTCTGATTTTTTTTGTCCCTGCTCTAGATACGAGCACTTTGTGCTGTGTCTCACCCAAGTATTGGGCCTGTTGCACGGCAAGGATCCGGACTCCACAGCCAAGGTGAGCTGCCAGCGGTGACGAACAGGCCTTTAGGCATCCCGTCTTATCACAGTGTTGTTGCATTCTCTGAAAATCTCAGTTTATGGAAACAATAGTGAAACTATATTTAGTCCTTACTAGGTGCTCATGTAAATGTAAATATTGTGTGCTTATTGGGTATCATTATAAGAAAGCCCATGGAAGTGGGAGAGGATTTGTCATACTTTGTATAATTGTAATCTCCACTTCTAAGAGGATTCCAGAATGAAGAGGGTTATAAATATTCACACGAGGCATCCCTGTGAATTTTCCTGTTTTGCATTTACATTTCAAAAGCCTTTTAGAACTTTTTCTTTGACTCTTTCCTCCACCTATTCTGCTGTTTCCTCGGCAGGTCCTGGAGTTGCTGGTTTCCCTGTGCTCCGTGTCCAGCCTGCGCAGGATCCTGTGCCAGACGGTGTTCCGGCCCTCCGGAGCGCAGTCTAAGTGCAGCTTGAGGAAGGACAGCCACAGCCGAGCCCCCGAGCCAGCGGTCGCTCTGGTCCACTGGGCCAGCCTGCCGCTTGAGGGACCAGAGAGTTGCTCCCTGCAGGCCCTGCAGCTACTCTCAGAGCTTTTTGAGGTTTGTAATGCAGAGCAGGTCTTTCAGGAACAGCTGGGACATTCTCACAACATATTGGAGATACACGGGACATGGCAAAATGAGTCACGGCAAACTGTGTTGTCAATTTAATCACTACACTGCCCCCAAGTTATCCTGCTGTGAAAATGGACAATCTGGATGTGACTCATTAGAAATTAAAATACTGTTTTTGCATGTTTGGTTTTCTGCTCATTTTCAGGAAGTGATTGACTCAGGCCTTTCCAGCACAGTCCAGCCTTTTGTAGATCTCTTGCTGCCTGTGCTGCTCAGTCTGCTGCAGACCCCTGAGCAGTTGCTCTCTGAACAGTTGGCCAAAAGAAACTGTGCCCGGACTGCCAGGGCCGTTGACGTGTTGCTTGATATCCTTTAAGAGTTTCCAGTTTCTGACTCCAGAGTCATAAGATTCTGTATTAGTTTAGCTTAGTAATGGCATTATTGTTAGTCCGTTGCTTAACTAAATAAATATCTTGTAGCAACAGTGTTTTGCCATACTGCTTGAGTGATCTGTTGTTAACACTAAGCCAGTACTAGCTGGTGACAAGCAATGCATTATTAGTGTGATTAGTGTAAGCCTGCATCTCTTGTTTTCAAGAAAACAGTCATTGCATATAAACTGGGTATTGATTAGTGTGTCGTCATTACCTTTGACGTTGTTTGTTTTTTTCTATTTTTAAATCTCTAAATGTAGTCTTTTGTAATGTACCGCTATGAATAATGAAATTTCTATCAGTTTCCTTAACTGTGCAACTCCTGTGTGGAGAGGAGTCACTGAAGCTCTTTGTTTCTCAGAGGCTAACAGAAAACGTGTGTGTGTCTCAGATAGAGTACCTCTTCTCCAGCAGCAGGATAGATACTGGCTTTGACTGTCCTGTGGCAGAGTCTGATCTCAGGTGAGCCTGTAACATCGTTTGGACTAGCAGTGCATCTCGACTCTCCTAAAAAAGCCGAGGTCTGAATTCTTTGTGACCAAACTGCTGATGTTATACGCTGACAATGGAAGGTGTAACAGTGCAAATTGAGACCATTGGCTGTTATTGATGTCAATAAACAACCTGCTTCCAGTGACTGACTTCACTGCCATTCACTGCTTCACTCTCGTTTTCCCTGCATAATGTATGACAATTAAATTGGGCATTGAGAAAATCAGGGTGACAGTATGACAGGCAAATAGTTGTATACTAAATTAAAATAGGTATTCAACAAAACTAAAACGAAACAAAATTGGTTTAATGCCTGCTTTGACTGAAATCTCTAAATTAATGTATAAGCAAGAGCAGCAAGTTTTAGATTTTCCTGTAAACAATTTTTAAATCTTCCACCTTAAAATGTAACTGTTATTATTGTTAACTGAAATATGGAGTCTGAATGCCTCTCCTTATTTAAACTTAAAAGCCGGGCTGGAGCTGAAGTTGTGCTCAAGGTGCTGGACCTGATGAGCCGGGTCAGACAGCTGGTGCGGGACATGGAGACCAGTTTCTTCAGAATCCTGCAGGTACAGGAGCCTGTCGCCATCATAAAAGGTTTACAGAGAGAAGTTAGCGCTCCCAGATGTCACTGTGCTGTGCGCTGACTCGGAAAGATATAATTTGTTTCCCTTTCTCTCCAGGACCAGCGTCTCATTACGCCACTATCCTTGGCCCTGACCTCCGATCACAGGGAGCAGGTGCAGACTGCGCTCAAGATCCTGTTTGAGGCAGCCCCTCTGCCAGACTTCCCTGTGATAGTGTAAGAGAGAGAGATGCTTATCCCTTACAGCCCTGGCTGGCATTAAAGGAACTTTGGTTACATGATCCAACCACATTGGATATGTGGTTCTGTTATATCTGTTATCCACCTTAATTGTTTGATTAGCCTGGTCAGTTCTCTGTGCTCCACAGGCTTGGTGAAAGTATAGCTGCGAACAATGCATACCGTCAGAGGGAGGCAGAGTACTCCAATAGAAGGAACCTGGCGCAGGACCAGCACCCCCTGCTGGCGAAGCCCTGTTCTTCACCAAGCAGCAGCCCATCTCAGCAGAGCATTCAGAGCCTCATTGAGAAACTGCAGACTGGGATGGAGGTCCGTGTCCATTTAGAGTGTTAGCGATTTTTCTCTTTCTCATTATCCCAAGGGTTTTCCTCACTCAATACTGCATTTCCTCCTGTGCAGCACATTTGCAGAAAAATAATATAGTCCACAGTATTTACACACATTAAGGTATTTCTCAACCTCTGTTGTTATTTAGTTTTTAAATGAACAGATCATGTGTAAGACATCATGTGACCAGGCATGTTATTCAGCTCTCTGAGAGAATGGAATGGTGAAAGTTTCGCAAAATTATGCAAATTGTTGCTTTTAAAGAGACTATTCGAAAATACTCTTTGAAATGTGGAAATGTTTTTTCTGTAGAGCCGTGTTTAATTCTCCATACTGAAGGTTATGTCCAACAAACAGAGGATTTTAAATCCTTTTTAATTCAGCAGCTGTGGGGCCAGACAGCTGCTTTATCTTATCCAGGCTAACAAGGGGATATCAGAGCTGAGTCCCTGAAAGGCCCACACAAGCATTTCAAGGCTATCCTGGTACTGCTGCCTAATCTTTCTGAAACACCAAAACAGCCTGGTGGCTTTGATATTCATTTGAAGTTTTCTTTTAGTTTAGAGAGCAAATCAAAGATGTAAGGATTTCAGACATAATGGATGTTTACGAACAGAAGATTTCTGCCCTCGCGGTATGTGTTTTGACTCATTTTTTTACCATATTTGTCATGTTTCCTGACCAAATGTGTTTGTTTTGTGTTGAATGTGTTTTAGTGAAAAATAATACATAGAATGATATTCATTTATAAAAGTTTGTTTTGAATGAAGTTATTTTGCAGAAAGTTAACTTTGTTCCTTTAATCCTTTATAGCGGTTTCTACATCAAGAAATTGTATCTCTTGTTCCAGCTACTGGGGAAGACCTGTTATAAAAATGTTTTTGAATTCAAGGCAGTCTTGTTCTGCTGTGGAAGTTTTCCACGCTAGGTACTGATGCTCACATGGTCTTTGCTTTTGGGTGATGTTTCCTGCTGGGAGTAGTCAAAGGAGAGCCGTCTGCAGGATCTGCTGGAGGCGAAAGCGCTGGCCCTGGCCCAGGCGGATCGCCTGATCGCGCAGTACCGCTGCCAGCGCGCGCAGGCCGAGGCCGAGGTGAGTCTGACGCCGGATGCGACGTCCTGCACGGGGAAAAACCGTCCGGGATCCAGCCCGTCCCGCGCGTGAGGGAGTAAGTGCCATGCCGCGTGCCGGCGGCGGGCCCTGGCTTCACCCCCCTCGCCACCTGCGCCCTCTCCCGCAGGCTCGGAAGCTGGCGTCGCTGCTGAAGGAGGCAGAGCGCAGGAAGGAGGAGCTGGAGGCGGTGCTGGGCAGCCAGACGCAGGAGGCCCGGCGGGCTGAGGCCGACATCCAGCAGCTGCTGCAGCACAACGCCAAGCTGCAGGCCGTGGCTGAGGAGCACCAGGCCCTGAGGGGCTCCTACAGCGACGTGGTGCAGAGGTACACTTCCTCAGCCGCACTGAGCGGCACAGGGATCATGAATAACTGGTTAATTTATGAACATAGATGTGTGTTTATATGTATGATTCTAGTGCAGTTATACCATCAAAACAAAGGCTTATGTTCATCTGCAGTTCCACATTTTACTTGGATAATTTGTCTGAACCAAGAGCAGGTGAAGCCTTTCCTATTAACAGGCCAAGATCCTATTAATTGATGACTGCTGGTTTATGATGCAGCTATTGCAACTTAGTGCTGTACAGTACATAGAGTCAAATGACCAGTTGTTTTAGGTTTGGATAGGATAAGATTTCTCATAAGAATAACAAGGGTTTCACGCATCTACTTCCTTTTTAGATTAGGATGGTCTCTCAGTATAATCAATGAATAAATGTACAGATACTGTGAACCATCGTAAGGCCCTTCTTGTTCAGAGCACACCACTACTGCTGATGGGTTGTTGCTGAGATTAAAAAAACGTTAAGAATGTTATCTATCTTTTATTGAAATAAGATATACTGAGTGGACTTCAGAGTGTTTCATTCAGTTCTGCTTTAGGCTAATAAGTGGAAATGCTTTTTTTGCTTTAAAAACAGCTTTTATGTGACAACATGCCATGCAAATTCTTATTGTTTTAGGTTTAACGAGTGTGATAAGATGCTGAAAGATCTGCAAGCCGCTCATAATTCACTAAACAAACAATTTGAGGCGCTGAAGAAGCAGAATGAGAATCTGAGGCAGCAGCAGGACAAGTAGGTTCTCCCAGTTCGGTTACACTGGAGTTTGTGTGGCTTGATCTCATCAGTGCTTGACAGCTTTACTCCAGTGCAGACTCTTCTTTGTCTGTTTATTGTAAGCTGTTTATTACTGTATCCACCCAATCAAAACCCATCTTCCTAGATAATGCACACTGAACACTATTCGCCTATGTTGTCATAAGTTAACAGAAGCGTTTATTCTGCAGCATTTTGCCTTAAGTGTTTTATATTCTTAAGTTTTTGTATTTTTTATACTACGGTGACCACAGTCATACACTTTCAGTGCTTTTAGCTGTATATTGTAACATTCTGTTTTCTTGTTATGTTTCCACACCCTGTGTACAGAATGAAAATGTCAGACTTAGTCTTTTTCATTAATGGGTTTGTAAGCACATTGTTTTCATCTTATGTCTGTAGTTTGTTTCTGTTACCGGCATTTAACACTCTGCCCTTGCCTACATGAAATCTTAATTGCCAGGTGTTTTCCCAATCTTGAATTTTTGTAATTCCTTTTACTTCCTTTCTTTGCTTTTCAGAGTACTGGCAGAGCTTGCAGAAAAAGGAGATGAGCTCAAAGAGCTCAGTAGCAATGTTGAAGAAAAAGAAAAGAAAATATCTGGTGAGAGTTTATTTTTTGTGTGGGGTTCGAATCTAAACTTCCAACAGCTGTGTTGAGAGTCCTGTAAATGGTATCAATTAAGTTTGCCATTACATTTCATGATAATATGAGTATGACAGCATAGCAGAACTACATGATAATTTTTAATGTGGCTTATTTAATTTTACTAAATGATTTATTTGGCTAACAATTTTATCTAAAATTACTTATATTTATACCCATTGTAGGTATTTTATTGGTGCATAATAAGTATTTTACCTTGCTACGTGTTTTGCTGGAGCAATTCAGGTGAAGTACCTTGCTCAAGGGTACATCAGCAGTGTTTCACACGCGATTTGAACCCACAACCTTACAGCTACAAGTCCATATCTCTGACTAATGTTCCACACTGCTGCCCTGCTTAAGCTTCAAGAATTAAACTGAATAGAATAGAAATCTTTGAGTCCTAGTCCCCTCTTCAGCAGACCCAGTCACACTGCACAGTGGAGCTGTTTACTTTGGGTACCTTTTTAGGAGAACATTTATGTCCTTCTAAACCTCAATCCTTTTTTAGGTCTGCTGCAAACCATACAAGCTCTAGAAGAAAAAGCAAAACAGAGGGAGAAGGAAAAAGAAGACATGGAGGAAACGATTGAAATCCTGAGGAAAGAGTTGCATAAAACAGAGCTGGCAAGGAAGGAGCTCAGCATCAAGGTAGGCCACAAGCAGAAGTCAGCCCTTAAACTGCACAAGTATGTTTATGGCCTGTTATGGTGATTAAGAATGATCCTTGTATTATTATTCATTTGATTAGAGCCTTTATGTAGTAGACTTTTAATGAGCTAATACCACGTCCATTAGTTTATATTGTGCCAAAAACTATATAGAACAGGTGCTGACTGCAGGAGATACCAATGCAGAATGAACAGATGCATTTTGAAGAAATGAGAGAAGCAGCATTTCTGCAGTTAATGGGTAGTTATTTCCACACCAGGGAAAGGCAAAGTTGAGGAACTGAGAGTTGAGGTAATGGTGTAGCAGGGGAGGATCGAAGAAGGCAGGAGAGAAAATCGTAGGGATAGATGATCCTGGTAATAAGAGCTTGGAGCAATGAAGAGGACAGCAAGGCAGATGAAAAACACACACCTGGTAGCCAGCAAGGGTGAAAAGCCATCGGAGAGCTTGAGGCAGTGGATTCTCGTGTATGAAGCAAGACAGGAGCAAGAAGATCGGGATGCGAGCAAAAACAAAATGCGAGAGAAAAAGGAAATGTAACGGAGAGGAAATCGCAATCAAAGTAGTATGAGAAGCAGTGGGTGTGGATTGTGAGAGGGAGATCGTGGTATTGATCTTGAAGAGAGGAGAGAGGATGAGATGAAATGGCCTGTCAGTTAAATAGCTGGGAATGGCACAGTGCCTCTCTATCTGAATGAAGCACTCTGAGCCCTCTGCGTTCTCAGGCTTTGGACTTTCCCAATTGTTTTTACAGGCATCTTCCCTGGAACTTCAGAAGTCTCAGCTGGAGATACGCCTGCAGAAGAAGGAGGAGGAGCTGAACAAGCACTCTCACATGATTGCAATGATCCACAGCCTGAGCAGCGGCAAGCTCAAGGCCGACTCGGTCAGCCTCAGCCTGTAGGGCCCCGTGAGAGAGCGCTGTCTGGACCCTCACGCACTGTTACACTGGCGCTGAGAGCAGCTGCTTCAGTGGCCCCCAGCCTGGCTTCTTCTCGTGTCCTGGAACACTGCCTTTCTAGCTAAGACAGTATACTGGAACGAAGAAGCAACATTTTCAACTGTTTTTTTCCATGAACAGCAGGATTTTTAATAAAAATCAAGATATAAAACATAGCAAGGAGAAGCAGCTCATTCTAAAGTGTTTCTCTTCAGCCTGTCGACTTTCGTCCTTTTTTAAATTTAAATTATGATTTAAGTGGGGAAAAAAAATGTCTGGTATTATACATATCCTTAAACTATTTAATAATATTTTAGATCTTTTTCCATTATTTTGCATTGGTGTTTGTCCTATTCTCTCGAAATAATAACTTTTCTATGAACTGATATATATATTTATGAAATATTCTCTTTTCAGTTTTAGTCTTGCAGTGTATCTTTTTCATCTTGTTTAATAAAATGTTTGCTTCCAGAAAGCTTACACTGCAGCATCAGCAACATGTCAGATGAAATTCCTCTTGATAACCGATAGCTCTGAAAAATACTGAGAAACGTTACAAGGCCTGCTAGTGGTAATGATGAAATATATTAGACAAAAATAAGGCATTTGTAACTAGTGACTTGTACAGAAACAAGGGGAATTTCAAATTAGAGTTAGTTTGCAAAGGCTTAGTTTAAATGACAGTGGATTTAATCCTCTGAGGCTCTAGTGTGTTTATGTAACAGAGTTGGTTTATGTCACTGCACTTCCTAAATCTGTTCTACCTTATGGATTTTGTCAGCAAGATGGTACAGACCGCATTAGCATTAACTATGGGTACTTTTGGTTGCTTAGTGTCACAGTTTCAAGGAGAACAGTGTTCAAAAACTGGCATCCTTTTGATCACAGCATACCATGAGTAAGGAAAAGTAAAGCCAGACTTGCATTCATCCCAGTCCTTGCTTCAATGGACACCTACAGTTACCCAATTACCAGCTCATCCAAACCAGCTTGTGCCTATGGTTGTATATGAATTTAGTGGGAATGAATTTTGGATAAACTCATTATAGAGGTGATTCTGGTTGTACTCCTTACCAGATCCCTTTTATTATTTTTACGTGTTAGTTTATTGTTCTAGTTTTTTTGCATTTTAAGATTGTGCCTGAATGTGAAACCCTTTTGTTATGAATTGTAGAGGTAGTGTACTCTGACAGGATCACCCCAGGGTGCAGAATGACTGGACCCTAGAGGCAGGAGGCTGGTTTGTTTTCTATCGGTCAGACCTTGGGTTGTCCTCTCAAGGTTATTATTGTACGGTTGTGTTAAATGGTGCTATTGCTATGGCATTTGGACTTGGGCCAGTATCCTCTCCCACTCCTTTTTTCAAGGACCCCCATGAGATGTGAGCAAAGACTTTCGTGGGGGAAAAGCTTTTTAACACTGATATGCAGTATTTGACTACAGCTGCTGCTGTATTTGACTTAAACTGGGGTTCTGAAATTTCTGTCTGAACTGCGTAAGACAACATTTTAGGTTAGTAGCTTTATTTTCATTAAGCTAAAATATGCAAAAACTGTACAGCAAATATCTTGTATACATGAACAGAAATATTTTTACAAGAATAAGTGTTTCACTCTTTAGTCCAGTGTACTAGAATTTACATTAGTACTTGCATTCAAGAGTTGGGTGTCAATACATTGGTACTGTGTCTCCTCTTTTCTGTGCCATTCGTCTCGCTCAAAGACTATATCAAGAGCCTGTCCGTCTCTAATCTGATCATCCCTCTGCATATCTCTGTCATTAAGCTCGCCTGTGCAGTCTTAGTAAAAATTAGCTCAGGGAATTAACACTGTCTGGCTACAGTGAAAGAAAGGGCTGCATTTTAATATTGCTTTAGTCTCTGCCTGTTGGATTAAGATGCCAGGGACACTCGTGTTAACCTTGTTGTCTGATGCCTCATGCCTTTCGATGTCTGAATGCCTTGCTAATTCACGGTAATGACATGGTGGATGAACTTGATGATGTCCAGCGTGCATCCATGATTCTATCCGAATTTTCCTGGAGCCTAACCAAGCTGTTTGAATACATTTTGGTTGATAATGAAGGTGTCTGACCCTGGTTGGCATCGCATGTTGCTCTTGGCACCTTGTTAGATAGCCCAGGGTGCTGGCCAAAGGCTGCTGACCGGGCTTATTCTGTTGTTCCTTGCAGATTAGGCCGTGGCGTGAGGTTTGCTGGCCTATTCAAACAACTGTGCTGTGAAAACTAAATCAGGGGTTTGCAATCCTTGTCTTGGAGTTTCACAGCCTGCTTTAGTTGTACCTAATTAGCCTCAAATAATTGATCACTTCATAGACCCAATAATATGTTTAATTTAAACTCTAATCGTTTTCCCTTCCTAAACATTCAGGAGCTCGCCTTTTAAACTGTTAAGTTTCTTAAGTAACTTCAGATCTCCAACCTTTGTGTTGGAAAAAACAAAGTGCAAAGGTTCCAGTCAAACGTCGTGTTGGTAAAATTAAGGGTTTAGTGAGGTAACGAGCTGAGCTCCAATGAAAACCAGCAACCAGGTGACTTGTGTGGGTCACCCAGAAACCTCTGCTATAAAGCCATGGAGGCACAAGTACAACTTGACCCAAGACATTGTGTGTAATATGTACTGTGCATTAAGATACATTTATACCTAGTTGTGTGTATGCCTTCAGAAAAATAAAATACAGATTTCACATATTAAAAGGCTTTTGGTATCATTTTGATAAATTGATCATTCAAGACTGATGCGCTCGAGTGATTCTGCTGTGTAAGCATGAGATTACAGTATTTTAGTAATTAAGAAGAGAGCGGACTGGGCACAGGCGATGAGATGATTGAATCTGTCGAATGTCACTCCTGGTGAAAATCAAGGAAGAAAAAAACGGAAAGAAATCAATATGTCCCTGGTAACAAGAGAACAACGCCTTTATGCTCCCGAAATGCTGAAAGCTGGACTGCGTCACCTCAGGTGGAGTCACCTGCGGTGGACAAGTCCCCTTTAGTGCGGGTCTGTGAAGACTGACTTGAGGGAGGTCAGCGAGTGTGGCGTAGCACCGGGTGTGAAACGATACCCTGGGTGTTACACACAACACGCCATGGAAGGGGAGGACCAAGTGTGAGGTTCTTGGCCAGAGGGCCTGGTGGCCACCGACTCCAGTAGTGGCCACAAACCTGACTGCCCTGTGGCTTTCACAGCAGACCTCTTGTTGATTGACATGGATGACAGCTGTCCAGCAGGACTGTAAAGAATTTACCTTGGCCATGTGTGTTTAATGGAATGTTAACTTAATGAATTTGCGGCAGTTGTAAGTGATCAGCCTCTTTTGAAGATGAAGTAGAAAAGCCACTGATCTGTGTGAAGAAGTATCCCATGTATTTTTGATCCTGATCTGGACGAGAGAAGAAAACTCAACAGGACAGAGGCCTCTTGACGAGAGCTTGGGAAGGCATATAAGCCTGTGCCGTTTAAAGGCACAAATCTGAGGCTGACCAGTTGTTTGGGAAATAAAATAGCATGAGATTAAGACGAGATTGTGAATGTAGGCCTTGTTGTTGTTGGAGTAAGACCTGTATTAAGTGACTTATGCTTTGTGAAAGAGTTATATCCCATTTCCCTCCTCTTGGCCTGCGCGTGTGTTTTCTTTTTGTCTATTTTTTGACCAGAGGACAGTTATAGAAGCTGTGTGAAATTCCATTTATTCTGTTGTCTGCCTTGGGAGTTTATAAAAGCAGGCGTTCTTCAGAATTGCCGTAAGTCCTTCTGTGCTTGCACTGTTCCAGGGTAAGTACAGAGCTGCACAGCAATTCTTCAGCATGGGTTTTCTTCTTTTGGGGCCGGCAGAGGCAACACCTGAGCATGGAAGAGCTTTAAGAGCTTTAGATTGATCAGAATCGTGTGTTGTGTGTTGTGTGGTGTAGGGAATTTACCGCTTTTGAATGTGGCAAACACCGAAGGGGCTTTGTTTTCTCATTTTTGTGTCAGAAAAACACCAAAGGCAGTAATTCTGCAAACAAACCCATGTCTTGGTCTTAGATGTCCTGACTGGAAAGGGGTGAGACGTAACTCTCTCTCTCTCTCAGCTCTGGTGTGTAAATTCTCTTTCCTACTAGTGAAGCGCTCCGCTGTGTCTTCTGTCCCTGCAGGACCCGGGTTCGCCTCTGTCGTCCCTCACCGCCGGCCGTCACCATGAGCACCGACGTGCCTCAGCTCGGAGAGGCGGCTCCCTTCCTGCGCAGGAGCGCCGGGGAGCTCGCAGGGATGCAGATGCTGCCGTCTGACGGTTCGGTGTCTTTGCTTTCTTCCCTCTGTCAGCTTGCCGAAACCAGCCCCAGACGTTTCCAAGTAGAAGCAAATCCAAGGAGAGCCGAGCAAAGCTTGAAACTGTGTTTTTAATGAAATGGTCTATGCAAGCTAAAACCCGGGAATAATTGTACATGTGGGCGTTATTTTAAATAGCTGTTTAACACAAGCAATTCAAAATGTTGCTACTGAAATTGAAGCATGTGAGGTTTTAAAGAGGTCCGTTATGTAAGTGAATATCAGTGCCGTTCGGCATGTCTTACTGTTTTGATGGAAGAGTGCTCCTCAGTGTATCTTTGTGCAGAAAGAATACAGCAGTTTAACATCTCGGGCTCCCTTGGTGTGTGCTGGGACTCGCTTCCTTCCTGCCTCACTCATGTCTGCTGTCACGCTTCCTCTCCAGGTAAGAAGAGGTGCTGGATTCCTGACGACAGGGAGGTGTATATCGAAGCCGAAATCAAGGAGACCCTTGGAGACAAAGTAGCTGTGGAGGCTGCTGACGGCAGGGTAGGAACAGTCCTCCATTTTGCACAGGGGAAAGGAGAGAGTCTGCTCCAGATAAGACTAAAAATGACATGCATAAAAATGAACCTAATCTCAGTATGAACATTTTATGTAGACGTCAATAGCCATTTAAATTTCATGCTGGCAACAATAGGCTGATTGTCAAGCTAGAATGAAACTTTCACTGTACGAAACCCACCTTTATACAGTAGGACTATGGCTCACATTAAATAAATACTTTCACCTATTCCCGTCAGGCATAAATCCCAAACTCTTTGTTATTTAAATCGAATTTGCTCAATGCTCTCTTGCAAATATTGTAATTGGATTGGAATCAGCCGTTTGAATTACAAACTGAAGTGAAACTGCCGTGCTGGGGCTTGTGGTGACTGCCTTGATGTCTAAGAAATATCTGGAGCCACTGTGGCCTTCAGCTGGTTGGTCAATTGAGCTGTTGTGTTGACCTGTCCTGACCTCTCCTTTTCAGACCCTGCTGGTGAAGGAGGGAGATGTCCAACAGATGAACCCGCCCAAGTTTGATATGATGGAGGACATGGCCATGCTGACACACCTGAATGAGGCCTCTGTGTTGCATAACCTGCGTCGCCGCTATGCCAACTGGATGATCTATGTAAGAGCCAGACTGACATGGCCTTACATCAGCACTAGCTGAACACCCGGGACCCAGCAGGCACTTTTAGAGAGAAGAGGCAGCAGCAGCATGGTCACACTTCAGATTGCTGTGCAAATTAACATGACACAGAAGACACTCTCTTTAAGAGTGTAAGAAAGGTTTCTTACATGGGAGCAGACCATTTGACCAGTCCCTGGGTTGTTGGTTGGTTTCTATGAGACAAAAAGTTGAGTACTTAAAAGAAATAGAGTTGAGTTGAGAAGTTGAGTTCCTGAAAGAAGTTGGCCTGTCAGAGTAGGATATTTCTTCAAAACCAGGAATCATGCTCTTTGTCTAGACTTATTCCACAACAACAGCATGTTTTTTGTACTGTGGTGACCAACCCATCAATTTACTATAAATTGAGTTCTTGTTAATGTTGATAAAGCTTCCAGAGATTAAGACATGGTTAATATGAACACTCCTGTTTATCTGTAGATGTTTTATTACCTTTCTACAGAACCTTCATTTATACTAAATGAACCTTTAATAGAAAATCTATTAGATGATACAACTGAATCTAAAGTATTGCTGAATTGTTTAAATCCAAGCTTCAGATACCTGTAAATATGGAGAAGATACTAAAATATATTGTCACTTAGCATGAAATACAATGATTTGGTTTTTGTCTGTGCTCACCAAATGCTCTTATCCAGGACACGCTTAAAATAGCGAGCATGCATGTGTTTCTTTTGGTTTGTCGCAGACCTATTCTGGGCTGTTCTGTGTCACCATGAACCCGTACAAATGGCTTCCTGTGTACAAAGTGGAGGTGATCGCAGTTTATAAAGGCAAGAGGCGCTCGGAGTCCCCTCCTCACATCTTTGCCATCGCTGACAATGCCTACCACGACATGCTGCGCAGTGAGTACCTGCTGCAGGCCAGCGGATCAAAAACCGAATCCATTTTCCAACAACATCCGCGCATTTTATTTTTCATCGCAAAAGCATGTCTTTTGCAAAAAACCTGGACTCAGATTAAATAAGAAAAAATAGGTATCAAACAATATTACATACCTGCATATAGCAGTTTCTTGAGTGAAAATGACACAGTGTCAAATAATATCACCTGCATACAATTATTTCCTTTATTTATTTTCACAGATCGGGAGAATCAGTCCATGCTGATCACGTAAGTGCTCGTGGGTTAGGGACCGCGCCTGTGGGAAATCTACAGTCACATCACGGTTCTTCTGTGAACAGAACCCATGCAAAACAGGGCCTAGGCTTTGCTGTGGCGTGACATTTGAAGAGTTGACATCTGACATGAACAGGAAGAACTCAATTAAGGGCTGGGACTGAAATTAAGGGCTGGTGTTCATACTGACCAGCTCTCCCAGTCCACCAGTTCCAGTGTTGGTTCCCAGTATTCCCTTTGCTGTGCTGTTGTGAACATGGATGGCGTTGTCTGGGCCTGTCGGGGTGGGTGGGGCCAGGCTGGACTGAGGGGCGGGTCGGGCCTGTTGGGATGGGGCTGGGCTTGGGGCCGGGCCTGTCAGGGCGGGTGGGGCCAGGCTGAACTGGGGGGCGGGTCAGATCTGTTGGGGGTGGGGCCAGGCTGGTCTGGGGGGCAGGCCGGGGTGGGGCCAGGCTGGACTGAGGGGAGGGTCGGGCCTGTCGGGGTGGGGCTGGGCAGGGGGTGGGCCTGTCAGGGCGGGTGGGGCCAGGCTGGGCTGGGGGGGCGGGTCGGGTCTGTTGGGGGTGGGGCCAGGCTGGTCTGGGGGGCAGGCCGGGGTGGGGCCGAGCTGGGCTGGGGGGCGGGCAGGGCCTGTTGGGGGTGGGGCTGGTCTGGTCTTGGGGGCGGGGCAGGCCTTTTGGGGGTGGGGCCGGGCTGGGCTGGGGGGCGGGACCGGGCCTGTGAGGGTGGGGCTGGGCATGGGGCTGGGCTTGTGGGGTTGGGTGGGGCCAGACTGGACTGGGGGGCGGGGTGGGCCTGTTGGGGTTGGGGCCGGGCTGGGCTGGGGGGCGGGGCATGTCTGTTGGGGGTGGGGCCGGGCTGGGCTGGGAGGCGGGGCCGGGCCTGTGAGGGTGGGTGGCAGCAGTGGACAGACCGCTCTCCCCCGTGTCTTTGCTGCAGGGGGGAGTCCGGTGCGGGAAAGACAGTCAACACGAAGCGAGTCATTCAGTACTTCGCCACGGTGGCAGCTGCCGGGGATGCTGGCGGCAAAAAGAACGTAAGTAATGGAATAAAGATGGACTCCTGGCCAGATGGCTGTGGGTTCGAGGCCCATCTGAGCCGCCGCAGTTGTCCACTTGGAGGAGCTGCTTCACGCAGGCTCCCAGACTGCCCCAGTATAAACACCCTGCTGTATTCAAGGCTCTCCAGGTGGTTGTAAATGAGATCATGTGTTCAATTGATTTATTTGTTAAATACAATAGTTTTTTTAAAACTAGATTATTATTACATATGATTTTTTTGTTGTTTTTCTTTTAATTGTTCATGACCTGATGTGTTTATCAGCAACCGGCCACCAGGACTGGAGTAAGTTCTCTGACAGGAAGACCAGCTTTCTTTTGAAAGCTATATTTTTCATTTATTTTCTACGAATGTGTCAGTAAACCAATAAGTACAGGACATTATTTGAGAGAAACTCTGTGCAAGTTGTAATTGTCGTGAAATGAGGTGAAGTTATTTGATTCATTCGTGACGTGTATGTAATAGATGTGTATATGTGTGTGATTGTGTGACGTGTGATTCTACCTGAATTACATAATTCTGATCATGCTTTTATGCTGAAATCATTTAACAAGATAAATTGCATAGCAAAAATATTATCTGAAATTTTATCAGCATGCTGAAGGTTTATGTGTCATTTGGTTGCTCTAGAAGGGCTAATTTGATGGTGATGATGACGAGGATGCTTAGCAGGTGCAATAACAGTGAGCAAGGTGTTCCTGGAAGAGAAGGTGTTGAGATTGGTGGTGCTGTCTCTTCAGGGCTCGCTGGAGGATCAGATAATCCAGGCTAACCCTGCACTGGAGGCGTTTGGTAACGCTAAGACACTGCGCAATGATAACTCCTCCCGATTTGTGAGTAAAACCTCCTCACACTTATAATAAGACAGAGACCAAGTACTCCTGCTCCTGTTATGAATGAGTTCTGTTTTGGACACTTTGGAGAACTGAGGCAGATTCATGCAGGCAGGACAGATTGAATGTGTGACCTGAGTTGAGGCCTTATTGGAGATTCAAAGAAGAGTATGCAGACCCATGACATATCCCCCCTGAAGTGCTTCTGGAATCGGTTACTCCCGGGAGTGTTGTCATTCTTGTTTTTTTATCCGTTTTTTACAAGGGCAAATTTATACGGATACATTTCGGACCATCTGGAAAGCTATCATCCGCTGACATTGAGATTTGTGAGTCGAATATTTTAAATCTAGTCTGTTTATCTGCATGTCTGCCTGTGTATTTTAGAATAGTTAACACTGCTGTAACTGCATAATAATCTACTGTATATAACACATTTGCAATTTATTTTACTGTTGTGTTGTACTCATTTACACCAGCAGGGTGCAGTAAGTACAAAACTCAGGTGTTTCCCCTCCTACCTGAATAGTGAAGAGAACGTTTTTCAATGTCAACAGGCTTTTTAAAGTTTGACCATGTTTGGTTTCCTTTGCCTTGGGAAACCAGGCCTTTTTGTTTCTTAAGAGCAAATAAATTAAAGAACAGTGATACAGTGTAGCTACAGATTACTGAAAGCACTGAAAGCAGCTACTGTATAGATTTCTATGCTTGGCTAAAACATGGACTGATAAAAACTAAAATATTTCCGTAGCTACTGCCAAAGTTGTATAATTTACTTTATATAATATAACATTTTTATGTGTATTTTATGTATTTGTAATTTGAATAAATAAAACATTACGTAACATACAAGTCTTTTCTTTGTAATGAAATGACATTACAAGAAGACAGGCCTTTTGCATCTGATCTGAAATTGCTTGTGTCACTCTCTGTGTGTGCACAAAGGTTCTTTTATCTGTCAAAGAAAAGCATGTTTCAAACACTTGAAAGGCCCTGCTGGATTACTTCAGGCTGCTAGGTGGGGTTTTATCCCATTCTCAGATGAATCAGAGGGATCTGTCAGGGCACACCTCTCGGAGCTTGTAAAAGAAAAGGGCAGTGCATGATAACTGGCTTTTTGTCAATCACAAACAGCTCAACTAAACCGTTTCAGGATTCTGAAAAAAGTAAGAATCATAAGTGACCTTTTGGGCCTCTCAAATGAGATTTTACTGCATTTGCTTAAATATATATATAGAGAGAAATGTTAGTGTATAGATATATAGAGATGTTAATGACTACATCCCAGCTTTATTGTTTCTTTTCATAACCTGCTTGCCATATGAAAGGTTACTGTCTTATAATACTGTTAACAGAATCTAGTATAGGAAAGCGCACTGATATTGTGGTAAAACACTGAGAGGTGCGGTAAACCAGATTCTTACTGAAGGAACCTATAGCAAAACAAAGCCAATGCCTAATATATGCTTGGTTAAAGTTATTGTAAACATTTCAAAAGGTTTTGCACCTTTTGCTTCCTGAAGCTTTCGGGTGGTTAGTATGAACACAGGCGTGCAGAGGAGCATTTCACAAAGCCTACCTAGCCAGACCACTTGGTCTCACAGTCTTCACTTCTGTTTGTACTTGCATGCGGGCTACACTTGTGTAATGACAGTGCACTGGTATAAACTATACAACAGGTATAGGTTACATTATGTGTGTCTTGACAGACTTGTTGGAGAAATCCCGAGTGATTTTTCAGCAGCCAGGCGAGAGGGACTACCACATCTTCTACCAGATCTTGTCAAGAAAGAAACCAGAGTTACAGGGTGAGTCTGAGACCGGCCCTACCCTGCCACCTCCTGTCCCTTTATAGACGGAGACACCATCTACAGGACAAGGACTGGTCTGCTTCAAACACCCAGGGAGTTCGGCAGTCTCTCTCCACTGAGGACTGAACTCTCACTGTGCCGCCGGAACCATTGAAATCAGTGCCCACAAAAGTCCTGCTCTTGCAGCTGTGGACCTCAAATAGTGCTTTGTGACCATTGTTCACACCTTAAAATTTAAGCACGACTGATTTACATTTTACAGCAAATGTAATCTGTGATTTTCATTTTGTGCGTTTGTAATCAATGCTGTCCTCTCCTTCCAGAGATGCTGCTGGTTACGAGCAATCCATATGACTTCCACTTCTGCTCTCAAGGCGTGGTGACTGTGGACAACCTGGATGACGGAGAGGAGCTGCTGGCCACTGATGTAAGGGAGTGTGTGTGCGTGCGCTTGGCTCAGCGGCACCCACCTGTAGGGAGCTCACCTGGCGGGATGTAACCCTGCAAAGGGACACTGTTCTCTGCTCTTCACAGGAAGCCATGGACATCCTGGGCTTCAGCCCTGACGAGAAGTATGGGGCCTACAAACTGACCGGGGCGATCATGCACTTCGGGAACATGAAGTTCAAGCAGAAACCGCGGGAGGAGCAGGCAGAGGCTGATGGGACAGAGAGTAAGTGTTTTACTGATCCTCCCTCCTGCAGACAGGCACAGTCAGAGCCGAGAGAGGGCTGAATGCGCGACGCAAGTGAGTTGCTCTTAGTGCAGAGCTCGCTGAGGGAGCAGGAGAGCTGTCTCCCCCGAATGACAGAGCTACCACGCACCTATTGAGACCACAAGAATGTCAGAGGTCTCAGTCATTTTCATTACTCATGGACATGGTTGTACTGTAGTTACCGTGATACATTCATTATCATCAGGAAGTTTATCCATACAGTGATTTTTGATTTCTTTTGTAAAACATTAATTTTAATTAGCCTGCAATGGCCTTGTACCTGCACTGTGTAAGACCCTCCCTTTTTCGCAGAAGCCCTGAATGTTTTTCTTCCCCTCAGTAAGCACCAGTAGGCGGTGGCAGTCAGCACCTCGTCACAGTCTTCCTCCTGTCCCTGTCTACAGATCTCTTCCGACCAGCTTGGGCCTTGATTTCTCCTCACGTTACTGCCAAGTCTTAGCTTTAACTCATTTAATGAGATTAACTCAGACAGAAGTGTGTAGATTAAACAGCATTCAAATACGTGCAAATATTTTAAAATATCAGTACTCTTAATGAAGAAACAAATCATTTTACCAAACTTTAGACCTAAATTCATGATTTTGCTTTACAGCGGCTTGTTTTGGGAGCTGCTCATGCAGTGGTACTTTCTGTTCTTTACCTCTGTAAGTAAACTCTGTAGTCTGCCCTTGAAGAGTTGAGTTAAAGTTCCATTTTCTCGAATGTGTCCCAGTGTCTTCTCTTTCATGCATGCATACTGTACCTCAGTCAGAGCAGTGTGTGTGGTGTGGGTGCGGTGACACCTACAGTAGTTCTGCTCTTGCAGATATGGACAAGGCTGCCTACCTCATGGGCATCAGCTCCTCTGACCTTGTGAAAGGGCTGTTGCACCCGCGGGTGAAAGTTGGCAACGAGTACGTCACCAAAGGACAAAATGTTGAGCAGGTAGGCCGCTTTTATGGCATTATTCAATCGAAAGCAGATCTGTTCAGGTTCTTTGTCACTGACAAAATTCCATGTGAACAATAAACGACAAAGTGATATCTTATCAGTGATAACAAGACATTCCTAGAATTACGTACAGTCATTTGTCTGACACTAGTCATAAACCCCAGCATTTTTTCCCAAGCAAATGAGGCTGAGTCATGATTAGAGACCTGTCCTGGGATTTCAAGATAGAAACTTCATGAACTCAGATCCTTTAGCTCTCATTGGCAAAGCTGCCTGAGTCCTGGCATAGACTAAGAAGGGCCTCACTGTTGCAGCCCTTACTTCCAACAGTTAAAAATATCCAGGGTGTGTGTTTATTGTTTTACTTCCAGGTGAACTATG
The DNA here is from genome assembly GCF_059453375.1 of Lepisosteus platostomus. Lineage (NCBI taxonomy): Eukaryota > Metazoa > Chordata > Actinopteri > Semionotiformes > Lepisosteidae > Lepisosteus > Lepisosteus platostomus. Next base: position 5,084,500 of record NC_142617.1, on the reverse strand, counting down.
CTGTGGGTGCCCTGGCCAAAGCAGTTTATGACCGCATGTTCAAATGGCTAGTCACCAGGATTAACAGGACTCTGGACACCAAGTTGCCCAGACAGTTCTTCATAGGAGTGCTGGACATTGCAGGATTCGAGATCTTTGATGTAAGTTGCAATACATCCCCTCACAAAAAAAAAGACATGAGATAACCTTTTGTATGCCCGTACAAAAGAAAACCGAGCAGTGGTATGCATACCATGTAATACAAGGTAGTTTCTTCAATACTTGGTAATTAACATTAAGCTTCCTTGAAGCTTTGTCTTCAAACACCTTCCCCCATCTAAAACTGTTGAAACTTACTATAAATTAACTTTAAAAAAGTTTGCTGGCCTTTGAAATGAAGTGCATATTCTTTGCCTCATTTCTGGGTAATTGCAAGCCTTAATCCTTCACCTGCATCTGTTTCATTTAGGAGGGAGAGGATGAGTGATGAGTGGAGCTGTGTAACTAAACAGCCTGTCTTTCCCTCGCAGTTCAACAGTTTTGAGCAGCTGTGCATCAATTACACCAATGAGAAGCTTCAGCAGTATTTCAACCATCACATGTTTGTGCTGGAGCAGGAGGAGTACAAGAAGGAAGGGATTGACTGGGTTTTTATTGACTTTGGTCTGGACCTACAGGCCTGTATCGATCTCATTGAGAAGGTACTTTTGCTTTGTCAGCCCTTCATTAACTCACTAAATTACTAAAAAAATAGCACTAGCTTTTGTCTCTTGGCCAAGAATAAACTGGGGTTTGATTGCAATGCAGTGCTTTTATTGCCTAAGAATTAGAAATACCTTCATGTATTTCATGCAGACTAAAGCCATATTTAACAAGCCTATTTAAAACTTCCTATTGCTACCTATGCTATGTTACAGCCAATGGGAATTTTGTCAATCCTTGAAGAGGAATGCATGTTCCCAAAGGCCACAGATATGACTTTCAAGGCCAAGCTGTATGACAACCATGTGGGCAAGTCCAGCAACTTCCAAAAACCTAAGCCAGACAAGAGAAGGAAGTATGAAGCCCACTTCGAGCTTGTGCACTATGCTGGAGTGGTATGTCAAGATGTTTTTTATGTGCTCTGAGTTACGTGGCCATTTGCTGACAACTGGAAGTGACAGTTGACATTGTTGCCTTTGTGTGTCTTCCTGAGGTCCCATACAATATCATTGGTTGGCTGGAGAAGAACAAAGACCCCCTGAATGAGACTGTAGTTGGGCTGTTTCAGAAATCGTCCAATAAGCTGCTAGCAAGTCTCTTTGAAAACTATGTTAGCGCTGACAGGGGTAAGGGCTTTCTTGTACTGTATATCGTATATACTGTAGATTTGAGAAATACTGCGACTTTCATACTCTATAGCACTAAGAATTATGGCCACCTTAAGTTGAAATTAGATTGAATGCTTATAGGGTTCTTTATCCCATCAGATCAGTCCAGCGAGAAAAAGCGTAAGAAAGGAGCCTCTTTCCAAACTGTGTCTTCCCTACACAAGGTATCTGTCATCTGGGCCAGCTGGAAAGTGTGTTTGTGGTTTGCAGTGTGCACAAACAAAGTCGCCTTCATTGTCCTTCGGGGATTCTGCAGTGCACCTGTCAATAATTCCCCTATCCTGCGAAGGCAGAGCAAAGCAGTGTTGTACCATGGAAAAGTAGAGAGAAATACAGTAAAGCATGGTACCATCCTTGGAAAAACCACAGCAAAGCCAAGTACAATGCATGTTACAGGACCCCGAAAATTATGCAGTAGTAAGCAGTAACGATGTGTAGTCTTACTGGAGCAGACTTGGAAAGTTGACCACGCTGTTGCCTGCCTCTGTTTCTAGGAGAACCTTAATAAGCTGATGACAAATCTGAGGTCCACGGCCCCTCACTTTGTTCGCTGTATCATTCCCAATGAAACCAAGACTCCAGGTAGGCACTGGGACAGTGTTATCCAGCCAGTGAGCCAGGGTGATCTATCTGACCAAATGCAGTTGCAGCAAGCTGTTCCGCAAACCCAATGCACTTATTCATCTCTCAGAATGAAACAGCTGTGACCTCACTTTGAGCATGGTTTGTGCTAATATTGTAAACATCATTGTACACGTCATCACAGCACTTTCCCCTGTTGAAGCGAGATCTGTCCAAAGCGATTCCCCCCACCCCCCACTGCTGTGCAAGAGGAGAGGACCGTTCTCTACCCATTATCTGGGGAGAGTCATAATAGTTGGTGTTTCCCAGCTTCTTCTCCTCAGGAGCCGGCACCATTCGGAACGAGCCTGCTCCTTCTTGTTGATTTTCCAGGTGTCATGGACCCCTTCCTCGTGCTCCACCAGCTCCGATGTAACGGTGTTCTGGAAGGAATCCGTATCTGCCGGAAGGGCTTTCCCAATCGCATCCTGTATGCTGACTTCAAGCAGAGGTATGGTCCTCTCTTCACACTCAGCTCCTCTGATAGCCTTCAATCTGCGGTGTGTGCCTCTCCAGCTTGGCCTGGGGCTGTTAGTCGTCACTTCTGGGACTCGTCTGTGAGCGGGTTAATATTAGACAGCCACATGCATTGGCAGAGAGCTCTCCAAAATACCGCGTGGTGTCTCCTGCAGGTATCGCATACTCAATCCCAACCACATCCCCGAGGACAAATTTGTGGACGGCAGAAAGGCGGCGGAGAGGCTCCTGGGCTCCCTGGACGTCGACCACACCCAGTACCGCTTCGGGAGCACGAAGGTAGGGGAGCCCTGTGGGCTCTGACTCTGGGAGAGCAGCTGAACTGGAGTAAAAAAGAAAAACGCCTGGGAGTGACTGACCCTGGGATGCGTGTGATCAACTCTGTCATCTGTGTGACCGGCCCTATGCTCTTTGTGACTGGCCGTAGGCTGAGTGTGGCCAGTCCTGAGCTCTGAGCCAATTTCCTAGGGCTCTGTATGACCACCCCTGTGCTATATATGAAAATCCCTCCAATCTGTGAGACTGTCCCTGGGCTGTGTACCAGACCAAACCTGTGCGCTGTGTTTCCAGGTGTTTTTTAAGGCAGGTCTCCTGGGACACCTAGAAGAAATGAGGGATAAGAGACTGGCCAAGGTCCTGACCATGATCCAGTCCCGAGCCAGGGGAAAGCTGATGCGCATGGAGTACCAGAAGATGTTTGAAAGAAGGTATCAGAGAGATCGTGCCCTGCTTTCTTTTTTCTTTCCAAAAGTATACCGCACATTTAACTTGGTCACCCATATTCAGAAAATCAGTAAGACTGGTAAGTAGAAAGGTTTCCGTCTCTCTGCTCACAGGGAGGCGGTGCTGGTGATCCAGTGGAACATCCGGACCTTCATGGCGGTGAAGAACTGGTCCTGGATCAAGCTGTTCTTCAAGATCAAGCCGCTGCTCAGGACTGCAGAGGCGGAGAAGGAGATCTCCACCATGAAGGAGGAGCACCAGCGGCTGAAGGAGACGCTGGAGAAGTGCGAGACCCGGAGGAGAGAGCTGGAGGAGAAGCAGGTCACCCTCATCCAGGAGAAGAATGACCTCCTACTCCAGCTGCAGGCGGTAGGGACCAGCCGGAGACTTCCCTGGTGCTGGATCTGTTTCTTACTGCAGTAATCCATAGTCAATTAAAAAGGTCCTTTTTTAATTTAAAGATCAATGATACATCTGTTCTTTTGGTGCTAATTGTTAAAATTAAGTGAAAAAATACTATTAGTAATCATTCGTCTCCCTCTAAACGCCCAAAGAAGGCTCCACACCTGAAGGCACCACACCCGAAGAAGGCTCCACAGCTGAAACATTATGTTTCTTTTCTTCTATTTCCAGCGTGGAATAAGCCTTTACTTGTTCCTTTGCAGCTCCCTAATTGAACTACGTCTCCCTCTAAATACCTACCTATCTTTAACACTATTCTGTAATGAACTGGAGTGCAGTGATTGACGCGTTATGCTGAAAGACAACACGTGCTCTCTTAACATTTGCATGCACTGATGAAGGATTGTCGCTCTCAGTGTGGTTCGTTGCTGGTTCATCGGCTCCTCTGTGCGGCCCATTCCCAGGAGCAAGACACGCTGGCGGATGCGGGGGAGCGCTGCGATCTGCTGATCAAGTCCAAGATCCAGCTGGAGGCCCGCTTGAAGGAGCTGGCGGAGCGGCTGGAGGAAGAGGAGGAGGCGGCGCTGGAGCTGGCCAACAAGAAGAGGAAGCTGGAAGACGAGTGCTCGGAGCTGAAGAAGGACATCGACGACTTGGAGATCACCCTGGCCAAAGCAGAGAAGGAGAAGCACGCCGCCGAGAACAAGGTACCACTGGGGATTGCAGGAATGCGGCTGGCTTCTCACTGGCAGCTGAGGACTGGGGATGTAGCCGATCGTTTTGATTAAAGCAATCCATTATTCAATTATTTGATTATTTATCAAATTGTTTAATGTAATTGATTATTAATTATTTGATTAAAGCAATTAAGGCTGGGGGAAGTGCATCAACAACTTGTATTCTTGCTAAATGAATTTTTACAGTAATAGTAATAGTTAATAGAAGAAATCTATTTAGTCTCTTAACCGTTTTGAAATTCAGTCAAATCAGCTTAGCAGCTATTTACTAAGATTGAAGAGATGATGTCTCCTCATACTGTGCTCATGTACCGAGTCATGTATACGTTGGTGAGAAACGGAATGAAACTGCACGGGGTGTTACTGCAAAAGATGGAGAAGAACAATGAACAGAGATGATCAGAGGTCATTTCCAAGTCAATGTGGGGAGAAATTCCCGGTGAGCTAAGGACCTGGCGGGTTCACCCTCACCCCGCGCCCCACAGGTGAAGAACCTGACGGAGGAGCTGTCCTCGCTGGAGGAGACAGTGCTGCTGATGGGTCGGGAGAAGAAGGCCCTGCAAGAGGGTCACCAGCAGACCCTGGAGGAGCTGCAGGCAGAGGAGGAGAAGGTTCTCTCCCTCACCAAGGCCAGGACCAAGCTGGAGCAGCAGCTGGATGACGTGAGTCAGTAAGAGGGCCTGAGTAAAGGCCTGATTGTCTCCTTCTCTCTTACGGTAGATGTGCACCAGGCAAGCAAAGATCAATCAATAACTTAATCACATCATCTTAGAACTTTTTAGATCCCCCACATTCTGGAGGTACTCGTGTTTACAACGGCCAAAGGCCTTCCAAGCATGAAGAGTTTCTGGAATAGCAATGGAACCTAGAAGTGGGAAAATGTTCTGGCTTTGTACAGTAAGGGAATGGCCATGCTGTTTTCATTCTGCTCAGCTGGAGAGCGCCCTGGACCAGGAGAAGAAGACACGCGTCGACCTAGAGAGGATGAAGCGCAGGCTGGAGGGAGACCTGAAGCTGACCCACGAGACCATCACGGACCTGGGGAATGAAAAGCTGCAGCTCGAGGAGAAGCTGAAGAAGTGAGTCGGCGTGACCGGGCGTCTGAAGAAACGCACGGTGCTGCTGTTTTCCTGTTGCAGGTGTCTCCCTTCACCCCCTCACAGCTCCAGTGCTGTCATTGCAGGAACGAATCTGAGATGAGCAACCTCAGCTCCAAGATTGAGGAGGAGCAGGCCATGGCAGGCCAGCAGCAGAAGACTATTAAAGAGCTCCAGGTAGGAGCTTTGGCCCTCTCGAAACCTGCTGCCCATTCGTCTAGCAAATAGCATTGTCCACAGGCAAAAGTGATTTTAATGTCTACTGATACAGGAGTGATTTGTTTAAATCTTGCTGTACATCTCATTTTGCCTAATCTATCTCTAATCTTATACAGCTCCTGGCACAAAGTCTCAGCTTTCAGTTAAGAAATCTTTAGATCTTTTCAGGTTCTTCCAGATCTTTATGTTCTTGATCGGACCTTGTTTTAAGCAAGACAGAATAACACGGAAAGGATATCTGCACCTGCGTTGCCACATCTCGTTGTGGAAGAGCAGGGCAGGGTGATGGCTGGGCTGTGCCCGCAGGCTCGAATCGAGGAGCTGGAGGAGGAGCTGGAGTCGGAGCGGGCAGCCAGGGCACGGGCGGAGAAGCAGCGGGCCGAGCTGGCCCGGGAGCTGGAGGAGCTGGGGGAGCGTCTGGAGGAGGCGGGCGGCGCCGGCAGCGCCCAGGCCGAGCTGAGCAAGAGGCGGGAGGCGGAGTGCCTGCGTCTGCGCCGGGACCTGGAAGAGGCCACCCTGCGGCACGAGGCCGCCGCCGCCGCCCTGCGCAGGAGGCACGCCGACAGCGCGGCGGAGCTGGGCGAGCAGATCGACGGCCTGCAGCGGGTCAAGCAGAGGCTGGACAAGGAGAAGAGCGAGCTCCGCCTGGAGGCGGACGACCTGGCAGGGAGCCTCGCGCACGTGACCAAGGCCAAGGCAGGACATCCTTTTCTTTCAGCTTACAGAGCCCCGGCGTAGCGAATTGACCGTCATCGGCACAGAAATATTGGACGGTAGATAAAGTGGGCATCTCTCTTGACAAAAGTGTGTTTCCCTTAGTGGCTCACCATGTGTCCCTGACCTGATTTGTGCTGATTGGTCAGGGGTTTGGGTTCAGAGGTCAGGGGCAGGGGGTCAGAAGGGACAGGAGAGAGGTGTCGAAAAAAAGGGGTCAAAGAGCCCTGTGTTTTCCTTACTGTCATTTAAAAGTATTAGGAACACATTCCTTGCTTTGAAATTTTGCTTTTATCTCTCGCAAAAAAAATCATACCCTAGAGAGAAAGCATGCTTTATAATGAAAGCTTGTTTTTTTCCCTGTCTGAATGTAGAGTGGTGTGGGCTGCAGATCTTGGTATTGCTGCTGGGGTGACTTGTGTGAAAGCTTAATTTATTCCAGATTCTTTGATGTTTTAAAATTGTGTGATTTGAGTTTTCATAGTCCCAACAAGCTGAATCCTGTCTTATAAGCTTGACAAATCCTTCCCCAAAGGAAAGCTTTACAAAAGAGCCCCGTCTCTCTGTGAAAGTATTCTTGTGGAGCTGGCATATGTATAATTGTCCCTTCAATATCTTAATTTTAAATTGCATCAAAATGAAAGATCAGTAACAATCCGTGTTCTGAATTAATGAACTCTTGATTTCCATCTTGTTCTACACTAAGCTCTTTTTTTAGATCAGACAGTAACCAGGCATGCTGCCAGCCCAGTCTAAGGTGGCTTTACCCAGATTTCCAGAGAGCTGACCTTATTGTTACACTTTCTATTTCTGTGTGTTTTGGACAGCTGTGTATTAACCTACTTCCCTTCGGGATGATTAATGTAACAAGGGTTAGAGCTCTGTCCTGAAATCACTATGATCAAATCATTTTTAAAGGTTAATTCCATACTTAAAAAGAAAATTTACAGGATGGCATTAGAGACTGGCAGGTTAAATCACCCTTGATGTACAGTGGCACAGTGCCAGGTCAGGAAGACATTAACTATTGAGAAGATCTATAAAGCAAACCACATTTCAACCTTTCATGTCAAAAGTTCACACTCTAAGCATTGACGTGAAAGATGCTTCCAGATAAGTTTTAGAGTTCTCTTGTACTGTGTTTTCTCTCCTGTGACACACAATGTATGATTTTGCCTGTAGCTAAATTGTGAGCAAAGAGTTAGATGCATAATGAGCCCGCAGTTTGCAGTAAGAAGCCTCTTTTACCAAAAACAACAGTACTACAAGATGCATATTAAAAAAAAAAAAACAAAACAAAACAACAGCAAAGGGCTAAGTGTCTGATCTGTGCTACATCAGTTTCTGTAGTGGAAAGCCAGGCCCTACTCCAATGTGGACTGTAGTGTCTTTTCTTCGGCAGGCGACCTCAGAGAAGCTTTGCCGCACCTACGAAGACCAGCTGAATGAGGCTAAATCACGGATTGAGGAGCTCAGCCGCCAGGTCGCGGACCTCAGCACCCAAAGGAGCCGCTTGCTGACAGAGAACGGTATACACTGCAGGCCTGTGAGGGGCCAGGACTTCCTGTGCAAGCACAGCGGTCTTTTCCTTTGAATTCTGAGCTCTTCACAAAATGAGAGATCTTCTTTTCTGAGGTACTGCTTGCTTAATGCAGTTCCATAATCAACCACCAGACCTTTCAAAGAAAGGATGAGATTTGACCGGCCACAGGAGATAGACCAAATGGTTCTGTTTCATTTAACAAGTTTCTTGCATCATTACTAGAAAAATGGATCCCATGCTGCATACCAGAGGAATTGTACTGTGGGTGTTGAATTGCCTATCCTTCCTTTTTTCCATATAGAATAAATAATTTCATCCTAAGAAAGAAATGAAAGATGTTCTGTTAGAACGCTGTTATTTAAATACATCAGCTACACTCTAATTGCAATGCAATCACGCTCTGATAAGATCTGTAACAAGAATGCATCTTACTAGGTGATGATGGTTAGTATAATGTGCCATTACAATGCAAAGTCAATGCATACGTGATTGTAGGATTATATGTGCCACTTCACATAGTTAAGGTACATACTTGTTTTGGTGTAATTACATTGTAATTATGTAATACTTAATAAGCCTATGCAGCGAACTGCCTCCGATTCAGCCCGTGCTGATCCTGATAGCCGGGAGGCGCAGTTCTGACCGTGCGGCGTTTCCGTGGCAGGGGAGATGAGCCGGCAGCTGGAGGACAGGGAAGCCCAGATTGGCCAGCTGACGAAGGGCAGGAGCATCTTCACCCAGCAGGTCGAGGACCTCCGGAGGCAGCTGGAGGAGGAGGCCAAGGTGAGCGTGGTCTCGCTCGGACTCGGAACGGCTCTCGTCAGGGAGACCAGACCAGCGTCACGGCCTGCTCCGGGCTTACTGTTCTCACGCCCTTGGAGCAACGTCACTGAAAGCTGGTTTCAAGGGGGAAAAAAAGCGAGTGTGCATTCAGTACTTGTTGCATTAAGAATTAAAAATCTGAAACATTGTAAGACTTATACTACTGGACAAAAACAAATCTGTCCAAAATATGACATCTTTGAACAATAGTCGACAAGGATTGCTACTGTATGTTTTGCTTGTTCATCCTCATTAACAGTCAAGTAAACTGACTGTGGAGTCTTGGTTTATACAGGTAAACCAAGTGACTTAACCTGGGTAGGCTGTTACTTCAGCGTGGGTGATTTATTTAGCATTGCATCAGCTCTGTGCTTTGATAATCTCCCAGTTAGAAATGAAAATTGCGTTCGCTCCTGCTTTAACAATAATGTGATCAAAAGTATTGAGGAACTGGTGCCTGTTAGGGCCCCGTTCATGCAGAACATCACAGGGATATTTGTAGTGTCTATTATCTCACCTTACACAGTCATACGACTTGTCTTGGCCGGCCATGTGAGCACTGTGCTGTAGGAATGGAGATCCAAACCATTTATCAAAGGTCTCTGTCACTTTACTCATTAATGCAGCCCTTGGGAAAACGAGTTGCAATGCTTTAAGTTTTAAATGGGTCTGAGTTACCACCTGCTGCTGCGGGCCTCATTTTTTAAACTGAACTTGATGGCTTGCCTGTGTGTGCCGGCGAGCTGCTTGTGGACAGCGCGTCGGGCAGGCGCGCGCTCCACGTACAGATGTCCAAAACGAGCCTGCGACTCATCCCGGCTCGCGTGGCCTGTCCCCTGCGCCCCCGCAGGCGAGGAGCGCGCTGACCCACGGGCTGCAGGCCGCGCGGCACGATCGCGACCTCCTGCAGGAGCAGTACGAGGAGGAGCTGGAGGCCAGGGCCGAGCTGCAGAGGCTGCTGTCCAAGGGCAACGCAGAGGTGGCCCAGTGGCGGGACAAATACGAGACCGACGCCATCCAGAGGACTGAGGAGCTGGAAGAGGCGAAGTGTGTGAGACTGGGCCTACACACACACACATGCGCACACACACACACAAGTACACCTATACACACATACAGTACACACACACCTACAGTGTACACATTTACATCTACACTCACCTGCGCACACACAACTACAGTGTACACATTTACATCTACACACACAAACACGCACGTACACACACACCTAAAGTGTACACATTCACATCTACACACACGTACACACACCTACAGTGTACACATTCACATCTACACACACCTGTGCACACACACATACACACACGTACACACACACCTAAAGTGTACACATTCACATCTACACACACCTGTGCACACACAACTACAGTGTACACATTTACATCTACACACACCTGCGCACACACAACTACAGTGTACACATTTACATCTACACACACAAACACGCACGTACACACACACCTAAAGTGTACACATTTACATCTACACACACGTACACACACCTACAGTGTACACATTCACATCTACACACACCTGTGCACACACAACTACAGTGTACACATTTACATCTACACACACCTGCGCGCGCACACGCATGCGCACGAACACCAACACACACTTTCTCATGCACCTGTCTCCAATCACAAACACAAGCCAGACCTCCTCTCCGTGCAAGCCCCCCGTACATGAAATAAAGAGATTTGCGCAGTATGTAAATATGAAGCATATTTACATTACAGACAGAAAATCCAGCCTAAATGAGCACGAGTGACATGCGGTTTAATAACTCTTCCCCCGAGAGCGCCAGCTCCCGTCCCTGCGGGCATGGCAGTGCCTTCAGGGCGGATCCGCTCCCTGCCCCTGTAGGAGGAAGCTGGCAGCGCGTCTGCAGGAGGCGGAGGAGAGCGTGGGGGCGGCCCATGGCAGGGCCGCGGCGCTGGAGAAGGCGCGCGGCCGCCTGCAGGGGGAGCTGGAGGACCTGCTGCTGCAGCTGGAGAGGGCCGGCGCCGCGGCGGCCGCCCTGGACAAGAGGCAGCGCGGCTTCGACAGGCTGCTGGCCGAGGGGAAGCAGAGGCACGAGGAGAGCCAGGCGGAGCTGGAGGCGTCGCAGAAGGAGGCGCGGGCCCTGAGCGCCGAGCTCTTCAAGATGAAGCACGCGTACGAGGAGGCCCTGGTCGGCCTGGAGGCCGCGAGGCGAGAGAATAAGAACCTGCAAGGTCAGCGCCGCCGGTTTTTTACCCAACCGCTGCTCCTTCTCCCCCGTGCTCCCACAGCCAGCCCTGCCGTTTGAGGCTGCAGGTCAACCGTAACTAATCCAGGGTCAATCTCTGGATCCCGTTACCAAGCATAGGGAACCGATTTAGTCAAAGAAAAAAAACCCCCGACCTGTTCTGATGCTGCGTTCGCACGGAGTAGAAACGCAAGTGTCAGGAACGTTCTGCATTCTGAACGCGGAGGTGAACAGTGAAGTATAGGACCGGGTAGCCCTCGTTCACACAGTGCCACAGCACAGGCCCCGTCCCCACTGTTTCTGCCACTCCCTGCGGAAGTCAGTTTCTCCGGCCCTGGGACATGAGGGGACACACTGGACATCGTCCCGGAGAATCAGCTGGGGCGGGAAGACAGATGGTGAGGGAGGCTGACTGAGCATTGTGCATCAGAAACGTGCCGATGACGTTCCAGAAGCCTCGCCGTGCTCGGCTTAAGGGCAACAGGTACGATTTCCCTTAACACTTCGCTCCTTGTTTCGCAGAGGAAATTGCAGATTTGACAGACCAGATAGGCGAAAGGACGAAAAGCATCCAGGAGGTTGAGAAGATGAAGAAACAGCTGGAGCAGGAGAAGGCGGAGACCCAGACTGCTTTGGAGGAGGCTGAGGTAAGGGGGAAGTGCAGCCACCAGTATATAAGTGTATATAACTAGAACTGTGCCTTTGATTTCCTCCATTGTTGTGTCTCCCCTCCAGGCAGCATCAGAACATGAAGAAAGCAAGACTCTGCGAGTACAGCTCGAGCTGTCTCAAGTAAAGGCAGATTTTGAGAGAAAGGTTGCAGAGAAAGAGGAGGAAATTGAAAACTACAGGTAAACCTGCAAACTACAGGAAGATACGCAGTTACAACATTTTTAGATTACAATCTTCATGCATTTAAAACGGACCTATGCTCAGTACTAAATTTTTTACACTTCGTTACTTACACACACCGCTGTGTGATAAGCCATGCATTCATGAGCATGCAGCAGATCCTCCTGCTCCACCCCCTAGGAAGAGTTACCAGCGCGCTGCTGAGACGCTGCAGGCCGCCCTGGACGCCGAGGTGAAGAGCCGCACGGAAGCGGCGCGCGTGAAGAAGAAGATGGAAGGAGACCTGAACGAGATGGAGATCCAGCTGAACCACGCGCACCGGCAGGCTGCAGAGGCCCAGAAGAGCACCCGCGCCCTGCAGCTGCAGAGCAAGGTGAGCGAGGGCTCACACACAAGTACTCGTCTTCTAACAATAAGTACAGAACAGCTGAAACTCCGCTTATACTCAAGTGTTTCACCCTTTGAGATCAGCCACTACTCAGTCTGACATACGGGTATGGATGGATGTTTGCCCATTATGCCTTCCGGCTTGTAGGGGCAGCAACATCCTGTTGCTGTTACTTTAACATTGTTTTTTTACGGGACAGGGCTGTTAGCCTTGTGCCCAGCCTCCAGCATGGAGGACCTGGCGCCCGACGTGGGACACGAACCCACTAGCCTGAGATTGTGAGTCTCATGCTCTACCAACAGAGGTAGTTGGGGCCCCACATACAGTATATGGATATCTGAAAAATATGAGCACATGGGACCGGTTTTTAGCTCCATGAAACAATATTTTTTTATGGTTTTAATAAAACTGAAATGCTCTCCACACTCACAGTTCCCTCTAAGGGCTGGCATGTGTCCACTCAGCTGGCTCTGTCCGAGATGACTGGCCTGGCTGTGCTGTGTTGCCCAGGAGCTCCAGGTGCAGGTGGATGAGTTGTCCCAGGAGCGGGGGGAGCTGAGGGAGCAGGCCGGTCTGGCAGAGCGGCGTTCGGCACTGCTGCAAGCCGAGCTGGAGGAGCTCCGGGCCGCCCTGGAGCAGACGGAGCGCAGCCGCAGACTGGCTGAGCAGGAGCTGTCGGAGCTGGCCGAGAGGGCCACCCTGCTGCACACACAGGTATGGCAGGGACATGTGCACTGAGGCTCCCTGATGCACAGGCAGCCCTGAGACACAGCTCCAGCACTGAGAGACAAGTGCACTGAGGCTCCCTGATGCACAGGCAGCCCTGAGACACAGCTCCAGCACTGAGAGACAAGTGCACTGAGGCTCCCTGATGCACAGGCAGCCCTGAGACACTGCTGCCTCTTCTCATCCCAGAACACCAGTCTCCTTAACCAGAAGAAGAAGCTGGACAGCGACATCATTCAGATGCAGCAAGAAGTCGACAAGGCTATAGAGGAGAGTAAGAATGCAGAAGAAAAGGCCAAAAGGGCGATTAACGATGTAAGGCGCCTTCTGTTTCTTGTCTTTTGTTTGTTTCTTGGTTTTGCACTTTAGATAATTTTCTCAACAAGAGAAATAAGGCTTCTGTTTTTTTTTTTAATACAAAGACTCTAAAAGCTGTTGAGAGTGTTGTAACTGTGGCCCTTTGCTCTAGCAAGAAAAGCAATTTTTCCATCAGACTAGAGAATCAAGACGAATTGGCTTCCGTCCAGGACAGGATCAGCTGCATGTTTACCCCCCAGCAGGCTTGCAGGAATTGTGAGCGCTCTCCCCAGCGAGACTGCTGCTGCGCTGTGTAGTGTTCTCCTCGGAGTAGCCTGACAGGCAGACCGGCCCTCTGCCCCCCAGGCTGCTGTGATATCCGAGGAGCTCAAGAAGGAGCAGCACACCTCGGCTCACCTGGAGAGGATGAAGAAGAACATGGAGCAGACCATCAAAGACCTGCAGATGAGGCTGGATGAAGCCGAGCAGGTTGCCCTGAAGGGAGGCAAGAAGCAGATCCACAAGTTGGAGACTCGGGTAAGACCTCCTATTGTAATTATTGAAGATCCTTTCTTGCAGACAGGGGTGGCGGCTCTGATTCGGCTGCACCGACGATATTTTAACGTCCAAGCTCTTTCGCAGTCCTTGTATCTCAAGCCTTTCACTGCAAGCTTTCCATTCCATTTCGTTTTCAGTCTGTATTCAGGCTCATGTGGGTCCTAATGCCCCAGTGTAGTGACGGGGACACTATACTGTAAACAGGCACCGTCCTTCGGATGAGACGTAAAACCGAGGTCCTGACTCTCTGTGGTCATTAAAAATCCCAGGGTGTTTCTTGAAAAGAGTAGGGGTGTAACCCCGGCATCCTGGCCAAATTTCCCCATCAGCCTTTATCAATCATGGCCTCCTAACAATCCCCATCTATAAATTGGCTTCATTACTCTGCTCTCCTCCCCACTGATAGCTGATGTGTGGGGAGCGTTCTGGCGCACTATGGCTGCCGTCGCATCATCCAGGTGGGGCTGCACATTGGTGGTGGTGGAGGGGAGTCCCCATTACCTGTAAAGCGCTTTGAGTGGAGTGTCCAGAAAAGCGCTATATAAGTGTAAGCAATTATTATTATTATTATTATTCTAGCCAGGACTTAATTTTCAGCAGCCGTGTCCATTAAGAGGTGGAGGGTGAATGAGACATATAAAGGATGGGCGGATGGGAGTCAAGGAAGGGAATTCGCTTGTCGTTCCCGCCCCTGTTGTCGTGGGATCTGGGAATGAGTGGGGCCATTGGGTCTCTGCAGGTGCGGGAGCTGGAGAGCGAGCTGGAGAGCGAGCAGCGGCGCCACAGTGAGGCGCAGAAGGGGCTTCGCAAACAGGAGCGCAGGGTCAAGGAGCTGACCTTCCAGGTACCCCATCCCGAGAGCTCAATCGGAGCACATAAAACCCGCAGTGCTGTCCGGAAAAATGGGGTACGGAGACGGTTGCTCAGGAGAGTAACCAAACACCAGCTTATTACACGGCCCCAAAGCAGTACCCTGTAAGGGTTTACTGTAATTGGTTAATTATCCCTTCGCTGCATTCATTGCCTTGAATATCCTCATCCATATTTTCACCCACCTCTCTCACAGCTGCCCCCTGAAGTTTTCTCTGGCCGGCTCGTTAGCCACAGGGCATCAGCTGTCTTTTTGCATACTTACAGTCTTTCATTAAATAAATGACGATTATTGGTGTTACCTCGTGAATAGTGGCCAAAGAAAAACATATAGGTCAAATGCTCTGGCTGACCCCCACACGTTATTTTGGGGGGTGAGAAATCCCACCAGCTCAGATGAGCTGTGAGGTGGTGCTGGGCTGTATTGGGCTGTATTGGGTCTACTGATGTGACTGCCCTGCGGTGTCCGGCAGACGGAGGAGGACAGGAAGAACCTGGCCAGGATGCAGGAGCTGGTGGACAAGCTGCAGCTGAAGGTGAAGAGCTACAAGAGGCAGGCCGAGGAGTCGGTGAGTTCCCCACCCAGAAGTGCAAGGCCCATGGGACTGAGTACAGGCACTTTTCCAAATCAGAGCCATTTCGTGTAAAAAATGAGCAACCTTAGCAACATTAAAGATAACAGTGGTGCAACACAACAGCAATCTTAAAAGAAAGAGGCAAGCACAGCAGTGTCTGGTAGAAATATCAATGCAGTCTACAGCAAAGGGGAACTGCAACGCTAGTTTTATATTTCGGGATTAGAAGGCATCGGCATTGGCGAGTGCATTTCAAACCACAATGAAAGCAAAATGTACACAGTAACGTAAAAACCTTCAATTTACATCACAAAATTCAGAATGAGGTGACCAAATGCCTGGTGATGTGAAGACGCCTTATTACGTTGTCAGCAAGCAGGCTGGTGAAGACATCTCTTTTAATCCAATAGAAATATTGCTCTTGACGTTGAGAAGGTCTTGCCAACAAATACAACTCACTTGTTTACTCTGCATGCACATGACGTTGGAACATTCCTGGGGTGAAATGGCTGCTGCACAACCTGTACTTGTTCACTCATACATCACGTTACATTAGTCATTACAGTGGCTAGTGAGCAGGAAGGGCTGGTACACATTGAAATTTGTGCCAACCCTCGCTCTCGCCTGAGATCAGGGGTTTTTAACAATCTGAGACTTTCATAAAGGTCACTATTTTGTGCTTAATTCGGAATTTGTATAATTTTACTTTACTGTTGACTAATTTATTTTGCTACTTAATAGCCAGTCTGAGAAATTGGGATTCCCCCTTAACAAGAAGCCACAGATAGGACTGGGGTGAAATTGATCAGTAAGAAAGAAATGCATGATGTATGAGCAAGTTGTCACAGTTGCTGAAACTAAGGAATATTATTTTTTACTGACTAAATGTCTTAAATCTAAATTAGGCCGTCCTGGCTCAAGGAATGAAAAACTATGTTTCCAGACAAAATAAAGATTTCTCCTCTTACTAGCCCGATACTTTTGACAACATTTTTATTTTAGATTTTTAAAACAGATCAGTTCTCGTGCTGTGTCAGTGATGTATTATTCACGGTTCTCCCTGCTTCAAGTCCTACTTTGAAGTTTCTGTCATTTAGATGGTCTTTCTCTGCCTTCTCACCCCGGTGTGTGTTTTCAGGAGCAGCAGGCCACAGCGAGCCTGGTCAAGTACAGGAAGCTGCAGCACGAGCTGGATGATGCAGAGGAGAGGGCAGAGGTCGCAGAGTCGCAGGTCAACAAGCTGAGGACCAAGAGCAAGGACTTAGGTGCCAAGGTCAGCTGACGCCAGCAGGGGGACGGGGGGATAGACCCAGACCGCAGAGCAATGCGCGTTCCCCCTCTCCTGAAAGCCGTAGTAATACAGTAATCTAGCAAGGAGTGGCACGTATTCTTTTGTATGAGTTGAAAGGTAGTTCTGGAAAGCTTCCAAAACCTTTAAATGCCAGTCACTGCAAGCCCTCACTGCACCACCTCTTCCTCTCCCTTCTCCTCTTGCAGGTACGGGGAGAGTAGAGCTCGTGATTCTGCCGCGCCCTGACGAGAGTTGATACAGGTGGATATGCACAGTGGGAAACTGAGTGGAGTGGTACATCACGTGGGTTACTTTGTGTTAATATAAGAAACTACAAGACATTGGCACTGTGTTGCAATACCTGGCTTCCTGTCTCTGTCCAGAGTCCAGGTGGACTGTACACAGATGGGGCGGGACAGCTCTGGGTGTCTGAGATGGCAAAGCTGCATTTGAATAATTTGAACTTGTTGTGATTTGCTTGTGTGGAGTGCATGTAACCACACAACTATTTATTGTGCTGTTTCCTTTCCTTTCCAATCCCTGAAATCCTGTTTGACATCATCGGAGTCGGGTTTCCTTTCTTTCTGATCATATAGGCTGCTTTTGTTTGACTTGAATGGTGGTGAAAATTGCAAGTTTCATAACAGACTTGCATTTTATTGCAGTTGTTGGTTGTAGCAATAATTAAGCAGTGGTATAAATTTAGGAAGGCTGTAGTGATTCTGCTGAGGGCCAGAGTTACATTTTCAGTATCAGCTTAACCTTCAGATGGGGCTGCTGTGTTTTGGGATTTGTTAACTGAAGATGTTTGCATGCATAATGTCTGTTGAACTGAACAGTAAGCTGTTATTGAAGCCAGTATAGACTTTCTTTGCATCCAAGGCCTGTGGATTGAGACCGATTTGAATAAAGTGATGTAAGGAGTGAAATACAGTGTACCTGAAGAACGAAAGCCAGATTCACTAAGCACAAGAACATAAGAAAGGTTACAATGGAGAGAGGCTCCTCTAGCTCATCTGGTAGCTGGGACCCTCAGTTAGATTTCCTTGTGCTTCTCCTTTCCTGTGTTCTTTGCACCTGAGAGCAGATGAACACACTGAAGTCAGTGTCTTAGTTAAGGGAAACGTTTCCCTGTTTCTGTGCGTGGTGTTTGTACAAATCTGACCCTCGCCTGGGGTTAATACTCCCAACCTTGCTTGAGTGCATTTTTAAATAGACACCTGCTGTTGTGCGCCACATCTCAGGAAGAGCTGAGAAATGGGGATAACATTGTTAGGAATGGCCACTGGGCCGTAAGTGGAAGTATTTCTGTGATTCCAGTACGTTGGTAATGGTCTCTCATAAACACCCATTCATGATAACCTAGGGTGAGCATGGCTGGACTTGGACTGTAAATCTCACTGCGACGCTGCTGTCATTCAGGACACTGTGAGAGATGCACCTTGTGTGTGTGTCTTCTCCCAGTGCTCTCTGGAAATGGCTGTTTTTGTCACACATTAAACTCATCTCAAACCGTCACTGAACTGCACTAGGCCTCCATACAGTGTTGCGTATGCATTTCCAAGACATGCCCCTCACTTTTCTGTGTGCATCGTGTCTAGTGTGCACTTTTTGGTGTGTCTTTTATACCTCTTCATCGTAATCCAGGTCAGTGTGCAATGTGCACCCAAATCAACACAGAAAGCATGTGCCCTTTATTTGGAATTCAGTAACTGGATTATCTCAGAAGACAGAAGTTATGCGCTTGTCAATTTTATTGTTTTCATTAAGTGGATCTCGGTTTTGATGTGTTGTCCATCTGAATTATCCAGCTTTCAAACTATTTCAAACTAACTGCCCTCATATAATTCCCTATGAACTGGTTATAAATCAATTTTGCAGACAATAACAGCAATTATACAACACAATTTTATTAAAATATTTTTCACTTCCAATAATTTGCTTTTTGTCCTTTTTCGCATGTGGTTTCGAACAATATAATGTATAATATATCTTCTTCTTCTTTTTTACCTTCATATACACCTGACCCTGCAGGACAGTCTTTCATTCTGTAGTGCAAAAGTCAATATCAGTCCTTCAGGAATGACCAATTCCAAACTTGATCAAGTTCAAAACAGATAAAAAAATAACAATGAGTTATTTCAATGAGTGTGGGATCTGCAGGTATGTTTATGCAATACAGTTTTATCCCCAAGGCCCAGGCAGGCGATATTCCAAACCATGTGGTGACTCATGATCTCATTGATGGTCCTTGTCATTGGCTGTTTGAATGGCTGTTGTGTTTCTGTCAGTTTGGCTCAAGATGGGCCGTTGCTACTTGATTTTTTAGGAGCCTCCTTGGTTGTAGAATGCTCTTCTGCATTTTGAATAGTTTTGTAACCAGCAGCCTATGACGTATCCATTTGCCCAGGGTCCCATTTCGTTTATACAGTAGTTATAGCCTTTCAGTTTTATGCAGAAAATTAAACCAGTCCTCCGTATAATGTTTCATTTTTGTTGCTGCTGGTCCGTTAACCGTTGTTGTTCAGATTTTGGGGTTTCTCCATGTTGTGGTGAATGATCTGTTGGATCACAAAACAAAGATAATACAGTATATCAGCTGAGGGAAAGGAAAGCTTTTGTTAGTACTGTATGTAATACACACTCCGGACCCTGCAGTTGACGTGAGTGACAAAGGTATGTAGAGAAGACAGTGACTACAGACGTGCATGAGATACAATAAAGACAAGGTGAGGGTTTGAAAACTGAATCTGCTTCCCTGTTGGCCTTCAAGAAAGCACCTTATACAGCACATCCAATGACTGAAGACACCCTTTTCATTGCAGACAGTGTGGCGTGGCTCCTGCTTAGCCTGTGACTCAGGGGGAGAGGAGATGTTAGCTATTATCCTCTTGGACTGTGCTGCATGTCCTGCTCTGATGGCCAGCAGCTGACCTGAGTCTTGTTGCTGTGCCTGGCCTCTGCAGTTCAGTGACAGCATGTGAGGTCCCCTGACCACAGTGCTTAACAATGAGCTATCTCACAGCCATCGGGCAGACATTCCTCACTGCCTGTGCTGATGGAGGATGAGCACCCTATTCCTCCAGGCATCCAACACCCGAGTCTGGGCTGTGAGTCACACCAGTGATTAATCAGTGCCCTATTGGTTAAGGCATCCATGTGGCGCTAGAAATAACTTTGGAAAGTTTTTAAAAGTGAAGCAAAGTCCTGTATATTTTCTAACAAATACTTCAGGACTATTTTTTCTTGGCTTATTTGTATCTAACCACTATATATAAGCTAAGAATAATTATTTTTTCATCAAACTATGCACGATACATATAACAACAAATGTGAAACTATAATAGGTAACAGGAATAGCTGTACTCTGTTTTCCTTAACAAAAGTAAAACCATCAAAATCATAAAGAAACAGCCAAAGACATATAACATGCTCTTTGTTGTCTGATTTTCTTCTGAAGACTTTGTGTCTAAAGATTTTATTATGCGAAATCACAGGCTTCTGTTGAGGACTAAAATCAGTAAATGTTCAAAGGTACAATATGTAGTATGGTACAGTGCACACAGAGGATCAGTAACCAGAGGTCCAGGATGGAATGTGGACAGATCCTTCCTGGACTAAATAATACAGTCTACTCAAACCCCAGCAGCATTTCAAAGCTGTGCAATTAAACTGAGGCCCAGACTGCCTCCTTTCACAACATTTCTTTTGCTGGGAGGAAGAGTGTGGGCCAAAGCTGTTCCTTAGTTTCCTTAGATCATGTGCTAAAGAAGGAGGCAGCAAATTGTACCTTCACTCAGATTGCTCAAGGACAATTCTGAACTGTATTAAGGCGTACACATGTAAGTTGCTTTGGACAAAACTCTGCCAAATAATAATACAGAGGTTATGGCATGACTTCACACTGCCCAGAAGGAGGTTCCCAGATCTGTGGTGCTTTATCTGCATGGAGGAATATTCAGCACAGAAAAGAGACAGGAAGTCTCAATGTGGACAGAGTTTACCAGGATTATTGCTGTTCTGTGAGTTCCTACATCCCAGATGGGCTGAGTGGAATATAAAACAAGAAATAAACATATGGATAGAGAAAAGTACAACAATTTGTTACTGATTTTCTGAATGAATGTTTTGTTATCCTTCTTGAAATGTGTTAAAATGGATACTGAATAATTTTGCTACACTTTCCACATACCTTTGTTCCTTTTTCTGTATATTATTACTATTACAACTCCTACTAGTGATGAAATAGCAACGCCAATAATGACCCCAGTGTAAGATTCTTTCTCGGTCCCCTCCATTATACCTGTCAGTGAGAAAGACAGCGGTCATTCCAATAAAGTATATGCAAGATAATAAGGCTTTCACAATCTTAAAAAACAACAAGGAAGTATGACAGGCATAGTGCATTCTGATTTACATGAATGAAAATTAAATTCACAAAACAAACTTCACGAGTCTTCTCGGTTAACAGTAAAAAAAAAAGACTGCACAACTCAGGTGTTAACATTTGCCCAGGAGACTAGGGGAAAACTTCCAAAAAACGACAGTGAATGACCACAGTTATGCGATAACATTGGATCTCAAACTGTTTGCTTGATAGACCTCTTGGGTTCTGCAAATGAAAGATATTTGTATTCTATATTTGTGTGTCAGCACCTGCAGGCGTGGTGATATTCACGGCGGTGTGAATGACGAGCACGGTCTCAAACACAGAATATCGACAGGTGTAGGTGCCCGTGTGGGCTGTGCTCTTGGGGTTCAGAAGCAGCAGGGTGCCGTCTCCAGAGAGCAGCCTGTCTTTGTTCACTTGGGTGTCTTGCCACTGCTTTGAGACAGTGTCACTCCTGCTGTCATAGGACAGGATGTCAGAGCTTCCCACTGTGGATCTGAAGCTCCACTTCAGGATGAAGTTCTTCAGGTTTTTACCGGGAGTGACACAGGGAATCGCCAGTTCCTGTCCTTCAGGGCCAGCAATTGCTTAAAAAAAATAACACATGCATGAATAAATTCTGTAACTTAAAATTTCATTAGCAATATGTCTAAGTAATACAGATTTTATTGCATTTGCAATTTTCTTGTCTTTGAGAAGATGAATGTTTCTTGCTGTGTCAAATCCTTTTCTGAATTTTAAAGACATGGGGATAAGTCGGGTCTTCTAGCTGGTTATGTTCCCCTTGTAGAACCAAAATAAGCAAAACGTTAACAAATAAGGTTCTACATTTCTAAAAATGTTTACCAAGACAATTTAGTGCCATTTCACATCGCGGTGTACAATGCATCCTACGTGTTAAGCTTGCTACTACTTTAGCGACACAGTGCTACCTTGTTCTTTTAGTGACGCTCTCCATTGCTGTTTCCTGTCCGAAGAACTTATGACACATGTGTATGTGCAATTTGAAAGATTCTGTAGCGACGTCAGCCTGCTCTCCATGTTATACAGCTGCTGCTGATCTTCGATGCATCTCGTATATGGTTCTGGAGGCTCCTCTGTTGCCGGCTCAGTTGACCACTCAACTTGAGGCTCAGGGTAAACACCCTTGGTGGAGCACACAACTTCCCCAGAGCCACTCGGACTCATGTAGCTGATCTCCACAGACTTAATTGGAGCTGCAACAACAAAAACAAAATACAGAACACTGTCTAGAGCTGGGATGGGCTGAACAGGACAGTACCTCCACTGCAATTGTATTATACTGTTCACAAAAAAATCTAGATCTATGTAATTATTAATTAAAACTCTTGATCAGCATTTAGGTAGATATTTTTATTTAAACAAGTAGAAGCTCTAGTCTGCTGTTATTGGTAACCTTTCCCGTGTTCATGTCCTTAATTGTTACGTTTTCAGTTAAGCTTTTTGCTCTGCCTCTGATTTTCATTTCATTGCAGTACTTTTTTAAAGATGTGTCATTTGGAGTATGTCCTGTTTGCTGTGGTAAGTGCACTGATGCTCTCTGGTAGTCCGAGTCTTAAAAGGGTTTGCTGAGCTGATTGTTCACGATGCTCAGCTGGGGATCCAAGCCTCTCCTGCCCTGCCCCCTGCTGTAGTGAGGACACTCAGGGCTGTAGCAGCACCTTTGCACAGAGGCCATAAGGAGCCTGTAGAAGTCACGTGTCAAAACTAGCTTCCATCAGGCAGAGAAAACTACAGCAAAGACATGAAGACCGTATTTATATTATTTCTCGAGAAGGGTTCGAGTGAAAACTCCTCAGAACTCTAAACCAAAACAACTGACCTTCCACTGTCATAGCCACAAAAGTCTCCTGGTTTCCTTTCTGAGTGCTGACGTAACACTGATATCGGCCTTTGTCCCAAACCTGGGTGTTTCTGAGCAGAAGAGAGGCGTTGCCCAGTGTCAGGAGCTGGTCCTTGAACAGCGCTGTTCTGCCCTTGTACTGCAGGTCCTGGTTTCTCAGCCGGTCAGCATGGTGGTAATAGCTGTGCACATGAAGACTGTCCTTCTTCCAGTGAATGACTTCGTCTCCAGCAGGGCTGAATTTGCAGGGCAAGACGCAGTCCTGAGAGAACCCACATGTCACATCTGGAAGAGAAAACATTCTCTATAAACACAAGTAATGAAGAGATTGTCCAAAAAAAGCATCAAATACACCCGATGGACTGTTTCAAAAAATTATTATAATTTGAATGTGTTACACAAGTGTACCCCACACATCATATGTTGTTGGAAGTAGCATGTATCCACAGGGTGTAATCAATGAGAACAGAGTTTAACAATTTATAATAATAATAATAATAATAATAATTGCTTACACTTATATAGCGCTTTTCTGGACACTCCACTCAAAGCGCTTTACAGGTAATGGGGACTCCCCTCCACCACCACCAATGTGCAGCATCCACCTGGATGATGCGACGGCAGCCATAGTGCGCCAGAACACTCACCACACATCAGCTATCAGTGGGGAGGAGAGCAGAGTAATGTAGCCAATTCATAGAGGGGGATTATTAGGAGGCCATGATTAGTAAGGGCCAATGGGAAATTTGGCCAGGACACCGGGGTTACACCCCTACTCTTTTCGAGAAGCGCCCTGGGATTTTTGACCACAGAGAGTCAGGACCTCGGTTTTACGTCTCATCCGAAGGACGGCGCCTGTTTACAGTATAGTGTCCCCGTCACTATACTGGGGCATTAGGACCCACATGGACCGCAGGGTGAGCGCCCCCCACTGGCCCCACTAACACCTCTTCCAGCAGCAACCTTAGTTTTTCCCAGGAGGTCTCCCATCCAGGTACTGACCAGGCTCACACCTGCTTAGCTTCAGTGCCTTTTAATTTATGGCCTCCCGTGATTTGAAAGTCCCACCAGTAAAAGAGTATGAATCTGGAATCCAGGGAAGAGGAAGATTTTCAGTGAGCTGTGACATCAGACTGCAGAATCGAGGTACAGTAGAGATTGGCCAGAGCTCACCTCCCAAACAGCCAGATGTGAATAGTGGCTTATAAGATGAGAGCACTTCATACACAAAAGCAAAAATTAAAAGTCATAAAGGTTTAAGGAATAACACTCTAATGTTATTCGGATGTCTGTGCTTCTAAAATGAGAATCAGCAGGGTTATTGTCTAAGACTGTGTGTCTGTGACTGTCTTGTGAAAAATTAGTATTTGTCAGCTGTGATGTGACATCAACAGGCTCATGCCAAGAGATTCTGAGCTAATGCGTCAAAGTACTTTTTGATTCCTCCTGGCCCACATTTCAAGAGGACTTTGTATCAGGTGCCCTTACAGTCTTCTCTGTTCAAGACTAATAAGGTTCAGTTCTTTCAGACTCTCAGTGTAGGACATTACTGCAACGAATTGTGGAAACAGCTGAAAAGATCATTGGAGCCTCCCTCCCTTCCATTTCTGTCACCTATCACAAACGCTGCTTACACAGGGCCTCCAGTATAGTAGATGACCCCTCCCATAAACTCTATACCCTCCTAACATCTGGGAGAAGATATCGCAGTGTAGGGGCTAGCTCCACCAGACTCTGTAACAGATTCTTCCCGCAGGCTGTCAGGCTCCTCAACACCCTGGAATCTACTTGCACCCACCCCAATTCCAGAAACAGGGTTTAAATCCCCCCAGTGTGTTGTGTATATTGTACTACAGTATGTATTGCCTTGTAATTTGCCCTATCTGCACTTTGCACTATGTGTATCCTGTCTACAATATCTATGTATTTGCACTGTGGACCAGGAGGAACAATATTTCGTTCCACTGTATACTTGTATACGGCTGGAATGACAAATGAACGTGAACCTGAACTTGAACTACTGTAATTCCTAAATGAATTAAAGCTATCTGCGGACAAATCATTTTCTCTTCCACTTATAACAGCAATCAAGATTCCAGAGTACAGTGATAGAATCGTCATAGTGTTCGTCATTTGTTTCAAAGTGAAAAGTGGTCCTCTAGTGATTTACTGGCATGTTTTCCCAGCATGAGAAGTCAAGAGTACAGTCTGTTTAATGAAATGTAAAGCATATCCCCTTCTGTTTGAACATCCGTGATGCTTTAAGTGTTGACGTAACTAAAAGAAAACAGGACTAGAAGACTAGGCTGTTACTCACCTGGGACTCCACTGTCTATTCCTTTAGTAATCCATAGCAAGAGGCAGAGATGTACGTGTTTACATGCCATAACAATCTTTTCCTCCCAGCACTCCACCCTTCAAAATCTGGATATCTACCGAGTTGTCCCCATCCAGACCTAGTATACGGCAACAAGCCTCTCGGAAGCCATTTACAATGCCTGAAGATTTGCACTAAGAGTATCTACTGAAATGCTGAGATTGTATTACTGAAGTCCAGCCCTTTTTCTATTGTGACTCTGTACCTTGGAATCTCTGTGTACAGTATGTGAAACTGGAATGTGGCGTTACAGGTGTTTACCTTCCTACTACGAAAGCAAAACCAATGCACCTCTTTCAAAATCCACTTGGCAACATCACACCTTCAAGAGGACAACTGCAGCAAGTAAATTAACTGCACCTCCCGGCCAGATATCGTATGAACAAACTCAACAAAGTAGCTTGCAAACAAGAAATCGAACAGCTCCTGTTAAGGCTGTTCCATTGCTAGAAAGATAACAGTTTTCTTCTCTTTTGTCATTTGTTCTCCCAGTTCACATACACATAAGAGACAGGGACACAGTTAATTGTTAGGAGAGTACTGTAGCTTAGTCACTAATTTTCTACTGGATTGAACATTTGCCCTTCAGTGTTTGTGCACTGTCTCACAGACTAGAGTACCTGACAAATAAAGTGTAAAGGTTATACTACAAATTCCTTTTCACATTCAGTAGGTTTCATCTTGCCTTCTTCTGCCTAGAACGTAGCAGACAGCAGTTTTCTCATCTCCTTTGTCTTATTTAATCATTAATTTAATATTATCGAATTGTGCGGTCAGGGAAGTGGAGGCTGAGGTTTGGAATGTGAGAGAGCATGTTGAGTCAGTGGGGTTTTTGTTTCCTGCTGCTTGTTTTATAATTGTTTTGAACACATTCTGTTCAATCATAGTCAATCGCATTGCAACACAATCACTGTTGTACTGTAGTCTTTGCTGGTGATGTTTGTCTGTTTTTGTTGTATAACAAAACAGCCCAAAACAGTTGTCTTGGACTTGGACATTTTTCTTGGAGAGGATGAAGAGAATAATACACTGGCATGTTCTGCTGTTCGACTATATTGAGCATATAGTTTTTCAGGGCTAGCTGAGAACTGAAATCAACATAACGTTGCTGGTGAAATTGAACAAACTTGGGTTTTCTCCCAATGACTGCAAGAGAAATGGTCAAATGTTATTATTGTGTTATGAATTTCAGATTTTTGTTTTATTTTAGGGTTCCTCATTACCATCACCCCACCTCCCATGCTCCCAGTGTAGGTCACCAGTGTCCCATGAAGAAAACAAGAATGAAGTAGTTTTTACTCACCTGTCAGTCCACATTCTGTGAATTTTAGAATCCATACCAGGATGCTTAAATATACTCCTTGACACAACATAGCTCTTCTTCTCTACTAACACAGCTCATATATCAAATTGAACTGTGCAATAACAAGAAATGGAGTTATTCTTTCTTAAACGCATATGTTGCCTTCAATACATTTATGGACATTTCCTCCTTGTATTCTCATTTTCTACACATAGATACATTAACCTCTAGTCTCTGCTGTTGAATCTGGTATTGGAAAATTGGGCTCTTAAAAAAATCAATGATTAACGCACAGACCTTCTGTGCCAGATCAGAGCCCTTGGTTTCCGAAGAGTCACTCTCCCGGCTCTTAAGATTTTAAAATTCCTGAAGAAACAGTCTGGGTTTAAAAGTGTTCACTACATGTGCACACTGGGACACAGTGGAGGGGCTGTTTTACTGTTAATCCCGGCCTCACGACCTTCTGTCCTGGGCTGTAGTCCCTGACACTTTGTTCGGATGCACTGATGGAGAGGGTGCTGATCTGGGTGTCTGTTAAGGGCTAAGCTGTCTGATCAGTCCATCTTAGTGCTTACTGTGATGCGCTTGTGTGGAGAGCCCGCACAAGACAACCACTCTCCCCGCATGCCTGCTGTTGTTCATTAAAATCCCCGATGTCTTGTGCAACGAGATGAGAACCCCGTATTTCCCCAGTACAGAGGGTTCTCAATTTACGCGAGAGCTGTGTTCCGGAAACCCGTGCGTATTGTAAATTTCGCGTACTTTAAACGAATTAAAAATAACGGTAAATGCGCACGTAAATTTGACCCTACTTACACCCTTACAGACGCGAATGATGGGACGTGCCATAGACTAAATACCTTCAATAAACAGACTTGTAACATGCATAAAATAACAACACAGTTTACACAGATATCATGTATACATAAAAATACATAAACTATTAGTAAGCATCAGTTATGTTTACTGTAAAGGAAATTTGAGAGCGTGAGAGAGAACAATTCAAATTCAACCCGCTCCCGATGCACGCCGTGCTCTCACCACCTAATTTATTATGTAGATCATTTGAACGCTTAACATAAATGTGCCTTCGTGTGTTAGAAACCCTTGGATAAACTCTCGCCAAATGTCGAGTATGAGAGCACAACTGAATTTGGGTATGTTCTGTAGGTGTTGCCGAGTTAAAAATATTCTGCCTCACCCACATCTAAACACCGCTCAGGTCTGGAAACTACCGTCTCTGACATGTGATCTTTAACATCCCTGGTATTTGATCACTGGAATGAAGAATTACATTGAATGCGGAATTACAGGTTATTCCAAACTTTAAAGCTTTTTTTTTTCATTGTGGGTTACATTACAGAGTTTTAATCTCACCATCTGATGTGATAGCAGAGAACATTACAGCTAGACAGAGCAGAGAAGGTTTTTTTTTTTTGCTTCCTTGATGAGCTAGACGGAGCAGAGATCCCTCCAGGGAGTCTGGAGGTGTGCACCAGTGTTGGTGTTGCTAGTGTAGGTCTGCATGCGTACGTTAATGCAACACGGTCTTCTCACTCGGATGGAGTTATTGGAAACGGCCCGGTATTTATTGGGGTTATTAATATGAAATATTCCCAGTTAATTACTAATATAATGTAACAGTGTGGGTGTGGGAGGGGCTGTGGCGATCAACGGTAAGAGCCAATGCCCCCGATTGAGGGGGTGGAGGCATCGGTGTGAGGTCAGTGACCCCCCCCCAAAGGAAAAATACAAAGGAAAAAGAAAAATGCGCCGCTTTGCACTGCGGCGTCCAGGCGGGACTGAACCTGTCTAACAGGTCCAGTCTGGGAAAAGAGCTGCCTGGAACAGAGGCGTCCAGGCTGGACTGACCCTGTCTAACGGCCAAAACGTAAAGCGAACTCATCCTGTCCTGGGGGAGATACAGGCGAAAAGAAAAACGACGGCCTCTTTCCACAACCCCCTGCGGGGCTGTCGCTGGAAGGTCCTCCCCTTGCGGGGCTCTGCTCGTCCCTCTGGGGAGGAGCTCAGTATGTCTATCCAGGGCTCGGTCTCCACACTGAACACGCCCCAATTAATTGTTGTTGATACCATACTGACCCGGTCTTCTTTGTCCTGTTCTTCTTCATTGTCTTTTCTCATTCAAGAGCAAGCGAGCTCATGTGTGGGACTGTGGTTCTGCACCCCACAAGGCCTTGCAGTCTGCATGTCAATGCCTGCTGAGTGAGTGTGTGTGTGTCACAGGTCCTGATGTGCTTTGATGATGTCACTCCCCGAGACTTCGAGAATGTTCAGATGTGTAAGGGATTGGCCCTAAGGTGTGTGTACAGTACATGTGCACACGAAAGCGCTGGAGAGTGAGAGGGCTGTAAGAAGTCTGTAGATATTAATATACACACTGTGAAAGCTTTAGTGCTGTTCTATAATAATCCCTGATGGCCTCTCTGTGCACTGACTCCTGACAGGCTGTGCACAGATGGGGGCTGTAATCTGCAAGTGTTACACTTATTGCTTTACTGTGATTTGGAGTATAAGGTCTGCTTTCTCCCCAATAATTCAGGTTCTTGTCGTTCCGGTTCCCTGAGCTCTGAGTCTCAGATCAGCCTTGATTTTTTTTTTTTTGGATTGCATTTGTCAACACCAGCTTTGTCGCAACAGTTGAACTGTTTGAAAATCTCGGCAGGAGGAAGTATACACAGTTAAAATATTTTCACTAGTGACTTAGCCAGTGTATCGGGTTGCTGTGTCGGTGTGCATTTCTTAAAGGTGTATTTAATGCATTACTGTATATCTAGAGAACTGAGCAAATCATCAGCATTATCAAGTCATGCTGGACTTTTCATTCACCCAGAGGCAGCTACATGAGGCAGATATTCTATAAACTGCAGATTTTAGCAATAAAGTGTCCTATATGGGTAGCAGCCATTCATTTTCTCCTTCAGTGCTCTTTGAGTTTAAGACAGTTGAGCAGCTGAGCACATTGAAGTCAATGTCCCAGTTAGGGGAAAACACTCTGTACTTCATACTTCAGCCAGTAGTTTTACAGATCCACTAACCTTGCACTGCTTGATCCCAATTCAGGTAAGGGAATCCGGGACTAGCATGAGTCAGGCACTGTGAAGCCAGTCTTCAGCTTGTCTCTCTGTGCATCTCGAACTGAATGCTGCTGCTTCCATACCCATTGCATGTAAGTATTAACACTGGTCATCAGTGTCCATCTCCCATCCTCGTTTCCTGACCAAGTTAATGGTGACAAATTGATGCTGTTATTTATTGAGTCAATAATTGCACTGACATACAGCACAATGAATTATGTGCTGTGCCAGTCATGAATAAATTGTCAGGCACATTGAAGAGGTGGGGATCAAATGTGGTTTTTTTTGTATCATTCAAGAAGTGATTTAACTTTTATCCTACTACCCACTTTAATTTAACAGGTAAATTCAAACGCGTACCGCCTATACCACACATTCTTTGAGACAAACTTGAGATGATATTGTAGGGAAGGAACATTGTAGAACACAAGAGACAAAGTAATAATCCATTTTTTTTAAATGTGAAAAACACGATTGTGATGCCAGTAAGTAGGTCAAGCAAAACACAGCGCCTTGCTGAGACCTAGTGTGTTCTAGCAGCAGGAAGGAAGGGCTGATCTCATCCTGCCTTGTGTCAGGGAAGAGACCAGACGTGCCCTCAGACGCCAGAGAGCACGTCTGGTCTCACAGTCCCAGCCGAGAGCCCAGCTCTCGGTCCCTTTCACGTGACGTCTGACTGTTGCTCTCAGCCCCTCTGTCTCTGTCCTTCTCTCCAGCTCCCCCGCACATTGACCAATCATTTCAGTGCCCCACATGCAACAGAAATATTCTCGGCTGAATCATGCAGGCAGGGTGCTCTCCCAGTGTTTTTTACCTGCAGATTGAAGGACTCGTCCAGCCTGAGCCATGATTGCATTCAACAGCCCGAATGTCCTATTGATGCTTCCTTATACAGGACCCGCAGGCATAAGTTATTCCAATATAAAGTGCAACATGAAATAGGAAACAGTAAGAATCCTGCAAGCTGTGGAATCTACAGCTGTCTTCCTAGGTTTCGGCTCAAGGCCAGTGCAGACCAGAATCCAGAACCTCTGGCTGCTCCATGCCAGTCTTCCCAGACGGCTCTTGGTTGTCAGAATGGATGTTTGGGTTGAGTCGCAAAGAACTTGGCAAAGGAAGTTTGCATTCGACCAGCAGTAGCTGAGCAACTCCTTCTGGGAGGACTCGGTGACTGCTGAACTGAAACTTTCAGGAGTTTTCGGGCATCCCCTGAAGTCCTCACTCATACGTGAATCTTGGGTGACTGGCGCCCCATCGCCTGTGTCTTTTACGAAATGTTCTTTCAGGACCCTATGCAGAGGACACAATCCGGAAGGGAGTGAACACACACTGGGAGGAGACGAGGAACTGGGCTGGTAGACGAACCGGGGGTGGGGAGGTCCAGGTGAACAGTCCAAAAGGGAGTCCAAAGGGAAGTCCAGTGCAGGCAAAGGTCCAGAGCCGGGTGATCAATCCTAGACGAACAGAACAAAGTTAAAAGCAGGAGTGGAATCAAACGAGGGGTTGTAGACCGACATGACAAAGTTAAAAACTGGAGTGGGATATGGCGAGGGGTCGGGGGGAAGAAAGAGGGGACCGGAACCAGGCCAGTTGCTCCAGGTCCCGGACTCAGCTGGGTCAGGAAACCAACGCAGAGCCCGGAACAGAGTGAGCGTCTGGCTTTTGCAGGGAGGCTGGAACAGGGAGCAGGTGCACAAAATCAACTAAAAAGTGAACGAGCCAGAGCGCCCTTAAGGAGGAGGGACTACAATCGTGACGGTGTCCTTACTGTGTGACTTCTCAGCAGGTAAGAGAAAATCCAGTCTTCCATGTCATTCCTCTAGGCGGTTTAGCTGGAGACTTTCACCTGCAGGTTCTGGAAGACCGATGATAGTACATGTCAACCGAGGGAATGCTTTCCTGAGTTTACATTGTATAAGTAGAAGATTTCATTACCTTCATCTTTCCCACCTTGCTTATTCTTGGGTGATGTTGGCTTACCTGAAATAACAAACACAAAAACAACTGTGTTCTGCTTTCCTATAAGTAAGAAACATCTAAATACAATATATGAACATGTGCTGTACATGCACGTAGACCATAGAGAAATGTGAAACAATTTCTTACTGATTTTCTGAATGAATGTTTCCGGATAACAAAACATTCATTCTTGAAATGTGTAAAAATGGATGCTGAATAATATTGCTACACTTTCCACATACCTTTGTTCCTTTTTCTGTATATTATTACTGCTACTATGGCAGTAATTAATGCTCCTACTATAAGTGATGAAATAGCAACGCCAATAATGACCCCAGTGTTAGATTCCTTCTCAGTCCTCCCTATTATACCTGTCAGTGAGAAAGACAGAGGTCATTCCAATAAAGTATATGCAAGATAAGGCTTTCACAATCTTAAAAAACAACAAGGAAGTATGACAGGCATAGTGCATTCTGATTTACACTAATGAAAATTAAATTCACAAAACAAACTTCACGAGTCTTCTCGGTTAACAGTAAAAAAAAAGACTCAGGTATAAACATTTGCCCGGGAGACTAGGGGAAAACTTCCGAAAACGACAGTGAATGACCACAGTTATGCGATAACATTGAATCTCAAACTGTTTGCTTGATAGACCTCGTGGGTTCTGCAAATGAAAGATATTTGTATTCTATATTTGTGTGTCAGCACCTGCAGGCGTGGTGATATTCACGGCGGTGTGAATGACGAGCACGGTCTCAAACACAGAATATCGGCAGGTGTAGGTGCCCGTGTGGGCTGTGCTCTTGGGGTTCAGAAGCAGCAGGGTGCCGTCTCCAGAGAGCAGACTGTCTTTGGTCACTTGGGCGTCTTGCCACTGCTTTAAGACAGTGTCACTCCTGCTGTCATAGGACAGGATGTCAGAACTTTTCTCTCTGGATCTGAAGCTCCACTTCAGGATGAAGTTCTTCAGGTTTTTACTGGGAGTGACACAGGGAATCGCCAGTTCCTGTCCTTCAGGGCCAGCAATTGCTTAAAAAACATGCAGGAAATATATTCCATGAATTAAAATCAAATAAGCATTACAGTATGTGAAAAATATGGACATTGCTGTATTCAGAAATTCAGATTCAGAGCACATTTCTTAATCTTTCTGTGTGAAATCAGAGTGTTCTTTATTCTTTATTATTCTCTTTCATTATTTATAAAAGTCATGGGAATACATGAGGCTAATTAAAAAATAGCAAATAGTCAATTCTTTTATTTTAGTTTTGTCTTAAAATATCTTGAAGAAAACAGCGCTACCTTGTTCTTTTAGGGACGCAGTCCAGTTCTGTTTTCCATCTAATGAGTTCACGGCACAAATGTAAATGTAGTTTGAAAATATATTTAGTTTCTTTAGCCTGCTGTCCACACTGTACAGCCCCTGGCCGTCGGGTGTCTTTCTGGTTGTAGGTTTTAAGGGCTCCAACAGCGCAGGCTCTGTAAACCACCTGATGTGGGGAGCAGGGTAAATGCCCCTGGAGGAACATATGACTTCCTCAAAGCCGCTCATACTCGTGAACTCTATGTCCAGGGATCTTACAGGAGCTGCAAACACAAAACAGAATTACTCACTGTTACCATTAACTAACGCAAGGGGGGTCCAGTCATAGTCCTGGAGGTCTGCAGGTTTTCATTCCAGCTCTTCCAGCTTTAATCAAGCTCAGTCAGCTCTTTATTGTCTTGGTGGGATTGACTGAACAGCTTCTCCTAGATTTCCTGGTGTTGGTGCTTTGAAGAGACCTAGGCAACCTGTGGACATACCAGCCCTCCATGATCAGGACTGCCCACCCCTGAACTAAAATAGTGTGCTGGTTGAAGCCTAAAAGTCACAAACTAAAATGACTGACCTTCTACTTTCACAATCACAGAGCTTTCATTGCTCCCCATCTGAGTGCTGATGGAACACTGATATCGGCCTTTATCTTGAACCTTTATGTGTCTGAGCAGAAGAGAGGCGTTGCCCAGTGTCAGGAGCTGGTCCTTGAACAGCGCTGTTCTGCCATTGTACTGCAGGTCCTGGTTACTCAGCTGGTCAGCCTGGTGGTAATAGCTGTGCACATGAAGACTGTCCTTCTTCCAGTGAATGACTTCGTCTCCAGCAGGGCGGAATCTGCAGGGCAAGACGCAGTCCTGAGAGAACCCACATGTCACCATCACACCTGGAAGAGAGCACTTCATCCATCAGAAACACATATTCCTGATAAGCATTGTGGCAACCCAGATTCTGTCCCAGAAGCATAAGGGCATACGGCAGCACCATAAGCGCTTTGTTACGTTTTAATTTTGTGTCATCGTATAGCTCTATTAAAATCCACAATGACCAGATGGAGACTTCAAAGACTTCAAATGTGCCAAATTAGAATAACAGCCATTAATTCAGTACCCCGGACAGACCCTAATTTAAAGGAGTGGTTTGAATTCTGATTGGTGTAACTTGTGCAAAAGTGAATAACTTTCCTTCTGAATTATGAGCTGCTGGATAACTACAGAATAATATCTAGAAATACCCATGTCATGGACTTTAAGTGTATACAGTTCATGATGCCAGGCCATTTATACGAAGGGTACCAGAATCAAGGCTATTGTTATACTGCTACTAATTCTCTTCGCCACAATGAGTTCTTGCACCCTTTTCTGTTGTGCTTCTTACAGGAGAGGTGGACCTTGGGTAGCTTGTCCTGTGCCAGGTGGTTTTTGGCCTTCCAGGATTTCTTTTGCCATCCACTCTCCATCTCAGGCACATTTTGGCATCTTGTCAAGTTCCATTCTCAGCACATGGCCAACCCAACAAAATTGACGGTCCTGATGTCCTGTATGATGTTCTGGTTTCCAGTCTTTCTGTAAAGCTCGCTGTTGGAAATTGTGTTTGGCCAGAAGATGCAGCATATTCTCTTAAGGCAACAGCTGTGAAAGAAATTCCAGTCCTCTGGCTTACACTCGTTTCTGTGACTGTGACTGTCTTGGAATACAGTATGTCTCTAGGAATGTGGAACTGCAGGATCGTTCCATCATTCTGAAACCTGTGAGCACTTTTTAAGTTACTATCTTCTAAAACAGTACCAGACAAAAATGACAGCAAAGGGCTAATCAGACAGACTATGAGGATGAGAGAAACGTGTTCCCTCACATCGCGTGTTTAGATTGAAAGAAGATCCGGAGTGGGGCTGGAACTTGAATCAATGAAAGAGAGTCGTAGGGTTTCATTGGAGTGGGGTCTGGTGTGTGATGGGGAGGAGGGAGAGAGGAGGAAACCTGCCACATCTGTGACATTTTTCCTGGCTTGTCTTGTTATCGTTCTGATGTTCCTTGTTAACATTAAAGTAACATTTGCATCTACAAAAGCAGCACAAATTATGCTCAATTATTCCCAAATCATACAACAGTAAGTTCCCAAAGGCTTAAGCAATAATTTAAAATCAAAGCAACATGAGTTAACATGATGGTGTTGCCACAAAACTTAACTAGGCGAACAAAAGGCAGTTTCCAGCTGCTCTGTCATCTGCCTGCCAGACCAAGTGCAAAAGAACATCAGCTGCTGTGGTTTCAAACCTACATTTAAACTCCCCCAAGCCCTAAATCATGCTTCAGGCAGGCAGACCCACAACAGCAGAATGCTCTGATGTAGAGCACAAAAATACCCATGAAACAGACACAGTAAAACAGAACAGGCTAAGAACAGGCGTGTGCCCTGTGGCAGGCTAGCCCATGAAGGGGCTGCAGTAGGGGCAGCCACAGAGCCTCTAGCACTTGGGTGGGGATTTTTTAATTATTAGTTTATTTGTGAAGAGTTAGTGTTTACGTACTCACATGGGTTTTAGTTAGTGGTGTTTATAGTATAAAAATGACACTGTTCGTTTTGGTTTGGTTAGTAGTCATGGGCTGAAGCTAGAGAGGAATGAATGAATCCTGAATTTTACTTTGACAATTACTAGAAGTTTGTACGCAGATCCACTGGGCCTGTCCTAGCTACAGGGGAGGGTCTATTGCACACCTCTCCCCTCTGTCCTTCGGAGTACCAGAAAACAGCTTGCATGCTTCCACTCCAGTGAGTGGGATCAGTAATGCCCACAAGGGAAAGAACAGACAGAAAAACAAATCCAGCTCTGGAGCCTGACAGAAAAGCAACGAGTCCAGTCTGTAGGCAAGATATTTCTACAGCTCAGGTACGACACCTTCTGCTTCGTGTGTTGCATTGAACAGGTTGGGTCGGCCGCCAAGCGTGCTTTTCAGCTTTGCCAAGTGAAACATTAACACGCTGATGCCCGTCCCTCCGTACAGCAGAGCCAGAAGCCCCAGGTGTCCCCATAGCCTCAGCGCGGCCTTGTGGTCTCCAGAGAGGATAGCCATAGCCCCTTCTTCCTCTGGATTTTTTTTCTAGAAAGTGGATTAAGATCTCCCGCTATGCGCCTCGGCAGGGCAAAAATACGCACGTGAGACTGGCAGCTTCTGGACTTCATCTCGGCCAGACGGCCCTGAAGGCAGATTATCTCCCCTCCCTGGCTGTCCAATACGGGCTTGTTTTCTCTTTGCCGATGACCGAACAGCTGTGGTTCCCTGCTGAAGGCGGGGCCTGCTGGCCCCCAGGGTGGAGCTACGGCTTTAGCATCCATGCAGAGATGCGCAAGGGGACCAGATCCCTCAGTGAGCGAAGAGCTGGCCATCAGACAGCCAAGGCTGCTCCTCTGCTGAAGTCCTTCGAGGAAAGAGTGGGGTCTGCAGCTGGGGCCTGCCAGGTAAGAAGCTGCTTTCCGACTTTGCCTTTGGCTTCTGGGAAAGGGGTGCCTGAGCCCATGGTGGAGGAATGGCGCCTCTCCGTAGGGCACACGCTGATACCACGGGCACAAAGACTGTAAATACTTAAACCGGGGCAGGATGTGGGAACTCCTTGGCTAAGTAGCAAATCTTGGTCAGGAGTCCCCCCTTAAAACATTTAAGTTGCAATTAGTTTACATAAGACCTTTGGGTGAAGCGTAAAACGTGAAGCAGTTTAACTTCATCTCAGGCACGGAGGTGCAAAGTAACAAGTGAAGGCTGACTCCATGCTGAAAAGTAGAACCACAGCCTATCAACCAAGCTGTTGTCCCTTCTTTCTACACTTTAGTGTGGAATTAAGCTGCACTTGTTGCTTATCTTCCATCTCGCCTGCTGCTATGACAAGGGAAAAGCAGCATCTTCAGTGTGACCACCATACTCGAGCAATACAGGACAAGGATTCTTGTGGAGGGCTTGGACACCTGAGGCTCACCACTTATTATGGAGTTCTGCGACATGTAGTACTGAAAGCACATGTCTTCAATGAATAAAGTCTGAAACTAGAAGACTCTGGTAATGTCAATTTGGTAGCATAATATTTAGTTGCATATTATAATCCTCGCTATGCTTCTGGTAAGCTTGATTACAGCATGCCTCCTTGGAGTACAGACCTGAACTTTTTCCTGTAACTGTAAGCTTAAAAGAACAGCCTTGCTCCACAGATGAAGAGTGAACAGGTGTAACCGCTTCTGAGCTGAGACAGTAGCACAGCACATTACAACTTATAGCTGACTTTTCATTTTCTCCTAAAACAGTAATCAGGCAGACAGCAATTTTGTTGAAACCGGAGAAAGGTAGTGAGATCTAAATACTGGTTCTTTCATTTTTTGAGTGTATTTTCTCTGTACAAGAGTTCCAGTCACATCCCTTTTGACTGGCAAAAACAGTGAAAAGGTTCCAATTTCTTCAGCGTTCAAAAGGTTTTTCCCGCTAACCACCTGAAAGTAAAACTGAACCTTTTACTTACTGGGAATTTCACATTGTGTGCCTTTCAAAACCCAGAAGATCCAGAAAAACAGGAGTTTAAAAGGCATCAACATCCTTCTCTCCCAATCCATCATCTCTCTCAAGTGCAACCTGCAAAACACAAGAATACAGATCACAAATACTGCACACAAGGACAAGCAGCAGTGCTTGGGGGCTCTGGACTCATATCCAGAAGATTGTGTGTTCAGCTCACAGCTGTGGACACTGCTGTTATGCAATCGAGGAACATACTTCATGCAGACAACTCCAGTGCAATACACAGCTGACTAGATGAGTGCAGATGCAAGAGCCCAGATCCCTGGGTTCTGCATGGACTTTGTATTTTCTCCCCATGCTTGGTATGGTTTCCTGCTAATATATCTCAGAGGACAAGATATGAACATTTTGGAAGAAACATCACACCTGAAAAGCATCTATTTCTGGATTCTTTTAAATCATGAAACAGACAACTCTTTTCGGCCGTTTGGTAGAAAATGAACTTTGCCTGCTAGATCATGAAAGGCAGTGGATTCTCCTTATGGGACAAGAAGATAGCCATGCGGATGTGCTGCAGCAAATCAGAGCTCATTCGTTCCACAGCAACTCTCCTGATTTTAGCTCTGCAAGGTACTTTCAGGCCCTTTGTGATCTCAGCACAAGTCCGTCTTATAAAAGTAATTAGGAAGTCAGGAAATCAATAACTCACCGTGTATGCTGTTGGTCCTGAAATTTCCCAAACCTACTGTGCTTTGTTGCTGCTTTTCAGACCAGTCCTTTCAGCTTCTTCTGGGTACCTCCCCAGCTCTCAGATTTCAACTTTTGTCTGTCGTGCTTTTACACCCACTTATTGGGTTACAGGCTATCCTCTGAGCTCTGGTGTCTCACGTTTCTGTTAATGATGCAATGAATGATCCTCAAGGAGGTTTTGTTCCTCGCTAATTTAAGGTACGTGTTGGGGAATGCGATTTTATTTGTCTACGACAAACAAAAGAACTCATGCTGAAATCTGGTACTGTTTCAAAAGAAACAGCCGGAATCCTTCCTCATGTTGGGTATATGTCTTGATTATTTTCATTATTTCTTTCAAATAACTACAGTAAATCTGAGGAATCTAAAAAAATCACTTATTTTGCACCTTACACTAAGCCACAGATATTCAAACATCAGTCCATTAGTGCAGTGTAGTTTTTGACTGTAAAACATATCTCAAAATGAAGTGTAATAAAATGTCAAAAGAATCAAGGCAGCCTTCAG
Source organism: Lepisosteus platostomus (assembly GCF_059453375.1). NCBI lineage: Eukaryota > Metazoa > Chordata > Actinopteri > Semionotiformes > Lepisosteidae > Lepisosteus > Lepisosteus platostomus. The sequence continues at coordinate 5,045,926 of NC_142617.1, read as the reverse complement.
TCAAAATGAACAGGTTGCAACATGTCTGAAAATTTGCATTTCAACAAACCAACAGACCTGTTAGGTGAGCCGACAAAGAAATTGAAAGTGACCTGTTTTGGTCTTGGATTTGTAGAGAGAATCGACAGTGTACACAAATGACGCTCCCAGCACAGGGATTTTGTAGTTTGAACTGGATTAAGGCAAGAACAGGATTGTCAAAACATCTTGCTCAAAATATAAAACAATGGTAAGAGGGAGCTGAGGTTATTCAACCAGGCAAGAATTATAGTATCTTAACATTGAACGATATCTGAGGAAAAACACAGCTTCCACAACTACTCTGCAGAAAACTAAAATTGCAACCAAACCACACACATGCAGTCTTGTATATAGATTTACAATAATACTGAGCAGTTAAATGTTGCCATAGAGCCCCACTGTCGTTCATGTCCATTGGTAGATTATTAAACCTTTTCACGAATGATATTTTGAATTTGCTTTCTTCCACTGTATGCAGTGTACCGTTTCTGACTGTAAAGCTTTCTCACTGGTGATAGGAATCCTTTTTACCAACTGACACACACAGCTGGGCGCCCCGGTTGATTTGTGAAATTTTTATTGAGCTTCGACCAAAAGTTTGGGAGGTGGTCAGACCCTGATCTTGCCACTCCCACTTACCTACAGATAAATATCACGCTTCTAGCTGCCTTGCCTGCGTTTCATTTTCACATCTCTCCCTCCACCCCACCTTCTCTCTTACTCGATGGCTCATCGCTCATCAAAGCAGGGGGTTCCTGACAGCCCCCTCTATAAGGACAGTTTGTGGTTCTCCTCACCTGTGTGAGTTACCTCAATCAAGCTCACTTTGAGAATCATGCTCTTCCTCCTTAATTATAGTTTGACCAAATTGCTGAAGTAGCACTAGGGATACGAGGACTACATGAAACTCTTGTGTATCTTTCCACTGAATGAGTCTTGGAAGGCTCTGTCAGGCAGAGGCAGTAGGAGAGCACCTCTGGGAGTGCTGTAGCTGGAAATGTAGGGAGGGCATCATGGGTCATGGGCATCAGCAAGATGTTGATTGGTTTGTCCTTTCTGAAGGATTCCATGGTTAAACAAATGGATTTATTTAGTTTGTTACAACATTTTGTTCCATGAAATCTGTAGTTGGCTTATTCTTGCTGGTAGTAGCTAAAGGGTTACAGCCCCACTCACTGCAGCTCAACCAGTAATTGGTCCCAGCTGACAGTGTTTTTGTGTGTTTTGTATGCCTAATTACTACATCAAGTATTGCATCAGATATACTGTCACGCCTGGGTTGTCAAGGTAACTGACTTTCTAATCAGCTAGTCTGTTAAAAACCAGTGGTGCCTTTAAAATCACTACCTGACCTGATTCTACCCACCACATTGATTATACAGTACAGTATATACCTGAAAAACAATGACCCTTCACATCACCTGAAAACTTGTTCCTCAGAGAATTTTTACAACTAATTCTGATTGAAGAAGCATGGCTGCTGGGTGGAATATGTCTGGTGGGATCACGGTTTTCACTTTTAGATTGTGTAAGATCTGTTGATGTCCATCTAATCCAGGCTCCCACTGGAATGCATTGGGAAACATCAGGAATGGCTCAGATATCATGGCATCAACCACATGCATTTGGAAGCTGATGGGTAGTTTGCATCATGCTTGTGTTGAGTGAATCACAGCTGTGTGAAGCTCTGCAGCTTTTTTTCTCAGCATTGTCACGTTTGTCACTTGTTGGCATGTGACAGTAAGTGCTAAGAGATATAAGACAGTTAGAGATCAGAGCGTAATCCCCTTCACAGATTGGAAGTCTGGGTCAGAGACTGTGGATTAATTTGCTGTGAAATTAAATTTGATCCGTGATATTTTTCTTTCCCTTTGTGAATCAGTGAATATTAACTTAAATTATCCACGAACTGTGTTTATGCCAATGAAAGGCAGTCGGATCTTATGACGCTGGTGAGATGCAGTCTATAGCCTAAAGCTTTCTGTTTTATTTTCAGGACCACTTCTTCCGCTAAAAAAGCACCTCTACACGTTCATGTTGATCTCATTGTTGATCTCATTTACACAGGCCGTCAGAGTGATAGACATTAAGATATTAATTTTTTATGATTCTTCCGTTCACCAAGTAATATTCAACTTCGAGTAGGAGCTCATTTGGTATGTGAAAAAACCCGAGTAGCTCACCACTCCAGCCAGATATCAAGTACGCGCACTTATTTCTTAGCTTATTTGATTGTGTGATTTACCATTTGATTGTATTAACAAAGCTTCAGGGAGTTAAGAGCCAGGATTTGGGAACCGGTTAAGCTCCAGCTCTGTGATGGTATCATCACACCTTCTAAAAAGGTAGGGTTTCACAGGCTATGATTTGTGAGGCTGTGGCGAGAGCAGATTGTCCTTACTCTGTGTCCAGTCACAGACGACAGAAATGTCAAAACTGGGAATTACAACTCTTCATTCTATTCTGAAGGTCGGTGCGTTAAAGGCTGGTCTGTGTGGGTGATTACTGGGAGTGACTTCTTGGCAGGAAATAAGTCGGAAATAACGGACAGAATGTAAAGAAAAAAATATCTTCAGGCAACACTACTGTACTGTAAATGATCCCAGCTGCCACTGATCCAACAGTCTTGGAAGGCCTTGAGAGAGGTTTTGCCCCAGGCTCGTATTCCCTCTCCTCTTCAGCTTTCTTTCTATTATTTCAACGCTGCTGGCTGGAATGGAGAACCTCGTGGATCATGTGATTACTTATTTGTGTGTTTTCCCTTTGTGTAAAAAGGTACTCTTGTACATTATCTGTTATAACGGATGTCTGCTATGTAAACAGCAAGAGCAAGAACTCAACAGCCGCAGTAATACTGATAATAATGCAGCCTCATAAGTCCTTAATGGAACCTGAATTAAAATCCACAAATTGCTTAGCCCAGGATTTCTCAATACACATCCACTTTGATAAAAGCAGCAGCTCACTTGTTCTCGTGATGAAACAATCATTGCAGTGACTAAGGAATTAGTTGGAACAGAATTATGCGGGTGGAGTAGCCCTGTTACACACCGCCTTAGTCAAGTGGAAAACTGGTATCCATACCACTGGTATCCACTGGTATCACTGCAGTGATTAAAATACTTCTCCCCCAGAACAGGGGGGTGCTGAGCTGGGAAAAACTCAAAACATTTGAGAACAGGAGGGATCAAGTGAGCTGCTGCAGTGTAGCCATGGCTGTATTTGCCCTGTTCCCACTGTTATAAGGTCCCAGCTCACAGTTCCCAAACGACAAAGCCCGGGAGACTGGCAGAAGTGGGTTATTTTGTTATTTGGCGGAATTTGTAATCAGAACAGTGCCATTGTTTATTTTTTTCCGTTTTATTCCCGACTTTGTAGGTTATTGAAAGATTGCTGCGGCACAGCAACAGATAAGAAGATTAAAGGGGCTTAACGTCATTCTTTTGTTATTACAGGAATAAATTGCTATTCAGTTTAATCGGGACTCGGCGGGAGACGAATCACATTAGGAGGTCCGGGCGGAGGCGGGCGCAGGCCCAGGCGGCGACACTGACTCGGCGAACGGCACAGAAGGGGTGCCACAGCGTGCCAGCCGGACGCCGCGATGCAGAGCTGCGGCTGATTTCCCGGACGGGCTAGAGGGAATTTCTGGACGCCGGCGGCTTTGGTCATGGCCAGAGCCTCCCTCGCCGTGGGGGGGGGGCTTGAGCTCGGCCGACTCCAGCGCGATGACCGTAGGAGGAGCTGAGAGCAGCCCCGCGCCACCTGCCCAGTGATGGACGCCATGCACCTGGCATTCAGACTGCTCTTTCTCTCCTGGCTCTGGCCAGGCGCCCTGCTGAGCGGAAGCCAATTCCAGGGCAAAAAGAAAAACAAGGATGTGGTCCTGGGAGAGCACCGCAAGCATGGCAGGTGAGCAGTGCTTATTCGGATGTAGGGCTCTGACCACTGAAAAATCCTTTGGGCTGGTCTGCAGAGTTTCTTTACAATAAGAGCCAAGATACCGACACCGTTATGCTACACTTGAAGGTATGGGTGTTTTATGTTTCTGACATTGTATTTAAATGCACTGTCTATGCATAGAAAGGCCTTTATGTACTGTATGCGTTTGGTGCTATGGTCTCTCTGTAGAGCCTTCCTTTAAAGTTTACTTTATAGCTACATCAGCACAGGGATAGGTTTAGTAGAGCTGTAATGTGCAAAATGGCAAACACTGGTCAGTTGTCTGCTGCTCATCATATAAGAGTTGTAGGAAACAAATTCCTTTAGTTTAATACGTGTGTTGTTTCGGCCAGCTTCCAAATATCCAGTTAGATGTTAAACTTGAATGTGTAGGTATTCTCTAATGCAATCAAGTTCAAAGCATACTTTGGGCATGATGGCATTAGTTCAATAATTTATCCTCGGGGGCAGTAACCCCGAGTCAGACTTGAGATGAGAAGCCTGCTGAAAAAGCAGCAGTAATCTCAGAGATTGGTATTCAAAGTTCACAGTCCTGCATACTACTGCCGTCTCTCCTGAAATACGTTTTTGAAGTGTTTTTTAAACGTTTTTTGACCCAAATAAAACATTCAAGAAAGAATCTGCATTCCGAATCAGAAACAGAAGCGAGCATACTTATACAGTGTTGTCACCTACTGGAACAGCTGTGAGTGAAGTACTTACTGTGCTCATACCTCTGGAGGAAATGGGTGTATTTGCTTTTATTCTATGAAAGCTCATTATTAGCATAATATTAGTATATAATTGCAGGAATACAGTAATTAGCACTCTTAAATGAGCTGACTAAAGCATCTTAATTAACATCAGAACAAAATGTGTGGTGAACCAAAAGATTCTAGAAAAAATAGTATGACAATAAATGTACTGTGTATTAAATTAGTAAATAGCCTTGATTTCTGGACAAAGAGTGTCAGAGCTTATGCCAGCATCTATCTGCACAGAGGCTGAATTTCGAACATTTGTTTCCACAGCCCAGTTAGATTGTGAGAGCCTTTCAGACGTGGTTATTAAACCCATGACCCTTCTCCTCTGGGCTGTCTTAATCAGACAGTTTAATTGGAGCTCTGGGCGCACTGCCTGGGAGTTCACTGAAGCTTGGAGCAGATGTCTCCAGGAATTCAGCATCACAATCTCTTTTGTAGTTAGCAGCACTCATAACAGAATCTGCCATTTTAATCTGGTTGGGGATTATCAAGGTAAATGTACTTGCCCGCGTTTTCCCCCTTGCTTAACGTCGTTTAAATTGCCCTTTGATATTCTTTTCTGACCCTTTCTTCTGTGTGTGACGTGCTCGGTGCAGGTCTGCAGATTTACCACTCCAGCTTTATTGGGTTTATTTTTCCATCCCGAAAAGGGGACACATTCCCTGGACACCCGGAGAGCACCCCAATCCCACTGTCCCGGTGCGGTGTGACCCCCATTCCCACCCACCCCCAAAATCCTGCATTCTGTTTTACTTAGTACTGTGCGCAGTAAATTCACACTTTCATTGTGCCTCTACTGTACCTTTACTATGTATTTACCCTCCTCTCATAATGCTTCCTTATGAAGGAGCCTCTCAGCGTTCAGTTTTGTGGGCAGCTGGGCTGGGGGCTCTTGTCTACTGTCGGTGGTCAAATCTGGGAGTCCTCTCCGCTCGGTGTCCCTCTCTGAAACTGAACTGGAGCCCAGAGCCCAAGGGGTTTTTCTGAGGGGGTTTCTGGGTTGATTAGAATGTCAAGCCTCTGAAACACCTTGTTTGTATATACCGTCAATACAGTAACTTGTGTGTTGTGTGTTTATGTTGTGTGTAGTGTAGTTTGTGTCTTGTCATTGTTAACAGACATTTGTTTAACTGAGTGTGCCTGAATTGTTACTCCTTTCGCTTCAGCTGTGTCAGAGAACAAAGAATGTATGTGCCTCTGATTATACCCACCACTCAGGTATATTCTGGAGAAATCACTTACAAGTTGGGGGGGTTATGAATAATTATTTTACTGATTGACTAAACTGCTCTGTCAGTTTCTGATATTCTGCATTTTCATAACCCAACATTTGTAACAATATAAAAGCAACGCTGAGCAGAATATGCTCTATTATTTCTTAATTCTGATAAATGAGAGCCAGATGATATTTCAGGCTCAGAGAGGCCACCTGTCATCAGATATGAACTTGTTGAATTTAATAGTTGTTCAAACGCGTTTAAATATGTATTGCGCAATCACGTTATTGTGTCTTGTTACAATATTGATTTCATTGTGTGTTTTTTCTGTAGATTTGTATTACAAGGAGTAACTTTTTGGAAAGCGTAGATGAATAGTCTTCGGTTGTTCCTCCACTGCTCGGATGTGTTTCCATGTGGGAAATGGCTGGAGACTGGGGCCCTCCCGCTGTGTTTGTCACAGGAGTAGTGCAGCCTCGGCCTAAAGCTTGGCAGAACCTGCTGCACTGCAGACCCCGGTCCCTGCTGGACCTCTCAGCCCAGACCCGGAGCGGGATGGAAGATCGGGCCACGTCCCGGCCCCTTCTCTCGGCCAGCTCTTCGGGGCTCCGAGGCCTCTCCGCTCTCCTCCCACCTTGAGCCGCCGAGTATCCGAACCCACGTTCTGCTGAGCTGGACCACCTGGAGTTTCCTTCCCGGGTCTGCAGCTTGTGGGATCTATAAAACCTGCAGGGCGGCGGGCCCAGCGGAGGGAAGGCAAAGCCCTCTCTGCTCGCAGTGCGCACCTCCTGCCTCTTCTCTTTTCGTTTACGCGGTCGCTGCATTTGGACGCCCCTCGCGTTGTGATCCTATTATCTCCGCACCTCAGTTTGTTTCGTTCTTTTGTTCCTTTGCCCCTCACAGTCGGATAGACTTCAAGCTGAAGAAGTCCGACAGCACCAAGTCGACACTGATCAAATCCGAGCAGCTCCTGCGCATCGAGGACCATGACTTCGCCATGCGGCCAGGATTCGGGGGTACGTTGGGCCCTCGGGTTGTGCCTTGGGGCGTTTGTATACGAAAACATTGTGCCCAGCCAAAGGTCTGGCTTTTTCAGCTTTAATGCAATTGGAACAATGGGTCCAGTGGGCCTATAGGAGACCTGGGGGTTCTGTGAGTGCAGGGAGACCAGTGTGGCAAGCTACTGTAACCTGCAATAACCTGTAACTTGCACCATTGACAGCAGTCTAGTTGTGTGTAATCTTTGCATGGTACAGTACAAATTCTGCAATTGAAAGAAGAGATAGCCGTGACCTATTTTCCAGCAAAACCAACAATAGCTCTGCAGCAAAGCCGAGGAGAGAGACTTAATCTTTTGAGACCTGGCTGTCGCTGTTTGCCTGCCCGTAGGAAATTCACCGAGCTGTCGGTTTTTCAGGCTTACCGTGGTTTGTGGAAGCTCATCAGAGACTGGTACTGCAATATCATTTAAATTGAGGCTGCAGAAGAATTCGCCTGGCTTTTGCGTGCGATTGGTTTTTAATTTGAATAATTCCTAGTTTTGGGCAAAGGTTCTCAGTGCAGGCCATGGCTATTGCTCTTGCTTTAATGCATGTAGGGCCATTTGCTTTTTCTCCTCCTAAGGAGGTGAAGAAATTTCAACGTCACGAACTACACAACAGGAGCATTCCACAGTCAGTTCAGACAAGTTCTGAAAAGGAATGTTTCATCATATGGAATGGAACACATTTTTATTGAAACCCTCTGAAGCATAGAAATTAGAACACTAAAAGCTTCCTGCTCTAACAGTTTCACAACATGATTTAAACATATTTGCATTCTGTTTCTGAATTGTAGTTTAAAAAACAGAAAGCACAATGCCATCCCGTGTTAAAAAAAAAATTGAACCTGAGAAATTTTGAGCTGAGCACCGTGAAGATGACACAAGGCTTTGCACTAGTATGAAAAAGGAGAAAAAGCAGTCACATGAGAAACATAAGGACAGTTACAAACAAGAAGTGATCATTCAAATTATCACAAGACCACAAAATTATCAGGCGATAATCAGCTGCAGGCCAGAGAGCAGCGGGCCAGAGATTATACTGTGTTTACGTTTTTTTCACTTGTAATCCTCTCTCCTGTGTTTCTTCTTAGGCCTTGATTGATTCCAGGGATGGAAGCAATTAATAAAAAGAAAAAAGGAAAAACACTTGACTGTATATGGGTGTAGTGAGGGCCCTCATAGGCTTGAACCATAAAGAAACACCTTCATTTTGAATTACAAAGTTACAAACAATGAAATTAGTCAGCATGACATAACCTGGACGTTAGTACCTGATTCGATTTCATCCAGCTGCTTCTTGGAAGAAGCCAGGCTTTAACAGCATGGCTAGGCAGCTTGTTCCCCACTTCCACAACCCTGAAAATGATCTTTATTCTGTTCCGGTTGTACAGAACAACGTTTTTCCTGCATTTTCTGTACCTCATAACTATGCTACTTGGCATTTTTGTGTTCTTTCTCTGCCTTGATTTCTCCTCCAGGCTCGCACATCCCCTGGAAAATAAAGTAGGTCTTTGTGTCATCCTAGGCTCTCAGCTCTAAACATCTAAAAAAAAACATAACCCAGATTTTTTTTTTTCATTGAATACGAACAATGCCTGCTGAGGACACAGATGTGTTTTAATCTGGATTATACTTGGGTGTCCTGGTGGAGAAGGAAGAACACATGATCTTTGAGGGCTTTAAACATATCCGGAGCCCTTCACTGGGATACTGTTGGGACACATACTGTAGTGGTTCCTATTGAAACGGGGCCCTGTATCATCTCACTGGAAACCTTGTACCTTGCATGCATGTCAGACCTCCCACTGTCACGGTTAGTGAGTAAAAAGCATTGGCTCCCTGTTGAAATTAGTGGGCTCACCGGAGCTCTGATCTGCTTATGAGAATGAATACAGTTAGGATATAAGAACAGTGCCAGCAGAGAGGAGCCCATCCATCCCACGTGGTGTAATTGATCCGAGGGCAAACCAGGGTATCAGCTTCAACAGCTCAGATGCACTTGTTCCAGGCTCCCACATCCCTTTCACCTGTTCAGCAGTGTTGAATTCAACAGTGTTGAATGTTCAATTGATGCCACATTTCAGATCAAGTAAGGCTTCGATTAGCTCATTTAAGGTGGGTTGGAATGGGAACCACCAGGTGTGTGGGTCTTCAGGACCAGGATTGGGTACCACTTCCCTACAGCAAAGAACTGCTATACAAAAGCAATGGCAGCCATGCTGATGGTGACAATGACACTGGTGACAAGTCCCATTTCCTTTCCTGTCTCCCTGCAGGCACGGCTATCCCGGTGGGCATCGACGTTCAAGTAGAGAGCATTGACAGCATCTCCGAAGTCAACATGGTGAGTGCTGCCCCGCCCCAGTGAAGCACCGCTGTACCAGAGCCTGAAGCTGATTGGCTGGCATGACTGTGATGTTGGAGGTTCTGTTGTCTAAGCTGCTGGATGGGTGACTGTCACTGTAGCCTGCCTAGTTACATGTTCTACTCCATTGCTTTACAGTATCTTTTGTTCCAGCTGGCCTTTGTTTGATAAAGACTCTTTTGTTGCACCTGGGAACGCCTCTTGATGAATTATCCAGCTCCTGCCTCTGCACAGGACAAGATAGATAAATACATCAGGTCCCAGAATTGTTTATATCGCTTCTTCTTAGAACGTATGACCTAGGAAACCTAAGCAAGCAGTTAGGTTTGTTGATCGTGTTGTTCCTTGACATAACAATACATAGCCCAAGTCACTTTTATCAAAATTCTGAGTGCTCAGTATCTGAGCTCTGTTAAAATTCACAAAACGAAGTAAGTGATCCATATAAAACACATTCAAGAAGACATGGTTTTGATTAACACAAGAAGAACTAAAGCTACAGCAGTACCCTTGATGAGTAATGAAGTTTACAGGATTGAAGGCACCTTGTAAGTGAGAGAATATGCTCAGAGAACGAGATCCTGTGCACCAGCAAACTGTAGATTGGCTCTATAAGGCTCAGGCTACATCTTGGAAGGCAGAGTATCCTTGTACCAGATTTCACAATTCTGTGGAATCGTGATAGACAGCAGAAAACACCATGAGAGGTCACTGGGAGAAATATCCTTCCATATAAAATGACTGTAGCTCACCCTTGACAAAATCATTATCTCCATCAGCTGTGTGCCACAGGATATCTGAGGTGGTTACAGAGAAGACAGCGGGGTGTTTTCCTTGAGAAATGCCATTTTTCCATTGACCTGTTAGAAGACAACCCATAGAAACACTGGTGGATGATACGTTGTACAACCCAGCCACTGGGTTGATGAAAGCATGAAGATATGGGGAGGAATCTTTTTAACACAAGAATAACATGGTTCAGACAGAGGGCAGGGTTACTGCTCAGTAATACACTGACGAAATCCTTGAGCCAATGGTTTTCTCAATCCTGCAAGCCATTCAACAGGTGTCGATTTTCCATCAGGACAATGCAAAACCATGCAATGCTGGGATTACAGTGGCGTAACTACAAGAAGACAATGCTGAGCTGTGTAGTACCAACTTGACATCGAGAGGAGGCAGCCATATCCAAGCCAATATTTGTCAGTTGCCTGCAGCTGGACAGGATGAGTAGTAGTACATCCCACAACAGTCTGTCCAGAAGCTGATCAGGCCTGTGCTTCAGCTAATGCTCAGTAAGGTCATAACCAAACCTAACTTTGAAGTATTTTCTCTATAGTGGTGCCACTACCATAAATGTAGAAAAAGTGCGTAATTGCTTGATTTGTATTTTGTTCACCTATTCTGTGATTTTGTGTTATCTTTATAAATACATTAGATTTGGGTGCTGCATTTCTTTTGTCCATCAGTACACCTGTGGTAATTGTATTGTTTTATGCTGTGTATAGTCATAGAAATTATGCAGACAAAGTGGACATATACATTTATATATCTTTTAAAGACTGTGATTGTAGCAGGGCACCAGTTAATCATCCTCCTACAATGTGAGAGGAAGCTGAGGGGGCCCTGCACAGTCTTGGTGTAACTTGGGAATGTACAAACACAGCACTCGCATTCCTGGTGACTTGATCTGACCTGTCCCTGCAGGATTTTACCATGACCCTCTACCTGCGTCACTACTGGAAGGATGAGCGCCTGGCCTTCCCCTCCAGCAACAACAAGAGCCGCACCTTCGACAGCAGGCTGGTTAAGAAGATCTGGGTCCCAGACGTATTCTTTGTCCACTCCAAGAGATCCTTCATTCATGACACCACCATGGAAAACATTATGCTAAGGGTTTACCCTGATGGCAACATCCTTTACAGCGTCAGGTACAGCAACCAGTGGGGTGATGTGAGACTGGAGCCTAGTTTAGGAGCCTGTCAGAAGGCCAGACTTGGAACTGAGCCAGGGTTTAGCGGGGACCCTTTCTTCAGGTAGTCCTTTGACCCAATCCACACCTTTCTGTCTGTCCTTTGACCAAGCGAACATCAGTTTTGCCACTTTGCAACAAACTCAGCTTGATCACGAGACACTATTCAGAAACTATAAGAAACAATTTTGTGGAGATTAATTATACAAGAGAACAAATGATCATAAACCATGTGGTAGCTCAGCTTTAACAAAACTGTTCGGTACACGTTCTGGTGAAATTGCATGCCTTAGTTAGGACAAACACCAATAAACCGTTGTTCAGAAGTTCCTGTTTACCTAACACGTTATCCATATCATAGAAAAGTGAATAGAAAAGACTCTTGGCAAAGTTTTAGTTGTACTTACTGTACAGAGCAGCGAGATGCAGTCAGTTGACTAACTGGGCAGGAGTCTCTTGAACTTTACACCTCTGTCTCATCTTGTGTCCTCTAGGATCACAGTCACTGCATTGTGCTCCATGGATTTCAGCAGATTCCCTCTCGACACACAGAACTGCTCTCTGGAGCTGGAGAGCTGTGAGTATGTTTTATGCATACCTCTTAAGTACACCTCTTTATATAGTTGAGCACATTGCAAACAAACTGAGGGTAATTACCTGGTCCCATGTTCTTTTCTTGCACAATAAACCCAGTTTGCACTAATCATTCTCATCACCTAACATATATGTGTTTTGTACAATCTACAACAGATCTTTACACGAAGGTCAGTATAGCGTATTTGCCTAATAGTTTTTATCTACAGACACTTGGTTTTTAGGGGCCATCTAGTGTTTGGGGAGTGATAACGTATCTTCATTCAGAGTTTCACAAGTTCAAAAAGTTTGAAACTGAAGGGACGTCCAGCATTCTGATCAATTTGTTCTTTAGCCTAAGATGTACAACAGGAAGAGGTTTTATCTTATTCGTTTTCTTACAAAGTCTTAGACTGTTTTTTTCAGATGTGAGATTTTAGATTTCAGATCTTTGCACTGTGTGTCTTACTTTGGCAGTAGACAAGCACAGCTTGAATTGTGGAGGTTTTAGAGACATCCATGAAAGTAAAATATACAAGGTCATAACCTGGGGAACTGTCACTTCCCCTCACAAATCTGTTTTACAATCTCTGCAGCTAAGATGATTTCCTGCCTATTTAGGTTAATCATCCACCTCCTAGTGTCCCCCTAGTCCAGTTTCCAGTCCTTCTGTCTGCAAAATTGTTTGCCCAGCTCACAGCCCAGTTACCAGGGCAATACCAACAAGCCTGCCCACAGGACAAGATTTTACTGGGACCTACATCCGTGTTCTGTATATAATAAGTAAACTTGGGTTTCTTCTTTCTTTTTGAACTTTTGGTCTTCTTTTCCTCTCTTCCAGATGCTTATAATGAAAATGACTTAATGCTCTACTGGAAAAATGGGAACGATTCATTAAGGACTGATGAGATTTTGCTGTCTCAGTTCTTTATTGAAGAATTTAATCCTTCCAACGGGCTCGCTTTCTACAGCAGTACTGGTATGTCTGTTAATTAGCCAGTACCTTCGTGTCTGAGCCACATACACAACAAAATTACATTGTATTTCAAGCTGAAAATATGAAGGGAGGCCACTTAGTCACAGAATTGGCTTATTTTCCTTACAGATGTTCAGCCTTGAGCATTCCTGACCCTGTTTAATTTTTATCTCTTGGAACTTCTCCACCTCCCTAGTTTCAAAGCTAAACATGTCACTTAGCTCTGCTGATCACTTTGTGAGGGCTGCCGGAGGTATACTTTGCATGCTTTGGAAAGAGCTTGTTACACAAGATTTACTTCTGTGTACCTCCTCAGGTCTGCTTTAAGATTTCTTTTTTAGACATCTGTTTTTTCTGACGTTTCGCTAATCATCCCCCAGAGGAATGACTAACACAAGGCTTCCTTTATTCTGCTGGTGTTATGACACAGGCATCAATTTACAGTAATTCGCATGAAAATAAGGATCAAACAGAAGCAAGGAAATACTAAATACTCTACCGTACGTGAAATACTGTAAGGTGAATCTGAACATTATCACGTCCATTCAGTGTTTTCATTTCAAATTGGAACTTAGGCTATCTGATTTCAAGGCTCCTTACAAAACAAAACTTGTACTATTTAGTTAGGCCAGGCCTCTATTACAAAAAACAGTAATTATGCCTTAGTAAGAACATAACTATAAAGTACAAACAGATTTTCCTGCATTTATGTAGTGACATAGTATAGATGCAGTAATTGCACTGATAATAAAAGGTCACTCAAAGACTTAAAATAAAGCATCCTAAACTGGCCGGCTGCTATTTTGCTTCTGTCTCACCATGACTTCCCTTGATGTTGTTGTAGTTCAGCCTTTTGTTTGTATAGTATATATCTTGCAGCTGGACATCTTCTTGCAGGACTCTGCCTTTGTGGTGTGCTTTTCCTGCATACAGAATAATTTTCAGGTCTCTCCACGGCCAGTCTGCACTGCTAATGGTCTCTTCTCTCTCTTCTTCTTATGTTACAGGATGGTATAACCGCCTCTATATAAACTTTATACTTAGGAGGCATATATTCTTCTTTATGCTGCAGACCTATTTCCCAACCATGTTAATGGTGATGTTGTCCTGGGTTTCATTTTGGATTGACCGAAGAGCAGTTCCGGCCAGGGTCTCTCTAGGTAGTATACCATTCTGACAATGATGCGGAAGAAATAATGGAATACCCCCGCAAACCCACCCCCCTTTCCCAGTACTTGCATCCAGACAACAACATCTTTTATTACCTGGAAACAGATCTTCTCAGAATGAACACAGCTCCCAGTAACAACATTCCCGAATTTGCAGACTTTGATCCAAACCCAAGCTGATGACACGACACCATTACTCTTTTTTCTCCATAACGTGACACACTGGCTGGAGATCATCCAGAAGTCTCTTGAGCCCAAGTCCCATTCCAAAGTTTGTGGGCTGTGTCTCAAGTCATCAAAAAACCACAGGGGTTCAGCGCCTCGGCCTGACGAAAGCAGGCAAAGCTGAAATGTGGAAGGTCCTTGCTTGCTAAGAGCATCTCATTCAATTCAATTCAATTTATTTTTATATAGCGCCTTTCACAACAAGGTTGCCCCAAGGCAACCAAGAATAGTCATCTCATGGTGACATTCTTATACTGGCAGATGTGTGATCCAATGGTTAACAAAGCATGGCTGTTACACACTTTTTAGAAACTTTATAAATGTTGTTCTTTAGGCAAAACTTACATATGGGATTGAATTTGTGACAATTATATGAGCCATTGTTTTGGCCACACCTACAGTATATTACAGTACTTTTTTGTCCTTTGTTTTGGTCATACCAACATTTTTGTTGGCCCTTGTTTTGGCCACACATTTTTAACTTGTTCGAAATGTGGTTCAGCCAGTTCTTAATACAAATCATCAAGCTTTTTAAAGTCTGTGCTCGGACAACAGAGAGTAACGCTCGGTGCAAAAGACTACACGTGTGAAGCCAATGTCTGCTACCGTGCATGGCAACCGTAGATTTTGAGGTGATGAATCCACTTAACAAAACACATCCTACAGTGTAAACTGGTGTGCAATGCTGTGGTTCTCACAGGGACCAGCAGTCAGTAACACATTGTTTGCATACTGCTTGGCAACAGCAGGAGGCAGCTCTTAAAAGGAGTCAAGAAACATTTGCACCAGGATGAACTCTCATTTAACCAAAAAAAGTTGTAAAAAATACAGAAAACTTCACAGGTTTCCTGTCACCTTCATATAATCAGCCCTGATGTTGGTTATAATAAATGCTCTTCAGAGTTATGGTGTTTAAGAGCAAGTAGAACTATGATATACATGAATATCAATTAGCTGTGAAGTTAAATAACTATGGATAGCTGATAGCGAGTCCGTGCTGCACAAAACTGCAAAGCACAAGGACAGACACACACAGCAGTCTGATAATGTGCACTTGTACATTCAGATATGAGCCTAATACAAATGCTCAAACAAAATGCTCCAGGAAAACAGGCCATGCCTGTGTTTTATGCTTGAGGATGCTCAGTTTTTTTTAAAGTGGAAGGATTCTTGATAATCCAAAAAACTGTCCTAAAACTGAAGTATGTTTTCGAACGAGAAAAGCTCAGAGGTGTGTTCTTTGCCTTTGTTCACTGCAGGAATCACCACTGTCCTGACCATGTCCACCATCATCACAGGTGTGTCGGCCTCCATGCCCCAGGTCTCCTATGTCAAGGCCGTGGATATCTACCTGTGGGCCAGCTTCCTGTTCGTCTTCCTGTCCGTCATCGAGTACGCTGCCGTCAACTACCTGACCACCATTGAGGAGATGAAGAAGATGGAGAAGGGAAAGGTCTCTCTTTGCTCTGCTTTTATTTTTTGAAAGGGTGCCCTTCACTCTTCAGCCCTTCAGTCTTCCTGACCTATGAAATGCCTAAATTAATGAATTATTTTCCTAAACTGGACTATTCAAATTGTTCCCTCACCTCTGCCTCTACGCTAGACCTACAACACCACAGCCAAACACACGAGGCACACAGGAACTATCCAGCTGAAGCGTGCACAGCCTCCCCCTGGCTGTACTGCCCAGGGGCCAGACGCCGTCATCGCTGGGCTCCATGGGGAAGATAAGGACAAGCATGTAGTCCTTCTAGACCCAATCAGAAAATCTGCCAGCAATGAAGATGCCCCCAAAAGTGTTCACAATATAGTTAGGAAATGTATTTAATGCAGGGAAGTAAAGTACAATATGGTTTTCTCTTCATTTAAACTCTTATTCACATAGCAGCAATAACGATTGAGCGAAACCTTCTGCCAGATCTTCAGATTTTTACATCTGAGGCTGTTAAAACCCTGCCTGGCTGTCCGCAGCCCCTGGGTTAGTACAGTACCTGCCCCACAGGAGGGTCGCTCAGAGTTTCGTAGTGTTCATGGCTGTGCCTCTGTCATGTGACCATCATGCCTGATGTTATCCCCCCCTCCAGCTTCCGGTCACGTTCAACACCACGCAGGCCATGGCTTTCGATGGCTGTTTCCACGACAACGAGATCGAGCTGACGCCTTTCCCGGAGATCCCCGTGAACCCGGAACAGCCCCCAGCGCGGAATTCCGCGGACGCCCAGCCTGTGGAGGGCCACCGGCTGCGCAGGAAGCGCTCCATCAAGAGCAACGTCAACTACATCATGAACAACAGCCACGTCATCGACTCCTACTCCCGCCTCCTCTTCCCTGCCGCCTACCTCCTGTTCAACATCATCTACTGGGGTCTGTACTCCTAGAGGGGCATTCCCCTTTCCCATATTCCTGGCAACCGGACTGCGAAACTGTCTGTCCGGTTGCAGAGGCCGTAGCAACTGGGAATCCAGGTTGGAATTAAAAGCGTAAGGTGGGATCTCATCGCAAAACTGTGTGGAATATACACAGAAGAACCATCAAGCTCCTAATGATTAATCAGCCTGAATAAATAACAATCTGTCGGATTAAATAACATTTATTGGTACAGTCGTTCTGTAAAAATAGTCAGTTACAAGCAAAACTCTGAATATCGACTACTGCAGTGCAACATGCTAGTTGACAAAATGTAGAAGATACCTGTACAGGTTCCAGTAGAATAAATAAGGTTTCAATAATCCTTCAAAGGACAACAAACACAAAATAGAAAAAAAACCCATAAACAATATTAAATTCAAGTACAGTACAAGGTGTGCAAATAAGTTTACTTTTATAAATCTTGGGCCCAAACTTGGAAATTCATACTTTCCAATGAGTCGGAGGACATTCATGGCCTCTGTGTGCTGGGCACGTCCACCTGTGTCACAGACCAGGGGATAGTCAAGCACAGCAGCCTGCCATTCACTATCCAGAAGTCACTTGTTTTCATTGTCGGCTATGCTTTCTCTATGAAAACCATGGAGTAAATTCAGGAAACCTACAAATCTTGGCCATCTATTTGTTGACATGTTGTGTGTGACACTGAGCTTGTTGAGTATGACCCAAGATGTCAACAGGGCTGACCTGGGCCTGTGACATCATTACAATCCCCAAGGAGCCTAGAATGTGCCCACAGCAGGGGAAGTCGATCCTCATGTTCCAAGAAGCAAAGGGACGATGTTTTCCTGAATAGGCAGAACCCGACAAATTGACAATCTGAATCCAGAATTTCTGGAATAACAGTGGCCGGGCTCCTTACTCCACATCGGGCTTCTCGGCCTGTGCCTTTCTCTCGGAAACACACAACAACGTTGTGGCTGAAAGGCTGCCCTGTTGGTTCACACGCTTCATTTTTAGTTGCGTGAAACTGGAAAAGTGAAACTGGATTTATAAAAAAGCCTAGTGTGTCGAGATTGATAAAAAAGCCGAGTGTGGTTTCACTAGTTTCTGGAGAACGTTGACGTCAGCACAAAGCATATTCAGCACCTATCTTTGCATTTATCTGTATCTATACATATATATTAATACACTGGCACTGTGGTAACCTGGTGTTAGGCGGCAAAAGGTTTTACAATGCAGGACTCTTCCGGTCATGATCAGTCATGAGAATCTGGTGCCTCCTTGTGTGTAACAAACCTTCACCAGGCCAGATCAAAATCATCGTCCCTTCTTCGTCCTGAGCCTGTTATTGGAAATGTCATTGAGCACCACATCCAGGCTGGGCTCACTCAGTGTCCCAACATTCACGTCCTCATATGGATTACCTGCAGAGAGCGCACGAGAGGATTTTTTTTATACACCATTTCAGCAGGAATGATGTGGATTAACAGTTTAAAGGCGACCTTGGTTTTGGAGTTTGTGCAAGAAACCTTTTTTTTTCATCCACCTACACAGAAGCTCTCATCTTAGACACTCTAAATGGCTCATGTCCATGGTCAAAGAAATTTGATGCACATCATATTTCAACTGTCTGAAAGCTAATATTTCAAATGTACCCCTATGAACAATTTACAACAGTGACAAAACAGTAGCAGCATGCTTCATGGGTAATGTAAGCTGTAATAAAAGCTGTGAAATGCATGTTTTTTGCATGTATCACCCCTTTGCGCTTCTTACAGTACAAGTTCAGTATGTTGCACTAAAACCATGGGGATCAAATGCATATTTATGCTTTTTAAAGAATACAACAGTTACTTGTATGTCAAAAAGACCTTAAACGTATTTTAATTTTTTTTAAACTAAACATGCCTACACGGTTTGATTTCTGTGAAGTATCTATAACTTACAGCAGACACTGATTTCAATGTTATGGAACTTGCAATTTTGCATGAAGGCATCTTCAAATGCATAGTCCTGTTCACAAAGTTGGTATTAGCTGTGGCTAGTTCAAGGGTTAGGATATTTAAATGCAGAGGTTCTGGGACTGATTGTAGTGACACCTGAGCCAAACAGAGCCTGGCAGTGGTGCCACCACCTTTACAACGATCACTGCGAGAACGCATGGCATGCTTACTGTGCCCGCTGACTTGGTCGCTGCTCTCGCTGACCAGGTAGGTGCTGGAGTTGCTCGAAATGTTGTTGGAGTTGGAAGAGTTGAAGGACCCCTCTGCTACTCCTGCGCGCTTCTTCGTCTTCTGGGTCTGTGTCCGGCTCCATTCTAGACATCAGGAGAGCAACGCGCTCAGCTGAAATCTGAGACCTGACAATCTGGCGACACATCTTTTGGCATCTCTGTCTAGCCCTCCGTTAACCTATGCATCCATCTGCCAGGCCAATTATCCATTCATCAGCCTCTCTGTCCTTTGATTCATGCACCTCTCCCTCTTGTCTCTCTGTCTATATACACAGTTTTTCATTTTAGGTCAAAGGTCTGCTTGGTTTCTTCTCACAGGGACAGCCTCTTCAGCGTACTCTGAGACATTCGTAAGTAAATCAACAGGTGCTACTAGACTTGAGAAACCCTTAAAAATCATCTCAAGACGTTATCTGTCCAAATGCTATTTTTGAACTGAGTAGCTAATGTTCTAACTGACCCATCATTTATTTTTAAAACAAAAAATATTGTAACAGTATTTTAGAGGAGATGGGCATCTATATATTATACATTCCTGATCAGTATACCATGTTTTCTTCTGCTATTGCACCAGACAGAATGAGTCCCTCTGGCCAGTATTCCTGAACACTGCTGGTAACTGATGAAACAGGTGCTGTTCTCACCTGAGTTTTCAATCTGACGGAGTTTTCCACAGCACAGGTACATTCTCCATTGCTTCCGAACATTTTCCTTAATGGCACAGTGAAAAATGAAGATGAAGAATCCTGCAGGAGAAACAAAAGTTGCAAAAAAAAAAGGTCACACATAATTTATCATATGAAGCACGTCAAGGTTTTCCTAAAAAGACACCCCTGCCAGTTGTCATTTTTTCACAGCACGAAAGTTGGGAAATGTGACAAAATCTTGCATGGAAATGTCCATGTACAGTAAAACAAATTGTATGTCACATATTATACTCATGGTATAAATCAAGCGTGCTCGTTATTATAATTCATGAAGCCATTTCTGCTGAAATTGTACTTGAGGGCAGTTTTAGATAATTGACAGTTGTACACCTGCAGAGACATCAGAGATGAAAGAATCTAGTTGGATTTTTTTGTTGCTGTGAACAAAATGATGTGTGGAAGACGGAGCTTTAATCAGATGTTTGGCAGGAGGTCAAACCCTAATCTCACCCACTCCTGCCTACCTTGGCTTGACTTTCAGGATGCTAGCTTACCCAGCTGACTCAGGTTCTTATCCTTCTCCTCACACCATCCTTACCCTTGCAGCACCTCCCTGGCTCATCCTTCATTAAAAACAAGGGAGTCCCAACAGCTAAAGACATCTGGTTATTCTCCTCAGCCAGGTGGCTTATCTTGATAAAGCCCACTATGCAATGGCTCAAGACCCTTGGGTCTCTTTCCTACTCTGCACACAGGCGGACGGCAAGTTACCTTGCAGGGAGTTGAAGATGGCGAACAGGTACATGAAGGCCAGGTTGACGGGGCCCCAGGCGAAGAAGGCGAAGCCCCAGGTGAGGCCCAGCAGGAAGGTGAGGCCTGCGGCGCTGCGCAGGTCTTGCAGGGCGCTGCGGTGCTGGGAGTTGTGAGGGTTCTTCCTCTTGATCCGGCACAGCTGCACCATCACGGCGATGAACATGGACAGGTTCAGCAGGAAGACCAGGCCAAAGTACGCCACCACCGCCACGTAGAAGACGGTGTCGTTCAGTATCCAGCAGCTGCAGGGCAGAGGAGGATTAAAATGGACACAGAGATGCAAAATATGAAAACATTTTAAATATCAGAATCACACAAGCTCCTAGAGCTGCAATGTTCTTACAAAAAGGAATTTCTACATTGCAAACTCACAAATCATCCGTTGATCCATCGGGGAATCTTCCATAGGACATAAGACCATAGTTGTCTTTGTTGACGGCTATAACAATGATGACTATAATCAGTGGGACACCTGAAAATATTCCCAGAAAGAAAAGGAGAAAAGGTCTTATCATGGGACTGAAGAACAACAACTACAGAGTGCTTCATAATTCAGAAAAAAAGTAAAACATGAAATGTACTGTAAGTAGTTAGTACGTTGGGACTAGCATTTTCTCTCTTTTCTTCAAAATAATGGACCCTCTATTTCCACCTTTCAACTTTAAAATCAGATTCCAGATAAACCGACAGGAAAAGGAAGGAGGTGATTCTTGGATTAAGAGGCTATTTGCAACAAAACAAGCAAGAAGGCTCGATGTAATAGCCTGTTCTCATTTGTAACCTTTAATATGTTTTTATTCAATATTGTTATGATGATGATGATGTCACACTCGTTGCATTACGTAGAAAAACCATCTTCTGCTCCACATTACCAGTTCAGTACAGAATGTTAGACTTTTTATTGCCTCTAGAGGCCCTTATGTCCCTTATGGCCCTTCAAGCAAACTGCATGGTTTATATGGTTTTCACTTGGAGTGCCTGAGCACATAATTGGACTGATTGCCTATCCTGTGGTTGCCCTGTTCTTTCACAGATGGCAGGTGAACCAGAAGAAGAAATTACAAGGCTTTGATGTCATCATTAATGTAAAGTGGAGTTTCTGTAAATAAGAGAGCAGCTGGGCCACAGGTATTCTCTATTCATTGTGCTTAACTCACCCCAGCCGATGAGGGAGAACTTGAGCATATAGCGGCGCACGTAGATGTTGAAGACCTTCACCAGGGCCAGGTACATGTGGAAGGCCTCTAGGCCCATCCAGGTGAAGGAGACAAGCAGGAAGTAGTGCAGGAAGAAAGCAACCGAGATACAGAGCCCAACAGCATTGCGGTACAGCGCCAACCACGCATCCAGCAGGAACACCAGGTTGAGCAGCATCAGGGCTGTGCATAGCTGGATCAGAATTTTCGATGGGATGTCCTTACGCACTTTCCTGGAGGGAATGAGGAATGGGGTGAAATCATCTTCAACTTCATGTGCTCCTTTACATAATCAAGAAAAATCCTGCTATACCAAGATCAACTAAGATAGAGTCTTTCTGTAGAGTTTTTTATGCCAACTGCACCAAGAAAACAAACACAGAACAGAGTGAAAATACTCCTGCCTGGTATTGTGGTCTTGCAGACCCTGGAACACACATTACTGATTATTACAATGAACAAGTTTCTTCTAAGGCTCAGAGGTTTTTTTGTTGGTCCCTGCTGAATTAAAATCAACTCTATGATGATTAAAATATTGTAATCATCCAATTATGCCCACAGTAAATCAGTGCACAATCACAACAAGCGCTGAGCCTACAAAAGGCTTACTCAAAGGCGATGTAGGTCAACAGAGTGATGGACAGGAAGATGGCCGAGATCCCACAGCCAATGTAGGTGATGAAGGTGAGAATCGTGGCCTGCACTGGGTCGCTGATACCTGTTCTGGACAAATCCTATGAGTCAGAGAGGAAAAGGTAGAGAAGGATTATTGTGTATTCCTACAGTCCTGTTTATTTCACAGTTCAGACCCTTTCCACCACTGAGGCACTGTAAAACCTTGGTTATATGTCTATCCATAATTATGAAGCCACATATTCCATTTCTCCTTGAAGCTAGCGAAGAGCAGAAGAGGAGCAACAGAATGTAGGCTCTACATTGTGAGCAAAGTGCAATGTGCTGTCATTAGAATAGCAGCTCCTTACAGCCTTTAAAAAAGGATGTGGTTCTGAGGTTTTGACCCACAGACCAGATTATCTATTATTTAGAATTTATTATAGACCAGTTATATTACTGAGGGGAGAGGGAGCGAGAATGAGACTAACCAGCAGAACTCCAAAGCTTGTGAGATGGTTGCAGCTACAGACAGTTTCCTCTGCTGTGAAATTGGCTACACTGCAGCCTGCGTTACTCCAGCCTCCACTTCTATCTTTGAAACAGAAAGCGAGACAGTGTCATTAAGCAGAACAGTCGTGCCGGCTGCAAACCAGCGTCTGGTCTCCCGAGTAACATGATCATCAAGTTAGGAATGTCTTTTTTATAACTCTACCTGCTGATGGCGTAAACAGGATACAAATAAGAGACTCACTATTTTGGTTGAAATCCCAGTACACGCAGCGGGGAACGTATCCACTCTAGGAAGAGAGACATAGTACAACATGTTAAAGCATACCCAGTCTGAAGCGTGTTGATACTAAGAGTTCTCCCTAAGACCAACCGGGAATTACCATGACGGGTTCCAGGTTCCGCAGTCTGAAGACAACACTGTCCTTCAAATTAGACAGCGACAGGTTAGCAACGCTTGTTCCAAGGATATAGCTGTTCAGCTTGCTGCTCACCAAGGAGTTATCCTTCAAAGAAACAGAAAGAGTAAGTCTGTGAGCTCAGAAGATGTCCTTGCTGGATGAAAAGAGAGGCAGAAGATACAACAACAGTGATCATGCACGGCCTAAAATATGGAGGACAGTTTTGGAACTCTTGTAGTCCAACAACCATACAGGAAGAGGAATGCAGTTGCTAACGTGCTGTTTGCTTTCAATTTGCAGACTTCACTTTGTTGCTTATTTCAGTGTGTTTTCCAGTATTCAATTTCTTCCCACTTCATGCACAGACCGACCACCACTGTTCAATGCGTCTTTGTTGTGATTTTGAAAACAAATTCCTTTGACTGATACTATAGTAAAGAAATCCAAAAACTTCAGCTGGATTAAAGAACAAAGTTCTGAGGTTCTCACCTACAGTACAAGTAGCAAAGCCGAGGAGAATGCATTATTGGTCAACAAATATTATGTGGGGGCTGTTTTGGGCAATATATTAAGTACTATTTTGTCCCAAGCCCTTTTTCTACTGTTCTCTGATGTATCTCAGTCAACATTATCAAAGATCAACAAGCGAGTTTTCTTAGCAGGGATTATTGCAGCATAAAGGATGTTTCTCGGGAGTTGGACAGAGCCCTCTATTTCCTTTTCTTGTGTGTGCTTGGGATATATACAGTACATGCTATTTTATTACCAGAAAGGTCCACAGTCCAATTGAATTCAGCTTGCTATTGATAAAGTAGCTCGGATGTAAGTTTCTGCCCTGCTTTCCATTTAGTCCTTCCTGTTCATTTCAAATAAAAATCAAGAACACAAAAATAGAAGAAATACCACAAAGACAGTGCTCTTCTGGTAGAAGTTGAACTGGATTCTGGACACCAGACTCTGCTGCACTGGAGATAAATTATCCAGTAGCACAGCAGGAAGAGTGATGGTGGCAGCAGTGGAGCTGGGTGTTTGGCTCCTTACATCCTGAACCACTCTGGAAGGGGAGGACAAGCTCCTCACATCAACCTGCACCAGATAAAGCACAGGAGAACCTTAAGACAGATGAAAGGGAACAGTATGATTCCAGGTTTCACTTCACAATCATAATTGGCCACAAATAAGAGGGTGGTGGACTCTTTGTTGGTGACACTCATCCTACAGAGCCTGCTTCCCATTTCCTTTTGACTGTTACTTTTCTAACTCTTGGGGCTGAATCTCATTCTAGTTATGACTAATAAAACAGATGCCCATTCATGCACTGCAGGTGGGTTCACACACTTGCATGACAAAATCAGATTACCAATCTTGTCTTGCAAGTGTTCTGAATGATTGAACAGTGGGTGGGCATCTTGAAAGGCTGCAAGTTTTCCTTTTTATAAATTATTGGTTATTTCTAGTTTAGTAGTAAATATACATGAAATCAAAACAAATACGACCTGAGGGCAAATATTTCTGATGAAGCAGAACCAAGAACTGGACCTACTGAGGATAAGAAGGTTGGTCCAAAGATGTGAAGGAAGTGAGTGAAGGAGACTCTAGAGTAGATGTCAACCTCAGGAGCAGTGTATCACCTTCAGCAAATGAGCCCCATGGTCACCTCAGTTTCACTTTCCTTCAGCTTCCCTTCATGTCTCATAGTCCCTGTTTCACTATGTAGTGAAATCGAGTGACTGCTGTTAACAATACCCATGCTCAACTCATAGTGCCTGTAATTTAACTCCCTGACTCAACGCTCTCTCCCAGCTTCTGGCTTATCACCAAATCCTCATCCCTTGGGCACTGGCTCATGACAAAGGTAACAAACACGACTACCTTTATTCTGTTCAAGTAGGGAGCTGTGTCAGCAATGCATAGGCTGCAAAGGAACAGGTACGGGTTTATTTTGTGCTGAAAAGAAAAGAGACACAATGTTTCGGCTGTGGATCCTTCATTGGGTGTCTCTTCAGATGACACCTGACACCTGAAGAATTCTCCACAGCCAAAGCATTGCGTCTCTTTTGTTTTCAGCATGATATAAACCCGTACCTGTTACTGCAATTCTGCTGCTAGCAGTGACTGGGTAATTTGCTGTAAAGGATGTCCAGTTTCCAGATTTCTACACACATGCAGACTAGACTACACATGCTGTTTATCTGATGAAACTTACCTATGACAGACAACAAATAGGCACTCGTGTTCTGGTCTCTTGAGTCACAGAGTGATGCATCAATGAACGTTCGCATTATATACACAGCTGCTGCTGCTGCTCCATACCTGCAGGTTAGAGGGGTCAGCGATGGAGAAGGATGTTTCCTTGAAATTGGCCCCATCTATCTTCTTCACTGCCAGGGCCAGGGATTTAGAGGTAATGTTTTTGATGTCCGAGTCCAGCACCAGCTTGAGACCGACCGTGTCCACCACTCTAATAAGTCTAACAGAATGGCAAACACCAGAGTTTACAAGGGCATGCTTGCGACCAATTCCGACTTGAACAATATAACAAGGTAGATTTTATGTAGACATTTTATGATTAAGAACACGTTTGTATATTCAATTATAGGTTTTTGGAACCTTTGAATCTTGAAAGAAAATGTCCAGATTCATTAATGCAACATTCATCAAAAGGAGACATGGTTAGACTCCACCTGCAACCACGTTTTGCACAATAGACACATTAAACATTTGAGATTGATTCCAATAAACAAACACAATATGCCCAGTTCAGCGTTTCTTGGCATCAGAGTATCTTCATGAGATTTTCCCTGCTCAACATTTGGGTAGAACCACTGCAGTTTACAGAGTAGCTACTCTGGGAAATTGTTTGGGTTTTTCTGAACCATGTGTAACATGTGTAAGATGTAAGATGAGTCTGGAGTGGTGATGTCACACCACTTCAGTGTCGAAGTCTCCTCTACTGAGGAGGCTGGCCTTTTGGTCTAGTTAGCTTGTCTGCTGCTCATGTGGGCAGTGTTATTGTTGGCTGTAGGGAGGTGTCTGCTAGATAACAAGTCATGTTATGTTCATATCAATCTGACTGCACATGCAATAAACAGGTCAATGGACAATGAAACCTATGGTGTCCACAGTCGCCAGGGAAGGAGCTGAATAAGAAGCAGTTCATCACAGAGAATTTGTGTTTTTCCATTCATTTGAATATGACTGTGTCTTGTCGGTCAAACTTTGACATTTAATTGGCAGACAAGTCTCAGCCTGACCTTTATTCCTAACCTCGTGTTCCTACCCCTGCTGGTTAGGGAAAAGTTTCCAGGTTCCAAAGTTAAGGAGAAGTTTCCTAATTGGCTAGAGTTATGTTCAGATGCCTTACTGAAGAGACCATCCTCTCATCATAGGATTGACATATATATTAAATATACCGTATCAGCATGTGTGTAACGTATGTATTGTAACCTTTGCAGCCTTGCTCAGCTATTTCCTCTAACATGCCTGCAACACAAATACCTCTAGAAATGTCAGTAACCAGATAAGAAAGCTGATTACTTTTGGGAGGAAGAGGCCAGGGCTTTTTTTGAGGCGTTGAGAAGGTTGCTGACAACGCCCACCACGAGCTGTCCCACACCTAGGCTCACATTGGGGCCAGACACCAGGTTCTCCAGCTCAGACACCAGGCGCTCAACCTCCGACGAATTCAGCGAGGACAGGTCTGTGTTCGGATCCAAAGGAGAGCTGGGGCGTATAACTAGGGGAAAGTGAAAAAGAAAAAGTCAGTGGCTTAAACCACTGACACTGTAATATGGCAGGTACATTCAGGACGTTGATGAGATACTGCCAACAAACTAATGGATTTAAATTAAAATACAATGCTAAAACAACAAAGTGCTGGAATTCTGCTCTGGAAGTCTATTAAGCCTCTCACATTGTTTAAATGTAAGCCTTCAGGTTTGGCCGATTCTTATTGATTTACTTGTAGCTCATTGATGAATTGGAAACAGAGCAGTGACCACCGGAGTCCTGAGTCTATGTTGACTAATGAAGGTTACCTGTTGTGATGTTTTCTGTGGAGGCCTCTGTGGTCATTTTGAAGGGTTCTGTGAAGTTAGTTACTGAACTGTTCACGGACGTGGTTGTTGAGGAGCTTGTGAATTTTGTTGTGTTGTTGGCTGGGGCAGGCGTTGTGTAGTTGTTCGTGCTGTTGTTCGGGGGGGTGGTTGTGTAGTTGGTTGGGAGAGGAGTTGTGATGTTGGTAAGGAAGGTGGTATCAGGCATCTGTGTGGGGTTGGTCTCATTATTCTGCCTTGCACAGGTTTCATTCAAAAGAACTGCAAAGCTTTCACTTGCACTGCTAAAGAAATACAAAAATCCCCATGTTAGAAACACAATACGCAGAGGACTAGTAGAACATGTGTAAGACAGATGACAGTCGAGGGCAAATCACTCACCAGGTCTCAGGCCTGTTTGGTCGGTACACACTGTAGTTTTTATTTTCAGGACAAACCTCAGAAAATCCAAGTGAGGAGGAAACCCAGCAAGAGCTGGAATTTAGCAGTCTCAAGGCACTTTGAGGTGACCAGTTACAAGGTGCTTTTAAAAACAAGAAGAAACCATCATCAAAAAGGATTCTAAACAACAGTCAAGGTCCCGCGGACTATCAGACAGATAATTCAGTTCCAGACTGACATGGAGCAAGCTGTTACCAGCTACAGATGGGCAGAAGTGAAGGTAAGGTAAGAGACTACAGAATTTGTGCATAATCAGATTGAAAGGTTATCTACTACATTTCAAATGTTAAACTACAATAAATAGATGCTATCAGCTATTGTTTGTAACAGCAATGAATATACTGCTCTTAATCCTCTTTAACTGGCAGACATACTGGATCAGAAAGTTTAGCTCCTTAGATAACAAACTTACCCAATCGAAACACATCTCTGTCATAGGTGAGGATATTCTTCATCAAAGCCTGAAATGTTTCACTAATTACGCACATGTTCCGGGGTGCTGACATCTTCATAATGATGTTACAGCTTGAAAAGCTGGGTGGAGGAAAATGGAAAAGATGTGTGTTTTAAGAACATAAGAGCGTTTTATAACAAGAGGCTGCTCAGTCTGCCAGATCCCCTCACTTGTTTTCATTCCAAGTGAGTATCAGGCTGAAAAAAGCATTTTCTAATACCACAGCATAATTCACTTTCATCAAGATTCAGGCCTAGAAAAGATCGATTTTGAAAATATAAAAAAATCTGTTGCTCAGGTTTACAGAAACTTACTTTGTGCTTTTGTTCTGACAGCTCACATAGAAATCCTGAATAAAAAAAAGGCAAAAATAGAGTGAGCAAGCAAAGGCTATATACAATTTCTTGTATTAGGAATTTGTCTTTTCACAGACCCCAACTTGCTCTCCACAAGACACACAGACAGGGAGAGAAGCTGGGGGTCAGAGCGCAGGGTCAGCCATTTATACGGCACCCCTGGAGCAGTGGGGGTTAAGGGCCTTGCTCAGGGGCCCAACAGAGTAGAATTCCTCTACCAGCTGCAGGATATGAACCAGCAACCCTCCAGCCACAGACACAGAGCCACCATACTGAAAACAGTATTTAACTACTTTTTGAAGATCTTTAAAGTATCAGAAGATGACAGCTGCAACCTTTTAAATTAATTTGCATAGACGTCCCTCCCCCTTTCACAACCTTCCCTTCACACAACATTGAGCACAACTGTTTGCTGCTCTGCTCGAGCCTGATACCTTCACTAAGTAGAGGACAGAAGTATCTTCCTCACTGCAGTGGTGCAACTTCTGCTATTTGTCTTCAGTGAATGGTAGTTATGAATAAACAGGACTGCTCATGGCTCCATTCATTGTTTGTAGCCGTAAATTAAAAAACTCAGACCCACAGGGAAGGAGGTCTCAGCCCCTCTCCAGTTTGAATCAGATCACATGTCTGAGCTCCGTCAAGATGATGGAGTTTCTCTATTGAGAAATGCCCGTTTTCACCACGTTATGTCTTTTATTCACGAAATATCTCCGTAAAATCATTGCAGCATTGCATCTAAAGAGTTTTAACAGTTGTACACAAAATAAATCAAATCACGTTGCAGAACAAGGTAATTGGGCTTGTAGCCCTCTCAAGTCACTTCAATGCAGCCGATACACTGATTCCTCTAGATACCAGTGTAATGTTTACAGTAAAACGCTGCCCCTAGCAACTTTCTGTAATAAAATACACTGGGAGGAGGAGTCCCTGGCATCGATCGTCTGTTTCATGAGGTGTCAGCATTACCTGAAGGACGGCTGCAATGCTGACTGCTGCACAAGCAGAGGGCGGCCTGCGAATCAAGAACACTGCCGTTAGCAAAGCGTTACAGCGAGGCTTGAAGACGCACTGAGATCCCAACACGAGGAGCTGCGAAGAAGGCGCAGCTGAAGAGGAAGAAACGGGAGTTCTGTTTACTCCACAGGCTCACAAGCAGCTGATCTGAGACACCTACAGCATGGGGGGGCTCTGGGGGAGGTTGGTCCCACCGCAGGCAGGGTTGGTGCGGAGCTGGTTCACCTGCGAAGAGGAAAGGATTGCAGTCAGCCTCTGTTCTTCTTTCCATTATGAAAAATCCCTTTCTAACAGGGAGAAAGATGGCATTAAGAGTAAGAGACCCGACCTTCCGTCTCTGAACTTCATCTCACTGTCATATTTGTGCTAATGACCAAAATAATGAATTCGGCCTAAATAACCTTTACCATGGATACCGAATTCTTCATGTTTGGAGGGTAGCTCTGTCTGCAGGTTTTCATTCCACCTGCACTCTTCTTTATATACAGTAACTCATCTATTAGTGAGCTTGACCGGATCAGTTTAGCTTCTCTTGCCTATCGCATCATCCAGGTGGGGGCTACACATTGGTGGTGGTGGAGGGGATCCCCATTACCTGTAAAGAGCTTTAAGTGGAGTGTCCAGAAAAGGGCTATATAAGTGTTAAAATGAAAATTATTATTACCTGTCCCCGAATATATTCCAAGCTCTTGTTTTCAGCTTGTATTCTCACCAGGTAGTAGGCAGCTGAAAAATACAGGGAGTCATCGAATGAGACTGACTGATTCAAGGCCCCGTGACCCTTCTTCTGCAGGTATAAGAGGTATCAGGTGTCTGTTCTGCTCAACTTGTTTGATATTGGAAAGACAAGGCTGTGACCTTGTTGCTTAACCCATTTCCAAGTCCCTTCCTTCAGAAATCCTGACTGCCGCATTGCTAGAGCACTTGACTTAATACAAGTTATCCTCCTTGGAAAGGCAGCAGTATCAATGCACACACCTCATTGAAATTAGTCCACTTCATTAACAAGGCATGTGAGAATGCTAAGGGGATCCAAGGGGATAAGGAGAACATTAAATATCATTAATTGAACAGACACACTCACTGAATAAGACACACAAATCATTTTATTCTAGCAGTAGTACAGCTGACACAACTGTATAAAAAAGGTGAAGGAAACACTTCTGGTCAATAAGACTCAGGGGTAAAGAGCAATAAATTAGGCAGCTCTTACTGTGTTTGCAGGAATAAACACAAAGAAAGCTCGGAGGACTACCGACCTGTATCATTGCAGAAGCCAGATAAATCACACTGATCTGCCGCCTGGCTTGCACTTTCTAAGAGACAAAAATAAACAGTTATTAGGGTTTATTCCAAGCTGAAAAGAGAAGAAAGAAAACACAACGTTTCGGCCCTGGAGCCTTCTTCAGGTGTTGAAGAAATGTTGTGTTTTCGTTCTTATCTTTTCAGCAGGGAATAAACCTATTACTTGTTCCTTTGCAGCCTATGCATGCTGACGCAGCTGCCCACCTGAAAAAATAAATAGTTACTATTTATTATTTATTATCTGTTATTGCATTCAGTTTGATTCTTTAGATCAATGTGTCAGCATCACAATTTTGATTGAGGTGATTTTGAAGTAAAATACAGTATATTCTCAAAGGAAAATATTCTGCCAAAATCTAACCACAAATGCACTATTTTAGCAATAGATGTTTTTTTAATATCTTATCTCTCTACATACCAGAAGTGGTGTTGAAGCTGGTGCAGTAGTCTACCCTGTTCTCGCTGATGTTCAGTGGAACCCACACCACTCCAGCAGATGGCCTGCGAAGAGAAATTGGACAGGAGGGAAATAAACATCTCATCTCGTCCAAGATAGATGGAGTAGCAGACATCGCTATAATGAACTGGTACTCACTATGGAAGAATGAATGAATATTGAGTTCAATAGACAATATTAATTAAGTCAAATGACTTAAACAATTAACATTGTTTCAAAGAAAGGTTACCAATATGTTTACAGTGACTGTAAACTGTGAAAAAGCAGTATAATTGATATTAATTCAATTAATTAGCAATTTTCTTCTTGTCCTGTGACTATTGTTAATTACATGAGGTAACCAAATCACATACAGACACTGAATCTGCCTGCTTTTAAGTAGAAACCATTCAAAAGCATGGCCTTACCAGGGCACATGGATGCTGCTGTTTTCAGCACAGACGTTAGCTGAAATAGTGGGCGTGGAGAGTAGGGAGACGCTATACCGCATGCTGTCTTCGGCACACAAACACTTGCCTTCAAAGTATGAGATGAGCAAAGACATGAAGAAAGGGTTTTAAGAGACAAAAAATATTCAGCATGGCCTTTCTGCAGTTTTTGTATTTTGCTTGTTGTTCCACCAGCTCTGAGCGAAGGTGTCTCTGTAGGGAGACTCTGTCACGTATGAGAGATGCTGCACACAGACGTACCCACTCTTTCCACAGCACCGTACAGGGTGGGCTGCAGGAGACTGGGTGCTGTGGTGTTCAGCAGCAGCGATCTGAGGAAACACTGGTCGGCGGCCATCTTGAGCTCCAGTACTGCAGTGCAGTTGTTCGTTCTGTCCAGGATGAAACAGGAGAGAAGTACTGTATTTCTTCATGATGTGTTTAACCCCTTTGCAGAGGCACAGTCTGAAGCCATAGAAAACTGTATATGCATGCATTAATGAAACTGAAGAACGAGCTTTAAACCAGAAATTAAATACTAACTCTGCACACAAGGGTAGGCCAAAAGTGGTTCATTTAGGAAATTAAATACAGATGGAGATCTAAGGACTGAAACATTCAAATTTATTAGCCTATATAATAAAATAATTTTTCCTTAAACTTCACAAAAGGATTGTTTAACTTCGCTACTAGCCCATAAAATAAAATCAAATGAACATTATTCTACTCCATTTATTAAAAATACATTTTCACTTGTTGTTTATCCTTCTAAGCATATATTGTAGTCAAAACCCATATTTCTGGCACAAATCTTTTAGTTTACTTTTTATTTGAAACAGAAAATATTGAACACTTGGATTTTCATGCTACATCACCTTTTAGATGAATAAAGCTTGAGGTTTTGGTATATTAATGTTACTGTATATTTCAGTGACTGACCTTATACTTTGTTGTTTGTTTTCACATCTGACTTGGATACTCTGAAAAGAACAAGAGTATAATTTAATAGTTTTATTGTGATTCAAATGAGATTTAAAGAAAAGTGACAGGAGGTCACTTAAACACCCATTATTAGAGGATCATCTGTTTACCTGAAGCAAACTAGATGTTGTCTCTGTCTTGGTGTCACATTGTCGTTCACCTCTAGAAAGAAAAAGAACAGTAAGGTCATAACCTTTGAGAAAGTAAGAATCCTGGCGAGTGTTAAGAAATATAATACTCTAGAAGTATCACACTGTGGTACAGATATCTTAAAGGATGAGCCTTCTTCACACCTGAAGAAGGCTCCACAGCCGAAACGTTGTGTTTTCTCTCTTCTCTTTTCAGCAGGGAATAAACCTATTACCTGTTCCTTTGCAGACTACGCATACTGACGCAGCTGCCCTGAACCACTATCTTAAAGGATGGTTACTTTGAGTTGACATGTACAATTGTTACTTCCAGGTTTGGTCTGAATGAATTTTCTCTACTTAATAAAAGAGTAACAGTAATGAAGCTTTATTATTCACGAATGTTTCGTGGCTTGAATGTATGGATGGGTGCTATCTTCAATCATCTTGGGGGTAGTGAGAGGGGAGATATATTTATGCAAAGGGTTGTTTCTTCTTTTAGTTTGTGACGTCTTTACGATAAGGGTTGAGGGAGTGAGAAACAAGCTATCCAGGCATACTGGTCAAGCCAATGAGATCTTTGGATCAATAACCTACTATCAAATATCCTAGATAGGCTGAATAGCCCCCTCTTATTGGTAACTGTTCTTCTTACTTTATGGCACTCACAGTGCTATCAATGTAATTCAGAAATATATTAATTGATAAATAACATAACCTCATCATCACCAGTTGCTTCCAGATAGATGATCAAGTACGTAGTATTAGTTCTTCATTATTGTACCGTACCTCAGAAAGAAGGAACTTATCTTGTTTGTTGTGCTGTTCGTGGGCACACATGCAAAGATGTTGAATTTTTCTGTGAGCTGTGAGTCAAGTATAGATAAGGAGTTAGATGCAATGAAACGTCTCCTTCGCTCAAATTCTTTATCAGAAGGCTGTTCTGATTAAGCCAGACAGTGTAAAAATAAAACAACTGTTTAAACACCAAAAGTAAATGTTTGCTTCTTTGTACATTTTAACCAATAAGATTGCATGTGCTGTTTTCTATGACGTTATAAAAGAGGATTGGATGAAAGTCTTTAGCCTCCAGGACAAAATCATTGTTCTCTTTGCCTTTTTTCAGAACAATTGCCTGTCAATGTGGATACGAGTCTCTATCCTGTCTTTTATCTGATCCTTCCTCTTACATCACATATCTAACTCTGTTATTTTCATATGCAACTTCTTTTTGTCAAGAAAATATACAAGAACCTGAGTTACAAAAAAGAAAGAGATTCATACTATAGTTCTTACAATAACCTGTAATTTAAATGTCTGTGCAGGTTCTTTTAAAGGTGTGGCCAGCACTTCCCTGATTGTTCATCTATAGTGTCTTGGTTTGTTTTTGGTTGGGGATCAGGACCTCCGACACTTACCCAAGCTGTAATTTGAGATTCACCAGCGTTGCCATTAGAAGAGTTAAAAAATATGTTCATTCCGTAGTATGCAGCTGTCAAAAACAACAAACATGCTAGTATTAATCCTACAGAACTGAGCATTGTAATTTACTATGATGAAGCTGCTTTTTATGACGTATCCTAAAATCCTCCTTTTTCCAGACAGTGGAAGCAGTGCATCCAATCGTGTTCTATTGACGATGTAAGTTCTCTCAGAACTTGTCAAATCATAAACATTTCGTAAGACACCCTTGAAACTGGGAAAGCAGGGTTGCACTTACTTGTTTTGGTACAGAACTCAGAGAAGTTGCACAGGCACAGAGTTGGGAGTACTAAAACATAGAAAAAAGAGAAAAGTAAAGCTGCAGTGTAGTATTTCCACACCACACACCAACAACTGGAGATATCTAGGCTACTCTGAATGTAATAAACAGCAGCTTGCCTGTCTCAGAGTAAGGGAGAGTGATATAGGTAACTATGGACGCATCCTCAGCTGAAACCAGAGAAAAGTGCCAGGATCAGTGACCTCAGTACTATACACCCCAGTATATCAACACATTACACCCTAGTGTCTGCAGCCCAGTATATCAGCACCATACACCCTAGTGTATCAATACATTACACCCCAGTGTTTGCACCCCAGTATATCAGCACAATACACCCCAGTGTCTACACTCCACTATATCAGCACCATACACCCCAGTATATCAGCACCATACACCCCAGTGTACACACACCAGTACTGTATATCAGTACCATACCCCAGTGTATCAGCCAGTATCTACACCCCAATATTAGTACAATACACCAAAGTGACACACCCCAGTATACTGTATCAGCACCATACACCCCAGTGTCAACACCCCAGTTACCTCTAAGATCACAAACACGTGGGGACAAAATTAATTTGTTGTTAATTTGTAACGCTATCCAAAAGAGAATATCAAAAGAATTAACTGTGGTTTTAAAAAAGTCAATGTTCTCTTGTAAATATAAACCAAAAAGACACAAAGAATGGTTTCCCCTTGAGTTTTTTCCAAGCCTGGGCTGTAGGTTTGTGCGTACCTGTTGTAGCAGTGACTGTAGGAGTGACTGGCGTGGAGACATTCAGAAACCCAGCGGTGGAGTTATGCACTAACAACGGAGGAGAAGAACAACAGATTAAAATGCACTGAAACATTTTACAGATGCAAACTGCGATTCTGATCTCACCTTTTACTATAAAAATCAAGTTGCTTCTTATTTATTATTGAGGTCGTTTTTAGATCTTGTTAAAAAGGAAAATTACAGTTACACAAGTTAATCGAGTTAATTCTTTTTTTACCAGGGGGTCTTTTTTGTTTGTTTGTATGAAACACAAGTAAGGCACCCTTCTTTGGCAAACTGTAGTCCTCACCTGTGATGTTCTGCCCATTGCCAACTGTGGACACATTTGTTGCAACTGTAACAGCACTGGACTCTTCAATGAAGAACACAGATCAAAAGATCATGAGCCATTTCTAATATTGACATCTGATTAGTAGTTTTGACAACCCTAAAGGTTTTTATCGTGTTCCCTGTCATGTATACATCTTGTCATTTACACTGAGTATGGGAAAGTAAATCAGACAGTGATTCATACACTTTACATATAGCAACATCCAATAGTGCCAATAGTGGCAGAAAGAAGGAAGTTTTTCAATATCTAAAATAATTTAGCTATTTTACTCAACATGTGCATACTTCAAATGAATTTGATTATACAATTGACACATTTCTATGTGTATCACTTTCATCACTCAGGGACACTTGCTAATAACGAATGTGAAACATCTGAATGCAGTGATCAGTGGAAAAGTGCACAGTGCACTGAATCAGCCTGATTTGATTTCACTGGGCAATCTGACATGGTCACTGAAATCAATGAGCACATAATGAGCTCCTCCTCCGCCTTCTTCTTCGCACACCTGTGCTATTTACCTGTTGTGTTAGAAGGCATGGCTGAAGCAGACAGATTTTCAGCAGTTTCAGTGTTTGAAATGGTGGAGTTAGATACTGAAACGAGAGAAACAGCTCTGTTGCATTTTTCAGCAATAATGTCCGTCGTTATCTTCTGTGTTTCTCTTGCGAGGTTCACTCATTTGACATTAACACATCCATTAGGGGAGACTTGAGTAAGACTGTTGCAGCATAAGAAACAGAGCAAAATTGGACAGGAAGTGGGATGCTTACCGTTTTGTGGAAAGGCTGTAGTTGATGATAAGCTTGAATAATTAGATGCTGTGAAGGAAGCACACATCAGCATGTGAGGGCACAAGCATACGTGGATTGTCATTAATTTATTGTTTAATTTACCAGTCTCAGATGTGTTAGGCACAGAAGGCAGATGACAGCTGTGACTGGGCTGGGCATCAGAGGCACAGAGGTGACAAACAGACAGCGTTTCAGTGCCACCTTTCCCTGTTGCCTCAGACTGCAGTCGTTAGGTTTTATCACGATTGCACTCGACAAAACAGAGAAAGCTTTTCTCTGTTTTAAAAGACAGTTGTCTCTTTGTCGGAAAAGAGAAAAACAAACCCTACCAGTTGCATTGATTGGAGTGACTGAGGTAGATGCATCAGGAACGGCAGTAGCATTCAACACTGTGAAGAAAGATCTGATAAGAATGGCACAGACAAGCGGACTAAGGTTCTGGAGTCAGAGACCATGTGCACATGTTTCCTTTCACATGGAGAACTTGAGCTTGCACAGCAAACCCTGCAGAAGGCTGATGGTACTGTTCTCATGGCATGTGAGATCAGAAGATATTACTCTGCACAGTTACTGTGCTTCTTCTGTACTTCCCTTTACATGTTGTCATATACACAGTACTGAATGCTTGCTTATAAATTCCCAGATAGCAATTTTTTATTCTAATGCATTGCAGTGACTGTCTGCAATGGGATTTGACAGAAAACGGTAAATCCTACCTGTTGTCTCGCTGGCAGTGGTCGTGATGGACGTACTATGGGCAGCAGCAGTGGACACTGCAATCAAATGATCAGGATGGAGTTAACAAGCCATTTGGAAGAGGTGGCCATCTGCACTCATTTCCTTTTGCATGGAGAGCTGGAGTTTGCACAGCAAACCCCAGAGAGAACTGATGGTCCTGCTTGCACTGTATGAGAGATCAAGCGACATTGCTCTGTACACAGACCAGTAAGTACTGTGCTCATTACTTTTACTTTTACCATAATATATGCAGTTCTTATATATTCTGGGGTAGCAGTGCTTACCAGCTGGGGTGGTAGGCGATACTGCTGGACTGGCTGTAGTGTTAGACACTGTGCTGGTTGTGTTAGAGGCAGGAGTCACAGCATCAGACACTAAAAAGAAAGACCATCTGATCAGAGTGAAGTAAACAAGTGGAGTGCAGTCTAAACGTATTTCCATCTAAACATGTTTCCTTCTGCACTGAGTACTTGAGAAGTCTGCACAGAAACCTGCTGTATGAGGAATCAGAGGACATTGCACAGGACCTAGACAAACAGGTAACTACAGTGTTATGTCTTTCCTTTCATGTGCTGGTGCCTGGTGCTTGGTTAGATACTCAAAGATCGCAATGCTTACTGTTTTGTGTAGCAGGTGATTCTGGAGAAATAGCAGTAGTACTGGATGCTCTGGTGGATGTGGTAGAATTAAACACTGAAACAAAAATTCATCTGGTCAGAATGGCATAAACAAATGGCTGCAAACAGTGGCCAACTGCAAACATTTCCTTTGGCACAAAAAGCTGGATATTAATTTCTAAGAGCAATATTTCTCAGCACGGAGAGAAACTGTTTCTCTGGCCGGGTACTGCAATTGAACTGGCAGTCTTGTAGCCTGGCCCGAAGGGAACTGTACTGGAGAAAAGAAAGGGTTTGATGCCCTATAGGTTGCTTATCTGACCTGTTTAAATAGAGATCACAAAACTTCTGTCCAGGCCAATACAGTTCTGACATTATTCTCCCAAACACCTCTGTATATGGTGATCTCGTGATTCAACACATCTCACCCCCCTCCAGAAGGACAGAGGCTACATATACCAGTTCTGAAGCAATCAAGCAATATGCTCCTGAGGTCATTAACAAATATAAATAAAATATTAATAATACATGATGTTTACCCTTAAGCATTTCAAATGAGTAAGAAGAAGCCGGTCTACACTGGTCTGAACAGAGCTGTCAGACTCATTTCCTGCATGACCTAGTGTCTTCGGGTTGGAACAAAAACCAGAAGTTACTAGGCCCTCAGAGAACTGACCCTGATACCCCTGCTCTAGAACTACAAATCCCAGAAGGCCCCTCCCCCTTATATCCACACCCACCCCCCACTGTGAGAGTGTGGCTGCTGAAATCAGAAGTGCCTGGACATACAAACAGACTAAATTAAATACAAGAAGATGTGTGTATAACTTAAGGGTAAGTGTTGCTGTTTGATACTACTTATTTTTTGTCAGCTGTGTTGAGTTAAAATGGAGTAAATGGAGAATAATAATCTTTTTAATTTGCATCACAATTTGTAGGAAAAGTCCCATTCAATTCCTGCGCCTGTGTTTTTCTAGCAAGTAGCTACCTATGCGTGTACAGTACATATAATAAATTGTTACTAGCATTGGAATTGTATTTGCAGTAATTAACATGCATTAGGGTACATACAATAGTCTCTTATTTTAAGAGGTGGAGAATACATTTCAATAGTTTGTTGAGGTTCAAATGTCAGCGGATGTCTACTTCCTTTGCTCGTTACTTCAGTTTGCAATCATTAGGACTTATTAGAATTCCTGGGGAAGAACAGCTCCCAAGAACAAAGTGTCCTGGAGTGTTTAGTGAAAATGTGGCTTAAACCCGCTTGGCTGAGGGAATGACCTCCTGTCCAGGGGACGAGGAGGCTGGGACCCCCTGCAGAGTGAGAGGCGACCCAGGGGCAGGTGCAGAGGGGGAGAGGGGGTGCAGGTAGGAGGAAATTACATCAGCAGTGATTGCTGATTACTGACAGCCGAGTCTGATTGAAGTTGGTTGTCGTCATCCCCCCTGGACCTTCGTTACAAACGTCACTGTGGAAAACATTCTAACAGACAGAAGAACCTTATTTGTGTTCTAAGGCGTTGCCATTTTTTATTCTAATGCATCGCAGTGACTGTCTGCAATGGGATTTGACAGAAAACGGTAAATCCTACCTGTTGTCTCGCTGGCAGTGGTTGTGATGGACGTACTATGGGCAGCAGCAGTGGACACTGCAATCAAATGATCAGAATGGAGTTAACAAGTCATTTGGAAGAGGTGGCCATCTGCACTCATTTCCTTTTGCATGGAGAGCTGGAGTTTGCACAGCAAACCCCAGAGAGAACTGATGGTCCTGCTTGCACTGTATGAGAGATCAAGCGACATTGCTCTGTACACAGACCGGTAAGTACTGTGCTCATTTCTTTTACTTTTACCATAATATATGCAGTTCTTATATATTCTGGGGTAGCAGTGCTTACCAGCTGGGGTGGAGAGGGGTTCTGCTGGATTGTCTGTAGTGTTAGACACTGTTCCGGCTGCATTAGTGGCAGTAGTGGTAGAATTGGACACTGAAAAGAAAGACTGATCTGATCAGAATGAAGTACAGTAAACAAGATTAAAGTCAACTGTCACTGACAGTAAAATTAGTGACTTTCTGATTTCCTTTTATATTAAACGTTGCATGCATTTGATCAGCAGAGCCCCGTGTGTCATCTTGTCCATAGTTACGACGTGAATGGACTGTTAGCATGTGGGCATTATAACACTGCCTTCTCAGCCCTGTTTCGATAAACGTGCTTCTGGGATTGTGAGTTCTGTGGGTGTACGGCCTGGGCTTGCTTGTGTTAAAAGTTTTAAGAGTGAAAACCTCTGAAGCCCATCACGCCCAGGGCACCTGTTCTACTTCTGTGCTTACTAAAGGGAGCGAGTAGTGCAGTCGAAGTTGTGGGAGTAAGTTAAAACGTTAAATGGAAAATTATTAAGCATATTGACATCCCATGGATGTGCAGAGCCTGCCCTTCGGCATCTCTTTCCCTTACCTGCGGGAGCTGAAGGAGTAGCTGCACTGTATATGGTTGCACCTGACCCTGTAATGGAAGCACAGGTGAATCATCATCATCAGTGCCTGTGGATGCACTGATCGTTGGTGACGAATAGACTAACAGGAGAGGCTAAATCAAATCCCAGTTTGAAACAAGCTCTTAACACATGATAAAACCTAATAAGTGCAACCCAAACTTATTTGCTCAGAGTACAGACAGTTGCATGTCTCAAACGTTAACAGATAAAACCTTAAACTGTTATGCTCACCTGATACAGCCTGTGTTGTCGTACTGGGGGTGTTTGCAGAGGGGGCAGAGGAGGTAGACCCTGAAGCTGAAGCACAGACACACAGGAGAATGCAGTCAAGGCCTCTGTGGCATCAGCTCTGTGCATTTCTAAACCTCTGTCTCCTAAGCACACTTTCCCCTCGTGTCCTTTTAGAAGTTTCTCAGTGAAAACCCTTGTGAGTCCTGTGTGGTCCAGTAGTGCTCCTGTCCTTGCTTACCAGCAGCTACAGGTCTTGTGCTGGGTCCAGCTGGACAGGAGCGAGTCAATGAGACCGAAGCACACACACAGGACTGGCTTTTGGTCTCTTTGTCATCAACTCATTTAGATCTTTGAATTTCTCCATATCTTGAACAAACCTGTCCCATGTACAATAGCCTCCCAGCTAAATTGTTTTTTACCTCTCTTGTTACAAGAGAACCTTTGGAGTCGGTTATTTTGTTTCATAAAACCTTGTTGTCGTGGTTAATTGTATTTCTACTTTCAATTTGCTCTGCATCGTATATTTCCTTTGAGTGTCTCCTGATTACCTGCTCCATGTGTTTTAGATACAGACTTTAACTACAGTATTCTGCAACCTGAGACAAAACTGAAAAACATGACTGTATGGGTTAGTCTCATTTCTCAGTATTTAATTGCCAAAGTCATTACAGTGTTTACAATGTTTTCTCTGTGATATTGCTGCTTACCAGAAGGCAGGCTTGTTGTGGCTTGTGTTGTAGATTTAGAGTTAGCCGGGTATGGAAAAAAACACATTCGTTTTCCAGGGCAGTTGAGTCTTAGATGAAAGCCATTATACTACAGCTTCTGTGTCCGTTTTTTGCTGTGATTGTGAAATATAATGTTTTGACGATACTTTGTTTTCAATGTGAATATTGTAAAAATGGAAAAGGCAGGATTTTTTATTTTCAATCCCACACAGTGGCTAAAGGCCACAGCCTCAGAACAGCGAGTCGGTTTGTGCATGACAACTCCACATGTTCCCCTTATACCATCGGAGGCCATCCAGGAAACTGCTGAATCCCATCACCAGACACTTTCCCGTAAAAAGTTACAAGCAAAGGACAAGCGTCTGCATTGCACTCTGCAGCAACAAACAAAAGCAACACAAATCAAGACAGAAACTGGCACAGAGAACCAGAAAAGGGAAAAACTACGGTGGGCAACTTAAAACATGTGTAATGTTTTATGAGCTGCCCGCTCTTGTACAAATGGTTCTGAAAAGCAAAAGTGTTATTATCTTCACTTCATGGCTGTATTTGAGACATGTATTCAGCGTGAGGTGACAGCATTCAAATATCCAGCCAACAGTGTTGGCACACAATATGTAAGAAACTGCATCTCCTAAAACATGCAATGTATTAAAATGCTGTGCAATCGGGACTCTTCTCTGATTCCCAGTCCCTCCTCTGTGATCAGTGTGTCTTTTCCCACACTGTCTGCTCACCGATGGCTTTAGGAGCTGTATGGAGTATTGCTCGAACAGTAACGTTGAGCACTGAAGGGAAAACAAACGTCCGCCTTAGGATTCAGCAAATGGTAAAGAATCGAATCAGAATTGATTTAATCAGAGCGGATCAGCAGATCGTTTGGCCACAATTACCCAGAATAAAAGCAGGAATGACTGCAGAGAGAGTTGTGGCAGTAACAGGGGTTGTGTCTGTGCCTGAAACTAAAGACCAAGTGCAGGAGAGGACACAGACCTTGTTAGGAATAAGCTCTCTTGGTTTCT